>NC_089819.1:22978557-23578557 GCF_029633855.1 Hoplias malabaricus
AATGAAAGTTGAAAAGACGTCCAAACACAGACATTGAAAAGACGACTATTAGACGTATTTTGGACGTCCATTGACGTTATTAATTGGTCCGGAAATAAATTACTCGTATAAAACACATTTTGGACGTCCACTGACGTTATCGATTGGTCACCACTTAACTAACTTATTAAGATGGATTTTGGACGTCCATTGACGTTTAAAATATGTCCTTGACGGACAGACTACTTTTAGACCTATTTTGAACGTCCAGGGACGTTCCTTGTTTACTGGGGTCCTTCAAATGCTTCAAAAATACTTGGAATAAATTGTTTTTAAATTGACATCCATTTAAAAGACAGATGAGGGAAACAGTTCCTTACTGGTGTCCTCTCAATCACATAGGTTCTTGTTTATTTTTAGAAAACTGGTGAAAGAAACAATCACACAACATTTGCATGTTTACCTCCCCGTAACAGTGCTCCCAGCATATATTTCCTGACAAATGCTATGAGCAAGTCAGTGACCACCGCAGTCTGGAGCTCTACATCTGTTTAGTCTCATTATTATGCATGATGCCCAGAGCTACACATTCCCCAGTTACCCCAAAGACAGGGAGTGATGCTAGGCTATAGCCAGTGTTGACAGCTTCCACCTCCCTCCATCCCAGCTCCAGTGCTGTTTAGTTGGAGCCAGTGGGGCTAATTCCCTCTAGCAACAGCTGTCCTTTACTATCGGATATGCTAACTTCTTTGTTGACAAAGACAAAACAGGAGCATTAGCGTCAACAGAGATTTAGCAAGAATCATCGCTAATGTCAGGGAACATCTCGTTACTTTTCACGTCTCTGGGCCCATACTTTGCATCAACAAAAGCTAAGAGTGTGCTGATAAGTATGCTAATGGATGTGTCTCCTTTTTGTTTGGGGTTGTTTTTGAAGCACATCCGTGTCAACGTGGCTCTTGAACGAGAGGGCGAGGGCAGGAAGTGATGCAAATGAGCGAGGAGGGGTGAAAAGAAAACAAATCTGTTAATTAATACATACCGGCTGAAAAGGGCTTGGAGGATTACCTGGAGGAGGGGGTGAAGTGCTGTTGATGCTGGGTTAGCGCTCCGAACGGGAGCTGAGAGTGCTTTAAACAACCCATGTGAAGTCTTGTTCAGGCGGCTAATGCATGTATCACCAAAGCACAAGAGAGCTGCCCAAGCGACAGAGGGCCTAGAACTCAGAGTGACCCACAGTGACCCCGACATGAGTGCTCAGCGAAGTTCAACAGCCACTCGGAAAAGGGCCGGCCGGCGGAAAGGGCCACTAATTAGGGTGTGGAACATGGATGACAGAGTCCCGCAAGAGCTAGCACACAGTTGGAGTGTATACTGAACCTTGTCATGTAGGTCAGTTTGAAGCTTTTAGCAAAGCCATGCATATTAATGGTTGCCCCCCCACCCCACCCTTCTCCATCCACCCCCTCTTCTCACACACACACACACACACACACACACACACACACACACAAACACACACACAGTCACAGAGGAGCTAGATGCTGCCGTATGGCTCTGGAGGCTTTGGGTGAATTAACTGTGGGCTTTTTCCAGAAACATATGCATTGCAAATTGAAATTACAGCCTGCTACTGCAAAGGTCCCTCTAGCATTCTGTGCCGAGCGCTCACAAATAAAGGTGCATAATGGAGAATGAGTGATGAGCTTGCCGTGGATAAATTAATTAGGGAGGTGCAGAGAGATAAGCATATGTTTTGTACAGTAGCCTGAAAAAAAGAAAAAACAATGTCATTTCAAGCTGATTTTTAAAAAAAAGTGTATCAGAAATATCTTCATGTGATAATGTACCCCAGGAACACATCTTAAATTTGCCACGTATTGCAGCGTATAATCTTAACAGGAATGTAGTGCATAGGTGAATGGGACAGCATAGCTTGTGGATAGCGCATGAGATAGATATCTTATGCCCATGTATTTTATAGATCTTGGACTGTTTGATGGTCCACTGATCATCAGTGTAAACTGGTGTTTTAAAAGTTCTATTTCCAGTCCTAGAGCTGTTGTAGATGGGAGCTGGAGATGTGCAGAGGGCAGTGGGCAGCCCCTCTGAGGCCTGTGTGTACTGACAGAGAGAGTCTTGTGCGAGTGCTGCTTGTCTGAGCGTTTCTGCTTTATCCCATGTCCTTTCAGTTCTGCTCGTGGACGGCTGGCATGTATCTTCAGCTTGGCCTCACGCTCTGTATGGCCCAGCGTCACTCAATCCTCTGCCTTGTTTACGGCGCGACTGTCAATCCTGCAACCCCCAGCACATACACACACGCGCTTGAGTAACGTCTCCTCAGTTGCACTCCAGGATGTGTGATGTACATCAGTGGTAATCAGATAAGTTGGGTAGCATCCTCCTGCTATCGCTCCCAAACAACATCTTCACTCAACTGAGTGCCAGAGTGCAACTGTCACATTACAAGCCAAAGCAAACATGTTCCACCGCTCTGAGCAGTAAACAAAAAAAACAAAAAACAAAAAACAAAAACAAAAAAAAAAAAAAAAAAAAAAAAAGAAAAGAGAGAGGAGATATAAAAGTCCAGAGATTTTTAGCATGACAGGCAAAAACAAAAAAAGAGGCCCCACCACCACTTCTTTCAGGCAAGGCCAGGAGGGAGGCGGGGCCAAAGCTGCTGTTCTGTTGCCTGTTTGAATTCCTTAACCAATTAAAACAGCAGAGCAGAGTGCCTAATTTAATATGCGTGACAGAATGGTGGATTACAAAGTATGTGTGTGTGTGTGTTTGGGGGAGTGTGGGGGCAAGGGGAAAGGGGGGCTAACCACAGCTAATTATGTGGTCAACAGTCTGCCGTGATGCCATTGTATCTTCCATTTAATTTGCACATAAATCTGCGCCTTCATGACGGTAACATGCGTTTTTGATCTCGCGGCCCAAAAAGCCAGAGCTTTCAAGTGCATTGTTTTAATGAGGCACCGAACATTTGGAGCTGTTTTTGCGGCTGAAAGGAGCGCGGCGGGGAAAATGCGCGGCCCTGCTACTTTACGGTTCCGTTTGTCATTATTTCATAATGAGCAAATAGCCTTATTATGCCTCTGTTGCTCTGGGTCATAATTGAGTAAGTCATTGTTATTTACCTCCCCATAGCTATGTTTGCTAGTGTGTGGTGCCAAGAGCTTTGGGTTTTATTGTACTAAGATATGGCTTGCAGCGTGCCGGCGACAAAGTTTGCCAATTATTTGTGGATTTTCAAGCTCCAGTGAACAAACACATCAAAAAAAAACCCACAACTAATTATAGGATAAAATTTATTTAAGTGCAAAATTAGTTCAATCCAATTTTTGATGGCGCCTTTGGGATGAAAGTTTTAAAATATTCATATATTATAAGAAATGTCAACAAAGTATCTCACACTCACTCACATGTCTGTGTTTATCCCTTACTGGAATAGTCAGGCATTATTATATATTTACAGTGTTGTATTCAACAAAACTTATTACATTATTTCCACAGTGTGTGAAATTATCCACAGGTGTGAGTGTTTGAGTGATTATGTGAGTGTTTGAAATTGTCCACAGGTGTGAGTGACTGGGTGAAGGTGTTACGCCCTATGATTGACTGGTGCCATGTCCAGTGTTTTCTTGCTTTGCGCCCAATGATTCTGGGTTAGTATTCATCTCAATCTTAGACAGGATGAAGCAAATGAATGAATGAATGAATATAAAATATGCACTACTTTCTGTGACTGTCTGTGAGGAGTGTGATGTGTTCTCTCTGTGTCTGCGTGGGTTTCCTCCGGGTGGCTGTCTGTGAGGAGTGTGGTGTGTTCTCCCTGTGTCTGCGTGGGTTTCCTCCGGGTGACTGTCTGTGAGGAGTGTGGTGTGTTCTCCCCGTGTCCGCGTGGGTTTCCTCCAGGTGACTGTCTGTGAGGAGTGTGGTGTGTTCTCCCCGTGTCCGTGTGGGTTTCCTCTGGGTGACTGTCTGTGAGGAGTGTGGTGTGTTCTCCCCGTGTCCGTATGGGTTTCCTCTGGGTGACTGTCTGTGAGGAGTGTGGTGTGTTCTCCCTGTGTCTGCGTGGGTTTCTTCCTGGTGACTGTCTGTGAGGAGTGTGGTGTGTTCTCCCCGTGTCCGTGTGGGTTTCCTCCGGGTGACTGTCTGTGAGGAGTGTGGTGTGTTCTCCCTGTGTCTGTGTGGGTTTCCTCCGGGTGCTCCGGTTTCCTCCCACAGTCCAAAAACACACATTGGTAGGTGGATTGGCGACTCAAAATGTCCATAAGTGTGAGTGCATGGTGCCCTGCGAAGGACTGGCGCTCCCTCCAGGATGTTTTCCTGCCTTGTGCCCAGTGATTCCGGGTAGGCTACGGACCCACTGTGATCCTGAACTGGATAAGTGGTTACAGACAAAGAATGAATGAATGGATGATCTGTTTTGTATGTAATTTGTACAGGTATGTACTTCCTGCAGCAGCTGACAGCTTTATAAACCTCAGGTGACTAGACTTTTTAGTCTAAATGAATGGGTTTCATTTAGGACGAGTTCTGAAAGTGTTACAGTTTGATAAGGGAGCCCGTGATAAGAGAGGCATAACCATGAAACCAGGATAAAGACCCACATTAGTGCAACACATAAGGGAAAATTTGTGTGAACAAGGTATGCATGCTTGCCCTTCTCTTCCAAGAACCCAAAAAAGATTCCCCTTTGGACCGGCCCAAAAAAACCCCTCTGTCCATCTTTTTTTAATCCATAAATACTGCTGCGGATTTCTGCAGCGCTTGCCAAAAGCGCAGCTCATCCAAACTCATTTGCAGCAAAGTCCATTATGATCATCACTTGTGGTGATGAATTCCCGGCGACGGCGGCGGCTCGCTGCAGCCTCCACACACACATAATGACATTCTGCTCTCTCTGGCAGCGCTCCCGCGCAGATCGCTCACTCTAAACCGTCTGCGTGACAGACAACCAGCCCCCGCCAACGCAGCCAACAGGGTCTCTGTCACCCTTAAAGGGACGGGGCTGAGTTATTCCAAAAACATTATGCCGTCTGGCTCAAAGTCTTGAGGTTCTGGAGGAAAAGCCATTGACCTAGCGATGCTCCAATCGCAAACGTGTTCTTTCATAGCAACTGTTGTTAGGTCAGACAAGCTTTACAGAAAGTAAGTAGGTGTGTTGTAGAAGTGTTTTTAGGAGAAAAAGTAATTGCCAATGAAATGCTTCATTCAGCCCCCTCCAGGGTGTGTTCCCGCCTTGCTCCCACTGATACCGGGTAGGGTCCGGACCCACAGAACTGGACAAGAGGGTACAGACAATAAATGATTGAATGAATGCTTCATTCACAAAGAAGCTGTTCCCAAACTTGGGGCACAGCAAGGCAAATTAATACTTACATAATGCATGTCACTTGTAACAATTCCACTGAGATTTGTCACTATTATTTCTTTTGTTCAATAAGAAAGATATACAAAGATAATAAATAATACATTTCTAACAAGGGTTCTTCCATGTGCCTTGAGGGAGTGTTCTTTCCTTGCCACCGTCACCCTTGGATTGCTCATAAGAGGCTTGGACGGAGATCTGTGAAGCTGCTTTGTGATAACCTTGTGGCAAAACAGGTAGTGTCTCTGTGACACAGCTCCAGGGTTCTGGGTTCAAGCCTCGCTCCGGTTGACCATCTGCGAGCAGTTTGCTGTGTTCTCCTCGTGTCTGCATGGGTTTCCGCCGGGTGCCCCGCTTCCCTCCCACGGTCCAAAAACACAAGTTGGTAGGTGAATTGTCTACAAAAGTGTCTGACTGTGTGAATTAATGTGTGAGTGTACCCCCTCCAGGGTGTGTTCCCACCCTGCGCCCAATGATTCCTGAACTGTATAACCTGTATGTACCTGTATGCTGGATTTGGGGGAATACAAAATGGGGGGCACTGGTTTTTGGGGGCACGTTTGGGTATTGAAATAGTAACTATCCATTCACAGCTCTTTGTCTGGCTGCTGCTATATTGAACAAGCTGTAACACTGAAAACAATCAATTAAAATATATTCTTGCCAAAATATCTCAAAGTTCTTAGTTCAAATATCTCACACACTCTCAGTCTTTAAATCTAGATTAAAAACCTACCTTTTCAAACTTTTGGTTAATCACTCACTTTCAGGTTACTCCTTCTCTATTGATGTTAAAGCTGGTTTTCATATTATCACTACTTTGTATTAACCCTGTCATATGACCATAGCTACAGCTCTTTTAGTTAGCTTTCTAGTAACCGCCAACACGCTGTCTGTTGCTGGGTTCTCTTGCCTGACCCGTGGAAGTTTTTTTCGCAGGACAATTTTGTCTTTTCTTTACCATGAACTTATTAACCTCTGTATTTTTATTTGTTCCCTTTGTCTGGTTTTCTTTCTCCTGTCTCTCTCATATTTTGAGATGTCCTTCTGCTCTCCAGGTATTGCCCTGATCCAGCCCCTGTGTCCTATACAAGATCCTGGCCTTGTCTCATCTACACTATCATGCTTGGCATTTGCTGTTTTATCTAAAATTAACTCCGCACCTACTTTTAACTCACACAGAATCACTGACCACCTCCTCGTTCCTCAGACTCATACATCACTAATATACTACATTCACATTACTATAACCCCGTCATCTGTCATCAGTTCACTTTTACTTCTGTTCTGTTTTCTCTGTTCTGTCTCCGGTGTCGCCCCGAGGAGGATGGGTTCTTCGTATGAGTCTTGGTTCCTTCCAAGGTTCCTTTCTCGTGTGCTGAGGGAGTTTTTCCTTGCCACTGTTGCCCTGGCTCACTCATAGGAGGCTTGGACCCGGATCTCTGTAAAGCTGCTTTGTGACGACTTTTTGTTGTGAAAAGCGCTATATAAACACATTCGACACAAACGACTGAATTTCGTTTAAAGGGGAAGAGCTATTATTAACCTATCAATGATCCATTCACAGCTGTGCTCACTTTGTCCAAATGTTACTAGGACAAATTTTACAGAGCATTTTAATATGTTTGTATTTTGTAAGGGGCTCCACAGAAATAAAGCTGGCTGAAAGTGACACTTGCTGTTACCGAGGGAGTCATTCACAGAGCAGACTTCTCTTTCAGCTGACCGTTATCCAACCTCACAACAGACTCCATGAAATAACACATTAGAGGACAGAGAATGGACAGAACAATTAAGGTGGCAGATAGAGCTACTGGGTTTTTGGGGAAGGTGTAAGGTCAGTTGTGAGGTTAGTTATGTGTCAAGGTCAAGACAGGGGTTGAGCTCATGTCTTTTTTTTCTCCTTTCTCTCTCTCTCTCTAAAACATCTACCCACAGGGCAATGCTGAGTCCATGTAGCACCAATGTGCTACCACCCACTGCTATTCAAGCTCAAACTTAGATTCTGTAGTAGACCCAGCTTTAAGCCTTAGGCCTTGGCTGGCGTGTTACAGTAATGGAAGAAGACATCTCTCTGCAGTATCGCATACCCAAAGTGAGAGAACTGACTTTTTTTTTTCTCTCGTCAAGGGAAGTGGGGAAGAAAAAAGAAAGAGAGAGGGAGAGAGGAAGGCAAAACAGCTTCATAAGCATCAGGCTGTCAGCGGTAGAAGAAATTAAGGTTGATGCCCCATGAAACGAAATGTATGAGGAGGAGCCAGGCCAATAATGTTCAAAAGTACTGTGGGACAGAGTCATTCCACGTGAAATAAAACAGTCTGTGGACACAGTAAGTCTGTCTTGTCCAGTACTGCACATCTCAGCATAACACAGTCCTCACTGAGGGCAAGGAGCCGGACCAGCTGCCCGCCTTCACAGCTCCAGCTTCAGCTGTCCAGCTCCTCAGCATAGGGTCTCATTCTCATGAGTTAGCCATACTATATTTAGAAAATATTAACAATGAAATATTCTTTTAGCTTTGACAAGAAATATAATGTATATTCCCTCTGCACTCTGATATTACAGTGGTATATTTTTCAATTTTCTTTTCACATAATATTTAAGTGTAAGTGAGATCTATAATAGAGTAGGAAAAAAATCCAGATGTTTCAGTCACAGACCACCTCATGGTCACATGTATGTCACATGACAGATCACATGACCAAGCCCTTTTCCAAAGCCTAGGCTGTTCCAATGTGAAGGATATTTTGTATACAGCTGAGAAATGCAGTCACCGTTAGTGCCTCCAGGCAGATAAAATCTTTCTGGTGACATCACAATGCACGATCAGTCCATTTGTGTGATTGGGTTACTAAGAAGGAGTCTTCATAGCAGAGGCCTACTGACAACAGGTCCTACCTTGGCTGCAGCCTAGGCTTTGGAACGCAGCTGCTTAATGGCTGTGTCTCAAATGTACTAAGTGCTGTCTACTGAGGAGGTTCTGAGGGAAGGAGGCAGTTATCCCTAAACATTCAAGAAATCGAACCTATACCATCAAAGCACCAACCAAGATGAGGTTATTGCTCTATTCCTGCTCCATAGGTGGGTAACATACTTAATTATGCTATTTCGGATCTCTTGAGATGGAAATGTCTTCAAACTTGGGAGATGGCTTACTACATTACCAAAAGTGCTAAAACCTATTCAGCTCAAGTTACAAAAGAGTTACTGTGGTAAATCAAACAGTGAATATAAACTTACAGACCAAAAAATCTTCAGTCACCTTCAAAAAAAAAACAGTTGCTTTTTTCCCCTCCAAACACCCCATTCCACCTTTAAGACTGAGCTTCTTAATGTAAATAACCAGAGAGAACTGTGTTTCCCCACAATTGTAGACATTCCCTTTAAGACTTTTGGTTGAACACAGTCCATGTAACAAATCCATCCTGCCTTATATTATAAAGAGTATCTTCTCTTCTCTAGAACAGTGCCTACAATGTAAAATAGTCCAGTGGTTTATCCAAAGTATTGTGTGTGGTAAAACTTAACTGGTTCATTTTGTAATAAAAATATTCAGTTAATGAAAAAGGACAACTGAACTTTTATGTGACTTATATAAATATTAATTAATCAATAATTAAATAAAGGTTCAAGTCTACATTTGCATACTTGAGAGTTTATTTGGTCACCATATTTATTTGGTTGGATTACCTTGCATGTGCTTATGATTTAGGTAGTTCCTCATTTAGGAAAACCTGCGTGGGTTTCCTCCGGGTGACTGTCTGTGAGGAGTGTGGTGTGTTCTCCCTGTGTCTGTGTGGGTTTCCTCCAGGTGACTGTCTGTGAGGAGTGTGGTGTGTTCTCCCTGTGTCTGCGTGGGTTTCTTCCGGGTGCTCCGGTTTCCTCCCACAGTCAAAAAACACACGTTGGTAGGTGGATTGGCAACTCAAAAGTGTCCGTAGGTGTGAGTGAATGTGTGAGTGTGTGTGTTGCCCTGTGAAGGACTGGCGCCCCCTCCAGGGTGTATTCCCGCCCTGCACCCAATGATTCCAGGTAGGCTCTGGACCCACCGTGACCCTGAACTGGATAAGCGCTTACAGATAATGAATGAATGAATGAACCATTCATAGCAGTCCAGGCGAAAGCCCAGCTGCTTGTAACCTGTATTCTTATATGATTATATAGTAAGCACTTTTAGCAGACTACACCGGACTGTGTTTTGGAGTCATTTGGCTGGAACATGCAGCTACTGTTGCTCTCAGTGGAGATAATGTTCTGAGGAAACTGAAAGTCTAGTCTTTTTAAAACCTTTAAAACCCTGTGATGATTTAATTATTCTTAAAAACAGTCTTTGATGTTTACACAGATAGAGAATGAACAACCAATCTATAGAGGAAATAAAACTAGATATTCAAACTTTAGCCAGACCTTGATATTATCATTATTTATATTCGTTGTTGTACGCTAGCTTTCAGACTACTCCCAGCAAGTTGTAAATGTTTATTTCCAAATTAAACTACCTATTCTATTTGTGTGTATAATCAATGTGTTAAACAATTGTTTCTGTCATAAATACACCATTCATACATGTCCCTTACCTGCTAACAGGGCAATGTTGCTCAGACAGGATTTCCAAAGCCTCCGGTAGCTCCACAGGAATAAAGATGGCTGAAGGTGACACTTCCTGTTACCAAGGGAGCCGTCCACACAGCAGCTTGGCAGAAGCGTCCTTCTCCTTTTGCTGACAACTGATGATGGTCACCAGGTGGGATATGTTATCCTAACAGTCTGGAACTCTTGTGAATTATTTGCTGATAGATATAAACAGCTGTTATTCTTGGTAATGGAAAGCAATTAGAAACATCTGCACACTTGGCGGTGAGCGATGCCTATCCTGAGCTGCCCGCTTCCCAGGTGCCACTGGGAAATAATTACATCATCAGGACACCAGCGAGGCCTCCAGGACTGGTACTGATCTGTGAAGAACAAGAACACGGCCCCTCCTTTTCTGGAAGAACTCAGAAAGAGGGAAAGGAAAGAGAGGATAGCTACATTTCACAATTAGCTTTAAACATGTGTCTCTTGTACTTAGACATCAAGGTCTCTGTGGTTTAATGTTGTTGTTAGGTTTGTAGACGTTTGTAAGTTCAGACACCCAAAGCACTTTAGGTTCTTTGGGGCATTAGGGAGTCACATCAATCACCACCAATGTTCAGCGTCCACCTGGATGATGTGATGGCAGTCAACCAATACCAGCATTTTCACCACACATCAGTCATGAGGAAGAGAGGAGATGAGAAGGAGTGGCTGAGCCAATTTTTGAAGCTGGGAATGGTTAGGAGACTAGAAGCAACCACAGCAGTAGATTAGCATGCCATCAGTGTACCATCTCAAGGAAATGCCATGGGTGAGCGTGTGAAATTACTAACAGGTGCATGTATGAGTGACTGGGTGAGTGTGTGAAATTGTCCACAGTTTACATGATTCCAGTTACACTTGGGATCAGAATCTCTTTATTGGCCACTGTGCTTGTGAATGAACAAACAAACACTTTGCAACGTTTGTGTGGCCCCAAAGTTCATATTGCACCTTTTAAAATAATGTCTATACGGTTCCCCAAAACAAACGGATATGGAAATCTTCGCCTTTTCATTTGGCTGCGCCCCCTCTGCTGAATACCCTTTCTCTCAATTAGTTCCCTTAGCTCACCTAATCAGTACCGGACCACCCGTCACTCCTCACACACCATGGAGGACCCCACTGAGCAAAGCCAGTGGAATTTATCCTGCTTGAGAAAGCATGACCGCAGCTCTGGCAGAATAGGTCCCAGACCCCTATGGAGAACCCTCCTCAGCTGTAAATACCATCTCTGGCTCCCTGGAAAGAGATGGAAGATGGTGGTCTGGAGGGTTCCAGCTCAGTGGACTCTGCCACGGCTGTTTCAGTGGCGGAGAAACGTCTGCTCTGTCTCAGACAAACCGGGAGACATGGCAGAGGGGACGAAACGACCTGTGTTAACATAGTCAGGGTTATCAGGGGTGAGATCATATACTGTGAGACATTATAGAAGATCAGACTGGGTCTAAAGATCTGAATTAATATGTCTTACCACAAATGATGCCAACAAGCCAAGATTTTGGTTTGATTGTTTTCTCTGGGCATCTCTGTGGCCAACCGAAAGGTTGGTGTTTCGAGCCTACCCAGGGACGTCTACGGCTGCATTTCTGTTCTCCCTGTGTCTGCGTGGGTTTCCTCCGGGTGACTGTCTGTGAGGGGTGTGGTGTGTTGTGTTCTCCCTGTGTCTGCGTGGGTTTCCTCCGAGTGACTGTCTGTGAGGAGTGTGGTGTGTTCTCCCTGTGTCTGTATGGGTTTACTCCGGGTGCTCCGGTTTCCTCCCACAGCCCAAAAACACACGTTGGTAGGTGGATTGGCGACTCAAAAGTGTCCATAGGTGTGAGTGTGTGAGTGAATGTGTGTGTGAATGTGAATGTGTGTATTGCCCTGTGAAGGACTGGCGCCCCATCCAGGGTGTATTCTTGCCTTGCACCCAGTGATTCCAGGAAGGCTCTGGACCCACCGCGACCCTGAACAGGATAAGGGTTACAGATAATGAATGAATGAATGATTGTTTTCTCTGGAGTGATTGAGCTTGTCCAGTACTTTGGGATGAGTTGCCATGGTGTTTGTGATCCAGAAGTTCCAATATCCGAATCTGACCTCAGTAATGCTCTTGTTGTTGAATACAGTCAAATTCTGACAGCACTGTCCAAACATCTTGTGGAGAAGACAAAGAGTCAGCTTTATTAATCCTCTTGGGAAAATTGTTGAAATCTCTGCATGTAAAACACCTTTGGTAATGAACACACAAATACACAGTAGTGAGACATTCTTCATACACACTATAGGCAGTGAACACTCACCCAACCTGAGCAGTGGGCTGCCAACCACCTCGCCACCCAGAGAGCAGATTGGGAGTTAGGTGAGCTGCTCACAGGCACTCCAGCCATGCATTCATTTTTTTCCTGGGCGGCCTTGAGCTCCCTTCTCTAACCTTAAAAAAATCACCTGCCCCCAAATCTTTATAGAAAATCCTTTCAAGAAGGAGCCCATATAATGTAGGGAGTCAGAAGCTGTTTTAATAAAAAATACATTTTTAATAAAATTCTGAGTGTCCTCATCAGATGTGTCTTCACCATTTGCTAGCTTTCCGGTCAGTTTGCACCAGACTAATGTGTTTACGAAGCCCTGGTGTCAGTAAATGATTAAAAAACAAAACAAGCATCTCGGTCCCATGCCTTTGCTCAGTCTGCTCACAGTCAAACGTTGAAAATCATGAAAAAATATGAGGGTATTGCTTTATTCCTGCTCCACAGGTGGGTAATATTGACTCATTTTGCTGTTTCATATTATTTATGTTGGAACACACTGTACATTTGAGAGAATGCTAACTGCATGAAAGTAACAGACATTAACAGAAGGTACTACAACTTACAGACAATTTATATTCAACCACGTACAAACACTAGCTGTTTTTCCACCTTAAAAGACACAAAGCTTCTGAACGTAAACAAACCAGAGAGAACTGCAGTTGTCCACAATCATAGACGTTCCCAGTGCCTTTTGTTGGCTACAGTTGTAAAAAAAAGCCCCCAGCACTAGGCTGTGCAGCAGTAGAGCTATTGCTGTGTCCAAAATGGCTCCCTATTCACTATTCCCCATTTTACTCATTATACAGTGCTCTATTACAGGGAACTGAGTTCAGGAGGGTAGTGAACGATTTTGGACACTAACTCATGCAGGTTTTTACCAAACAGTGCAGTGCATTATGGGTATCCTCTATCTGCTAGTGTCAGGTAGTGTACATGGGTTGTACACTACCTTTTGCAGTGCATTGTGGGATTGTTTGATTGCACTGTAAATTGTCCACTATACTTTCGACACTACTAACAAATTTGGTGGAACCCCCAAATAGTGCATTATATAGTGAATAGGGCAGTTTCTGACACAGTGTATGTCTTTGGAATGACAAAGCTCCATCTAGTTCTTGAGCAGAATCACCCAGCATCAATATCTGACCTCACAAGTATTTGGTGGCTGTCATCAATACTCACTGCAATGTTCCATATATCTTGTGTAAAGCTTTTCCAAAGAGGGAATTGGAATTGGACTGTTGCTGTATTCCAGTTTTACTTGTTGATAAGACCAAAAGCCAGCCTGGACACATCAGTAATGACATCACCATGGTCCTCGCTTTTTGCTCTGCTTTTTTGGACAGGAGATTCAAACGGCTGTAGCACCGAACATTATGTTTGTGCCTTTGTTTCGTCCACTCTGTAAATCCCCCCGGCAATGAGCAGAGAGTGTGTGTCCAGGCGGATGACGAGGCTGTGCGGCTGATACACTGATGCTGCCTGGCGTACCTGTCACACTGCAGTCGGCAAAAAAGTGAGGCGGCTAGTGCCACATGAGGCCGCACAGAGACACCGTGATGAGTGTTAACACACAAACAAACACAAACATACAAACAAAGAACAGATGCACAAGCAGACACACACACACACACACACACACACTCATGCTGGAGAGCATGTTTGGACTGATGTCTGGGTCAGCACTATATATTTTGAAGTAGAAAAGAGGAGAAAGCTAGTGTAAAGCACAAACTAGACAGGAGCTTTGAAATTGTAGTGTTATATATATATATATATATATATATATATATATATATATATATATATATATATATATATATATAAGGGCGCCAGAAAATAGCAGTTAAAAAACGGAAAAGTACTGTAAATTTAGAACATATTTAAAACATAGATATACTGTAAAAAAACGGTAATAATATTTATCATGATAACATCTATTACTGTAATTTTGCAATACATTTTCTATATAAATTTTGCTTTTGTTCATTTAACATGCATTAATTGTTAGAACAGTGGCAAACTCCTCTTTAAAACAGAATATTTATCTTTAAAAACAATAAAGAGAGGTTTATGTTCAGATAATTACTATTACAATTACAACAAATATATAAAACACACTCAAAGAATGTAATTTTATTTTTACATTTAATTTTATTACATTAACTTTCAGGAAAAGCAGATAATTCATTTAATACTTTTTGGATACATTTACATTAATAAACGGAGTTTCCTGCATAATCATTTAAATAACTGTAATTTTGTAGCAGTTACATGCTTTACGCTATAGAATTAAAAGTTTACACCTGTAGTAATATTTGAAAAATATTTCACACTCTGAATAAAAAATAACAACCACTGATGGGTTCCTTTTTTATTACTTTATTTATTATAATATTTTTGTATGTAATTCCTTTTAAAATGTAAACATTTGCTATTGCTTTTTTTTATCCCAAAAAACCACTATCTAAAACGTCTTTGATGTGTGAACAACAGCTTTTGTTTAATTTTTTTTTATTTTTATAATAATAATAATAATAATAATAATAATAATAAATCTTTTATTTGAAAGTGCCTTTCAAGAGACCCAAGGACACTGTACAATAGATAATAAAAAAATAAATAAATAAATAAAAAGTTAAAAAAGTAAATAAAAGGTAAATGCACACACAAACATAAAATTACCATAGAGACATATACATAGTATCATCCATATGCTAGTTTAAAAAGATGAGTTTTGAGTCTGGTTTTAAAAACATCTACAGATGAACAAGCTCGACATGTGAGTGAATGTTTGCGTACATGTGTGTATGAGTTTATGTGTGTACATGTGTGTGTGTGTGACTTTGTGTATGTGTGTACATGTGATTGTGTACGTGAGTTCCTGTACGAGTGTGATTGAATGAGTGTGTATGTGCGTGAGTGTATGTGTGATTGTGTATGTGTGAGTGAATGAGTGTGTACGTATGTGAAGTGTGTATGTGTGTATACGTGTTTGTGTGTGTGTGTGTGTGTGTGTGTGTGTGTGTTTGAGTGTGAGTACATGCGAGTGGATGAGGGATTGTGTACATGTGTGTGTGTGTGTGTGTGAGTATGAGTGTCGGGAATAGTCTTGGGTACCTAAGATTATTATTAATGTAATTAATCATATAAATAAGCACTGTGCATTAAATTTTATATAATTAAAATAAATACAAAAACATAACTGTAGGAAAAAGACAGTATTATGAGTTAATGTGAAGAACAATGTTTGTTTCTAGATGTTCTCCTTGATCATATGGATTTATTAAGTCAACAGCACACTTGATTTAACATAATGAATTATGTATTAACCCCTAAATCTAGGTACTGGCCGATAACCTCAGATAGTACTGGACTGCCACGAGGAGAGATGTGGAAAGGGTTAAACCAACACATTCACACGGAATATCACTACTTATTGTAATAATCATACTTGCTGTTTTTTTTTATTCCAATATTAGGTTTTTGTTTGTTTGTATGCGTGCTTTTGAGCAGATTTTTGAATCTTATTTTCTCAGGTGCCTGCCATCTTGGGAAGGTCAGTACATTCAGTGCAGTCACAGTGCAGTCACATGAAGCAATTTAAAGCACATACAGCACCAGGATGTAGGCTAATAATCTATAACTGAGAAAAAAAGGACTGACACTAAGGTACATGCCATGAGTATGTTCTGATATCAGTTTGTGGTTAGTGCTGCAGAGAAACTCATTGGATTAGTTGTTCTTCCTGTAGTTTGTATTAAACAGGTGTCATTTTGAGAACATTCATTTATTCATTCATCTGTAACCCTTATCCAGTTCAGGGTCACGGTGGGTCCAGAGCCTACCTGGAATCACTGGGCGCAAGGCAGGAATACACCCTGGAGGGGGCGCCAGTCCTTCACAGGGCAACACACACATTCACTCAAACACTCACACCTACGGACACTTTTGAGTCGCCAGTCCACCTACCAACGTGTGTTTTTGGACTGGAAGGAAACCGGAGCACCCGGAGGAAACCCGCGCAGACACAGGAAGAACACACCACACTCCTCATAGACATTCACCCGGAGGAAGCCCACGCGGACACAGGGAGAACACACCACACTCCTCACAGACAGTCACCCGGAGCAGGAATCAAACCCACAACCTCCAGGCCCCTGGAGAACGATTCATTTTGAGAATGATTTTGAGGACATTTACTTGGAATTATTTGGTCTTTTGTCTGCTCCTACTAGTGCTGCCACAGCAGATAATTACAATCCAAACATTTGAATTGGTTTAGGTTTTGTCTTGTGGGAGAGGCCCTTCCTGAGGCAACCCTCCCATTCATCCGGCCTTGAGACACTACAATCACACCGGCACAAGTAGTCCCCTTTAACTGACCTGTAGTTATATCGTTGTTGGAGTAATGAGCTGAATTCACTGCTGAATTCACTGGTCTGAGGACTTTCCCATTCCACATTAAATAAATAAATAAGGGTATTGCCTTATATCACACCATGCGTTTTGTGCTATGGGACTGCAACAGCATTTAAGCTACGAAAATATGAGGGAAAATAATTTAAATATTGTTCGGGTCCTTACAGTTCACAGGGTTAATCTGGGACCAAAAAGAGATAAACACAAGTGAACAAGAAGTGTGCAATTAATTCACTTGTCTTCTGTGGAATTAAACCAAAAACATTTTTACTTTAAATCGTTCGACCTGATGTAACTCCCAGAAGCTCCCGTCAATCTTTTTATACACGTGTTCATGTTGTATCAGACATAACTCATGGGAGCGATTTACAATTTGACATGATGAAAAGCACTATTATGAAGTATTGTAATATGGGGGTGGGGGGTGGGTGTAATATAATGCAACAAAGACAAAAGTATTTGGGCACAGATGGTATGCTCAGGCTTTTAATAATGAAATCTGCTTTTGTGTTATTTAAAAAATTACAATAACCTTTTCCACTAATCCCCTGACTTTCGGCCTAGTACACCTGAATGACTATGTCGCAATCCCTAGCCTTTCTGATAACATATTAGGATTATATCTGAGGTATGTTTTTTGTTCCTCTCTCTCTCTCTCTCTCTCTCTCTCTCTCTCTCTCTCTCTCTCTCTCTCTCCCCTAAATACGTTAGATAAGCATATCTGTTTAATTTCATTCTCTCCGAATGTGGGATTACACAGTAACAGTTGATTGTGAAGTAATTGCATTGCCAAGCACGGAGGACTCAAGCAAACATCTGCACGAAAATTTATCAGACAGAAATGATGTCTGGCAGGCTGAATTTACGAGGCAAAGGCATTATTTCATATTGCATAGGCAATGTGGGACATATGTGATGCACGCATATGGAATAACCAAGTTGTTTCTAAGACTGGAGACAAATGCTATGCATGGTACTTTAAATTAAGTCTTGTTTACCATGTACACTAAGCACTAAACGGCCCAAACACCTGCTCATCCAGCATTTGGGCTGAAAATGAGGTCTACTTGTAGGTAGATTGTCCTCTTTTGCTCATGTTCTTGGAAATCTGTGGACCAAATATTCGAAAATTATTTTGAGGGCAGGTTAATAATAATAATAATAATAATAATAATAATAATAATAATAATAATAATAATAATAATAATAATGAAGTCAGGTCGTGGGTGGCACAGTGGTGCAGCAGGTAGTGTCATAGTCACACAGCTCTAGAGACATGGAGGTTGTGGGTTTGAGTCTCACTCCGGGTGACTGTCTGTGAGGAGTGTGGTGTGTTCTCCCTGTGTCTGCGTGGGTTTCTTCCGGGTGACTGTCTGTGAGGAGTGTGGTGTGTTCTCCCTGTGTCTGTGTGGGTTTCCTCCGGGTGACTGTCTGTGAGGAGTGTGGTGTGTTCTCCATGTGTCTGTGTAGGTTTCCTCCGGGTGACTGTCTGTGAGGAGTGTGGTGTGTTCTCCCTGTGTCCACATGGGTTTCCTCCGGGTGACTGTCTGTGAGGAGTTAGTGTGCCCTGTGAAGAATTGATGCCCCCACCTTGCACCCAGTGAGCATGATAAAATTAGGCTCATGTGCAGCTGCTCCATTCAATTCCAAAGCTTTCTGTGGAGGTTATACAAGTTGTTTGTGCACACAATTCAACATCTGTGTCTACAAAGGGGTGTCTACAAACTTCTGGACATGACGCAGCTCCACGGCAGGTTGTTGACTTGCTCTCGTATCAAACAGGATTTTCCTGACATTATGGAATAAGCTCCTTGACTACTGGGTTTAGGAAGGAAAAGCTTGGAAAATCCATACAATAACAGCAAGGCTTGTGTTTGGCACTGAACTCTCTCTATATTTAAATCTGTTTTTGTTGGCCCTCCATCTCCCCCTTCCCCTCTGCCCACTGCTTTTACCTCGCTTGCTGGGCAGAATATTACAGCACCTGCATGTTGTAGTGATTGCCCTCAAAACTGGCAGATGGTCTACTTATACCCCTCCCACCACCGCCCTCCAACACACTCTCTCTCTCTCTCTCTCTCTCTCTCTCTCTCTCACTCTCTCTCCAATAGCCCCCTCCTCAGACACAGTCTCTGGCACCTGAGTCTATGGGGACTACAGCCATGCAATGCCACACTACAGTGGCTCTCACACACCACCTTACCCCTCAGAGCCAATCACACAAGCACAAAATATCAAGACAAACTTACAGTCACATGCACTTTTTCTGTCATATATTATTCATTCATTCATGTCACAGTGGGCCCAGAGCCTACCTGAAACCACTAGGTGCAAAGAAGGAACATCACATATGTTTCACATCACACAGTTTCATAGAGCCAGTCCACCTACAGACGTGTGATTGGACCGTGGGAGGAAATCAGAGCACTCAGAGGAAACCCACACAGACACAGAGAGAACACACAAAACCCCTCACACTCAGTGACCCGAGGCGGGGTTCAAACTAGTCATGATGTTTTGTGTATGGGGCTTGACTGTGTGTGGTCAGGATATTCAGTGTCCCCCACAATGTTGGTGATAGCCGACCCCCACACAAACCTTCCATAACCAAGTGTGTTGCATGCTTCATGGTGCAATGGGTGGGTGTTTCTGATCCTCGGTTTATTAGCTCCTAAACTACAGAAGCATGTCCTGGTTGAGTGAATATAAGATTTTTCAGTGAACTACCACTTTAAGAGCAAGAGACATTCCTTTTTTATCTTTAAGCCTAATGCAAAAATATGCCCCACAACTCAGAGCCTTACCAAGCCAACAGGGCATGTCCTGCAGCAACATGGACGGCTAGAAATAAACTCCTTATGGCAACTGTACCCTCACTCCTCTCTGATTTAATTACAAAGCTACGACTCCTCAAGCACCACGAGGGATGCTAACGGAGAAAATACTCACTAATGTTCCATACACTGTGTATCGCTGACATCTCTCCCTGTCCCTGGGTGGATTAACAGGGTGAAGATGAAGTAGTTCACCCGGACTTCCATTTCGCTGCTCATATCTGAGCCGTCAAAGTGAGCTGGCGAAAGTGCCTTTAGTTTTTCCTGCTAATTAAGGTTGCGCAATGGTAATGTGATGTACAACAGCTGACAAAGTGAAATACCAGGCTGCTGAAGTGCATTTGTGGGGAATAACAGGAATAAGAGTGGACGGATCTGATAAGAGCAGGCTGGTCTCCAGGGCTGAGGCTAGACCCCCAGTGATGGCAACTACAGTGGGTCAAAAAATAGCACATAAAGCAGTGGATGGGTGACGAACAGATGGAAAACCCAAAACCAAGATGTGAAGTATTTGTTCAGTATATGCCGAGCTCTATGTTGAGGACTCCCATGTTCATTTCTTTAATTTCCTGCTGAATTAAGTGGAACTTAACTGTTTTTCAGTATCATTCATTCATTATCTGTAACCCTTATCCAGTTCAGGGTCATGGTGGGTCCAGAGCCTACCTGGAATCATTGGGCGCAAGGCGGGAATGCACCCTGGAGGGGGCGCCAGTCCTTCACAGGGCAACACACACACTCACACATTCACTCACACACTCACACCTACGGACACTTTTGAGTCGCCAATCCACCTACCAACGTGTGTTTTTGGACGATGGGAGAAACCAGAGCACCTGGAGGAAACCCAAGCCGACACAGGGATAACACACCACACTCCTCACAGACAGTCACCTGCAGGAAACCCACGCAGACACAGGGAGAACACACCACACTCCTCACAGACAGTCACCCGGAGGAAACCCACGCAGACACAGGGAGAACACACCACACTCCTCACAGGCAGTCACCCGGAGGAAACCCATGCAGACACAGGGAGAACACACCACACTCCTCACAGACAGTCACCCGGAAGAAACCCACGCAGACACAGGGAGAACACACCACACTCCTCACAGACAGTCACCCGGAGGAAACCCACGCAGACACAGGGAGAACACACCACACTCCTCACAGACAGTCACCCGGAGGAAACCCACGCAGACACAGGGAGAACACACCACATTCCTCACAGACAGTCACCCGGAGCAGGAATCGAACCCACAACCTCCAAGTCCCTGGAGCTGTGATACCTGCTGCACCACCGTGCCGCCCTTTTCAGTATCAGAAACAGCTTATTAGACATACAACCTTCTTCAGTCATCTTTAGTTAGGTGTCAAAATACCATTCAAATGAATGACAGGACTCAAAGTTTCCCATCAGAACACTGCCCAAAGTATGACATACCTCTGCTGACATAATGCATCCATGTGCCATCTCTTCGCCAGCTCAGCAATGCTCTGATACACAGATGGACATTCATATTATTTTTTAAAAGAAAACCTGATTTATCAGACCAGGCCACCTCCTTCCAGTGCTCTGTTGTCCAGTTCTGATGCTAACAAGCCAGATGTAGGCTCTTTAGGTGGTGGATAGTGGTCAGCATTATCGTGCTGTCTGGACTGTCTAGGCTGTGATGCAATGTGTGTTCTGACGTCTTTGTGTCAAAGGCAAAAGTAACTTTTTGTTTGAAGTTTGTGGTACAGTAGGTCTTCATTGAGATCAGACCAGATGGGTTAGCCTTCATTCCATGCATTATTGAGCAATGGGCATTATGACCCTGTTGCCATTTCACAGCGGCTGTCATATTGGGAACACTTCACCAAACCTGCTGCTCTGAAGATGATCTAACCAAGTCCAAACTAGCAGAAAGAGCTGAGATTCCTTGCGAACAACACATCGACTTAAACAGCTCACTGGACACTTGCTACCTAAACTATCCCACCCACAGGTGCCACAATTATGAGCAAATTATTCACTTCACCAGACAGAGGTTTATATGTTTTGGCTGATCAGTGTAGTATCAAGACTCAGAGTTCAATGAGGGCCTCTGCCAGGGAAGTTAAAAGTTATGAGAAAAAGTTGCCCTCTCTGGACTTTTCTACTCGCGGTCCGCACTTGTTTTATGTCTGCTGCATACCTTTGCATTATGGCAGTCACTTATTCAAAAACTAAATATATATGCAATATAAGAAGGGAATGACAACCTTGTGTACTGCAGGCAGAGTCAAGGGAAGCAAGCCACAAATCATTCAGAGAAAAGATAATGACCTCCATTCACAGCCGCAGTATCACTCTCTCAGAGCAGAGACTGGATCAGGGGCCTAGACCTTCACCACTGCCCCTAATAAATCTTAATGATACTTTGATTTCCTGACTGAACTATTTTGATACTGAGGTTACTGAAGAAACATCTCTTCCTCAAACCACTCTTTAACAAGAGCAGACAGTACACAGAGTTAACAGGGGGCATGATTATCTTCAAAAGTGTTTTGATGAGTTTAGAAAGTTCATGGCGTAAAGAACAGTGTGAATACGTGTTTGCTGCCATGCCTCACTTTAAGGCGATAAAAAATGATGACTGACAGTGACTGAAAATCAGTTGGGACAATTTTATTTATACTTTAAACTGCTTCCTTTAGATTTTGTTATTTAAAGGGGACAGCTATGACAGCAGGGAAACACTGTTCTCTCTGCTTTGTTTGTGCTCAGAAGCTTTGTGTTTTTTTTTTAGGTGGAAGGATATTCATTCATTCATTGTCTGTAAGCGCTTATCCAGTGCAGGGTCGCTGTGGGTCCGGAGCCTACCTGGAATCACTGGGTGTAAGGCAGGAACACACCCTGGAGGGGGCGCCAGTCCTTCACAGGGTGACACACACTCACACATTCACTCACTGTGCGAGGAAAAGACTGAAAAAAAAATGGCTTAAGTTGAACTTGTCTGTAAGTTTTTATTCAATGTTTGATTTACCACAGAAACTCATTTGTAACGTTTTTGTTTTGTTTTGTAGCATTTTTTGTAATTCAGTCAGTCATCCCCAAAATCTGAGACATTTCCACCTTTAGTAATCTGAATCGAAAAAATATTATATATATATATATATATATATATATATATATATATATATATATGTATATATATTATTTTTTATTATTATTGTTATTATTTTTAATAAAGCACCAAAAGTATTCACTTATCTGCCTTCGCAGACATATGAACCTGTGTTACTCATTCTTTATTCATAGGATTAATATGATGTCGGCCTGCCCTTTGTAGCTTTAATAGCTTTAACTCTTCTGGGAAGGCTTTTCACAAGGTTTGGGAGTGTGTTTATCGGAATTTTTGACCAATTTCCAAGTGCACACTTTGGAAATTAAAATTATTCATTCTTTGTAACCCTTATCCAGTTCAGGGTCGCGGTGGGTCCAGAGCCTACCTGGAATCATTGGGCGCAAGGCGGGAACACACCCTGGAGGGGACACCAGTCCTTCACAGGGCAACAAAGACAGACACACACACACACACACACAAACACACACACCTATGTACAATTTTGAGTGTGTTTTTGGACTGTGGGAGGAAACCGGAGCACCTGGAGGAAAACCACGCAGACACAGGGAGAACACACCACACTCCTCACAGACAGTCACCAGGAGGAAACCCACGCAGACACAGGGAGAACACACCAACTCCTCACAGACAGTCACCCGGAGGAAACCCACGCAGACACAGGGAGAACACACCACACTCCTCACAGACAGTCACCCGGAGGAAACCCACGCAGACACAGGGAGAACACACCACACTCCTCACAGACAGTCACCCGGAGGAAACCCACGCAGACACAGCGAGAACACACCACACTCCTCACAGACAGTCACCAGGAGGAAACCCACGCAGACACAGGGAGAACACACCACACTCCTCACAGATAGTCACCCGGAGGAAACCTACGCAGACACAGGGAGAACACACCACACTCCTCACAGACAGTCACCCGGAGGAAACCCACGCAGACACAGGGAGAACACACCAACTCCTCACAGACAGTCACCCGGAGGAAACCCACGCAGACACAGCGAGAACACACCACACTCCTCACAGACAGTCACCAGGAGCGGGAATCGAACCCACAACTGGTCACTGGAGCTGTGTGACTGCGACACTAACCTGCTCCACATATTAACACATATATGCTCCCCATATTAACATTAAATGCAAGTTAATATAGTATTAGCATAACATTTTACACCAGCTGGCCTCTATTAGTTTCATACCTACAATAAAATATTTGGTAATGTGGTCACTGCCAAGACTTACCTTTATAAAATATTGAATTGATAAAAATAAAATTCAAGCTAGCAAGGTTTTTACACGCTAATCAAAAATGTTCAAAAGTCAGTTGTATTATAATATTTGTGTTTTATTACATATCAACATGCAATAGTTATGGATTTGTCTTTATTGATTAGCATCATATATTTTGTAGGAGTAGGCCTCATCCACCTTGCGCATAAGTATCCGTTCCAACTCTTCTAAAAATCAAAAAAGACCAAGAGAATCCCCTCTAAGCCATACCTGGCCTTGTACAACCGGTGAGTGAGAGAGTGAGCGAGAGGACGGACCCCTGGAGCCGTGGCATGTGCGCTGGATATGATCCATGCCTCGATAAGAACCGGCGGCGATGGGGCTGAGGCTGAAAATAACCTGGCATCAGTTCCAGTCCCAAATGGAGAGAGAGAGAGAGAGAGAGAGAGAGAGAGAGAGAGAGAGATAGAGACAGAGAGAGAGAGCCTGCTAAGTCATTGCTATGAGCAAAGTGAAAAGGACAGTGCTGACTGTGATGGAAAACAACTACATTCTGAAACCCATTCTCACCTGTGCACTTGACCAGGCTTTAACACTGCACTGAGCTTCATAAAGGCCAGCTTTACAACTGGTGCTAATATAAATGTGATTCTAAATGAATTTAATAATTTTATTAAGCTTCAATCAGTTTAATAAAATCAACTGATCTATAAAAACTGCACTCCCCTGCATTCGCACCCACAGCGACTTACAGTAGTGTAACTATTACAACGTACACCCCACAGCCATGAAACTTTATTATAAGAATAACATTAAGCTATGAAACTGTGCCCTTTTTAATGTATAGTGAACTATTTTGGGCTTCTTGCTTTTTTGTAGCGGCATATTCAGTATACGAATTTCACAAGGCATTGTAATAAGTAGTGAACGTACAACACAGTCCACTGCACATTTTGGTGTGGTCCTCTTCAACATCTTGTGATTATAAGCAATGACCAAACTCATATAAGGTAATGTCAAAAATCATTTATGACCTTCATTGCTCCCTTCACAGGACAGATTTTTAAATGTAGGGTAGGTAGTGAATAAGGTGCAGTTTGGGACAGAGCTCAAGACTCTCAGCATTATCTACATTCACATCATTAATGTGGAGACAAAAAATCCAGGGGCCCAAAAGTCCCTGATGCTCCCCCACCTCTAAACCTTGTGCATGTCAGGATAGTTATTTAGAGGAAACTGTTTTATAAATAGGGCGGCACGGTGACGCAGCAGGTTAGTGTCGCAGTCACCCAGCTCCAGGGACCTGGAGGTTGTGGGTTCGATTCCCGCTCTGAGTGACTGTCTGTGAGGAGTGTGGTGTGTTCTCCCTGTGTCTGCGTGGGTTTCCTCTGGGTGCTCCGGTTTCCTCCCACAGTCCAAAACACACATTGGTAGGTTGATTGGCGACTCAAAAGTGCCCTGTGAAGGACTGGTGCCCCCTCCAGGGTGTATTCCCGCCTTGCGCCCAATGATTCCAGGTAGGCTCTGGACCCACCGTGACCCTGAATTGGATAAGCGCTTACAGATAATGTATGGATGTTTTATAATTAAGGCCTACATGTCATGAACTTTTAAGGGTTAATAAACTCTAGGAAGAACCCGT
This sequence comes from Hoplias malabaricus, assembly GCF_029633855.1. NCBI lineage: Eukaryota > Metazoa > Chordata > Actinopteri > Characiformes > Erythrinidae > Hoplias > Hoplias malabaricus. Next base: position 23,004,072 of record NC_089819.1, read on the forward strand.
AAACTGGTAAAGAACATTTGCATTGTGTGAAGGTTCCTAATGTATTTCAGACTCATACGTCTCATTTACATGGTTATTTTATGGCCTCTCTGAGGCCTAAGTTTATGACATGTTAAATCCTCTTATACCTCATCTTAGGAAGGGTTAAATCTACTGAATATCATCCAGCGTTATAGAGTTTACATTTAAGAACCTATGCCTTAAATACAGCTGCATCTAATGAAGTTTTCTTGGGTTCATAATCCTGTTTGTGTTGATGAAAAATATGCAGCACATCTCTGTCATCACCCTCTGAGACTCCCTCAATCTCTTCCAAATCCAGGCTATCTTGTTTCATCTTAATCTCCAGCTGAAGTGAAGTTTAGATTGGATTAAACCCGGCACCATGCGTCCAATCTCGTCAATTTACTGCACTTCTGCTGTTTTTGTTCTGTTATTATACAGTGACTTGTTTTTTTTTTTTGCTTTGCTTCCTGTGCAGACAAGATGTTTTTGAAAATGTGGATAGTGTTTTCTTAAAATCTACAAGCACAGTTCAGCCATGACATTATGACCACCTCATTGTTTCTGCACTCACTGCCCATTCTCTCAGCTCAACTGACCACAGGAGCACGTTGTAGTTCTACAATTCCAGACTGTAGTCCATGTGTTGCTCTGCATACTTTGTCTGTTTTCACCATGTTCCGCAATGGTTAGGACCCTCACAGGACTCCCACAGAGCAGACATGATTTGGGGAGCTCATTCTCAGCCCTGCAGTGACACTGACGTGTTGTTGTGTTAGCGTGTGTTGTGCTAGTACAAATGGATCAGACGCAGCACTGCTCCTGGAGTTTTTAAACTCTGTGTCCACTCACTATCCACTTATCGATCCACCTTGTAGACGTTAAATCAGGGCCCTGGTCATTGAAGAACAGGGTGAAAGAAGGTTAACAAAGCGGAGCAGCAGATGGACTACAACCTGTAATTGTAGAACTACAGAGTTCAGCTATATGAAGAATGGAGTTGATAAAGTGTGTGTATAAACAAGGGGTTCACTGTAATGTTTTGGCTGATGGGTTTATGTGATGCACTGTGATGTCGTTTATCACAATAAAAAACATATTCAAGGCTCTGTGTTGGAAGTGTGTGCCGTCCTGCTGATGAGATTAAGTCCAGACCAGTCTGCCCAACAATAATGGGATATTGGGTCCAATAATCTCTTCATTTCATGGTTTCAGGGATCTGTGTCGCTGGATCTGAAATATGAAAATATGGATATGACGATGTTATTTCTGAAGACAAGAAGACAACAGAGAATGTAATACCAATTGATTTCGTTCAGAAAGAGGGACCAATACACATTAACCCTTTCGGATAAACTGTGTATAGCCTAAAGTGTGTGGAAATTTGTGCATCTAATAATTTTTGGTGGTAATGAAGAGGAACAATATGGTTTTTATTTTTATTTTATTTTTTTTACTGCTGTAAGGGGCCTGTGTTCTCCCTGTGTCAGTGTGGGTTTCCTCCGGGTGACTGTCTGTGAGGAGTGTGGTGTGTTCTCCCTGTGTCAGTGTGGGTTTCCTCCAGGTGACTGTCTGTGAGGAGTGTGGTGTGTTCTCCCTGTGTCTGCGTGGGTTTCCTCCAGATGACTGTCTGTGAGGAGTTTGGTGTGTTTTCCGTGTGTTTTGGTGTGAGATCTGATGTTGGATGATTTGTTCTGGATTAAAAAACACCATCCTAACTCATTCTGAATTACTGCTACACTGGCCCACAGCCCAGTAGTACTGTTATATACATGTAGCCTAAAGTTGGCTTTAGGCAGTGTGATCTTAGGCTCATGTGCCGCTGTTCTAGGGAGTACCATTTGTACAAACTATGTACACACAGGTGAACATCTGTGTCCACAATGAATGCAGTGGGCCATTTTGTACATACAGTGTACTAAGCAAGGTTTTTAGTCCCTGCTGGCTTCCTTAAAAGTCTTATTTCTGCTGTCCTCATGTTTCATCCCAGCTTACAGCACCTCATCCTCAGAGAAACATATTGCAACACTTTAATAGTTGTAATTGTAAATCATGTTTATCTCTTGGCCCCTCTGCTACATGGTGACCATGATGAGGATATTTAGGTGAAACCAACCACAGAGGCCCAAGTCGTCCTGTCTTACAGAGGCCTTAAGCCTCTACCAGCAGGGCCATATTGAAAAAGAGCTCAAGAAAACATGAACATTTTCATCAGAGAGATTATACCCAGAGTAGACAGATGTTTCCCAGGCGTATTTTAAAAATATAAATAAACACACAGACCCATGGTGCATAGTAATAGTGTTGGTGGGATTTTTTTTTTTTTCCTGAAGGGGCTTGAGGCTATTGCTGGAATGGAGATTACATCACATCCGAGCACCAAGGCCTTGGAGGCAAGATTCAGTCTATATTAATAAAACCGAAAACTCAAAGTCCATTCAACTTCTGTATAATCTGATAAGGTGTATCGTGGGAAGGCATTATGCAGCATATGCTGCCTAAAGCTGGATATTCTCAAAAGGCTTTTGGATGCAAAATGTGCATTTCTGTTTCACTTAAATATTAGGGGACAAACACGTTTTAAAGTGTACGAGTGTGAGATAGTAGAGAGCATAAATGTAATTTAATATTCAAACATTCTCCCATTCTTTTTTCATGTTATGGCACCTGTTGAATACTGTTAAAATGACATTTAATGCCCACAATCAGAACAAATGGATGCACATGCTTTTACAGTGCTTTTTTCCTGATGGAAGTCAAAACGAATGCAATGACCAATAAAATCTTCTCACTTGCCATTTTCTGTTCTACTTTCTAAATTAAACTACTTCATTTATTTAGTTTGTTTTTGTTTGTTTAAGAAAATAAATCTTGTAATTTTGATACTACACAATGGTTACAAATAATAATAATATAATAAAAGTGCTGGAGAATTTTTGAATTGCATGTCCATGTTATGGTTTGTATCGCTTACCTTCTACCACATGAACTCTGATCAAAATCTGTACACATCCTCTTATCACAATTTCTTCATTTTTGAAGTTTTGAGGGCAGCACGGTGGTGCAGCAGGTTGGTGTCGCAGTCACACAGCTCTAGGGACCTGTCTGTTAGGAGTGTGGTGTGTTATCCCTGTGTCTGCGTGGGTTTCCTCCGGGTGACTGTCTGTGAGGAGTGTGGTGTGTTCTCTCTGTGTCTGCGTGGGTTTCCTCCGGGTGACTGTCTGTGAGGAGTGTGGTGTGTTCTCCCTGTGTCTGCGTGGGTTTCCTCCGGGTGACTGTCTGTGAGGAGTGTGGTGTGTTCTCTCTGTGTCTGCATGGGTTTCCTCCGGGTGACTGTCTGTGAGGAGTGTGGTGTGTTCTTCTTGTGTCTGCGTGGGTTTCCTCCGGGTGCTCCGGTTTCCTCCCACCATCCAAAAACACACTTTAGTAGGTGGATTGGCGACTCAAAAAGGTGTCTGTAGGTGTGAGTGAATGTGTATGTTGCCTTGTGAAGGACTGGTGCCCCCTCCGGGGCCTTGCACCCAGTGATTCTGGGTGGGCTCCGGATCCGCCGCAACCGTGAACTGGATAAGCGGTTACAGATAACGAATGAATGAATGTTGCAACTCTAGAATATGAGTTGATGGAGCTCCACACCCCACTAGCTAGCATTTGGCCTCAGGCCTTAATCTTGTATATATTTCATTTTTTTTTAATAAGCTGTGCACTCTAATGAATGTATGTGTCCCCAGTACGAGCACCTTCGCTGAATTCACTCATATTGAGGAGTGTCTACAAATGTGTCGACGTAGGGTTCGTCTTATAGATCTTTCCTGGTCCTGGTCATGTCTACAAATATTCCACAGTTTGATATCACTGCAGCCTGCTGCAACTGTGCTGGCTGTAAACACAAGGCACAGGAAAACAGTAAGTTCATCAGTCGTGTTAATGATGGATGAAGCTCATTTCTGCTTTATGTGGGGGCCAGCAAGTCAGGCACATTTCATTTGTAACCGTAAGGACATAAACATCAATCTGTCTCAAACGCTGCTTAAATGGCTGTGAAACCTTTACAGCTCTGTTAAGAAAAGATATATAACTTCAATATAAAAGGACATTCTATAATAATGTCCAGATGACACGGTTTCCCTTTAGTGGATTTGCTGTCCTTTTTAATGTCCAGTCAAAAGGTAGGAAGCTCGAGGCATCTGAAAGAAAAAAAAAAAAAAAATCGGATTTGTCCACCCTCATCCACCATCCTCCACCCCAAGAAATAAGAGTTTAAAACAATCGTCGTTTTTTTTTTTTAACAGATTCCAAAATCGCCTGGAACAACAACAGATTGAGCCTCATAAAAAGTGGTGTAAAGCCTTTTATTACCTACTGACATTCTGGGCATAATGGAAATATTTTACAATGCTCCCCCATTTATGGACCTCGGCTCGCTGTAAATTATATTATGCAAAAAACATCATCATCAGCAATGGCATTAACAGCCATGGATTAAACAGGTCCCATGCACAGAAGATAGAGTAAGAAATGAAAGAGAGAGAGAGGAAAGAGTGAGAGAGAGATGGTCTCGCTGTACGTACCCTGGAACAAAATTCAATCTGCCACCATATTTAATGCTACATTTTTTATTATCTCATGAGCATATGCTGGAATGGCTACAAATGATGGAGCTAGCTGCTGGGCAGAGTGATCAGCACCGCTTTCCATCTTTATTTTAATAACAGGATTGGGCAAATAGTTTGTGACCTTTGTCAAGGGCTTTGCCGGAGATGAGGGAGCTAGCAGCGGCCATGCTAGCCTCCAGCTATGGCCGTGAATATGCAAAGCTCTCATATTTTTTCTCTCTCTCTCTCTCTCTCTCTCTCATTCTCTCTCTATGGGCTTTCAAAGCAAAAACAGAAAATTGTTTGGAAACGTTCTGCCTCACAGGGTCGACATTGGCAGAGCTGTGTGGAGCTGAGCTCGGCAACATTATTTGATGGCGCTATCTGGGTTTAGCATATGTCAGAATGCGTTTGTGGAAGGGCAATGTCTGCTCCGTGCACTGTTCATAGCCATGTCACTGAGGCCACGCAAGAATGTGGGAGTGAAACTCAGATATCAGCTCCTACTTACATCCCAGGCCTTGGTCCTCCACACGGTTAGCTGCGTTCAGTTAGCTGCTTTTAGGCAAAAAGAAACGAAAAAGGTCAATAACACAAAAAAATAAGAAAGGTTTTTTAAGTTGATCTGTTCTCAAGCATCCCACTTTTCTAAAAGACATTGTAACAATTACCCTAAACGATATTGTTAGAATGTTTGCTAAAAAAAATATGAGGGGGATACCACATGGGACAGCATAAATGCTACAGTGTTAAAAGAAGACAAGGTAGCTGAAATGAGATTTTATCTATCCTTTTATCTATTATAGTATTTACTAATTATTATACTCATTAACAACATTAATAATAAGCAAAAAAAATTATATATTCATATAGCATCAACATACAACAAAAAACAAAACCTATACAAAATCAACCAATCAATCAAATAAACCAAAAGAAAAAACCCACAAACAAATAACCCCTCAAAACACAGTCCTTTGTCTTTGTCCTTCCTTTTTCCTATTATCCTATAGGAGCATGGGCTTAGGTTTGGGTAGATCCTTAATGGAAAAGGAGATAATTAGTCCCACCAGTTTCCACGCATTAAGAACCTCCTTCTGTATATAAGGGTGAAATGAATTCCCCAACTACCATGTTCATAACCCTTTAGCATTAGCATACTAGTATAAAAAACAGGCTTAGCCTAGCACTAGCATTATATTAGCATAATATCAGCATTGTGGCATAAGTAATACATACTCACAATGAGCCTGAAACTTAAAGTTTCTCACAAGGAGGTCTTCCCAGCAGAGAGTACATGTGCCTGTAGGTCAACTCTCTCCTACTCTTACTTGGCTTCCCCTATTTATACCCCTAGACATGTTAACCTCCCTCCTGCCCCCTAGAGGATAGGAGAAGGTATACCATAGTTAGTGACCAGGTTGGTTACATACCCCTCCCCCCAAGAGTCGACCCGGCCTGACCATAGTACCGCTTGAGGTGTTCTATATGGACGGTGTCGACCTGTTTGGGATTATTAAGGTAAGTTACATGGTAGTTTACTGGATTGAGTTGTTTTATGATTTTGGCTGGACCTTTCCATTTTTCTGCTAGTTTGGCTGAAAACCCAGAACTGGCTCGAGATAAAGGATGGGACCTCACCCAGACCAGATCATCCTCACTGAACTCCTCTTTCTTATGGCGACGGTTGTAATATTTGGCCTGTTTATTCTGAGCTCGTTCCATGTTCGCCCGTACTTGCTGAAACAGTTTTTGTTGCCTTTGGATGACTTTGTAGGCGGCCTGTTCAGGGTCAGGTGGCTGACTCAAAAGTCTTTCCAATGGTCCCTTGAGCTTCCTCCCTAATGCCACCTCAGCTGGAGTGAACCCAGTGCTCTCCTGCCATGCAGTATTAATAGCAAACCGAAACTCAGGGAGCCACTGGTCCCATCGTCGGTGCTTATCCCGTACAAAGGATGCGAGCATGGTTTTGAGGGTCCGATTGACTCGCTCAGTCAGGTTGGTTTGGGGGTGATAGGCTGTGGTGAGTTTCTGCACTACGCCCCATTGCTGACAGGTGGTATGGAGCAGGTGGGAGGTGAATTGAGCTCCTTGATCGGACACCAGATAGGCAGGTGTACCCCACCGGGTGAAGATCTCATCACTCAAGATTCGGGCGATTTGGGGTGCCTTAGCAACTCGGATAGGGAACAATTCAACCCATTTGCTACAGTAGTCCACCACAACCAAGAGGTGTTCATTCTGCCATAGCCTCTTGGGTAGATGGCCCATGAGATCTACACCCAACATATATCCCAGCTCGACGACAGGAGTGGACTGTAACAATCCGCTAAGCTTGGAGATGCGTGGTTTGTACTTTTGTCAAATCTCGCAACCACGACAATAGGCCCATACCTCCTTCCGAATGGAAGGCCAATATGCTACCTCTAATAGCCGTAGAAGTGTCTTTAGTTGCCCCAAATGTCCACCCAATGGGTTGTCATGGGCGTATTGAAGAAAAGCTCTCCTGAACTTGTTTGGGACCACCACTTGCCAGGTTTGACCCTGATGTTGCTTGGGCACCTCCCTGAATAAAACACCATTCTTAAATACAAAACGGATCCGGTTTTGCCTCCCCTGTGGGTTTTTTGCCTCGTCTCGTAGTGGCTGGAGAGAATCATCTGTTTCTTGTTCCCTAGTGAGGTCTGTCCAATCTACTGGCAAGTCTTCCACCTCTGCTCCAGCTACCTGGTAAGTGGCTACCATCCCCTCCACCTGACTAGTGTGGATGCGAGGGAGGGTATCTGGTACCATGTTGCACCTTCCTTTTCGGTAGCGGACAGTAAAGTCAAAACCTTGCAGACGTATGGCCCACCGGGCCAATCTTGATGATGGTTTAGGGTGGTTAAAAACCCAAGTGAGTGCGGCATGGTCGGTGATCACTTGGAAGTGTCGTCCCTCTAGGTACACCCTCCATTTTTCAACGGCCCACACCACTGCCAGGCATTCCTTCTCTGCAGTGGAGTAATGTTTTTCAGCCCCTCGCAGGAGTCTTGAGGCATAAGCAATGACATGCTCTTGCTCATCTGTCTTGAGAGAGTACAGCACCAAGTCCCTCCTCACTTGCATCCGTCTGAATTTGGAAGGATTTACTGAAGTCTGGGGAGATCAGGACTGGGGCAGTGATCAAGGCTTGCCTGATGTCCTCAAAAGCTCTTGAGCATTCTTCCGTCCATATCCAGGTAGCATTCTTCTTCTTCAGGGCATTCAGGGCGGCCGCTCTTTCAGCGAAACATGGAATGAACCGGTGGTACCACCCTGCCCTCTGGCGGTGGAGGTGGAGGGGGTAGTGGCCAGTCAGGTGCTTCTTCTTGGCCAACCGAACTCCTATCATCTTCCTCTTCCTCAGATGCAATGTACAGGTCACTCAAGGTATCAATGATCTCACTGAGTGCATCCCGACGTGTGACAAATGGTCCAGCTGTGAAATCTAGTGGGGGTGAGGCTCCAACCTTCATCTCTAACCATTGGACAGTTGTAACACAAGACACAGTTATGAACACAAATAGCAATAACAGCTAGAATCCCGAAGGTCCCTGTTCGGGCGCCACTATGTAACAATTACCCTAAACGATATTGTTAGAATGTTTGCTTCAAAAAATATGAGGGGGATACCACATGGGACAGCATAAATGCTACAGTGTTAAAATAAGACAAGGTAGCTGAAATGAGACCTTTTATCTATTATAGTATTTACTAATTATTATACTCATTAACAACATTAACTATAAGCAAAAAAAATTATATATTCATATAGCATCAACATACAACAAAAAACAAAACCTATACAAAACCAACCAATCAATCAAATAAACCAAAAGAAAAAACCCACAAACAAATAACCCCTCAAAACACAGTCCTTTGTCTTTGTCCTTCCTTTTTCCTTTTATCTATTATCCTATAGGAGCATGGGCTTAGGTTTGGGTAGATCCTTAACGGAAAAGGAGATAATTAGTCCCACCAGTTGTAATGTAGTCCAGAAAAGATGAGCAGCAGGTGGAAGATAGACTTGAAGGAACTTGGGAAAACCTCCAAGCAGTTCATCAATTCCCAGCCATCCACGCATTAAGAACCTCCTTCTGTATAAAAGGGTGAAATGAATTCCCCAACTACCATGTTCATAACCCTTTAGCATTAGCATACTAGTATAAAAAACAGGCTTAGCCTAGCACTAGCATTAGCATTAAATTAGCATATGCATATGATATCAGCATTGTGGCATAAGTAATACATACTCACAATGAGCCTGAAACTTAAAGTTTCTCACAAGGAGGTCTTCCAAGCAGAGCGTACATGTGCCTGTAGGTCAACTCTCTCTTACTCTTACTTGGCTTCGTCTATTTATACCCCTAGACATGTTAACCTCCCTCCTGCCCCCTAGAGGATAGGAGGAGGTATACCATAGTTAGTGACCAGGTTGGTTACAACATGTTTATTCATGCTCAGATTCTACAGAGTAAAAATGTTAGTGGTGCAGAAGTTTTGAATACATCTGAGGGTAATATAAAAGCAGCAAATATATTACAAAATCCCAGACAGCGAGCATATATCAGTCCACCGGCATATAAAGGCTGGCACACCACTGACTGTAGACCACTGCTGTTCCACCATGGGACCACTCAGATTACTGTCCTGTACAGGATATAACTCATTTATAATCTCCTCAAACAGATTTTACACTCACAGAGACTTTTATTGTGAAAAACAAACTAATACAAATATTACCAACAACTCTGAGAGATATAATAATGAGTAAAAGCCTGATATAAAATGATTAAATGCTAAAAATGTTGACACTGTGCTGGATTAAAGTTATTTTCTAATCTTATTTATAAAGAATAACAAAAAAACATAATGAAGGAAAAAAATGTAAATTGAACTGTGAATGGTGCTAAAATGTGCCATTTTGTCTAAAATTCTGTTAATTCATCAGTCGTCTGCCCAGAAAACGCCTTGTAAAACACTAGTGGACCTCCAACTTTGCCCTCAGTCACCAACAGTGGTCCGCCATCTCCTTGCTATCAGGGAAGTGAGGTGCAATTTAGTGTACAAAGCAAACACTTTCAGCGTAATTAATCTAACTAGATAGCATCAGCTAGCATTAGCAGCTACATGATAAACAGTCAAGGTTCACAGTAAAGAGTAAGTTTTTTTGTTAACACAGATATGTAGATTGTAAAATTGCTGTGGAAAAGTATTTATCAGTAGATTTTTACACTTACTACACATTACAATTTGATAATAACTGGGCCTTTCTTAAAAATGCTTTAAAATTGCTTTCGTTTCTATTTTTACAAGATAGGCAGGTAGTTTCAAATGTGTAGTGACATTGACATTAACATTTATATCACTTAAAACATCACTAAAAGTGAGCAGAAAGTGTCACAAAGTGTCCACAAGTTTCCTCCCACAGTTTAAAAGCACATTGGTAGGTGGATTGGCAACACAAAAGTGTCCATATAAGTGTGAGTGTGTGTTGCCCCATGATGGACTGTTCCCACCTTGCACCCAGTTATTCCAGAAAAGCTCCAGATACATAATGACCAAATGAACAGACAATTAACAATCAGTTAACCTCTATTAGTTCCCTTTTACTTCTGTTCTGTTAGTTGTTGTGCGCTCCGGCATCGACAAGTGTGGGATGTGTTCCCCTGTATTAGTCTTGGTTCCTTCCAAGGTTTCTTCCTCGTGTGCTGAGGGAGTTTTTTCTTTCCACTGTGTCTCTTGGCTTGCTCATAGAATGCTTGGATCCAGATCTCAGTAAAGCTGTTTGTGATGACTTTATGTTGTGAAAAGCACTATATAAATAAAATTTGACTGACTGATTGATAAACTGTGGCATGTGGTTTTGCAAAAGGTGTGGAAAATCTCAACATTTCAGTTGTGGCTTGGGCCATTTTAAAATTTCGTAGTGTAAATAAGTTTGACATATTTGCACACACATTTTTGGACAGAGATTAATGATATTATTCATTCATTCATTCATTCATTCATTCATTCATTCATTATCTGTAACCCTTATCCAGTTCAGGGTCACAGTGGGTCCAGAGCCTACCTGGAATCATTGGGCGCAATGCGGGAATACACCCTGGAGGGGGCGCCAGTCCTTCACAGGGCAACACAGACGCACACACACACAATCACTCACACCCACAGACACTTTTGAGTTGCCAATCCACCTACCTACGTGTGTTTTTGGACTGTGGGAGAAAACCGGAGCACCTGGAGGAAACCCACGCAGACACAGGGAGAACACACCACACTCCTCACAGACAGTCACCCGGAGGAAACCCACACAGACACAGGGAGAACACAACACAATCCTCACAGAAGGTATTTGCTTTTAAATTACATTTATCAATCAACACTTGCATAGGTATTAGATAAAAAAAATGAAATAAGTATATATATTTATTATACTTTTTAACGCGTAAGATGATCATCCAAGCAGTGGGCCTTCCCTTTCTACTTCCAAAGGAATCAAAGAGTTGCCTGTTGCACTGTGGGCTGTTAAAGTAAACACAGGGATATATTTAAAAGCTTAATGACTTAAGTCATGGAGAAAGAAAAATCCAGGCCAGGGGCATTTCAGGACTACTTTTTTGAGAACCACTGAAGCAGGAGGAGGACGACCTGACGGACATCTCCCCCCTACTTGATCCTTCTTGGCAGGATCATGGCACATGATTACGCAGGGATCAGCATGATCGGCTGTCACTGATTTGATGACATCTGTCTGCAGATATGAATCACTCCACAGTACAATAAATGAAGAAACCCCACACTTTGACTCATCTTATTTCCGAAGGTACATACTCGCCATCTGTTGCAAGAGCAGCTCAGCCATTGTTATTAAGGGATGAGTCCTACGCTCATATGTTTAAAGATTCTCTCAGAGGAGGAGAGGGGAGCTAAGGTCAGCTCCACAATCAGGCCAATGTGTTCTTCCAAATAAAAAGAAAAATGTTGATATGAACAGTTTATGTACAAAAGCTTCATCTGCCAGGATTCAGAAAAACAGATTTTGATGGTAGGGATTTTTGACAGTGTTGATATAGCAGCTAATCATTCAAATACAATAATAATAATAATAATAATAATAATACAAATTTGACTTAAATTTACTGGATGGTTAATACAATGGTTTCAACCAAAAAGTGTTATTCATACAGACACATATATGTGTGTGTGTATGTTTGGACTGTGGGAGGAAACCGGAGCACCTGAAGGAAACCCACACAGACACAGGGAGAACACACCACACTCCTCACAGACAGTCACCCGGAGGAAACCCACACAGACACAAGGAGAACACACCACACTCCTCACAGACAGTCACCCGGAGGAAACCCACGCAGACACAGAGAGAACACACCACACTCCTCACAGACAGTCACCCGGAGGAAACCCACGCAGACACAGAGAGAACACACCACACTCCTCACAGACAGTCACCCGGAGGAAACCCATGCAGACACAGAGAGTGTGAGAGGCACACAGACTCCTCCGAGTGACTGTCTGTGAGGAGTTGGTGTGTTCTCCCTGTGTCCGCGTGGGTTTCCTTGGGGTGCTCCGGTTTCCTCCCACCGTCCAAAAACACACATTGGTAGGTGGACTTGCAACTCAAAAAGTGTTCACAGGTGTGAGTGTGTCAGTGAATGTGTGTGTCTGTGTGTTGCCCTGTGAAGGACTGGCGCTCTCTCTGGGGTGTGTTCCTGCCTTGCTCCCAGTGATTCTGGGTAGGGTCCGGACCCTGAACTTAACAAATGGTTACAGAGAATGAATGAATGAACGAATGAACTCTTATATTTGCCCCTAAAGAAAGCTGCTTAAACATTTGCTTTAAAGTCTTAGTTATAATTAATGGGGTTCTTTTACGGAGCCGATTTTTTTAATAAATGGACTAGCCGATGATGTTCTGGTTAAAGAAATATTCAGGCATTTCCCCTATAATTACCCAGAAGAACCAACACCAAAAATAGATCTCGTTAACATTGTAACAATTATAAAATACTTGCTAAAAATATTCAACAGAGGCTAATGTAATGTAATTGTTTTAGTAGCTGGTCAGAGAAGTGCTCTCCCATTGCTGTTATGTGCATCAAATCCCAGCCATAGTAATATTACACCAGCGATGGACTGGGGCGATCCTTGTTAATGTGATCTATAAAGATCTGACAGTAACAGAGCATATATGCTAATGTTTCATTCAAATGTTTTCGCCAGACACTGTGTTTCATGTCACTGCTGGACCCTTCTCAATCTTTTTCCAAAAACAGTGTTGCCCACTTCCCTCAAGATGGATTATACGCTCTGGGATGTAATTGCATAGTTCATAACAGGCAGATTGGGATTAAAGAAATTCATTACAGTTTGCAGAAGCGGACAGCTTGTATACAATTGCTGCTAAGTCCAGCTAAGAAAAAAAAATCTGCTCAATATGGAGCGGTGGAATACATTGATTCCACCTTCATCTCCGAGGCTCAGAAAATGATCTCTAAGCCAAATCCTTTCTTCATTTCATCTCAGAGATGGGACCATAACCTATAAACATATGGACTTAAATAGCTGGCTATAGCCTGGTAACATAAATAATTCTGGACAGACTAAAATTATTCCCTCGTTTTTAACGTGGTCTACATCTACGTGATTAAATGTCAGACTTTCACTGTTTTTGGGGTTTGAGGAAAATCCCTGGCCCCTCAGAGATTTCCCTTAATGAGGCTCAAAGGAAATAAGGGAAAATAAACAAGTGCAGGACAGGGAGCACGGAGCATTAAAAGGATGCAAACAACTGCCGTTGCATTATTAAATTAGTATCTGATTAATATACAATGCCTGTTTGAGGCTCTAAAGAAAGCGTTGCGGTGAATTACATCTTTAAGACAGTTCCACCAAATTTTAACTGTTGCCGAATGGAGTTTAATACCCAAGAGTGACTTGACTGAAGGCCTATCCAGAGATAAAGATGGCATTTTATTATCAGAGGCAGATTAATGTTATATTTATAATGCATGTGGCCTATAAACCCCATAACCCACACCTATAAAGTGGGGCAAAGATATTGGATCAGGTTCAGAGAACGCTTCATTAAAATTGTCAGCGCTAATGACGCAATATCAAGAATGTCAAGAAGCAGGACGCGGAATAGGACCGCGGCTCTCTGAGAGCTCATTTGCTAATAAACCACAAATGAGAAGTTAATGGTGAAATCGCAGACTTGTTTTCCTGTCGTTTACTGTGAGCCCCACCACTATTAGCATGAATGATGCTCGCGCTCACTTTACCACCGCAAGCGTTTATGACAGATTAGACGCCTGCTTCCAACTGCATTTGTGTTGAGTTATTTTTGTTCTAATGTATGTGTGAATCAATTAATTGTGTCGTAAAAGGCCACCGTAAACTGTGTGCCGAAGTTAATGAGTCCGACATTATCGCATCATCACACCAGCTGGCATAATGGAGCATGTGTTGTTTGTCATAATATATGCTGCCATGCTTAGCACCCATTAATTGTTTGCGCTAGCAACTTTCTGAACAACTTCGAAATGTGCGCTGGGTTTGGGATGGTGGCCTGGTGGTCATGACTCACCATCATATCTCTGCACACGCACTGTGTGTGAAAGCACATCTGTGGTCAGTGTTGGACAGAATATTTAGTGAAAAAGTCATGACGGCTGAATATTCAACACAGTGGCCAGAAGGTATTCATTCATTCATTATCTGTAACCCTTATCCAGTTCAGGGTCGCGGTGGGTCCAGAGCCTACCTGGAATCATTGGGCACAAGGTGGGAATACACCCTGGAGGGGGCGCCAGTCCTTCACAGGACACCACACACTTACACATTCACACCTACAGACACATTTGAGTCACCAATCCACCTACCAACGTGTGTTTTTGGACTGTGGGAGGAAACCGGAGCACCCGGAGGAAACCCACGCAGACACAGGGAGAACACACCAAACTCCTCACAGACAGTCACCCGGAGGAAACCCACGCAGACACAGGGAGAACACAACACACTCCTCACAGACAGTCACCCGGAGGAAACCCACGCAGACACAGGGAGAACACACCACACTCCTCACAGACAGTCACCCGGAAAGGGAATCGAACCCACAACCTCCAGGTCCCTGGAGCTGTGTGACTACGACACTAACCTGCTGCACCACCGTGCCGCAGAAGGTATTCAGAATACATTTAAATACATTGAAATACAGAATACATTGTCTGATTTTCCTCAAGGAAAGATCCAAAAAATTATAATTTCTCAAAAGTAGAGAGATCTTTCTGAGTTAAGTAACTGGGGCTTCCGTGGCCTAATGGTTAGAGAAGTGGACTTGGGACCAGAGAGTCACCATTTTGATTCCCTTGACGGGCAGGAAAATTGGGGGCAGGTAAAGTGAAGGAACAGCATCTCCTCCCTCAACATCAATGACAGATTGGCCTTTGAGCAAAGTATCTCACCTCCAACGGCTCCCTGGATGCTGTGGATGGCTGCTCACTGCCTTGGGTGTGGGCTTACTGCCAAAGATGTGTTAAATGTGGAGAAAATTTTTCATTATACATTGTAAAATGACAATAAAAAAATGTATGTTTAGCACGTTTGTCTTTTTAACTGGATGTAACTGCTTCACTGTTTGTAGACAATCCATTTGCTGAGTCTTCAAATGTACCTGAGAGTGGCGTAATGGCCGAGGCCTGACCCATATATGCTAATGCTGATCTGAGGAATGTATATGCTCAGCAGCAGTTTGTTCATTGGAAAACATTTGAAGGAATCATTCAAAAAGGTGGTACCAAAAGCCTGGAAATGAATTGTGCACCTGTGATAAATGCCTTAAATATAAATGTACTTCCAGCTGAATTTGACGCTTCCCCCACTGAGAAAATCCCACCTAGCTTCAGCTTTAGAAGACAGAGTAAGGCCTTTGTGCACTCGCTCAGGCCCAGGCTCCATCACTTCTGCAGGAGAGACACCGCCGAGCCCAGCGTGCCATTATACCCCACATCTCAAGGTCACTTCCTCCTTCAGCTCTGAGGGATGATGGGTAAACGCGGCGCCCCGCCTGCCAGCCAGCCGGGTTCCCGCCTTCAGCCTGGCCTCCTTTTTTTCCTCCTGAAAGATGAAAAAGGGAAGGGCATGGCGGACTCCCTGCCGCTCAATAACTGGTACCAAATGTTGCCTCCCCTCGAAGGTGCTGACCCTTGAGTGGGCAGAGTCCCGGGGCACCTCACTGCCGAGCCAGAGGACAGGCAGACAGCTGTCTTCTGTCAGCCAGCTCCAGCTGAAGATACCCCCGCCATCCTGCTCACGCAAAACAATAAAGGGAACACGTCAGGAAGAGAGAAAAAAAGGCAGGGAGAAAACGGGGGTCCTTGACTTCGCTCGAGACCTAGAAAAAGTTTCACGGACGCAAAACTACACGTCCCTTCCTCATCCATAAGTGATCGCACCTCTTCCACGGCTTTTTGATGACTTTGACTCTAGCGGGAGGCAAGGGTCTCATTATAGTTTCAGAAGTGTCTGGTTTCAGCACACATATAATAAAATTATAATCACAGTGGTAATAGCCCAGACGTCGGAACAAAGATAGCTTTCCAAATTACATTTGAAAGCGTTCTTTTGACTGGCTAGAAAGGCTTCGGAAAGGGATGATGCTAAACGAAGATGACTGTAATTGGGATCAAAGCTGCCTTTTCTCTTGTCTGCCACTGAATTCTTTTTTTAAAAATGAAATTAGAGGCTGAAAAAAAATTAGTTTAAAACCTCTCAAGGCCCTTTCTTTCTCCCGTGCAAGCCGTGGTCTCAGGAAGCAGGCTCCATCATTCCTGATGGGAAGAAGCTGCATAATTAATTTGTATATTCCGTGGTGACAGATGTTTGATTTTGGCCATAAAAGTAATTAATAAGGGGAGCGGAGTGAGGCAGATTGTTTAAAGATTATTTATGAACACCTCCCTCTCCTCGGTGGAGACTGTTGGCGGGGGAAGTGTCGCCTCTCCTTCGTGTTCCCCCTTATCTTCACCTGCTCCCTGAGACACAGATGTTTGTCTGTGGCAGACGACCCCAAACACTGGTTTAGTGGGAGTCCCTTAAGGGACCGGCCAGCCGGCAAATGCTGAGAGGATACAGAAATAGATTGAGAGAAAAAACACACCCAATTGTGCAAAAACATTGGACATGTACTTAACCCCTGACACTACATGAGGCTTGGAATTGGTAAACATCACGGTTCCACTATCTCTGATGTAGTTGGGCCGAAATGGGGCTAGACACAGTGTGTCCTGAGATAAAGGACTACTCATAGTTTGGAAAAGTGACATCTGCTGATGCGTACCTGGCACAACCGTATGTGGAATGTTGGTGGGCTATAGGAGAGACTGTCGGGTGTAAGTGTCTGGTGTTTCAATGTTCCAGGATTATAGGGATTATACGGTACATTGACAACTTCAACATGAAAATGTGTTTGCATACTGCACACGAAAAGCATTAGTTTTACTATGTGCCTTAATGGAAGGTTTCTTAAAAATGATGTACACTGTTGTCCATCTGTTCTAGATGTAGTCAATCAGCAACGACATGATCAGAGTCCAGCATTCTTTGCCTCAACACTGGAGCAAACAGTTATTGATTGCTAACAAAGACTAGAAATAGTCAATTCTTCTGTAACTGCATCATCCAAACCTCTTTGAAATGGGACATTATGTAACATTCAGTTTATTAGAATTGTTCTATGCATGTGCACGTTCATTTGAGGATCTACAGCCTACCAACCCACACACTGTAAAATAAAACAACAAACTCGTTTTTTGTGAGCTGCCTAAGTGAGAAACCATGGGCTGTGAAACAAGTCGTTCTGATATTGTGCTGCATCTAGCATCAAGTGCAGAGTTGTCCTGCCTTTTCATCAAGTCTCTCCAATTACAGTGCTTGACCTCTATTGATCTGAGAATGCAAAAACAATTTTAAATGTGTTCCAGATGCAGGGGACACAATGAGTGTGAGACCTGAGCAAAAAGAGTGAACACAAGAAGAGAGAGGAAAGACAAACAAGTGAAAACGGCTTAAAAAAACGTCTCATCGCAGTGTGCTGTAACGGGTCATTTTGAACAGGGCCGTTTAAACAGAGGAGAAGGGTTCTGTGGATTTTGATCCTTGGGGTGTTTCTCTAATACCTCAGAAATGTATTTACATTTTGAAAATTGGTAAATTATGTCCTTTTAACAGGCTCAAAATTCATTGCGTTTTTACAGCTTTACACTATTGCATAGAGGTGGCTACTACAGAAATACATTTATTCACATGCATACAATTAAGTAAAATTCATTCATTCATTGGGTGGGCCCAGAGCCAACCCGGAATCATTGGGCGCAAGGCAGGAACACACCCTGGGGGCGCCAGTCCTTCACAGGGCAACACCCACACTCATACCTACAGACACTTTCGAGTCGCCAATCCACCTACCAACGTGTGTTTTTGGACTGTGGGAGGAAACCGGAGCAAACTCCTCACAGACAGTCACCCGGAGGAAACCCACGCAGACACAGGGAGAACACATCAACTCCTCACAGACAGTCGCCCGGAGGAAACCCACGCAGACACAGGGAGAACACACTAAACTTCTCACAGACAGTCACCCGGAGGAAACCCACGCAGACACAGGGAGAACACACCACACTCCTCACAGACAGTCGCCCAGAGGAAACCCACGCAGACACAGGGAGAACACACCACACTCCTCACAGACAGTCACCCGGAACGGGACTCAGGTCCCTGGAGCTGTGTGACTGTAACACTAACCTGCTGCACCACCGTGCCGGCCAGATTAATATAGTGGGTAGAAAAATTTATTCCTCTTTGCTGCTTTATCAGCTTACACACCTCTGGGAAATATTTACACTGTTGAAGTGTACATTAGTAAGGTCAGATACTGATGTTGGATGGTTAGTTCTGGATCACAAACACCACTCCCTCTAGATCCAAACATTTGGAAAGGGTGTATGTGCTCTGAACCGGAAAAGGGAAGCTGTACATCACAGTCAGTGAAAACTGATCAAGTGTAATTTTATGATTAGTTCGGATGAGAGATGAGGGAACACATCTGGATGCTTGCCTTTGTCTTTGTCCAGAGCTAATCTGATGCTAAGGAGCCTGAGAGCAGCCTGGTGCCCCTGTAGCCTGGCTATGTTCAGGACACCTGGGGAGACCTGGCAGGATAGCAAGCTGTTGAGCCTGGGGGTGTCCCTCTCATCTGAAGAGCTTGAATTTACAGGGATCAGTGGGGTTTTAATCCCAGACTATCTGTCTCTGCATGTCTCTCCACTGTCATCATTATAATTATGATACTATCTAATGCTTGTAATCCTGGGAAGAAGCTCTGCTTAGAATTAATTTAAGCACCTCTCACTCTCTAACCTAGGTCGCTGTTGTTAAGGAAGTCATACACTGGCCTGATGTGAATTAAACAAGCATCGGGATTCCTGGCAGCACTCCTCTCGCTGCGTAGAAATCAAAGCTTTGTTTTTAATCACACCCCGTTTAATAAGACCCCGGAGAGTAATCTTGCCACAATTTCCGCCCATAAACAGGATCATATCGCGGCAGGTCACCTGCGCTAACCTTCTGTCGAATTACAGCCCGACGATCCTCTCTGATTGCTTCCATCACCCGGTGCCGTCCAACAGCCGCAAGAACTTTCCAGTAAAGCCCTCAGGCTGCTGATTTATCCCCACATTGAGGAAATTGCATTCACTCCTTGTCCTCACTGTTTGGCATCCATTACAGTTCATTATTACCTTCAGACGGCCACACACACACACACACATACACACACACACACACACACACACACACACACACACACACGCAAGGTAGCAGGACTTGGGGGATGAGAGGCTGGGAAGGAAAAGCAAAAATTGGGCATAAATTGTGGCAACCCTGCTGTTGAGAAACAGTGGCAGAAATTTGATTACGCTTCTCTCTGCATGTGTGTAATATCTCCGTCTACTCGGTCCAGATGCACTGGCACAGCAATTAGCCTAATGCTTAACAATGCTGTCAAAGCAATCAGTTCAATCAATAGTAGACTGATGAAAGAAAAGCAGAGATGTGTCAGTGAAAGGATGGATGAAAGAACCTGTCAATATTCAACATATCTCATTAGCCAGACCAAATTGTACTCTGAGTTCACCCCATAACTTAAGCCAATTCTGTCCTGTAAGAAAAGAAGTGAAGTGCAGTATTCATATACTAAAATCACTTATTAGAGGATTCTCATTACATTTTTATTACCATTTTTTCTAAAATAAAATGCTAAGCTCAAAGACAGCAAATGCCAATGACCAGTTGAACTCTAAAGGAATTAATGACTAAATAATTCGCTATTACACTTGAGTAGAAACAAAATTATTACGCCTTTTCAATTTAAATATCAGTAAATATTTTACTTTAGGGGCGCAACGGTGGTGCAGCAGGTTAGTGTCGCAGTCACACAGCTCCAGGGACCTGGAGGTTGTGGGTTCTAGTCCCGTTCCGGGTGACTGTCTGTGAGGAGTGTGGTGTGTTCTCTCTGTGTCTGCATTGGTTTCCTCCGGGTGACTGTCTGTGAGGAGTGTGGTGTGTTCTCCCTGTGTCTGCGTTGGTTTCCTCTGGGTGACTGTCTGTGAGGAGTGTGGTGTGTTCTCTCTGTGTCTGCATGGGTTTCCTCCGGGTGACTGTCTGTGAGGAGTGTGGTGTGTTCTCCCTGTGTCTGTGTGGGTTTCCTCCGGGTGACTGTCTGTGAGGAGTGTGGTGTGTTCTCCCTGTGTCTGCATGGGTTTCCTCCAGGTGACCGTCTGTGAGGAGTGTGGTGTGTTCTCTCTGTTTCTGCGTGGCTTTCCTCCGGGTGACTGTCTGTGAGGGGTTTGGTGTGTTCTCCCTGTGTCTGCGTGGGTTTCCTCCGGGTGACTGTCTGTGAGGAGTGTGGTGTGTTCTCCCTGTGTCTGTGTGGGTTTCCTTCGGGTGCTCCTGTTTCCTCCCACAGTCCAAAAACACACGTTGGTAGGTGGATTGGCGACTCAAAAGTGTCCGTAGGTGTGAGTGTGTGAGTGAGTGTGTGTCTGTGTTACCCTGTGAAGGACTGGTGCCCCCTCCAGGGTGTATTCCTGCCTTGCGCCCAATGATTCCAGGTAGGCTCTGGACCCACCGTGACCCTGAACTGGATAAGGGTTACAGATAATGGATGGATGGATATTAATCTGGTGGACCTTATCATTCATTCATTATCTGTAACACTTATCCAGTTCAGGGTCACGGTGGGCCCAGAGCCTACCTGGAATCACTGGGCGCAAGGCGGGGAAAACACCCTGGAGGGGGCAACACACGCACTCACACATTCACTCACACCTACGGACACCCGTGCGGACACGGGGAATAGAATACAACTGTAAACTAGCTAACAGCAAAAAGACTCTAAGTTTAAAACTATAATCAGGCTATAACTTCTGTCCAAAACTAGCAAAACCTAGACAGTGTAGCCAAGTTACTAGCTTCAAGTTATCTCAACACTTGAACAACTTTTCAGCTTGGTGCTAATGAAATATGAAAAATGCTGCAGGTATAACTCTGGATTGTCAGCTCTCTGCTCAGCCCCTGATTCACCTGCAATCTGTGTTGCCAACTTAGCGACTTTGTTGCTATATTTAGTGAGTGTTCAGACCTCTTTTTCAAAAAAGTGACTAGTGAAAAATCAGTTGAATTTTTCTGGTGTTACTGGAGACTCAGACCTGAAAGCACATATCGTTCAGCATTTACTTTACTCAACACACAGAGGGTGCTGCAGTGATCCATAACATTATTTTTGAAACTGGGCCAAATTTAAGAAACATGAACAAAAGAAAATAAAAATAAATAAATAAATAAAAACCCTTAGGTAACTCTGCCAGAGTGGCTTTTTTTATACGTCCCTTTGCTACTGCCAAGCCTGGATAAAGGAGGAGGGTTGGACGTAGAGCTAGCAATTTCACCCCAGATAAGACTTTTGATTAAAATTGATATTCTAACATTTAACAATACAACACAAAACTGATTTATGTAAATGTGGGTGTAAGCAAAGCAATAAAGTCATAAAGTTATTTTGACAAGTGATGGCTTAATTCAATGACAAAAAAACAACAAACAAACAAACCAAGTATTAACAGAAAGTAGTTCTAAACAATTTAGAGTGTTTTTTACTCACTTTATGTCTCTCACTTATTCCTCTCTTCTACAGCATCTATTACAAATTGATGTTTATGCAAATTACGCTAAGATGCCATTTAGCGACTTGTAGCGACTTTTACAACAGCCAATAGCCTTGGCAGTAGCTTTGCTACTTTTAATTATGACTAGCTTGTAGCTTGAAAAGCTAAAATTTCAAATATTTTTTGCCTTCTTTTGCTGTTCTTTGGCAAAGAAGGTAATTGCAAGCTTACTTCCTGCAATGCTAATAAACTACAACTACTACTTCTATTACCGCTAACAATCAAAAAGCTAGCTTCCCCGCTTATACGTGTTAAATATGCGTTGTTGTTATTGAGACCGGACCTGAACTCATGAAACTGCAGCAAGATTTGCACAACAGGTCTTTACTCTGGTTCCAGATGTTATTGTTTCTCTCTTCCAGTTGTTTCCATTGTGTTGCCTTTATATTACTTCAACTGTTGATGAAAATGAAAATGTGTGTGCAGTTCAAGTCAGCAGTACTTTAACACATGATTAAGATCCACAAATCTGAGCTTATGAAGTACTTCTAACAGCATTACAGCAGCTCTACGCCTGTAACAGCAGAAATGTATGTCGTTAATAGGCAATGCATTTGAAATTAATAGAGAGTCATAAATTACTGCATATTTTCACATGGCAGACATGGATTCAATCTAACTGTTCCTTGGCAGATAAATAGAGAGATTAAATATAATGAAGATGGTGATCGTAAAAGAATACATTTGCATACTAATTAACACTATGTAATACACTTGCCAATATTCTTGCCAAACAAGTACTAAAGAGAGACATCATTGTAATTTATTGAGGAAACGTTCTCAGTAGGAAGTGAGGATTTAGGATTAAATGAATGTCAACGCTACCTGTTCTTAGCTGATCGCTGTTGGATGAAATTCAACGACAATGAATTCAGTCAATGGCATCCAAAACGCTCAGCCCTGAACTGGAGCACATTGTGATTCATAACTGACTTTAATATCCAGCTGAGGTATTTCATTTAGTATCATTTCAATGAACAATGATTTATCTTTTAATCACAACTTCATTAAAATGTGGAGGAACCACTTTTTTCCTCCACAGCATGATATATGGAAATAAAGTTAGAAGAATTGCTCTGTACTTGCTGAGAACTTAGAAAACTTCTAATTTACAGCACTAATAGTGTACGAATGAAGAAAATGCACAAACCCAACACTTTATAATCTAAATCGTGTACTCAGAAACACGTTGAACCATCACATACACTGTACAGCTACAAGCATTCAGGCTCACAGGGCGATATGGACTTTTTGAACATTCAAAAAGGGAAGATTGGCCATTTTTACAGCTACATCAGCCTTCACATGTACTTGGAAGAAATCCACAAGATTTTGGACTGTGTCTTTGAGCAACGAGGCACATGAATGAGGCATGCTTGAGCACTGCAAGCACTGTGTGTCCAAGTAAAAGACTCAAAATATTCTTGTCTACAAAAGTGGGGCACTGCAGAAAATGCAGAAAAACACTACTAGCCTATGAACGAGTGGCTAGGCTAGCAATCAGGATTGGATGACACATTCAGTTCAAGTACAATTCAATCATAATTACGGAGTGTTTTTATAACAGGTGTTGTCACAAAACAGCTTTACGAATTTCCAGGTCCTAGGCCCATAAACCAACACGTAAAACAGCAAACCATCCTCCTCTAATTGACACTGGAGCAAAACAAACAAAGAGTAGTGTATAGACAATTGGAGTTATCCAATAGCATGATTTTGAGAGTTGGACCATACCCAAAATTCCTCCCCTCAGCCCTATGTATAGCGTCCAAATTCACACCATTTCCGCGATGGACAAACTAACTCTCATCTCCACCTCATCTCCATCCTGATCTTCTCATGTGTTCAACAGGGGGCTCAACTTCGCTCCACCCTGAACTCAGGTTTTGGCCTTCACTGCATGGTCCATACTAGCACAAGGATAGCTTATAAACACAGACCAATATGAATGAAGATTACAGAGATATAACAAGTGTGCAGTTGTCAATTATGTCATGTATTACGTATTTTAATATCTGAGCTAATAAAGAATGGTATAAAAGTAGGTGATGTGTCAGTGAAAGGATGGATGAAAGAACCTGTCAATATTCAACATATCTCATTAGCCAGACCAAATTGTACTCTGAGTTCACCCCATAACTTAAGCCAATTCTGTCCTGTAAAAAAAGAAGTGAAGTGCAGTATTCATATACTAAAATCACTTATTAGAGGATTCTCATTACATTTTTATTACCATTTTTTCTAAAATAAAATGCTAAGCTCAAAGACAGCAAATGCCAATGACCAGTTGAACTCTAAAGGAATTAATGACTAAATAATTCGCTATTACACTTGAGTAGAAACAAAATTATTACGCCTTTTCAATTTAAATATCAGTAAATATTTTACTTTAGGGGCGCAACGGTGGTGCAGCAGGTTAGTGTCGCAGTCACACAGCTCCAGGGACCTGGAGGTTGTGGGTTCTAGTCCCGTTCCGGGTGACTGTCTGTGAGGAGTGTGGTGTGTTCTCTCTGTGTCTGCGTTGGTTTCCTCCGGGTGACTGTCTGTGAGGAGTGTGGTGTGTTCTCCCTGTGTCTGCGTTGGTTTCCTCTGGGTGACTGTCTGTGAGGAGTGTGGTGTGTTCTCTCTGTGTCTGCATGGGTTTCCTCCGGGTGACTGTCTGTGAGGAGTGTGGTGTGTTCTCCCTGTGTCTGTGTGGGTTTCCTCCGGGTGACTGTCTGTGAGGGGTTTGGTGTGTTCTCCCTGTGTCTGTGTGGGTTTCCTCCGGGTGACTGTCTGTGAGGGGTTTGGTGTGTTCTCCCTGTGTCTGCGTGGGTTTCCTCCGGGTGACTGTCTGTGAGGAGTGTGGTGTGTTCTCCCTGTGTCTGTGTGGGTTTCCTTCGGGTGCTCCTGTTTCCTCCCACAGTCCAAAAACACACGTTGGTAGGTGGATTGGCGACTCAAAAGTGTCCGTAGGTGTGAGTGTGTGAGTGAGTGTGTGTCTGTGTTGCCCTGTGAAGGACTGGTGCCCCCTCCAGGGTGTATTCCTGCCTTGCGCCCAATAATTCCAGGTAGGCTCTGGACCCACCGTGACCCTGAACTGGATAAGGGTTACAGATAATGGATGGATGGATATTAATCTGGTGGACCTTATCATTCATTCATTATCTGTAACACTTATCCAGTTCAGGGTCACGGTGGGCCCAGAGCCTACCTGGAATCACTGGGCGCAAGGCGGGGAAAACACCCTGGAGGGGGCAACACACGCACTCACACATTCACTCACACAAGGATAGCTTATAAACACAGACCAATATGAATGAAGATTACAGAGATATAACAAGTGTGCAGTGGTCAATTATGTCATGTATTACGTATTTTAATATCTGAGCTAATAAAGAATGGTATAAAAGTAGGTGATGAGTGAACAGTTTTAATTAATTAACAAACCTTGTCTCAGCGGTCAGTTGGAGATGTGCAGATACATGCAAAGCAATCTGTGAGAGATGAGAAGGAACCTGCAAATCTTAAAGTGAGTTCTGCGGTAAGTGTTGATGTGGTTAAATGGTCAAAGCTAGCCAGATGACAGATGAGCACGGACACCTGACACGGACCGTCCTTCAGCAGCATCAGAACAAAAAGGATGGGTAGTTGTTGTGCTCCGAATAGAAACATAAAGATATTTAAGTCTGATATTTGATTCCGAGTGACTGAAGAATATAAGAAGATTGATAGTAAGGGTTGCAGACAGCACTAGAACAGCGCAAGTACAAAAAGGAGAGGTAGAAATGTAGCACAGACAAGGGCATCTAGGGATATCAGAGTGATCACGAGAGCAGCAGGACACCAGCACTGACATGTCAGTTACCACAGTTCTCTCAGTCCATGAACCCATAGATCTGCACTCTTTATCTTAAAAAGAGACAGTGTCTGAGTCCGGGACATGGACTGGATCACCACAGAGCAGTGGTGATTGCTCTAAGACTGCAAGGGAAACTCAGCTTCCCCTAAAATGTCAAAATATTAGTGATCAAATATATACTGTTGTGTGTACATGTCATTGAATAAATATGCACTACAACGCGCTCAACTTTTGTTCAGAATCAGCTTCTTTTCACTGGTAAAGACGCAGCTTTCCTCTCAATCATTCGCACAGATTCACAGTGCTTTAAACAGTGAGGACACTGAGCGTCCACAGAGTTCAATAGCGAAGCAGCGAAACGAGACGAGAGATTGGATAAATGCTGGGCTTTGTTCCGCCCATCGGATGCTCAGCGTCTCTGGGGGTCTATGGGGCAGTGGGCTGGTCTCGGCTGGCCCCGGATGCTCAGCTTCTGCATGATGATTGGATGATCTGTCCGAGGCTAAATCCCTTTTTGATTGACAGCGAAATGAGCGAATCAGCGATCCTTTGGTGTAAAGATCCGTGGGAGCATTACATTTTCATTCTGTTCTGAGATGAACCAGAGACTTTCTTAAACCCATTAGCGGCATTTTCTTTGTTAAAAACGACTAGCGACAAATCAAGCTTCTATTTCTGGTGGGTTTTTTGTAGCTGCTTGTGTTTGGAGACTGACGTCTATCACTCTTTCTGACTTCTATCGCAGTTTCTGTCCAGCGGGTGCTGCTGAGCCCCTCCACCGTCACAAAGCACTCACAGGCGGACACACTTCACATGGACCAAGGCCGTTAAAGCAGCCTAGCTCTGCTGGCCATTGAGAGGACACTAGTCAAGTCCCCGGAAAAGACGCCTTGTTGGTACGACAGGGTCACAGATCATTTTCTTGAAAAGGAACGGAGGGTAGAATTTACGTATAAATAAACCGACACATTTTATGATGTAGACTGAAATTGAGCTTCCCCTCCTTTAAAGACCAGCATCCGCCACTGCCACAGAACCTGTGTGTATCTGCGTAGTTCAGCATGAAGGTCTGGATACAGTGTCCGACTTTAGTAAAAGAGCCAGATGCAGATGAATACATTTGTTCGTGGTCCAACCCCCCGGAATATGTCAGCAGTAGCACATGCCTAGCACCACAAGGTTAAACCTCTCCACAGCAATATGTAATTAAAGGCAAGAACCATATTTTTAATCCTAAAAGCTATTACAGAATCAGTGGAGCCATTGTCTGAGTCTACAATTGGGTTCTATTTTTCTTTCCCCCCTTCCCTCTTTAGTGAGGAACGTAACCCATATATGTTCTTAAATGGGTAGATAAAGGATCTTAAATAAGGGAATGCTTGGGCCCCCTCCTGCTTTCTCCTGCTAATCCGTGTGAGGGAGGGGGGGCCTTTTTGTATTATTTTAGGTCTGGGGCTTATCTTCTGCCACCACTCCAAAGTGTAATTATTCATAATACTCATAATACTTGGCGTCACTGTCCATCATATCTGGCATATTTTTGAACCCATTTTCAGCCACAAGGGTAGAGTGGGTGGTGGGACTGGGGGTGGGGGGGTGAGGGGCAGATATGTGTGTGTATGAAACTGTAATTACAGCGTATTCGTTGTGTACCCCTGGAGGATTAAAGTATTGAGTATGTGTAATTATAAGTGGTCTACATTTGAGAAGGGCTGTATCTGTGATTAAAACTGACCTATCCCTTGGAAATAGTGCTTTGAAATTTCGCTGAATACTTAACTTAATTGGTACTTGTGGCTGGGGCCCTGGTTGTTCGGGCCTGATCTCTCTCGCTCACTCTGTGTGTGTGTGTATGTGTGTAACTAGAGGGCTGACGTCACACTCCAGACTTCTGACAGAAGGACCTTTTTCCCGCTGTATTCTCAGCAATAAGCAGTTGGATGCTTTGTCCTTTTCTGTCTGAGAATCGCGTGCTTCCACACACAAAGTTAATGTATTCTCTCTCTTATTTGACTTTTTAATAGGCTTTCACCTAATTATCATCATGTGGACCCTTAGATGAGAACACGAGCTGGGTAGGGGAGACAGAGGAAGAGAGAGAGAGAGAGAGAGAGAGTGAGACAAAAGGAGGTCATCTTTGTGAGGTGTTGGCAAGCGTCCTGCTCTGGAGCGCGACTCTCGCAGGCCTGTGATAAATTCTTCCCCTTGAACACGGATGTCAATATGTTGATGTGCTTGCCTTTATTAAGACACCATCCAACTGATAACAAGTCCTGCTGTGTGTTACCAACATAAATAATTAGTGCGGAGACCAAGGAACGGCAGGTGGCTTTTGGCACAAAGAAATAATCATACTTGATGTGGAAAATAAAGTAAAAGGAGCCATCTGTTCCCGGCAGGGGGACGGGGCCGAAAAAAACACGTAAACATATTGTCACTAACGTTATGAAATACACAGTTAATAATTTAGTCATGGCTTCCGCCTCTGGCCACTTGTTTAAAGGAGAGGAGCAGAGCGACAGCGCCCAAATCCGTGCTTAAAATTAACCTTGCCATTTCCTGCTCTCGGCGTGTCCAGCAGGAGTTTAGTCTGAGGTCTGCCAATATTTACTTATAAAGGTGGGGAAAAGCAGGCCTGCTGGGGCAGGAAGATGAATGGGTAAGGACACGTATCATCACTATTGGGACAGAACCTTGAACCGTTTTTAACAGCACAAAAAAATAGAAAAGAGGCTCCTGAGAGGTGCAACTGTTTAAGTGTTGACCCTGTCATCAGGAGATCACTAGCTGGATCCCTCGTGATGCTACAGAGTGTCACTGGTGGGACTGACTCCTGGTGGGTAGGATGGCCTCCTCTTTGTTGTTGTTTTAGCAGCTATTCAGAAAATATCAGTGGATACTTTATAAAATGTGTGCAAAACTAACCTCAAAACATATGTTCATTCATTTAATCATTCATTCATACATTTTATGTAACCCCTTTAAATATGTTCAGGGTCATGGTGAGTCTGGGGTCCATCTGAAATACAGAGTGAGCAGAGCACCAGTCCATCAGAGAGCATCACACACTTACACTCAATTCTCTAAGCAATCTCACTGGTGGGAGGTGAAATCGCAAAAAAAATCATTCATTCATTCATTCTCTGTAGCCGTTTATCCAGTTCAGAGTCACGGTGGGTCCAGAGCCTACCTGGAATCATTGGGCGCAAGGCAGGAACACACCCTGGAGGGGGCGCCAGTCCTTCACAGGGCAACAGACACACACACACACACACACACATTCACTTACACACTCACACCTACGGACACTTTTGAGTGACCAATCCACCTACCAACGTGTGTTTTTGGACCATGGGAGGAAGCCGGAGCACCCGGAGGAAACCCACGCGGACACAGGGAGAACACTCCTCACAGACAGTCACCCGGAGGAAACCCACGCAGACACAGAGAGAACACACCACACTCCTCACAGACAGTCACCCGGATGAAACCCACGCAGACACAGGGAGAACACACCACACTCCTCACAGACAGTCACCTGGATGAAACCCACGCAGACACAGAGAGAACACACCACACTCCTCACAGACAGTCACCCGGATGAAACCCACACAGACACAGGGAGAACACACCCCACTCCTCACAGACAGTCACCCGGAGGAAACCCACGCAGACACAGGGAGAACACACCCCACTCCTCACAGACAGTCACCCGGAGGAAACCCACGCAGACACAGAGAGAACACACCACACACCTCACAGACAGTCACCCGGAGGAAACCCACGCAGACACAGAGAGAACACACCACACTCCTCACAGACAGTCACCCGGACGAAACCCACGCAGACACAGGGAGAACACACCACACTCCTCACAGAAAATTAGTAACCATTTAATTTATTTACAATTGCCAAAGCGTGCCACATGGGGAACTTTGCACATTTAGGTTTGATTTCCAATGAGTCAGTGGGACTCCTAAGAGGACCAGGTTTAAAATGTGACTATAAAACATTTGCTGTTGGGGTCAGGACCAAGAAACGTGGACTGCACGTAAAACAGGAAGACTGCACATATGGGGTTGTGTAGTCAGTATAAATGAATGAAATGCATTCACCACAGGACCTGTGCTTTATTACATTTATTTAGAGCCGGCAGATATCTGTCCTACGGTTTAATGATGAGGGTTTTTACAAACACGGTGTGGAGATATAATGATGTGTATAACAATGATGTGATTAATCTCAGTGGTTCAGTCCCTGACGAGCGGCATGCTTTTGTCCTGTAACTGGGCCAAACCTCAAAGAACATCAGGATTTAATTGACTGTTTATTATGTGTCAGTTGTGCTCATTCACACTTGGCACACACACACTGTATGAGTTAAACTGTATAAGTATTCTCCACCTAAACAGCATCACCAATCAAAATGGCCACTAAGTACAAGCCATTTATTTTTTCAGAATCAGGTAAAAAACAGAAAACAACACAGATGCTTCCACGACCAAATATAACGTCACGCGTTCTGTACGGGTCGCTCACTAACTCTTTATTTACAAGAAGCTTTTGGATTCAGAAATCTGCAGGGATCTTTTTCCGCTCCTCCAACGTCTTAGAAGTTGGTTGCATTTTCTGCTTTTTATGATGCATGTAATTCACAACACATTTAGTGCTTCTTAAGTCCTTTTCTCTGTAATGGCTTCTTCACAGTTCTACATCCTTTCAGACCCACAATGAGTTGTGTGGTCTTCTCATAGTAGAAGAATGTACAGGGGTTAGACAATGAAACTGAAACACCTGTCATTGTAGTGTGGGAGGTTTCATGGCTAAATTGGAGCAGCCTGGTGGCCAATCTTCATTAACTGCACATTGCACCAGTAAGACCATGTGGATCCAATGTTTCAAACATTGTGTCCTGAAGGCGGTGCCGTGTATCAGGACGACAATGCACCAATACACACAGCAAGACTGGTGAAAGATTGGTTTGATGAACATGAAAGTGAAGTTGAACATCTCCCATGGCCTGCACAGTCACCAGATCTAAATATTATTGATCCACTTTGGGGTGTTTTGGAGGAGCGAGTCAGGAAACGTTTTCCTCCACCAGCATCACGTAGAGACCTGGCCACTATCCTGCAAGAAGAATGGCTTACAATCCCTCTGACCACTGTGCAGGACTTGTATATGTCATTCCCAAGACGAACTAACACTGTATTGGCCGCAAAAGGAGGCCCTACACCACACTAATAAATTACTGTGGTGATTACATGATACATGCTCAGATTTTTTTCAGATGTGATAGAAGAAAACAGCTTGGTTTTCTTCGATAAAAGCTGTAATTACTGTTTGTTTGATATTGGAAATTCTGAAGCTATACCAGTTATTGAGCGGTTGTTAGGAGTCTAATTTTCTTGGAATTCCAGGAAATACCAGGAACTCCAACATAACCTGTTCAATAAATTGTAAATAACGGTTATCTTCACTGGAAGTAAAATAAATGATGCATGGTCTCTGACTTTTGCACCGTGCTATTACTATATTTAACCTAGAAGCATTAATACTAAGCTAGTGTTATCGAAAACTGCCCTACATTAACGTAAAACAGCCTCCAGAAACAAAAATGTAGTGGGTTACAAATCCCCCTTAAGCTGTGTAAACCAATTGAACATGCCATTCACTTCCTTGTTCCAATTAAAAAGAACATGCTGGAGTTTAAGGTGGAGGCAGAGCAGAACCCTGCACAAACTTCTAGTGCCGCAGTAATGTAGCCCTTGCAGGGGACACCTTTCTTAATGAAACGCTAACAAATAACGGGTCCTTGGAGGCTTCCCTTAACCCGAAAGGAAACACTCCTTTGCCCAGGAGCAAAGAAGCCATTACAGCTTGTAGTGGAAGATTTAATAGGTGTCATAATTTATCATGTAAACCCGAAAAGTGTTTCTTAATTAAGTGCGTGCGTTAATGAATTTTTTAATTTGATCCCTGTAAGTACTTTGCTATGCTAATTGCAATATTCCACACATTAGTTATCAGCTATTGCCCTTGGCTATTTGCTGCAGTTGGAGAGAGACCTTTTTCCCCCCTTCCTCTAATCTAAAGTTCATTAACTCATCAAACCCCAACCATTCACATTTAAAGACAAGGGTGTCTTCCACAGTTTTCCTACTTGAGTTCTAGGCCTTTTAATTAGTACAGAGTGGTTGATACTCTAAGCACATTAGGCCTATATCTTTCTTAGGTTTATTAATGACTAACTGCATGGCTTTTTCTATGATTTCCTAACCTTTTAGGTAAGTCATTAATATTGGTCATTAGAGTGTTGATGGATAGCTTTCTGGGTTAATTGCTCTGGAAATCTATAACCCTGAGATTAGTCCTTAAATCAACTGCTATGGACCTGGACTCACAGAAGACACAAATGACATTCAGATCACATGCTATACACTCCCTATGAGAAAAAAAAGTGATATTTGTCGTCAAAGTGGCACATATGCTCATATGCCCACATTTGGCCGGGAATGACGGTGTTGACTCAGCGTGAGTCTGGTTACCTTAACTCAGCTCTAGGTCCACCTCAGGTCTACCCAGCTCATGACATTTGGCCCATATCCAACCCACACAACACTTGTTAGTGTCTTGACTGATTAACTGCAAGTGCTGAAAGTTAGACAGATTTGTTTCAGGGCAGAGGTCATGATGCAGTGGTTTCTCTGCTGAATCAGTCACACCCACTGTATGTCCAGATATTGTCTACACCCCTTATATAAAGAGTAAATTCTCCTACCCACTTTAAGATGCACCATATGTGGACACAGATGTTATACAATAACATGAAATGAAATGGCACGGACTGGAGCAGATGTATATAAGCCTGACATCACCATACTCGTGCCAAGCTTTGGCTGGAGGGTTATAAAGCCAACCAGCACTGGGCTGTGGAGCATTGGACCTGCAACTTTTAGAGTGATGGAGCCCCATTCTATAATTCTGGGATGACCTGATCACCTGATAGCTGCATGCAATCAAATACTCATAGCTACAGGGGTTGGACAATGAAACTGACACCTGGTTTTAGACCACAGTAATTTATTAGTACGGTGTAGGGCCTCATTTTGCGGACAAAACAGCGTCAATTCGTCTTGGGAATGACATATACAAGTCCTGCACAGTGGTCAGAGGGATTTGAAGCCATTCTTCTTGCAGGATAGTGGCCAGGTCTCTACGTGATGCTGGTGGAGGAAAACATTTCCTGACTCGCTCCTCCAAAACACCCCAAAGTGGCTCAATAATATTTAGATCTGGTGACTGTGCAGGCCATGGGAGATGTTCAACTTCACTTTCATGTTCATCAAACCAGTCTTTCACCAGTCTTGCTGTGTGTATTGGTGCATTGTCATCCTGATACACGGCACCGCCTTCAGGACACAATATTTGAACCATTGGATGCACATGGTCTTACTGGTGCAATGTGCAGTTAATGAAGATTGGACACCAGGCTGCTCCAATTTAGCCATGACACCTCCCACACTACAATGACAGGTGTTTCAGTTTCATTGTCTAACCCCTGTATGTTCCAACTGTAGCAAAATGAGGACAAATTACATGATCTCACTGGAGTCATGTGGCTCATTGCAATAATCCCCATAACTTAGTAGTAAATAAGATCAAACTACTTTAATATTCTTAATTTCAGAAGAAATGTTGGATGAGCAGGTTCACAACGTTTAGACCATGTTTAAGTAACACGATGTCACCGTGCTGAATGTAAAACAATGTCCTGAGAGGAATAAGGCCACCCAACACTGGGCTAGGAAACAGTGGAACTACATACCCAATACCTTTGGGATGAACTGTAGTGATTTCTTTGATCCAACATGAGAGAAACTATCATAGTTTCATGTCTCATCATGTTCCTTATTTCCTTGACCATCACCCTCATCACACCTACCCCTCCTCTCACCCCTATTCTTCCTCCTATCCCTCCCCTGATTTCCATTTTCTCTCACCTTTTCCCCCCTTCCTCTGTCTTACATGTTCTTCATCACCCTCATTCTACATACCCCTCCTCTCACTCCTCGTCTTCCTCCAATTCCCTTCCCCCACTACTCCAATGTATATAAGGCCCTCCTAAAATATTGGGAACAGACTGGATTGGGAACAGACTAGACTGGCAACAGTTACAGACTGGATTGGGAACAGACTAGACTGGCAACAGTCACAGACTGGATTGGGAACAGACTGAACTGGTGACAAACTGATGACCAAGCTGTGCCCGTGCTTTTCTGCATGCACGTGAAGGAAACCTCCACCTCTGAACCTCCAGTTTCCAAACTTCAGATCATCCTGAGATAGACTGAGATCATCCAGCTGTACTCATACATGGTCCTGTGTATGTGTAAATAAACTCCAGTCAACGCCGAACTCCAGTCTCCTGACTCTTCAATGCCGAATTTCTAACAAACATCAGT
The DNA here is from genome assembly GCF_029633855.1 of Hoplias malabaricus. Lineage (NCBI taxonomy): Eukaryota > Metazoa > Chordata > Actinopteri > Characiformes > Erythrinidae > Hoplias > Hoplias malabaricus. The sequence goes on from NC_089819.1 coordinate 23,038,300, forward strand.
GCAAATGTTCCATTTAAGCATTCTCAGAAGAGTAGATACGGTTCTTGCAGCAAAGTGGGGCGAACCACATATTAATACCCTTGCTTTCAGTAGAAATGTTGGAAGAACTGGTGTCCACGATGTCTCTGTGTTCTAATTCAACCGTTCTTAATAATAATCTCCAAAGGCCACTGTCCTATTTTTTCTAACTAACTAAGATCCTGGACATGATGTAGAGCAATAATGGCCACAGCTTGTGTTTGAAAGCTCTATATGCTTTGTGTCATAGCTCTTCACACTAGTGCCTTACTTAGCGAGAAAACCTGCCTGGCTAATGCCAATCCCAAGATGTTCTGGCCACATGGTGGAATTAAGATCAGAAAAAAAAAATCTGTGGCCATCACTAGATAATGTAGGAGCATCTGCAGACAAATGTATTTAATGTTCCCTGTGGGATCTGACTCCCTGACATTAGGAAGAGGCTTAATCCTCTAAAGATTAAATTAAATGTATGCCCTGCATATTCAGGCTATTGTTGTCATCTGTGCATAAGACATTGTCCAGGACACATGACGTCCAACTGAGCTCTTCCCCGGCATGAAACATCATCTCAGTGGTGGCTGTAATCTCCCAACAGCAGGTTAGCATTACAGTTTTTAACTACTCTTCACTTAATGGTACCATAATATGCATTTTCGGTATTAAACTAAATCTTCTATTAAGTTAAAAGCAGAAGGTGCATTACACGTTAGTGCTTGAAGCATTTGTCTGCTTTCACTCGAAACAGGAATGATGCAGAAATACAGCAGTGTAACCTATATTTACTGATTACAAGACTATTCATTCATTCATTGTTTGTAACCTCTCATCCAGTTCCGGGTCGGGGTGGGTCTGGTGCCTGCCCGTATTCACTGGGTGCAAGTCCATCACAGGACATAACACACCCACTCACACCTTTGAATATGGGGGAAACCTGAGCACCTGGAGGACACCCGCACAGATATGGGGAGAACAAACCCAAGTCTTCATACACAATCACCCAAAGTGGAGCTTGAACCCACAACCCTGGAACTCTGGGGTGACCTGTTGCACCACCGTTATATCCCTGTTTATATTAAAGCTTTTCTCAAATGAAAAACAGAGGATGCCATGTTGTGCTACAAATAGTTTCACTGCTACTCAGCTCCAGGTCCAAGCTGTGCATGAGGAGTTTTGTGTGTTCTCTCTGTGTCTGTGTGGGTTCCCTCTGGGTGCTCTGGAGTGTGTGTGAATGACTGTGTTAGTGTGGGATGCTCTGTGATGGACTGGTATCCCCCATCCAAGGTGTGTTCCTGCCTTGCATTCAGTGATTCCAACCCCAACCCTTATCAGGATGAAGCACCTCCAGGTGTCTCCTACTAGGCGTACTGATTTTTATGGTAGTATTTCATTAGAGGGTTGTGACTGTAAGGCTACACATAACCCTCAACAAACATTTAGAAACACATTTTCCAATAGGCAGCGTTGCCATAAAGATCGCCGTCTGTGTTGGGTGACAAGTATAAAGTTTTTTTTTTCTGCTATTAGACGGTTACGGCACTTTCTGGAGTGAAATGACTGAGACCCTGTTGCGCAGTGAATGTCACTTTGACATAATAAGGTTAATATGAGCTTGTGAAGTCAGGCTTGAGCATTGTCTGTAATGTAAGCCCTGTCACATCCTCAGAATAATTTCACTGTAACATGTATTAACTTACAAATGCAATTGCTATGTTATGTCATTTAGCACAAAAATAATACACCCCACATCATAAAATATGTCACAACTGGCACTTGGTTGAGATACTGGGACATAGGCGCTGGACTTATATTAGAATTATATATGCACTGTAAAAAATTGCTGTAAATTACAGCGAGTGTGCTACACTATTTTACTGTAAATCACAGTATTTACAGTAAATTATTGTATTATTCAATTACAGTAATATGCTGTAAATTTGAAATACAGTAGTGTTCCTGTAAAAATACAGTAAATGGCTGCGAACTCTGCTGCGACTATTTTACTGTAAATTGCAGTATTTACAGTAAATTATTGTATTATTCTATTACAGTAATATGCTGTAAATTTGAAATAAAGTAGTGTTCCTGTAAAAATACGGTATATGGCTGGGAACTCTGCTTTTTAGTAAATTATTTATAAAGTATAAAGTAAAGTATTTATAGTAAATTATTGTATTATTCAGGGAAGCACGGTGGTTCAGCAGGTTAGTGTCGTAGTCACACAGCTCCAGGGGCCTGGAGGTTGTGGGTTCGATTCCCGCTCCGGGTGACTGTCTGTGAGGAGTTGGTGTGTTCTCCCTGTGTCCGCGTGGGTTTCCTCCGCGTGCTCCGGTTTCCTCCCACAGTCCAAAAACACACGTTGCAGGTGGATTGGTGACTCAAAAGTGTCCATGTGTGTGTGTCTGTGTTGCCCTGTGAAGGGCTGGCGCCCCCTCCAGGGTGTATTCCCCCCTCCAAGGTGTATTCCCGCCTTGCGCCCAATGATTCCAGGTAGGCTCTGGACCCACCGCGACCCTGAACTGGATAAGGGTTACAGATAATGAATTAATGTATTATTCAATTACAGTAATACGCTGTAAATTTAAAATACAGTAGTGTTCCTTTAAAAATACGGTAAATGGCTGCGAACTCTGCTGCCAGTATTTTACTGTAAAAATTACAATATTTTTTTTACAGTGTATGTATATATATATATATATATATATATATATATATATATATATATATATATATATATATATATATATATATTAATGTTTATTGGAGCTTTATATCTGCTGTCGGAATGAACTTATGAAAATGTTATGTAGCCTGTATGATCCCTGAAATACAGTACACTTTTCTCAGGATTTATAGATAACAGCATGTCATGCCATGTCAGAAATCACATAAACACAAAGCTTCTTTGGGCTAAATGTGTGAAGAGATATGCACAAAGTTAAGCACTGAATTTCTACACCTTAGGTTTTCACTGTAACTGTCTTGTGGCTACCATCCACTCATCTCCTAGTGTTCCAGCAGTGTCCACTCTCCTCCTTTGTCCATGTTTTTGTGCTCAAACCAGCGCTCAGAAAGCCTGGTGTGTCTGATCAAGCTGTTCAAACAACTGGAAGACATCACAAGTTAAACACTCATTATTTTAATTTGATGCTAATCATGTGTTAATGAGACTAATCCTTGCAATGATTCAGGTAATTTGCTTAATGGCTGCCCAGAGTACAGATTACGGCAATCAGTCACGTTTGATAAGACGTCTGTTGCAGCATCGGGGAAGGAGGAGGAGGAGGAGAAGGGGGTGTGGGGGTCTCAGGTAGTAAAGATTCCAGGAAACAGAGACACAACACAAGGGGAAAGAAAACAACACTAAATTGGGACAAAACCTTGTTTCTCCTTTCCGTTGTCTTATTTCTGACTGATTGTTTAAAATATCTACTACTTTTACAATGTGTTTAATCAGTGTGATCAGTTCAATCATTCAATTCACGATGTATGGACCAATCCAAACAACTCAAAATTATTTGGAAATATTTTCATGTTCCATTATTATCTTCTATGAAATATGCATTGAATTGTTACTATTTAGCATACACCAAAATGCGGCAATGCACACACACACACACACGAGCACTATGGCCAGTGAACACACACACCTGGGGTGGTGGGCAGCCATCCCTTGCTCCCGGTGCGCAGTTGGCATTAAGGTGCAGTGTCATGGGTATTTTGAGTGAGGAGACATCCTTGTTTGTTCACTCCCCTTGCCCCCAATAACTGCCAAGGATCAAACTGGCAACCTTGTTTTTTATTTTTATTTTATATTAATTTTGGACACATAAAGTTTGCCTCTAACAGTGTCATCTTGATTCTTTTTAATATGTGCCATTTGTAAGATACCTGTTTGAATTAGGTGGTTGTCATAGTAACTACAACAAAATATTTTTAACATAGAATTTTAAAAGTAATTAGCCCCACTAGCCCGTGCTAGTGCTAGCATGGCAGTTTTCACAACGTACAAAAGTGGTACACAAAGTTAAGATTACACTGGAGGCTTGGAACGTCTAAGGTTGGAACTTCACAAGCAAACCCTCTCTGTTTGGGTCATTCCTCTCCCCAGCATGGTGCTAGCCCATGTGGGGAACTTCTTAGCTAACGTAAGCTAGCTTAGCCAAAAAAGGCCAGTTATTGTTCTCCTCCAAGTGTTTTTAGCCGTTGTGAGGTGAGCCAACTGGAAGTAAAAAAGGAGCTATGACAGAGGCAGCCAGTACTGGCTGTTCATTCCACAACCCCCGTTTTTTTTTATACTGGTCCTGGGGATTGAACCGTTGACCGTCTTGTCAAGCCACGTTTCTATCATTTTGACCACAGCTGCCCCATATAAATTCCAACCTAACAATATATTGTATGTAGATGTTTTTCCATAAGAAACTTCAAATGCTTATGTCTCTGCAGAAAGTGCTATCCCCTTTGAACAAGTTTGTTGTGGAGTCATGGAGTGTGACAGTACACAAGGCCAGGACAGGTTCCTAAGCATAATAGATGGCTGCTTTAACAAGGCGACAACTCCTGGAGCCCAGAATCTCAGTGCCCTGAAGGAAAGCAGTGTGCTGGTCTTCCCCCACGAGGTCCTGAAGAGAAAACTCTTCCCCTGTTGACAAATGACAGCAGCATAATGACCCACGTGTGCTAACAAATATAAATGGGTTTTGCTTACATTTAACTGTCATCAAAACAAATGCTCATTAGGCTTTTATGAGGCATTGTTTTAATAATGCATACATCTTGATTAACTCATCACAGTGGCAAATTGATCTCAATAAATATTTTCCAGGCTTAAAGTTGGTGGGTTCGCTGCTCAACATCGCCTTCCCAAGAAGGACAACTTAAGCGTGGTAAGGACAAAACCACAACATGTTTAATCATGTTTTACGGGTTATTGAAATGCATTGTGCTTTTATCAATTAAAGCACTGACATTTACAGGTTCAGGATTGTTCACAGTGTTCCAGTTTGAATGTTGGCGCAATGCATTCATATGGGAAAAATTCCCATTTTGGAAGCTTGTATACCGAAATTCATAATTTGGATCGTTCTAAAAAGCACAAGCAACGTAAATGGCTATAAGTTCTAAAATCTTGTGAAATTTTGTGGTTATAACTTGAAAACCCTAGGAGGAGTAGCATTGCAAAAAACCCAAAAAGGGGTTATTAGGCTCCTGATCCTCAAATGAATGTGCAGTTAAATGTAAACCACTTTGTGCACTTCCCTCTATTTCACCAGAAGAATCTCAGAAGACATGTCTACATTCACTGATGGTTGTGTACGTATAGTAAGTAAAATGGCTATACAAGAGTTGCAGACATTGTGATCCCTGATTCCTATTATCACCACTGTAAAGGAATTATAGCTGGTACATTGTCACACCACTTTCAATGGTTAAAATATGCACTAATTTTGGAAAATCAGTGGAATTTCCTTTTAACATCAGCCCCTGCCAAGGTTTAGCTCCTATTACACTATGCTCATTAAACAAGGGCATATGCAAATTCATTGTCAAACAAACAAACAAAAGAACAAAGAAAAATCCTTGTCATGGCAAAGGTATTAGCGCAGTCGAAACAATACACCTCTATTGTCAAAAGTGAGAGTGCTGGGCATTTGTGGCATAAATCATGGGATAACCTATATTTCCCAGCTTTAATCTGGCTGTGGATCATGTAAATAACCCCTGCAGGGTCTTAGGGATCCCTTTCAAACGAATATCCCGCTGTAATTCCAGTCCATTGTGCTGGGCCATGGCTTACGCTTGTTTAGCATACTGAGTGACAATGGACTTATGTGGCGTTTCTATCTGCCAAAGAAGCTTTGGCACCACAGATTGCCACACAGCTCTCAGCTCGCGGATCTCACCAAGTCCGATCTGCTTTGAAGCTTGACATGTGGCAGCTCCACTACGACCGTCTCCACTGAGGCCTGAGATGCTTCCAAAGCCTCTCAATTTGAGAGCGGAAGTATCCACCCCCGCCCCCTCTTTCCCGTCAATAACCTCTCACTGAACACCAGAGCAGCCACTTACTACTGCCATTACGCAGATTACAAAGGTGGCTGGACTGGACTTTAATTCACATTATTGTTAGACGGCTGGATCGCTGCTTAGTGGTGTATGAGGATTACCAAAGGGCTCTATCCATTTGATGGATAACTGCAATTTGGGATATTAGATATTTTATGCTCCTATGTTCATCTGAAGTGTGATGTAACGAGGGTATTGATAGAGATACTCAGGAGGGGTCAGGTGCACTGTAAAATTAATGAAAAACATTATTGACTGACATATTAAGTCAAAGATGTCCAACTGAGTTTAGAGCTGGAAGGCTTTTTAAATTTGCAACAACTGTTTTCCATCTTAACATATGATAAGAGCTACTATAGCACAAGCTATATACAAAATCAACCTTCGATTCACTCACACACTCACTCATTCACTCTCATACATTCAAATCAGTCACAGACATACACATTCACTCATTCAGTGTTTGCACCAGTGTCACTATGTGTCTTTGTTTAAAGTTTGGAATCACGGTACACATTAATCAGATGTTATTATATACTTTCTCTCTCCAAATAAAATAGTTTGCTACATCATTTGAGCCCAGCTTCTTTACATTATATTGTGTGGAAGTTTCACGTTTCATGATGAATGAACCAATAGAAATGCTTCAAGATCACAAAATTTAATATTTTTACATTAATTTCCACTGAAAGTTAGATAAAGTTATTATTGTGGAAATAAGTATTTTTCTCTGGAGAGGGATGATATACAATAATAACTCACTAAATAACTTTAGGGACTTTATAATGCATTTAAATCACTTTAAATATGGATTTCACAGATAATTTAATAAAATATTGAAAGTTATTATAGAATCAAAAGCAGTTATACTTCAGAATATTTTAGACGGAGCCCCTTTAACATGTAGCTAATAACATCATCTGATAAAATGGGTGTTTCATGATGTATTTCCATATAATAATTTGTAAAGGACAGTTATTTTATTGTGTATTCTTGTTTGAATTAAATGCACATTAACACTACAAAACTGTTCTGTAGTTAGTATAATTGGTGGGATGTTTTGTGCAGGATCATGAAGTGGTAATATTTCTGCCTGGGGTTTGAACAGTGGTGGTTACGATGGAAAGTGGGGGAGGAAAAATAAGCCTAGACACGTTTCCACTGTGACAGACAAAGCCTGTGTGAAAGCATGTCCACTCCAGCTCTTCTCCAGTAACTCCCAGCTGTTCCGGCCTCAAAGGGAACTCTATAGGTGATGGATCCCTCTACTGGTGGGCGTTGGTATTGCATCAGTCACAGCTGTCGTTTATCAGCCGCGTGTTTCCTGTGAGGAGCCCTGCATACCGTTTCTCTGTGGCTCTGTTTTTCTGCGTTTCTTTGTGGTTCTCTTTGCTTTCCTTTGTTTCTCTATGGCTTTGTCTGTTTTTTTTTCCCGTGATTCTCTGTGGCTCTCTTTTCTTCCCTTGTTTTTCTGTGGTCACCTCAGCTTTTTTTTCCGTTTTTGTGTTCCATGTGTTTCTAGTTAATGATTCTCAGTTTCTGTGTATTTTTCTCTGTTGCTTTTGTCTAACCCTCTGTAGTTCTCTAGCATTTTTTGTGCCTTTCTTGGGGCTTCTTTTTGACTATCTGTGTTTTTCAGAGTTTCTCTGTTGCTCTGTTCCTCTCTGAGGCTCGCTTTACATTCCTGTGTGTCTCTATTTCACTGTTCTGTTTTACAGTTCTGCCCAGTCATCTCTTTATTTATAAAACCAAGTGCTCTCTGAACAGCACACACAAATCTACAGCATATGCAAGATCCAAGTTTCTCTTCATAAGCTCAATAACATAAAGGGGATGAACTTGAAACTGTTCTTTAAGCTGCTTACATAGTGCTATGGAGTAATTACTATACCAGGGTCACCATGTAATGATGGTAGAACATTGCTGACCATGTGGAACCAGAAATATTTTTATGGCCAAAAGTTTGTGGACATTGAAATGAATTTGATTCTTAATGAGCTGGTCCCTCTTTGCTTTATGCTAAATGTTGGGACGCTGATGTGAGGATCTTATTGACAGCCACTGGAGCATCAGGATTTTAGGTTATGATATTGGATGATTATGTTTGGAACTCCAACCTATCCCACTGTTACTGGACTGGGGGTCCAGTACTCTAGAGAACATAGTTCCACTCTTTCACACCTCAGTGCTGGGAGGCTTTATACTCCTCAAACTGACATTGGGCATTGAGATCTTATGTATTCGATTCATACTTATCTAAGTAGATTATAGCAACTTTGCATGACTATATATTTGCAGTGGCTTCATGTTTATGTAGTAGCTTTCACAAATTATAAACGGTATCTGCAAAGTTTTAAACATATAATGTATTGTTTGTTGTTATCCATACACTACCTTACATCTACAAGGTGGACCAATGAGGTAGGTATGTCTAAGAGAGTGGACAATGAATGCATGCAGTGTTTAAAAATTCCAGCAGCAGATGCTGTGTCTGATCCACTCATACCAGCTCATCAAACACACCACCACCACTTCAGTGTTATTGCAGCGCAGAGAACAATCCACCACCCAAATCATACCTGGTCTGTGGGGTTCCTGACCATTGAAGAGAGGATAATTGAAGTGGGATAAGAAAGAAGCAGATGGACTACAGTCTGTAATCGTAGATTACTCCTGTGTGGTCAGTGGAGCTGAGTGTAGATTAAAGGTAGATGTTCCTAATCCAGTGATCGATCAGTGTATATCCCAGCGCAAGTCTGTGGTTTCAAACAGAGTCTATAAATGGGCTTCAGCAGCTTATTGTAGTGATGAATTTCCTCCCCCACCTTATCAAAGCTCTATTCATGCACATTTAAGCTAAGGCAACATTTCCTCATCACACATTCCCTGGGTAAAGTAAATGGACAGTCACATAGCACAGACACACTGACAGCACATGGAAAAGCAGTTGGCAAAGCTCTAATAGATGAGCTGTAATTTATTCACTACATTTGGAGAGACAGGGTCATATAGTTAACCTGAGATAGATAGGGTCCTCTAGGTGCAATAGGGAAAGCATTCTCTGATTTAATATGGCAGTGTCATTGGAGGCAATGGAAGCTCCATTCATTACCAAAGCCCTGCAATACAGTCAGCTGCTGAGGAGCCACATCTGTATAACATTAACCAGAACTGCAGCTCATCAGAACAGTGGAATATTTCAAATCAGTCCCATAAGAAAATAAACATGAATAAAAAGTACCTGGAACTTTAAATATAAACACTCATAAATGGTTCTTGTCAAGGTTCTTGAATATCATTTAAATAACATTTTAAAAGGCTTGTATCGTCATTGCACGGCAGTACAATGAAATTGAGCCTTTGCATTTAACCCCTTTGTGGCAGTAAACACAAACACACACTAGAGATCTAGAGGCTGTGAGCGTCGCGTTGATCTATGGTTTATTTTCACTTTTACACTCAGAGAAATACAGTCTTTTCCTGTTCCCTTTGGGAGATATGTGCTTTTAATCGGACAGCGACGAGATAGAGATTTCTCCACATTACGTGGATCTTTTGAAGATCTTTTTTACTGTAGATGGTGAGAAACCTAAAATCCCTGCATCGACTCATAGCGAGGATTTTTTTTTCTGTTCATGAACTTAATTTGGAATATTTTGGTCCATTTCCACAGACAAAAACTGATTTGCACACCAGAAAATTGGTCCCCAGTTGGAATCTAAGAAGAGCTGGTTCTTCAGGGCGTGATGTTGTCCATGGGCTTGTAGAGCTTCAGAAACTCCAGAAAGAGCCAAGAGTTCATGCACTGGAGCTGGCCATTTACAGCATGTTATATATATATATATATATATATATATATATATATATATATATATATATAAAGAATGGAAATAAAACAGGAATGTACACCCCACCCACAATGCCCCACATTGATGATGTATCATTGTTTCCCATAAAAACTAGTGATAACTCAGAGCCCTAAAGAGTAAAAGTGCTATAGTTTCACTTAAAGAAGCACAAGAACACTAGGTAATTTTGGGGTTTTTCCTCCTGGGTCTTCACCTAGTGTCATTTATTTTTAAGGCACTGTACTAAATCAATGGGGAGGGAGCTGATCCGTTTTCCTAACCTCCTCCAAAAGATACACAGTGTTGCTCTGCAGAGCTGAGCCTGTGGCAGCAGTGATATTCTCCCTATTACAGGTCAGTGGATCATCATACTGTAATTTTAAAGTAAAAAATTACAGTGTTCTTTTAAGCTGTTGATTTTTCACTGGTGTATTTTTGGCACCGGAGAGTCTTGGCCCATCCTCACTCATGAAGGCTAAGCTTTTTCTGGTGGCTGTTTTCATATCCAAGAATAATTTTATCACCCAAGATATTTTTGTAGCATTTAACAACATTTATTTTCTAAAACAGCCACTCTCCTAACTTTTCTGGAACATCGTGCAGGCACCAGTTGAGAAGGTTACACACTAAATAGCTTGTGTTAGTGTTTAGCTTCTGTTTTCCCTGAAACACTAGCCAAAACGGATTTACAAATCCAGTCACTGCTTTCTGTTTTGATTTGCATTTGAATACCTGTCACACTGAGTTTGGCACAGATTGCATGAAATCTAAGCTACAAAAAGTTGAATGAACGTCCCCTCGTTTGGTCCTGTGTCTCATACTTTCAGGTTCAAAAAGCCCGAGATAACCTGTTCTAAACAGAACACAGTTACTCTGAGTCTGCTCTGCAAATATTGCGGCCTATTCGAGAAGGGCTGCGAGAGAAAAGGCCTTGGGGAAAACTGGAGTCCGTTTGTCAGAGAAAGTACCAGAGCTTCAAACCTGCGTCACTTTAGATTCTCCCACATGCCGCATGATGCTCCGACTCCCCTCTCGCCCCGAGACAAAAGCCTGGCCAAGGAGCCGCAACAACACACGCCAGGACAAGTGATTGATTCTTTCCTAATTCTCTCAAATAAGATGTGCACGATGAAGGAGGCTCGGAGAGTGGAGAGTGATTAGCTGTGCCACCCTGTGTCAGGTAAACTCTCAGTTTGTAGCTAACTGGACTTGTCAGCTCAGCTAAACGTTACACTGTCAGCCTGGGATAGTGGGGTTAAAGATACAGTGCATAAATAGCTGGACACTGACACATTTTTTTCCTTTTGAATTGTTATTTATTTGTATTCCAGCGCATGTATTCCTCCCGAGAAGGCCTTAGACTACAGGCTGGAACATTGCTCTGAGGAAGCTGTAAGGAACATTGGTGAGGTCAGGTACTCGTGTTAGATGATCAGTTCTGGATCACAAACACCTCCCCAACTCATCCCACAGGTACTGCACTCAGCTCCCTCACTACAGTCCAATGCTGGGAGATTCATACGTCTGTAACCAGCATATGGCATTGAGCATGGGGATCTTGGGCTCAGTGAATGCCGCTCCAGAGCGTCCTCTTTCATTTCATTCTTTTGTTTGAAGTTTTCATTCATTATTCATTCATTATCTGTAACCCTTATCCAGTTCAGGGTCGCGGTGGGTCCGGAGTCTACCTGGAATCATTGGGCACAGGGAACACACCCTGGAGGGGGCGCCAGTCCTTCACAGGGCAACACAGGTGCACACACACACACATTCACTCACACCTACGGACACTTTTTTGAGTCGCCAATCCACCTACCAACGTGTGTTTTTGGACTGTTGGAGGAAACCCACGCAGACACAGGGAGAACACACCAACTCCTCACAGACAGTCACCCGGAGCGGGAATCGAACCCACAACCTTCAGGTCCCTGGAGCTGTGTGACTGCGGCACCAACCTGCTGCACAACCGTGCCACCCTTGTTTGAAGTTTTATAAGCTTTTATAAGAGTCTGTGTGGAGGTCACTCATTATAAAGGTTGTCTACAAACCTTAGGCCATATAATTAACTGTGTGACTGTGTCCAAAATGGCTCCCTTTTGTGTCCGAATCCTACGGTCAGATTCAAGCATGATTTTGAGGGCACTACAATCCCTCACGATGCGCTCATCGTTAATAGTAAACATCGGAGCTCACTGCATGAAATGACTACAGACCAGGATGCATTGCGAGTTTCTTTGTTACTAAGCAACCGACAGTGGAGTGGTGTCTGAATTCACTTGTGTTCCTTAGCGCCCCTTAGTGAACTAAATAGTGCCTCCCTATATAACTCAATATTAATGAGGGATTAGGGAGACATTTCGGTCACAGCCTGTGTATCATTATAGTGCCTCCCTGTGTCTGTATGGGTTTCCTCTTAGTGCTTCAGTTTCCAAACTCACACATGTTGGTACGTATGTGTGAAACTGTCCACAGGTGTGTGTGTGAGTGAGTCATGGGGTGAGTTTGTGACAAAAAGATGAATAATGAAATCAGTAATGAATGGGTGTCAGAGGAAAATGCAGTGGGGAAATAAAATACTCTATTAATCACAGTTCTGAAGATACCTCCCTGTGTTCATTACTGTAATATTCATTCATTCATTCATTCATTGTCTGAAACCGCTTATTAGTTCAGGGTCGTGGTGGGTCCGGAGCCTACCCGGAATCACTGAGCGAAGGGCGGGAACACATCCAGGAGGGGGCGTTAGTCCTTCACAGGGTGACACACACTCACACACTCACACCTACGGACACTTTTGAGTCGCCAATCCACCGACCAACGTGTGTTTCTGGAGCGTGGGAGGAAACCAGAGCCATTACTGTAATAGCCTTAGGTTAAACATTTACAAGGAGTAGTCTATTAAAAGAATTGCTAACATTTTGCAATATGTTATTATTCATAAAGCTTCATGAAACCTATATAAACACTCATAGTCTTATTTTACCAAGTGTCTTCCTAAGATTTTCTAAGGTTTAGCTTTTTACAACCACTGACGCTTATTGTAGTAGGTCTTTGTAGATGTTTATGTAGGTTTCTGTCAGTATGTGACATTCTACATTTAAGACTTAAGCAAAGAATTCAACATATTCTTTTCATCACTGGAAACAGAGGTCAGTGAGTTTTCACAAGAGGCTTTTTTTTTTAACACATACAACTCGAGCTGAAGATCCATCGCGCAAGAGGTGTGCCTACTCATCATTCTACCTCAATCCCCACCTGCTTATCAGCCATAATGAGTCAATTAATGTGCTAAACCAACACGAAGGGCAAAAGGGGACCAAATCTAGCGCTAGCTCCAGTCTGTCTCCTTTTTCGCTGGAAGACTGCTGCCGTTGCCTGGGTTTTAACAGACTTCCCACACAACACATGACTGGTACTACCCTGATTTTCACACTGCTGCTAAAGTCCAAGAGCCTAGTTTTCTTAAGTGATTTTTTTTCACAGATACAGTATGATCTTGACAAAACAAGTACTTCTGTGGAAATGGGCTCTTCATAACATAAGCACTAGCTTTTTCCCTAAAGCAATGTAAATATTTATTTATTTATTTTTTATGAAACCTTATCCAGTCATAGATTGAAAGCATCCGCATCAAACACTGTGCTTGAGTTTTATGCTTTAATTTAAAGTGTGGGGTTACTGTGTCTTTAAGATTGACCTCCTCTGATTGGCTTGGCCTCCTCTGATTGACCTTGCATTTGTTCTCATTTGTGACATCACAGACTTATAACAGGCTATTTTTGTTTTTGCTTTGTGCATCATTTGCATGGTCAGCATAGTAATTGATATGGTTTGAAACATTTGAAATACAGTGAGAAACGCATTATATGGGCCTTTAAACACGGAAGCTATGGAATTCTATGAGTTGATCTCAAGCGCAGGTTAAAGCTGGAATAATTGGCACTCAGATTTAAGACCCCACCCACTACCGTCCCACTTTAACCTTCACCTAACAAGTGTCTCCTCCGGTAAACCAAAGTCAGTGTTTACAAATTAACACAATTTAGGTAGTGCCAGGTCCAATTCATCGTATGGGGCGATATTTCTGAATCGGTTAAGTATCCAGTCATTCCTCTGGGACGAGGTGAAGGCGAGAACTAATAGTTCATTTCTGGAGTCTCTTAGCAGGCAAGCGAGAGCCTGGGCAAACAGCAGATGTGATGGACCAGTTTCAAATTGCAGATGATAGATGCAAATTGCCGGCTTTGATCGCGTTCCAGTGTCCAATCTGACTGTGAGAGAGGTCTTGATTTTCTCCTCTAAGTGTTGTATGGGCTCATTTCCTCATGATGTGACACTCCCTAAGCATTTCAAATGGTTTAAGGAAGCACTTGCTTTATTGTCGCTTTGCTGTCATTAGCTCTAAACGTGCCTCCTTTGGGACATCTGCATAAAAGCGTAAAATACTTTTGCAAAAAATTCTAGTCATCTATCTTGGGATTATGATCTATTATTCACAAAAATACCTTCTGTATCCTTCTCACAGCACTGAGCTGGTACTTTTCTGTGTGTTTTACTGCACAAAATAGAACAGATGTATTTCTTGGAGAAACAAAACACATAATTCCCATTTGGAAGCTTAAAAAGTAATAAAAGTAAAAAAAAAAATAAATAAATAAATAAATATTTAACTTTGTGGCTTGAATCAAAGTAGACTCCATTTCCAAAAAAAAAGGTGGATTTTGGGACACTTCCTAAAAATGCAGTTAAATATAAAACATGTAAAATCATTGTCCAATGAGGTATTCCTCCACAAAGATTACTTTGTCCCAGGAATCCCACGTCTATTTCAGCAGGACAATGGTCTCATTCTGTAAGAGTTCATAGACAGAGTGCATGTGTTGACTGACCTGCCTGCAGTTCAGAACTGTCTCCTATTGAAAATGTATGGAGCATCATGAGTCAGAACACAGCAACCTGACACAAGACTGTTGAACAGCTAATGTTTACAAGAATGGTCATAAAAAAACTACAAAAACTGCAACAGTTAGTTGCTCAGATGATTAAGAAACACAATTAATAGAAAAAGGTGATATCGCCCAGTGGTAAATATTCTTCCATGCCACCTTTCTTTCTGGTGTGTTGAAAGCATCCATTTCTACATTTGTTAATGATTAAAAAATAGTATTAATAGTCATTAAAAACACTGAAAAAACTATGTTCTTTTACCTATCTATACATTTACATTTGAATTAACAAATTACAGATTAGATTTTTTTTACTGTATTTTATTAAAGTGTCCTAGCTTTTCTGGAAATGGAGTTTACTTCGATTCTCTGTAACTGCTTATTGAGCTCAGCGTCATGGTGTAATTAATCGGCACAAGGCAGGAATACAGGACAGGGCACCAGTCCCTCACAGGGAAACACTCACACCTATACATACTTTCACATTGCCAATCCATTTACCAACTGGACCACCTGGAGGGGACTACTTCACATTCACGCAAGGTGGGGTTGCAACATCACCGTGCCACTTCACGTAAAACTTTGTCTGTAGATGGCAACAACTCAATTTTTGGTTTCCAAATGCAATTTGAATTCTTTGTATCACATGCTTAATTCTTTGTTCAGTTTCTGACTTGGTTTGAAAACATTTGTGGGTGTGTGTTTTCACTGATCTCAGATGAGGTGGGTGGTAGTGGTCCTGCATATTAGAATGGGCCAGTATTCTCCTCATTCTCTGAATGTGCTGAATGTGTCATGGCCATTAGTGAGAGATCCCCTGGCTCTATGGCCTTTTACTGTATAGGAATTGATCAGAGTGCTGGACACGTCTCTGTGTGTGGTGCAGCTGGATGAGGACGGACGACAGCATGGCGACTGTATTCTGGGCTCTCTCGCTTTGGGAAGGCGATTTGTAACAGTGTTGCTGATTAGAAAGAACGAGTGCTGGCCTGATGCCATTGTTGACATAAGGCACAAAGCTAACTATGTTTCATGCAGTCTTGGACAGTGAAAATCCCATGCTTCAACACAGACAGCGATGCAGGCAAAACTCCTACTCATCTCCAAATTACAGAACAGATCTATAAACAGCTCCAGAAAAAAAAACAGGATCAAAACTACAGGTGCTGGTCATAAAATTAGAATATCATGAAAAACTTGATTTATTTAAGTAATTTCATTCAAAAAGTGAAACTTGTATATTATACTCATTCATTACACACAGACTGATATATTCCAAGTGTTTATTTTTTTTAATTTGATGATTATAACTGACAACTAGTGAAAACCCCAAATTCAGTATCTCTGAAAATTAGAAAAGGTTCAATACTGAAGACACCTGGTGCCACACTCTAATCAGCTAATTAACTCAAAACACCTGCAAAGGCCTTTAAATGGTCTCTCGGTCTAGTTCTGTGGGCTGCACAATCATGGGGAAGACTGCTGGCTTGACAATTGTCTATAAGACCACCATTGACACCTTACACAAGCAGGGCAAGACACAAAAAAAGCTAAACAGGCTGGCTGTTCACAGAGCTGTGTCCAAGCACATTAATAGAGAAGTGAAGGGAAGGAAAAGATGTGGTAGAAAAAAGTGTGAAAGCAATAGGGATGCCTGCACCCTGGAGGGGATTGTGAAACAAAACCCATTCAAAAATGTGGGGGTGATTACCAAAGACTGGACTGCAGCTGGAGTCAGTGCTTCAAGATCCACCACCACACAGACGTATGCAAGACATGGGTTTCAGCTGTCGCATTCCTTGTGTGGAGCCACTCTTGAACAAGAGGAAGTGTCAGAAGTGTCTCTCTTCCAAAAAGGACTGGACTGCTGCTGAGTGGTCCAAAATGACTTTCTCTGATTAAACTAAACTTTGCATTTCCTTTGGAAATCAAGGTCCCAGGGTTTGGAGGAAGAGCGGAGAGGCACAAAATCCACGTTGCTTGAGGTCCAGTGTAAAGTCAGTGGTGGTTTGGGGTGCCATGTCACCTGCTGGTGTTGGTCCACTGTGTTTTCTGAGGTCAAAGGTCAAAGCAGGTGTCTACCAGGATGTTTTAGAGCACGTCATGCTTCCAGCTGCTGACCAACTTTATGGAGATGCAGATTTCATTTTACAACAGGACTTGGCACCTGCACACAGTGCCCAAGCTACCAGTACCTGGTTTAAGGACTATGGTATCCCTGTTCCTAATTGGCCAACAAACTCGCCTGACCTTAACCCCATAGATTTTCTATTGTGAAGAGTAAGATGCAATACGCCAGACCCAACAAAGCAGAAGAGCTGAAGGCCACTATCAGAGCAACCTGTGCTCTCATATAACACCTGAGCAGTGCCACAGACTGATCGACTCCATGCCATTGCTGCAGTAATTCAGGCAAAAGGAGCCCCAACTAAGTATTGAGTGCTGTACATGCTCATACTTTTCAGTTGGTCAGCATTTCGTAAAATCCTTTTTTTTTTTTAATGGTTCTAAGTGATATTCTAAATTTCTGAGATACTAAATTTGGGGTTTTCTTTAGTTGTTCAGTTATAATCATCAAATTAAAAGAAATAAAAACTTGAAATATATCAGTCTGTGTGTAATGAATGAGTATAATACACAAGTTTCACTTTTTGAATGAAGTTACTGAAATAAATCAACTTTTTCATGGTATTCTAATTTTATGACCAGCTCCTGTATACACTAGCCAGGCAGTTAAGGTTGAAGATATAGAAACACAAATCTGAAAAGACCAGAGAATTTCAAACGAGAAATGGTTCTCAGCCTTGTCTTTCATATCGATTTTAAAGTAAAATTAAACATTACAAAGATAACACATGTAACATAAAGACACAAGGAACAAGACAGTGTTGTTGAATAATTTAGAAAGTAATTATAAAAGTAACTGAAAAACACATATAACCCCCTGTGGCTCAATGCAGTCAGATACTCACTGAAATGTGACATGATGATTACATAAACAATATTTAAAAACAGCAAGACTGCACTTACCTGCCTAATGTTTTTAATATCATATGGATTACATGCCTTGCCCTTAATTCATTCATTTTTGTCTGAAATCGCTTAATTATTTTCAGGGTCATGGTGGGTCTGGTGCCAGCCCAAAGTCACTGGGCACAAGGCATTGAGTGGACAGGGCACCACACACTCACATCTATGGACACGCATGGGTGAATGACATCTGGGAGGGAACCAGATCACCTGGAGGAAACCCACAATAACACAATGAAAAGACACCAAACACCTCACATACAGTGAGGAAGGATTAGAGGAAGGGTGTGACAGTGACACTACCTGTTAAATCACCATGCCACTCCCTGGCCGTATATATCCCTGCCAAACCCAGTCTGGATTTCCAAGGATTTTTGAATAAAAACCCTTCTTCCCTACAAACCTTCTGGCACTCTCAGATCTACCACTGCTGGGCTGTTACATGTCCCTACATTGATTTGGTGATCAAGTTTCTCTAGGCTTGTTCCTTGACTATGGAATGCCCTCCCAACTGTGGTTAAACAATCTCCCTCTTTTTTATTATCGTTACACATATATAACGCCTTTCTAGATACCCAAGGACGCTTTACAATCTAAATTGCTACACACACACACACTGGCGAGAAGCGGCAGCCAAACGCACACAGCGTACTCTCGACCAGAAACGACCGTCCACCTGGAGGACTGCATCGGGCACTAGGATTTCACCCAGGACAGAGCGCCAATCCATATCTGGGCACACACATTCACTCACACATACACACTCATTAACTCACAAACCAGGACAGTTATTACAGAAGCCAATTCACCTACCCTCCATGTTTTTGGACTGTGGGTGGAAACCGGTGCCCCCGGAGGAAACCCACGCAGACACGGGGAGAACATGGAAACTCCACCCAGATGGGACTTGAACCCAAGATCCCAGTGCTGGGAGGCGAACGTGCTAACCACCACCAATTAAACTATTCAATATTCCATATTCAAACCTAATCTTAAGACTCACCTCTTCTCTCTTGCCAATAGCCTCCCTTCTGCCTAACTTGCTAGTTTGAGGTTCCTTGTAATAGTACTGCTGGGTTGATGTTTCTCTGTATCTGTTGAACCTGTGTTGTTTGCGTGTTGAATGTTTCTATACCAATGATTAGAATCGTCTTTGGGTTTTAGAAATGCGCTATATAAAGTATTATTATTATTATTATTAAAGCTGGCTAAACCACTATTTCATTAAGAACAAAGTGTATATAGTAAATTAGTAGTATATTAAATAATTATAAATATAATGGGTTGTACTTCATCCACCTAAAGATTTGAGCAAAAAATAGATTTAGTGAAATTTGCCATTTTCTATAAGAGGAATATGCCGCCTGACTGAGCGTCCGCATGAGAGCCATTTGCGGGAGATTAGCACCCACTCTCATCCTCTGTCTCCATTTTAGTCCAGGTTCTGCTCAGAGAGCTCCTTTAAATGGCAAGTGCGCGGGGGCGAGCCGGTGAGTGATTTTATAAAATGGCAATAAGTGTAATTACTCCTGTTGCTAATTGTTCTTGCAAAATTGATGCACTCCTCTTCATTAGCAAACCCAAAGCTAGCACGCTAGCCTGTGCCCCTTCAATTATTCAGGCCCATTTGCTTTTGAATCTGTCACTGACACGTTAGATAGCAAGTGAGGGGCTTGTAGCGGCACCTGGAGACAGAGCGAGGGTCTGACCCCTGGGACAAAGCTACTTTAAGGATGCCTGCTTCTTTTAGTACGTCACTAAGAATTAGAGGGAACCTTTTTATGCTGTGGGTTTACCCCCTACCACCTTAAATAAATGAACGAGCGCCTCATGGGGTCGGTGTTACACCCCAAGGTCTTTTAAAGTACAGCTTGTCTTGCATATTACGGGATGTAAAACTGTAAGTGGGAGGGGGGAGGGTCAGCTGCTACTGAACTGACTGACAAGTTTAACTGCAGGACTGTAGGCTATGACCACAAGCAGAAAGAGTGCAGGTAATAAAGGAACTCATCAAGTGCAGCAGATGCTTACTGATGTATTATTTATTTTCTTGCATGAAGGGGTGGGTAGAGTCAATTCATAAATCTGTATTATATCTAAATTAAATTATTTGGCTAAAATATTTCCTTCGGGGTTAAGGAACATTAGGTAGTATGTAGTAATGGTAGTGATGCTCCACAGACCTGTAATAGGGACAGTAAAGCCTCATTGTTTAGGGTGACCAGATCTGAGATGGTGAAAAAGAGGACACGTCTCCAGGGGTGGGGGAAGGAGGGGGGGGGGGGGGTGGACGACTACTGACGTGCAGACCAATACCGGTAGCTCTACAGGCAGACTGTCCAATCCGAATATTTTAGGCTACTTCACCACACCCCCTTCTCACTCAAGCGAACCAATCGGAGTAGGGACAAAATGCTTCTCGAAATTCTATGTAAGCTCTTCATTCTCTTCAAACTCAAACTCTTCATTCATTCATTCATTCATTCATTCATTCATTATCTGTAACCCTTATCCAGTTCATGGTTGCAGTGTGTCCAGAGCCTACCTGGAATCATTGGGCGCAAGGCAGGAATACACCCTGGAGGGGGCGCCAGTCCTTCAAAAAGGAGGACATGTCCGGGTAAAAGAGGACGTCTGATTACCCTATCATTGTTACAACTCACGACTCAGAAAATGTTACTTTTGAAAAGGGTGGGTTATGTATTTATTTGGATGGTGGAGGGACCTCAAATGTTGAAAAGCATGAAAAGAGAAGAGGATGTTGCTCTATTCCTGCTCCATTGGTGGGTAATATTGAATTATTTTTGTTGTAACATTACTTAAGTAAGTAACTGCATTAAAGTAAACGCATGCCGCAAATGCTATAGTACACAGCTCAAACACCATTTCCTGGTAATTTAAATATGAATAAAAACCTATAGATAAGTTAAACATCCACAAACAAGCTACAGTCGGCTTCTTATTCAAACATATTACTCTACCTTAAAAGATGTGGAGCTTCTGAATAAATACACATTTCTTGTTAAATTCAGGAAATCTATGGAAATTCTGCTTTATTATTTATTATTTTGTCTAGAAAAACAACAAACCATGTGATTTGGCCGAGACTACATTGCACATGCAGGAGTTTGCATACAACCATATATACCCAATTTCAGCACCATAAGAATAAGCTTGTTTATACCACTCCGACATCTGCAGTCTTAGTTTGGCGTCAATTTATTGCTTAAGAGTTTTTACTGAAATCAGCGCCTATTTTAAATATATTCATTTTATTCATTTTAATACCTATCTCACATTTTAAAGAACAAATCTTGAGTTAATACTACAACATTGCATCATGTGTAGGTTGCAACAGAATAGGAATAGGAAGAATAGAAAGAGGTCAGCGTTTGTTTGTGGTGTGTGTGTGTGTGTGTGTGTGTGTGTGCATGTAAGTCGTGCACATTGCAAGCTGGCAGGACGGCTGTAGATCCATGGCAGCTGTTTTGTTCAATGTTTCATGCTCTCAGCCCCAGCTGCTTCAAATGAGAGTTAATATTGCAGGGGGTGCGTACCACTCAGGACTGGCCTTGTCACATACACTGAGTATCAGGCCTTCTCCATGTGACACTAGCAGAGAGGACACTTTTCACCCTCTCTCTCTCTCTCTTTCTCATTCTTTCTCTCTCTCCCTCCATCTCTGAGAGACAATCAGGGCTTTGGTCTGTCCTTTCGGATCTGCTCTCTGAGACAAGCTGAGTGCCAACGGAACAACACTGAAACAACAACTGCGAACCTCCAGACTGCTGACATAGGCTCCTTGGCTTCCAATGGTCAGCTCGAGTGTTAGCGCCATGGTAAAATGTGCCCCCTGGCTGACGAGGCTCTGTCACGCACACAGATGTGGCAGAAGGCTGGGCTCAGTGTGGGCGTCCAACAACAACTGGTGGAGGAGGGCAAGGAGGGCACTGGATTGGACACTCGCTGGGTCAGCTTGAAGAGGGAAATTGAAATAATGGTAGCATCTGAGTATCAGCTCTAATTTACATCACCAGTAAACATGGACAAACAGTTACAGGGCAACAGCATGAAGACTGCAATAGTGGAGGGCACAATAAACTCTCATTGTGTTGTTTGGTGGGCAGAATAATGTGGCACAGAAGTGCGGTTTAAAGCAGTTATGTTTGGCATGTCAACAACAGACCTCACAATAATAAATTACCTCAAGTGGCTAACCGCATTTCTATATACATACAGTATATATATATATATATATATATATATATATATATATATATATATATATATATATATTCATTCATTATCTGTAAGCGCTTATCCAGTTTAGGGCCGTGGTGGGTCCAGATCCTACCTGGAATCATTGGGCGCAAGGTGGGAATACACCCTGGAGGGGGCGCCAGTCCTTCACAGGGCAACACACACACACACATTCACTCACGCCTACGGACACTTTTGAGTCGCCAATCCACCTACTAACGTGTGTTTTTGGACTGTGGGACGAAACCGGAGCACCCGGAGGAAACCCACGCAGACACGGGGAGAACACACCTCACACTGGAGCGGGACTCGAACCCACAACCTCTAGGTCCCTGGAGCTGTGTGACTGTGACACTACCTGCTGCGCCATATATATATAAAGTTACAAGCTACTAATGTACCACCCCAGGGCCCAGACCTCATCATCACTGAATGTGTTTGGGTAAATTGGGACTTGAGAAACCAACTTTGAAGACTGAACTTGGAGGTGGGTAATGTATAACAAAGGCCAAGTGTGGACACACTAATTAGTGACCAACCTGAAATAATCTTTAGTAGCTGAGGGCTCAGTATAGATTTATGTTACATGCTTTTATTTTTTTCATCCTGAGTGGATGCAGCTGAATGGTGCCTGATATTTTCACAGCATTGTAGAGATGTGGTATTATGTGAATGACCCATGCATGCATATGATGAATGGTATATTACTTATTAAGGGCACCGTTCCAGGTTTGTTTGCATGTAGCATGTTGGGAAAAAAATAGGTGTAATATGCTGTTTGCCTCCCATGGGATGATCACATTTGAAACCATACTGTTAGGAAGCTCCACAGGGTGCACATGACACACACGCGCACACACACAGTGGGAGGGTACATTTGGAAGTGCTCTGTCCATGTTGGTTCAGCTGTAAGAAAAACAGATGCTGAACTATCCCCGGCGCCTTGTGTGTCTCCTGCTATCTATCACAGAGAAACGAGAGTGGCCATCTCAGCCTGTAGAGTCACTATGGAGACACTCTCCGACAAGGACATCTGCAAGATGGCATGGACACACAACCCCATCGTGCAAACACTAGGCCATGGCCCAAACAGGGGCACAAGAGAAGTCTGCATCTATTCCATATACAACCATATTCATATCACGAGCAAATAACAAAAAAAAAAAAAAAAAAAAACAGAAAAAGGCTTATAAAATTCTTCATGAAATACTGCTTTTAAAAGATATGAGCTAAGTTCAAAGCTGTTGAATTATGTATTTCTTTGTGGTTTCAGGTTCTGTAAAGACCCCCTGCACCAAAATCCAAATATTCTTAAATTAATGGCTTGTTAAACATCTATACACTGATATTCATTCATTATCTGTAACCCTTATCCAGTTCAGGGTCGTGGTGGGTCTGGAGTCTACCTGGAATCATTGGGCGCAAGGCGGGAGCCAGTGCTTCACAGGGCAACACACACATATTCACTCACATCTATGGACAATTTTGAGTCACCAATCCACCTACCAACGTGTGTTTTTGGAGCGTGGAAGGAAACCGGAGCACCCGGAGGAAACCCACGCAGACACAGGGAGAACACACCACACTCCTCACAGACAGTCACCCGGAGGAAACCCACGCAGACACAGGGAGAACACACCACACTCCTCACAGTCACCCGGAGGAAACCCACGCAGACACAGAGAGAACACACCACACTCCTCACAGATAGTCACCAGGAGCGGGACTCGAACCCACAACCTCCAGGTCCCTGGAGCTGTGTGACTGCGACACTAACTTGCTGCGCCACCGTGCCGCCCAACACTGATATATATTTACTGTATTACCATCGTGGTTTATGTTTTTACATTGAAAGCAGAGTCAGCTATGCTATATCACACCATGGCTGTGGGAATACCCCTGTGGTCCTAAAAGTCCCCTTCTTGTACTCAGTGAAACCCCTAAACACTGATCTCTGTTTAGAATGACAAGTTTAGAAATTATTTCACAGAAAACATCCCCAAATGGCTCAGTTTCATCTCGCCTTCCTTCAGTACACACAGTCTGTGAATATACAATTAGGCCCTGCCTCTGTCTCCAGCCACCCCTTCTTCTGTTGCCTTCAGCTTGAAAGGTCCATGCAGTGAATCGATGGGATTGGCTCCTTAGGTTTGTGACATAAGAAACCCTGGCTGTCTGAATCCACGCATTTGAGACTGGCTTTTGCAACTTCACCCAATGTTCTGACTGCTTACTTCACTCAGGTTGTTTCTTTTAGGGTATAAAGAGCATCACATTACTAAGGTACAGCACTTCATTTTCAGTGGAGAGGGTCTTTAAGCTAATATTTTTTGATGTGTAAGCCTTCATACTCAGGACACCGTGTAACAAAAAGCAGCAGACAGGTCCTGAAGCATCTGCCCATAAGCTTCAATTGCAAATATGTTTCGAGTCAGGCATTGTTGTTTTACTACGTAGAGGGAATCATGTTCATGTTATTGTCCACTGTAATCCATTATATCCTCTACAGATGCAGGAGTCACTGGAGTATCCCCCAAATACCCAGAGTTTACCAGGCACCTGTTGCCATTAACAATAAGGGGCATCATAACTGGCTCAGAGAGCACAATGACCGCATGCTGCCCACAGCCCTTTCTGCACAGTTTGAGCTACGATGTGATGTGATACAGCTAATAATCTCCAATGGTTCATACTTCATTTGCAATATGCAAATTGAGACATATTCCATGGCCATCACAGACAGTGGGAGCTAACAATAAACGCCTCCATTCCTCCTGACTCAGTCGCATGCCTTTGCACACATTTTTTTCCCTCTTCTTTCCACAGACGACAAAGTTGGGCACTCGTGTGGGGCCCGGCATTTTCGCCACGCATAAATTAATCCCCCGCTTCTTCTCTCCTCCTCATTTTCTGCCTGAGGAAGCCAGACGGACGTTGCATTTCGGAGAACAATTTGTCTCATGTCGGAATCTCTTGCTGCTACATCCCCCATATGGCCATTCTTAAGGAGAAAAAAAAGAGAGAGAAAGAAAGTGGTCACTGCCAGCTTCCTGTCCGGCAGTGTCGAAACTGACCGTCCTCCTCTCACTGCTGAGCAATATCAACACTCACAAAACTATACCGAGAGCTGTCTCGGGATTAATGCATTATCTTTGACTTTAACACCCGCCGGAGGTCCGATGCGACTCAGAGGGAGACGTGAAGGACAATGGTCCATAGTAATTCATTAAGTCCAGAGTAATGTGGGCAGATGAAGAGACTCTTTTTTAGAGACTGTCCATACCACACACACTGCCACTGAACAGCGTTCCCTTCTGCCTAACACCCCTCAATTATACACACTAGTCACACTACATGGCCTGTTTTTATTTACACCTACACTCTTAAAAAAAGAGAGGGTTCTTCAAGGGTTCTCTAGCCAAGGAAACTGTTCAGATTCAAATCATTCGAAGAGTTCATTCATTCATTCATTATTTGTAACCCTTATCCAACGGTAGCGGTGGGTTCAGAGCCTACCTGGAATATTTGGGCGCAAGGCGGGAACACACCCTGGAGGGGGCACCAGTCCTTCACAGGGCAACACAGACACACTCACACCTACAGACACTTTTGAGTCGCCAATCCATCTACCAACGTGTGTTTTTGGACTATGGGAGGAAACTGGAGCACCCGGAGGAAACCCACGCAGACGCAGAGAGAACACACTACACTCCTCACAGACAGTCACCCGGAGGAAACCCATGCGGACACAGAGAGAACACACCACACTCCTCACAGACAGTCACCCGGAGGAAACCCACGCGGACACAGAGAGAACACACCACACTCCTCACAGACAGTCACCCGGAGGAAACCCATGCAGACGCAGAGAGAACACACCACACTCCTCACAGACAGTCACCCGGAGGAAACCCACGCAGACACAGAGAGAACACACCACACTCCTCACAGACAGTCACCCGGAGGAAACCCACGCAGACACAGAGAGAACACACCACACTCCTCACAGACAGTCACCCGGAGCGGGAATCAAACCCACAACCTCCAGGCCCCTGGAGCTGTGTGACTGCGACACTAACCGGCTGCGCCACTGTGCCGCCCATCATTAGTTCTGTATGGAAACATTTGCATGGTGCAATGTTTCCTCATTTTAAGGGTTGCATATATTCTTTATTACCATTATCATCTTGCAATTTTTGTGAATTTCTGTGTGGTTGCATTTATCTGATTTGTAAAGAATCTGTTTTTTAAAAAGCTAAGAAATCCTTAAATTATATTTGTTTTATATCACAAATTAACAATGGAACCAAAAAACTCCAATACTTCAATAATAAAGCTAGTTTCACGCATCTTTTACACAGTGTTAGGCAACTGTGGCTAACTGTAACTCCAATAGTGGCATATGTAACCGGTCCTAAGCCTTGTAAGCGGTCCCATGACTGTGTCCAACTTTGAATGGTTTCACAGTATGAAAATCTCTGCCCGTTTGGTTGAACTGCTGGCAACAGTTTTGCCGGACACAGCTCAGTAAATGAAATGGCATGAGTGGTTCAGAATCTCACGTCTACATCTGGCCCTTGACACAAAAAAAACTGATTGTACATTATTCACACTTATGAATAAGTCAGCGGAAGTCTTCTTTTGTGCAGCATATGTGGAATCGAAGTTTCTTTCATTGCAGATTCTGAGCATCTGTTTGCGATGGCCTCTGGAGCCACGACCCGGCACAGATTGGGAGGACGCAGTTCATGGCCAGCCATGAAATATACATGACTCAGTGCAGGAGAAGGAAACACAGTCAAAATGCTCCTAAATTATGAATTGTGCAGCAGTTGCCAATAAAGTCATCACAGTCTGTGAACAGTATGTGGAGTATCACTGCCCAAAAGATCATCCAATACATAATTCAGGGTAGTAGTGTTGCAAGTGTCCATGGGCGTAAAACTCGAGCCATTGCTTTAGCGTTTACTGAAGCATTCTGAAAACAGGTGCAATGGGTCATCATGCTCAGTGCTAGGTGTAGGCTAGGGGATGTAAAGCCTTTAGCATTTAGCACAGGTGTGGAGTGGTGAAGCACCAATGAGCTGGAGCTGTGTTGTGATTCAGAACATCAAATACTACTGATTACGACGATTCATTTTAATAGGGACATTGGGTTAGCAGGTGTCCACACACTTTTGACTGTCGCATGTATATATAAAGTTGACTTATATTGTCTTGGTGGGGTGCTTGAGAGCTGGGGGGTTCTCCATAGTGCATCAGTCAGAATTAATAAGCGCACCTTCATTCTGAATGTGGGATGCAGAGGAGACAGTTAATTATAAGGCAGCCTTTGGTTTGGGAGTTAATGAATTTCAAAGTGCATCAATTAGAAGCTAATTGGGTTACATGCCTGTATCCTGAGGAGTGTCCAATGAAGGGTACAGACATCAGCGAGCTCGTCTTTTTCGTCCGCCTTATCAACCAGAAATGTGGAGCCTTATTCTTGATGGATTTCATGGTTTTTAATGTCTAGTATTTGGTGGATTTCCTGCCCTGTTACATGGATACCAGAGGAAGTGTCTGCTCAAAACTTTTACATTTTTAAAGCATAATTATGTAATAAAAAAAGAAATGTATAAGAATGAAAGCTTTCACGTTTTAGTGTTTTATTTTAACTATAAGATACAAAGAAAATATGAAATATTAATACTTCAAAGTAAATAAGGCTGGGCATGTCTTAATTTCTGGGCTGTAACGTTTTGATATATTACACTGTTATTAAAAAAGCTTTACTCTCTGTTCTCAGCTCAACCACAGCTCTTCACATTCATTCATTCATTCATTATCTGTAAGCGCTTATCCAGTTCAGGGTCACGGTGGGTCCAGAGCCTACCTGGAATCATTGGGCGCAAGGCGGGAATACACCCTGGAGGGGGCGCCAGTCCTTCACAGGGCAACACACACACACATTCACTCACACACTCACACCTACGGACACTTTTGAGTCACCAATCCACCTACCAACGTGTGTTTTTGGACTGTGGGAGGAAACTGGAGCACCCGGAGGAAACCCACGCGGATACGGGGAGAACACACCAGCTCTTCACACACAGTCACCCGGAGGAAACCCACGCAGACACAGGGAGAACACACTACACTCCTCACAGACAGTCACCCGGAGGAAACCCACACAGACACAGGGAGAACACACCACACTCCTCACAGACAGTCACCCAGAGGAAACCAACGCAGACACAGGGAGAACACACCACACTCCTCACAGACAGTCACCCAGAGGAAACCAACGCAGACACAGGGAGAACACACCAGCTCTTCACACACAGTCACCCGGAGGAAACCCACGCAGACACAGGGAGAACACACTACACTCCTCACAGACAGTCACCCGGAGGAAACCCACACAGACACAGGGAGAACACACCACACTCCTCACAGACAGTCACCCAGAGGAAACCAACGCAGACACAGGGAGAACACACCACACTCCTCACAGACAGTCACCCGGAGGAAACCCACGCAGACACAGGGAGAACACACCACCCTCCTCACAGACAGTCACCCAGACGAAACCCACGCAGACGCAGAGAGAACACACCACACTCCTCACAGACAGTCACCCGGAGGAAACCCACGCAGACACAGAGAGAACACACCACACTCCTCACAGACAGTCACCCGGAGGAAACCCACGCAGACACAGGGAGAACACACCACACTCCTCACAGACAGTCACCCGGAGGAAACCAACGCAGACACAGGGAGAACACAACAACTCTTCACAGACAGTCACCCGGAGGAAACCAACGCAGACACAGGGAGAACACAACAACTCTTCACAGACAGTCACCCGGAGGAAACCCACGCAGACACAGGGAGAACACACCACACTTCTCACAGACAGTCACCCGGAGGAAGCCCACGCAGACACAGGGAGAACACACCACACTCCTCACAGACAGTCACCCGGAGGAAGCCCACGCAGACACAGGGAGAACACACCACACTCCTCACAGACAGTCACCCGGAGGAAACCCACGCAGACACAGGGAGAACACACCACACTCCTCACAGACAGTCACCCGAAGGAAACCCACGCAGACACAGGGAAAAAACACACTCCTCACAGACAGTCACCCGGAGGAAACCCACGCAGACACAGGGAGAACACACCACACTCCTCACAGACAGTCACCCGGAGCGGGAATCGAGCCCACAACCTCCAGGTCCCTGGAACTGTGTGACTGCGACACTAACCTGCTGCGCCAGTGTGCCGCCCTGCTCTTCACAAATGTACTTTATTTTAAACTATAAAAATGTGCAAAAAATGTAAATTTCTATTAACAGAAAACCACAAGATGGACATACAGAACTGAACAAACGCATTGATTAATCTGGTCAGTAAAACAATTTCCTGAGACCTATAAAAGCCTGTGGCAATTTTTGTCACATCTCTGTTAGCAGGTGATTGTCATGTATTATCTTCCATGCGTCTTATTTGTTATCTGAGAGGAAATGTTTAGACATTGTATTGGAATTTAGTTCCCTCTAAATTATGTTTCAACCTGCAAAACTCTCCTGAAACTTATCAACAAGTACAAGAACTTTAATTCAACAAGAATTGTTGCACTTGTGGTGCAACATCTAACTATGAGTGAGTAAATGTTTGAGCGAGTGAGTACACATAAGTGAGTGAGAGTGTATGTGAGGGTGTGTGGGTGTAAGTATGTATGTGAGTTGATTGAGTATGTGAGTGAGTATGTGAGTGAGTGAGTATGTGAGTTGATTGAGCATGTGAGTGAGTGAGTATGTATGTATGTATGAGGGCAACTGAATGAGTGAGTGAGTGAGTGACTGAATATGAGGATGAGTTACAAGCCAGTTTTTTGAGTTGATTCAGATCTAAACATTTTTTCGAGTCATGTCCATAAACAAGGAGTGTGGTGTGTTCTCCCTGTGTCCGCATGGGTCTCCTCAAAATGTCCGTAGGTGTGAGTGTGTGAGTGAATGTGTGTGTGTGTCTGTGTTGCCCTGTGAAGGACTGGCGCCCCCTCCAGGGTGTATTCCCGCTTTGCGCCCAATGATTCCAGGTAGGCTCTGGACCCACCGCGACCCTGAATTGGATAAGGGTTACAGATAATGAATGAATGAATGAATGAATGAATGCCCATAAACGCTACTCTTCATCCATGTAATGTCATTTACTATACAACAGGAAATAAAAGCAAAAACACCAGAATGTCAACAAATGCCAGTGTCAACCTTTCAATACTAAACCTCCACCACATCTACACCCTTGTTTACCAGGTTTGACCATCAAATGGTGTCCGGCTGATCGTCGGGGACAGCCTTTAACATGTCAGTGTGTTGCACTTGTATGAAGAGGATGACCTTCAGATAATGAGAGCTGCCTGCAGGGCCCTATCGCCTGCCTGAGAAGACCTCCACAGCTGTGAGTGCCTCTCTCACTCTCTCTCTCTTTCACTCTCTCTTTCTCACCTGGTGTGCCTCAGGGTTGGGGGTGAGAGCTATCGCGAGTGAAGCCCACCCCCAACCTGCAGCCCCTGTCTATCTGCGATTGTAAATAAACCTGGAGTGGAGAAAACACCAGAGCTAGCTCTTTAAGGAAAGGCAGCAGCATGGTATTAGATATTGTTTTGATGTCTTAGCATGTAAGAGGTTACGTGTGATAACACAAAGTGATTTGATCCAAAGGATCCTGTCCAGGTAAATTTCAATGGGTCAAGTAGAAATTTAAATTGATGTAAATTTAATAGGAATTTAAATTGAGCCTGATTTAGTTCCTATAGCTGTTTATTTGTATGTGAGTTTATGGCATTAATACAAGGACAAGATTTGCAAATAAGACCATGGCCAAAAAACAATAACTTTATTTTTCCAGTACAACAGCTAATGTTAGAAAAGTCGTTAGAGCTTAACATGAATTTAGACACCAATTTAGGGTATAGTTTGTTTCTGTAATTCTGTTTTCTTATCCTGAATTACGATTATTATTATATCCTGAGAAACCCACGCGGACACAGAGAGAACACACCACACTCCTCACAGACAGTCACCCAGAGCGGGAATCGAACCCACAACCTCCAGGTCCCTGGAGCTTTGTGACTGCGACACTAACCTGCTGTGCCACCATGCCACCATGCATCTTACAGTTGTCACAAAGATATGTATTTGACATTCTGTGTATGTATTATTGTATATTGCAGTCTTCCAAAAAAGGGACATTTCTTATATCACCATACGCTTGAATGTGTAGCACTTAATCAGAAATATGTAACACAGCTGGTTGTTAGGGCTGTTTTCATTGCAGAATTCAGTTAAAACTAACGATTGAGTCTCTTGTGTACACACACTTGTAATTTCACCAACCTAGCATTAAAAAGAACACGTCCACCTCCTCACAGACCTCAGTGAACCGAGGTGAAGGTCCCTAGGACACCATATGGCTTGAAAAAACAAAATGCTAGGCTAAACATAAAAAACAAATGAGCAGAAAAGAGTCAGTGTTTATGACAGAACTGTATGAATCAGGCTGAATGAAAAGGGATTTACAGCACTGTCCTTTAAACAGAAGACAAAAAGGTTACAGTGGGGTGAAGAGAAGCAATCATGAAAGATGTAAGACTGGATGAAAGTGATATTCATTGATGAATCAGGAATATGTGCAGGATCTGGTGTCATTCTAATGAAATATGAATATGTCTCATTCAAGGAAGGCCAGGGCGCGGTGGCAAGTGGCAAGGCGTCGGTCTTGTAAACCGAAGATCACGGGTTCAATTCCCGTTCGTGCCTTTGCAGCAAGTAGCAGTCACACAGGTTGTGAGTTCGATTCCCGCTCTGGGTGACTGTCTGTGTGTTCTGCGTGGGTTTCCTCCGGGTGACTGTCTGTGAGGAGTGTGGTGTGTTCTCTCCGGGTGTTCCGGTTTCCTCCCACAGTCCAAAAACATACGTTGGTAGGTGGATTGGTGACTCAAAAGTGTCCGTAGGCGTGTGTCTGTGTTGCCCTGTGAAGGACTGGCGCCCCCTACAGGGTGTATTCCTGCCTTGCGCCCAATGATTCCAGGTAGGCTCTGGACTCACCGTGACCCTGAACTGGATAAGGGTTACAGATAATGAATGAATGATTCAAGGAAACAATCAGATTTCTCACTGATATGGGGTTATTGTCAGGTAAAAGAGCAGAGATAGACACTGACATTTTAAACAATTCTCATTCAATAACTTTATACTTCAATAAAAGATTTGAGTGACAATGCTATTAATGCTACAGTGTTAATTCATTGGAGATGTACAGTGGAAATTTTTAAAAGTTGGTCCATGGCAAGGCTGCTGTTTGTGAAAGTTGGAACCATCCTGATGTGGAACATTGTTTTCATTAGAGAAGTCCATGGCACAAAGAATCAAGGCAACCATAAAAGCAGCAGGAAGAGCATTGATATTCTAGGATATTTTTTGAGAAGTCCATTATTTTCCCTCAGCTTTGAGTGATTCCATTATTTTTCCTATTTCTGATCTGGAAAAAATATGCCATAAAAAGGAAATTCATGGCTAGGCCACTTCTGTCCATGCTTTAGAGTATATGGGACTCCATAATATTGATTGATGAAGGAATCCATCAGATTGATCGCAAGCATTCTCCACAATGAAAATGATTGAATTACAGTGCTCTGATCATTAAAAGACCTCCAGCTCGTAAAAAGTAAGAAGTAAAGACTGCTCCAGTCCTGCTCAATTAAAACGCTGAGGGGTGGCTGCCATCCTCACGGCTCTAAAGTGATGAGTTATGAGACCTAACGTGAGACTTAAGTGCTGAAGAGCACAGGATGGTTTAACATGCTCATTGTGGATATACAAAGATGACCCTGTCGTTGAGTGTTGACAGGTCAATTTCTAGTCCTTTTAGGCTAATATTTGAGATAAGTAATGACCCAAGCAGAGGTGGGTTTACTGGCTTTAATCCATGGTCAGGTAAAAGTACTGTTACTTTGGTAAAATAATGACTCAAATTAAAGTATATTAATTTAATTTCAAGTAATAAAAATGACTTTAGCGTTTAACTTTCAACTTCTAAAAGGACTCAGAACAGTGAAGGTGAAAAGTGCCCAAAGCAGCACAGGAGTGTTGGAGGATGTCACTGATTCACAGGAGTGAATTAAAGGAGTCAGTGATTAAAGGAACAGTAGGTAGCATTTTCATTCATTCATTATCTGTAACCCTTATCCAGTTCAGGGTCACGGTGGGTCCAGAGCCTACCTGGAATCATTGGGCGCAAGGCGGGAATACACCCTGGAGGGGGCGCCAGTCCTTCACAGGGCAACACAGACACACTCACACATTCACTCACACACTCACACCTACAGACACTTTTGAGACACCAATCCACCTACCAACGTGTGTTTTTGGACTGTGGGAGGAAGCCGGAGCACCCGGAGGAAACCCATGCGGACACAGGGAGAACACACCACACTCCTCGTTTATGGACATGACTCGAAAAAATGTTTAGATCTGAATCAATCTTGTAACTCACTCACTCATCCTCATATTCAGTCACTGCTAGCACTGATCATATTAGTAATCTCAGAATCTCATTATTCTGAATATGAACTACAAACCCAGTTAACTGAAGACCACATAATAAAAACAAACTTCAATTAAGAATAAAATACTATGTAACTTACTGTGTAACCTTCCAAATGCATTTTGTAGAAATAAAAAGACATACTAAAAAGCATCTAAATATGAAATTGGAACATATAGAGTATAATCACCACAAAAACACATGTTGGTAGGTGGATTGGCGAATCAAAAAAAGTGTCTGTAGGTGTGAGTGTGTGAGTGAATGTGTGAGTGTGTGTGTGTTGCCCTGTGAGGGACTGGCGCCCCCTCCAGGGTGTATTCCTGCCTTGCGCCCAATGATTCCAGGTAGGCTCTGGACCCACCGCGACCCTGAACTGGATAAGGGTTACAGACAATGGATGGATGGATATACGGATAAACAACTTTACATGGTGATGCCAAGGCTTATGTGTCCTTGTGGTGATATATAATGGATGTTTTAAGATAAAGAGAGTAGAAACACCTGCATTAAGATGTTTTACTGGAAGTCTTTAAATGATTTATTAAATAAGCTGCTACTATTCTATTGCTTCTTTTTATTTGTCAATATATATATATATATATATATATATATATATATATATATATATATATATATATATATATATATATATATTTAGTATATTTTTTTTTATTTCACAGACATAACAATTCTATACTATACTCATTCTGGTGATAGTAGCTATAAAATAACCACCTAGCTGTTGCTAAATGTAAAAATGAAAATGTAGGTAAACAAGTTGAAAAGAGATTAAGAAAGTGTAAATATATTTTGGGGATTTAGAGAAAATCTGCTTAATATAATCATTAAAAACGTCAAAATAACAAAAACAACTCAAGAAGCTGTACCTAAATCCAGGTTCTGATTAACACCAGCCAATTTCTTACATCCATCATAGAAAACAACTGGAAACCTTTTATCCATTTTTAATCTCATTATTATTTAAACCACAGGAAAATAATGACCTATATTCTACCAATCAGTATCCAGTGTTTCTGATAAACACACTCCAGGTGTGAACAGATTACTGTTTTTGTTATTGGGAGGAAAACTCCCTTTTTTTGTTGATGAATTCACGCTGTGGACAAAGTCAATAAAGTTGATCAGATTAACCCCCAAAACACCATAGCGTTACTGAGAGATTACTCACAGATTTTGTTCAACCGGACAAAAACAGAGAGAAAGAACCTGTAATAGTCTGTAAACCGTAGTAAAAAAGTAGGAAAAACAAATGTCAAATTCTGTTCTACCCCCACAACATGCGTACTGTTGATTTTCATTCTAATGGCTTTGTTAACACAAGGCTCAAAATGTGTTTAAATCCCAACACCAATTTTCTACAGTCACCTTTGCTGTAATCCCTGACCTCTACCAGCTGCAGCACGTTTAGTGATTATTATTATGATGATTATTGTTATTATTACTATTAATTGGTATTCATGTAAGTGCTGGAAAATTCTACCAACACTTTCATTCATTAATTAATTCATTCATTATCTGTAACCCTTATCCAGTTCAGGGTCACGGTGGGTCCAGAGCCTACCTGGAATTATTGGGCGCAAGGCAGGAATACACCCTGTAGGGGGCGCCAGTCCTTCACAGGGCAACACACACACACACACACATTCACTCACACCTACGGACACTTTTGATTCGCCAATCCACCTACCAACGTGTGTTTTTGGACCGTGAGAAGAAACCAGAGCACCCGGAGGAAACCCACGCAGACACAGGGAGAACACACCACACTCCTCACAGACAGTCACCCGGAGCAGGAATTGAACCCACAACCTCCAGCTCCCTGGAGCTGTGTGCCGCAAAGTTTATCCGTATAGTTTTTTTTTTTACACAGCACTGGATACAACCCCTTGTGCAGTACTTTCTAACAATGAGTAGCACAACTTTATGAAACATTTTAGAAAGTTACACTCACTTTGTGTGTGTGAGTGAGTGAGTGAGTGAGTGAGTGAGTGGGTAAGTTTTAAGCAGTACCATAAGGTGTTTCTAATTTAAAAAGTGGTGATAAACAGAGCCAATCATTTAATTCCCTGTGCTAGGATGGTGGCCGTATTAAGAAGTTTCTCTGCAGTTCTAGAATTAACTCTATACGTACTGTATGTAGTTGCTCGTTTTGTAACCCAACTACAAGAAGTTATTTTTACAACAGACATTAAAATGGAATCAAATGTTTTTTAGGAAAAATGATGAGGCAAATCAACAAAGGCACGCTGTTGTTGGATACCACAGTGCTGTTGTCAAAGAGATAATTAATGGAAAATATTAAAATAAATATTGTATCAGAAATAGTGGTATATTATTCACCTTAAAAACAAAAGAATGAGATGGTTTTTGTCCAGTGTATGGATGCATTTGTCTACAACAATGCTCTGCCAAAACCGCACTTGTCAGAGAAGCTGACATACGCCAGCTTTTGCCCCAGGTGAGAGGAGACCATAAAAATCCTAACTATGGAGTTTAAATGGAGACTTCAGTTGTTTTAAAAATACATTATGCTGCAGGATGAGCTGAATGTCCCAGTTCTATCATGTTGCATGTACTGTATACCATCTTAAAAATGCCTAGTTTGTACCAATACAATAGAAAAACATCTGAAACTCTGAAGAAAATTCATAAGTACCTCCATGAAATAAAGGTACTCCTAGTTTTAAAGTTTTGGTAACAGCTCCTACACCGTTTATTGTAAACATATTCAAAATAATCTATAAGCACATCTAATGTGTTCTTATTTGATCTAAT
Source organism: Hoplias malabaricus (assembly GCF_029633855.1). Classification (NCBI taxonomy): domain Eukaryota; kingdom Metazoa; phylum Chordata; class Actinopteri; order Characiformes; family Erythrinidae; genus Hoplias; species Hoplias malabaricus. Next base: position 23,074,863 of record NC_089819.1, read on the forward strand.
GTGCAGTTGCTGAAATACAGGGGTTGGACAATGACAGTGAAACACCTGGTTTTAGACCACAATAATTTATTAGTACGGTGTAGGGCCTCCTTTTGCGGCCAATACAGTGTCAGTTCGTCTTGGGAATGACATATACAAGTCCTGCACAGTGGTCAGAGGGATTTGAAGCCATTCTTCTTGCAGGATAGTGGCCAGGTCTCTACGTGATGCTGGTGGAGGAAAACGTTTCCTGACTCGCTCCTCCAAAACACCCCAAAGTGGCTCAATAATATTTAGATCTGGTGACTGTGCAGGCCATGGGAGATGTTCAACTTCACTTTCATGTTCATCAAACCAGTCTTTCACCAGTCTTGCTGTGTGTATTGGTGCATTGTCGTCCTGATACACGGTACCGCCTTCAGGACACAGTGTTTGAACCTTTGGATTTAGCCATGAAACCTCCCACACTAAAATAACAGGTGTTTCAGTTTCATTGTCTAACCCCTGTAGATGTTACCATAGATTTGATTTTGCAGCGAGCAGTTTGGAGATGTTACTTTTCTTATATTAGCTATCTTAAACGCATATCTAATTCTTGCTACATTTCCATGTTATGTAGCCATTATTTATTGTGTTTACAAATGGATAACATGAAGTATCTACTGGGATTTAGCACCTGTTGCATCTCTTAACATTCTACAACATGGAGTATTCTAGCATAGCATTATCAGTTACATTTGAGCAATTAACAGACCCATTAGGCGAGGTATGTTACCTAAAAATAAACAAGAAGTTTAAACAGATATAAACATCACTGTGAAAATGGCAAAAAAAAAAGTGATTTCACTTCAATGGACTAAAGTTTGTTTCCAAACCCAAGTAAGCACACCATGCTACACCCATTAGAATTCATGTCCATTTATTCTTGCCTTACAGGGCTATCCATTTAACTATTACCTCATAACTAATACAGGATACACAAGATGCCTTATCTTACGTGAACTATTAATGCAGGTCATGGAATTCATGTTCGTGATCTGGCGTCTTATCAACTCGTTATTGCTGAGTTCAGATTTGCTGCAGAGTAATGTGATTTGTTTGTTGGAATGCACTCCAGAGACGTGTTCAAGTATGTGACTTATATCAGATGTGCAGATTAAAAATATTTCTTCCTTTCAACTTGAATAGAAAAAAATGTCTTTTGTTCTATGTGACATGAGTTACTTTGTAAGAATATAATGTGTAACCTGAATATATTAAGAATATAACGTGTAACGTGAATAATATAACATGTAACGTGAATATTGTAAGAATATAATGTGTAACCGTGATACTGTAAGAATATAACCTGTAACATGAAGAATATAACATGTAACGTGAATATTGTACGAATATAACGTATAACGTGAATATTGTAAGAATATAACATGTAACGTGAATATTGTACGAATATAACGTGTAACGTGAATATTGTAAGAATATAACATGTAACGTGAATATTGTACGAATATAACGTGTAACGTGAATATTGTACGAATATAACATGTAACGTGAATATTGTAAGAATATAATGTGTAACCGTGATACTGTAAGAATATAACCTGTAACATGAAGAATATAACATGTAACGTGAATATTGTACGAATATAACGTATAACGTGAATATTGTAAGAATATAACATGTAACGTGAATATTGTACGAATATAACGTGTAACGTGAATATTGTACGAATATAACATGTAACGTGAATATTGTAAGAATATAACATGTAACGTGAATATTGTACGAACATAACGTGTAACGTGAATATTGTACGAATATAACATGTAACGTGAATATTGTAAGAATATAACGTGTAAGAATATAAACATCTATCGACGTCTCATAATGCATGCTAAATAAACACTGGATATTACACTTCTTAGTGTAATTCCCCATGAAGTCAGTAATTACCTTAACATATGTTTGTGTTTAGTGTTCATTCGGAATTTGATGTTGAACAGTTTTTTTTGGTGTGTTCTCTGTCCAATAAATCATTCTGCTTCATAGCTTTGTGAAAATCAAAACAATCTAATTCCTTAAAAATGGAGGAAATATGATGCATTACTGTGAAGGACTAGGTCTGTGTCCAGGTTGTGTTCTTGCCTTGTACCCAATGATTGTGGGTAGGCATTGGACCCATTGAGACCTTGACCAGGATGAAGAAGTTACAGAAAATGAATGAATGTTGGATTAGTTTAGTATCCATTAACACGAAGACCATGTGCTAAAGGGATTTTTTTTTTTTTCACAGCAACCTGACAAAAGTGGAAAACAGTTCTTATTAATAATAAGAGGTGAGAGACAGAGAGGTGAAAATAAAGCCGTAATCCAAACGCTTATCCTTTTGTTTGTGTTCCAGGTCCATAACACTGCACAGAAGAGACAAAACATGTTGTTTCTTTTGTCTGCTGCAGGTATTTCCCTTTCATCTTATTTGTTTGATTTAGCACATCAGGCCATGTGTTTTCTATGGTTTTGTGGTATTAATCAGGGGGGAAAGTCACAGATTCTGTGTATTTCACCACTTGCTGACCCAAACAAGGAGATAAGAGGTTGTGCACACCCCACCTTGTGCCTTTTCCATTCACTGAGGATCAAGCATTCATAATCCCTGGATTTTATATCCACCAAAACAGCTTGGGCCCATCAGCAAATTGCGATGGCATATGGTATAGGTTTATGATTCATCTGGCACTTGCATAGCAATGAGGGCCCATCATCCGTGGGCAAACATGGAGAAAATATCGTAATGTTAAACGATGCCAGCGATGGGGAGAGGTGCTGCTGGGCGTGTGGGAGGGCTGTATTTGCTCGGGAACTTGGAGCAGCTGAGGTAGTAAAGCGCTTTCTCTTGGCCTCACTCTCTTGTGACCAGGCTGGATTACAAATCCAAACCCAGCCTGACCAATCTGGAACCCAGCGATCCGCCTTAACACCACTTCATACAGGGAAGGGAAGATGAGATGTGGTACACAAGATGTGGTGTTGGCTTACAGTACCGCAGCAAATCGGAGAGGAACTCAACTTTTAGCTGCTTAACCTCCTTAAACTTGAGGCTCGTTACTTAGTTACTAGGATTGGAAAGGCTTCGACTATTCACTCTAACTTCTCCTATTGTTACCCCATGAGCCATAAAGTGGTTTCGGAAATTCTGGATCTGCTCTTTAAAAGGTGCAGGGTGTAGCTTGTGTAGTTAAAGAGGAACTCCATCTTTGAATATTTCTACATATTGAAGTTGTTGATATGTTTATACCCCAATAGCTGATACCGATACCTGGCACTAGGCATGGTGACCTTAAGGTCATGTGCAGCTACACATCCTATGATTTCCATGATGATCTTGAACACGTGAGTCCACACTGGATGAAACTTGAAGCAGGCGAATAAGACAAAAGTCTAGCTATTTTGTAATATGTACGTTCTATAGTTATGAAACTGTGGGTCCTCAAATGAAAGAGTAAATCTCACATTCATTCATTCATTCATTATCTGTAACCCTTATCCAATTCAGGGTCGCAGTGGGTCCAGAGCCTACCTGGAATCACTGGGTGCAAGGCGGGAATACACCCTGGAGGGGGTGCCAGTCCTTCACAGGGCAACACAGACACTTTTGAGTCGCCAATCCACCTACCAACATGTGTTTTTGGACTGTGGGAGGAAACCGGAGCACCCAGAGGAAACCCACACAGACACAGGGAGAACACACCACACTCCTCACAGACAGTCACCTGGAGGAAACTCATGCAGACACAGGGAGAACACACCACACTCCTCACAGACAGTCACCCGGAGTGGGAATCGAACCCACTACCTCCAGGTCCTTGGGGCTGTGTGACTGCGACACTACCTGCTGCGCCACCGTGCCGCCCGTAAATCTCACAGTTGGTCATTATTATTATGTATTATGATGTAACAGTTACTATTATGTAAACAGTTCTGCTGATATCTGCTGTAAATCAACTGTTCAAAAAAGTCAATTCTAAAACTTCACTAAGACGGGATCAAAATGACCCCCACCCGGTTGCGAGCGGGAGGTGCAATCTCAGGACATTAGCACAAATTTCCATAACATCTGCTCACAAATTCTAAAATCTGTTTGAGGGTTTCTCGTGACACAGGGCCTTGGACACAGGAAATGTGATGAGAGAACCATCACCTCCAGCCATTGTTCCTCTCCATGTTCATTAAGTGAACTTTTCTGACCAGTGGCAAGGTGACTCTCTGAGCTGCTGTAAGTCCCGCCCATCGTCCGGGGCAATTAAAGAGCCCCTGGCTTGGGATTGGCCGAGAGGCTCCTCTGTCAGTTCGGGTGCCAGGTTGAGTGGAAGCAAAGGCTGCCTGGACAATATTTTTGCTCTCATCCGCGAGCCTTGAGTGAACTGCCGCTCGTATGCTGGCTTTTATTAACAGACGGAGCCCTGGCCCTGCAGCTCTGAGGTGAGTGTGTTGGCGTCTGAGTCAACACATGCCTCATGGTAGTTTACTGCACATATTGTGTTGAGCTTTTTGTGTATGTGTGTGTGTGTGTGTGTGTGTGTGTTTTTCTTTTTTTTTTCCCTGAGAGTAGTGGGTGCTCTGTATTATCAGGTTACCATTAAAAAGCCTGGATGAATTCAGACAATAAACTGACAGAGAGAACATCATGTTGATGCAATATTTCCACCTTTCATAATACATTTATTAATAAATTCATAATATTTCAAATGTTTTCCCATATATGACTTATCTATAACTGTACACCATGAGTTACAATAAGTAACTGTAGTAGTGGGTGATAAGGGGTACTTATGTTAAAAATGCATGTAGATGTTATATTGCAAACAAAACACATTAATGTCTGGGTTATGGATTTTGTTACTTATTTTATTCATTCATTTATTCATTATCTGTAACCCTTATACAGTTCAGGGTAACTGTGGGTCCTGACCCTACCTGGAATCATTGGGCGCAAGGCGGGAATACACCCGGGAGGGGGCGCCAGTCCTTCACAGGGCAACACAGACACACACACACACTCACACCTACAGACACTTTTGAGTCGCCAATCCACCTACCAACTTGTGTTTTTTGGACTGTGGGAGGAAACCAGAGCAGACACAGACAGTCACCCAGAGGAAACCCACGCAGACACAGGGAGAACACAACACACTACTCACAGACAGTCACCCGGAGGAAACCCACGCAGACACAGGGAGAACACACCACACTCCTCACAGACAGTCACCCGGAGGAAACCCACGCAGACACAGAGAGAACACACCACACTCCTCACAGACAGTCACCCGGAGGAAACCCACGCTGACACAGGGAGAACACACCACACTCCTCACAGACAGTCACCCGGAGGAACCCCACGCAGACACAGAGAGAACACACCACACTCCTCACAGATAGTCACCCGGAGGAAACCCATGCAGACACAGAGAGAACACACCACACTCCTCACAGACAGTCACCTGGAGGAAACCCACGCAGACACAGGGAGAACACACCACACTCCTCACAGACAGTCACCCGGAGCGGGAATCGAACCCACAACCTCCAGGTCCCTGGAGCTGTGTGACTGCGACACTAACCTTTTATTTTGTATTATTATTATTTTACAAAGGAGCATCCAGCGAAAGGTTCTTTGAGGAACAAGTAGAGGATATTTAATGGCATTAACTTTATACCTAGGAGCCCAAAACGTCTTGATTCAGGTTCACTATTAAGTGCTTTTTAAAATGCTCAAAAGCTTTCCCAGTGCACGTCCTGAAACGAAATATAAAAAGTCTTGTTAACTGTTCACTAAAACAGCTGATTACAGTTTAAGTGGCAAAAATACACTGAGTTGCAGGAAGAAAAAAAAAAAGCTTTAAAACAGTAATCCTCCACCTGCACGTCCCAAATGTTGGATACCAGTATTTTACAATATGAGGGGGATTAGGTTTTATTTGCTTTGAAATACAAACATAAAATCAAGTGTGAAGTCTAACAAGTCGGTCTTAAATGAAACTAGCATCCACTGAGAAGGCTGTGAATGAAAGGTTATCAGCCATAAATATCTGATTCCACACTTCCCCACATTCCAGTAATGACTGTGACAATTGGGATAAACCGGAGGCGCTCCAGGGGCTTTAGGAGCAAACAGCTGCCTGAGCCTGCACTCTCTATTAAAGCCAAGCAAAGGAAGTGTAATTTGATTTTATGACCCTCATAAATAAGCATATGGTTTCAGATTACTCCATTTAGACAAATAGGTATTTGATTTAAAACAATTTGGTATTTAAAAAAATCATATTTACAAAGGTATGTACATACACACACACAAACGGGCACACACACACACACACACAGTGATATGGTAGTGGTAGTCAGATTGGTCAGACTAAATTTGTTTATTTAAAAAGTGAATTTAAGTACTCATCCTACCACAAGGGGTGGCACTGTTGTGCAGCAGGTTAGTGTCGCAGTCACACAGCTCCAGGGACCTGTGTGGGTTCAAGTCCTGCTTTGGGTGACTGTCTGTGAGGAGTGTGGTGTGTTCTCCCTGTGTCTGCGTGGGTTTCCTCCGGGTGACTGTCTATGAGGAGTGTGGTGTGTTCTCCCTGTGTCTGCATGGGTTTCCTCCGGGTGACTATGAGTAGTGTGTTGTGTTCTCCCTGTGTCTGCGTGGGTTTCCTCTGGGTGCTCTGGTTTCCTCCCACAGTCCAAAAACACATGTTGGTAGGTGTTTTGGCAACTCAAAAGTGTCCGTAGATGTGTGTGTGTTGCCCTGTGAAGGACTGGCTTTCCTTCCAGGGTGTGTTCCTGCTTTACGCCCAGTGATTCCAGGTAGGCACCAGATCCACTGCTACCCTGAACTGGATAAGCGCTTATAGACATTGAGATGAGATGAGATACTAATAAAAGTTAATATAAAACAAAATTAGTGCTTTTCTTCTTAATACAAAATTCAACAAATACATAAAATGTATTCAACTATAAAGGTGTGTGTAGGTGTGTGTGTGTGTGTGTGTGTGTGTGTGTGTGTGTGCGTGTGTGTGGGTGGGTAGGTGGGTAAGGGGTTCCTAAATTTACACATAGAAAATCAACAAAAATGTATTATGACCTGATGTATCTGTTTCTGAAATGTTAATGACAGCCTTTTTCAGGATGAAAAAAAATCACATGTATGTAATGCTTCATCAAACGACTGTAAAAGGGGAGATCCATTAAAAACATTGTAAATTTAACTCTCACATTAATACAGTGATCAGACGGTGTGAAGCCTGATGATGAGGTGTGGAGTTTTACTGATTTCTGACACTTTTTTCAGCTTCAGCACATTTCCTCTTCGCTGTAATGCCACATTAAGGGCAGTGGGTTATGACTTTAAGCCAAAGATGTTTTACTACACAATCCAGGTGTGTGAAACTTCAGTTGTGCCTCATTTGTGTAGGAAATCGTCTGGAAAAGTGTCTGTGGACTTACAGAGGGTCTCAGTCATGAATGGTGAGGGTATTAGGTTCGAACGGAGAGCACGGTGGAAGAACAAACATGCTGCTGATTGAAGCAAAGGTCGTGGGTACGGTCAGCAAGGGCCTGACACTTGTAGCTGAATCAAAAGTTAGCTCCTGTCTGAAACAAGAAGCCTGTTTGTGTGGATCAGTAATTTACGGTTCCAAACAAATATCTTACAATTCCTACAGGAATCAATGAAGTGTTATCAATCCTAACTTTACTGCTCCTGGTCAGAGTATATTTTCCGGCCATATTACATTTGTTTAAACATTACACTTTAAAATAAGTGAGGAAACAAAATCACATTTGTTCTGTGCTAAATTTATGGCACGTGTATTTCATGTATTGTTATCATTTTTGTTCAACAAGTAAAACCCATCTGATAATTCGCTATTAAGCACAAAACTAGGGAATATATGCCTTACTGAAGTTTGATCCTAGTGGGGAAGGTTTGAATTTCTTTTCTTTTCTTGACAGTGTGTAAATTAAGGGGTGAATGTCAGTCACTAGGCGGCACGGTGGTGCAGCAGGTTAGTGTCGCACTCACACAGCTCCAGGGACCTGGAGGTTGTGGGTTTGATTCCCGCTCCGAGTGACTGTCTGTGAGGAGTGTGGTGTGTTCTCCCTGTGTCTGCGTGGGTTTCCTCCGGGTGACTGTCTGTGAGGAGTGTGGTGTGTTCTCCCTGTGTCCGCGTGGGTTTCCTCCGGGTGCTCCGGTTACCTCCCACAGTCCAAAAACACACGTTGGTAGGTGGATTGGCGACTCAAAAGTGTCCATAGGTGTGAGTGTGTGTTGCCCTGTGAAGGACTGGCGCCCCCTCCAGGGTGTGCTCCTGCCTTGCGCCCAATGATTCCAGGTAGGCTCTGGACCCACCGCGACCCTGAACTGGATAAGGGTTACAGATAATGAATGAATGAATGTCAGTCACTTTTTAAATCAGGTTTTCAAAGAAATACTGGATATTGCTACATTCCTCCAAAGTTTAGCTGGAAAAGTTGGATGAATCCTAGCCCACAGTTTGAGGGAGAGTTTGATCATTTCAGTGCACTAACCAGGCCTCACTGTCAGGATTCTGCCAGCTGCATTCTGAAACAGTACTTCTGTACTTCCGCATATTTTAACGTGTATTGCCTCCTTCTACACTTCATGCCAAAATAGCAGACTTTGTGATTGGTTCTTTTGCGTTCTATTGTGAGTCAGTCAAATGTCTTTTCCTGCATTAGTAGGCAGTCGAGAGTCTGGCAATGCGAGAATAAAGTTGGTTGGTCTGTTTCCTTTTCTCTGTAAGAGCTTCTGGACAGTTCCAGAGGAAGAGGGAGGAGGTGCCAAACCACTTGAGGGTTTTTTTCAGAACTGAAGCGAGGGTGGAGCTAGATTTTCTCCACTATTTCAAAGATGAAGAGTTATTATATTAAAATGAATCTCTATAAAGTATAGATGACTAGGAATAAAGGACTGCAGAATCATCATTTGCACAGTTTATAAAGCATAATGATAATAAACCAATACATCTTTACTACATTTGATGCTACATTTACAGTTGTTACAAGTAGTGTTTTGCTAACGTTTCGTGCCCCCACCTAGTTGCATGTTTTGCTGGTCTTGAGTCTAGTGAACATCTCATACAGGAGACTCTTACATTAGAACAGAAAATACACTGTGTACTCCCTCAGCATGTTCAAAACTAACCAGCTCAACTTAAAAAGTATAACTCACATTATAGGAAATATGTCATAATTATGTTTGGACCCTGTAGGGGGTTTCTTACCTAATATGATTACTGTGGGCATATTAATATGTGCACTACAGCATATACAATTAGTAAATTTAACTGATAACACACACAGGCATCCACACACATATATCTGCTATATCTATATAAATATATATATAGTATTTGAGGTTGCTATGGCACCGTACTGTATTTAAAACGGGTCAGGGCTATAAAAGGAGCAGATAAGTGGACAGATAAGCAGATATTTTAGCATTAAATGCGGTTCATAAATGTGTGGAATCAAAAGCATATGAAAATATGCTTTTAATATCTTAATATTATTGCTATGTGTTTTAAGCCACGCAAATGGTCAGCTGAGGGGAGTAATCTGCTTATGAGTGGTGACTGATGAATCAGTTAACGGGCAGTGATACCATCTGCGAGCTCAGAGAGAGAGAGAGAGAGGGGCCGCGGCAGCGCTTGACCAAAATATGCTTTTATTTCATACAAACGGACAGAAACAATAATGAGGAATAAAATGTGGATGGAACAATAACGAGGAACAAAAGTGATATGAGTCAAGCGACTGTTACTGCACAGTGGTGCTATTTTAAGTGACATGAAATAAATCTATCAAAGAAACAACAAAGAAAACCCTGCATAAATGAACACAATAATGTTATTAATATTCAAAATTAATAACTCATTTAAACAAAAATAAATCTGACCCACTGTGGCTTGCAACGAGAGCGCTGCAGAGCACAGTTCAATGAGGAAAAGGTGCATTACAATGTTTTTAAAAATGAAACGGTTACAAGAAAAATACATTGCAGTGGTTTAGTGTGAAATGATCCACTGTGAAGAAAGGTACAGTCAGAATTATTCACAGTGGAGGTGATAGGAACCAGACGTCTAAGGAGTTGCTTTCTAAAAGCTTTTATATGAATCCAGTATCTGCCATTGATTTTCTGATTTACTGTTGTTTAATAATAAGATAAAATGCTGTATTTTAGCTGAAGATCATCCTGGTTCATCCTATGACACCTGGTTCCAATCACTGCTACTGTAAACATCAGGCGCTCAGGGGGACTTTTTTCCCATCTCAACTCCTGAATTCTGTGTGATTTTTAGTGAACTGTGCGGCTGCTTGATTCTGGAACAGGTGATGCGCTGATTTACCGGTCAATATTCACATTCCACTGAGCACACAATTAGAAATACTTACAAAGTCCGTCATAACATAGAGCGTGCGGTGCTGTTAGCTACTGCAGCGTGTGCTGATGTCTTTTAAAAAGAGAGGACCATGGATTATTTTAGAGCTGTTATACATTCAGAGGCCAACTTCAGTGATAAACTTCAGGCTAAAAATCACAGCATCGTAGAAAACACATGGACAAACAGTTTCAAAATAGGTTTCAACTTATAGGCAATGTCTACATGAAACACATACCTGTGTCACCATAAAAAATGATATTTACACAAATATTATATTTGGATATAAAGGGATTTTAGGGATCGCAGATTCGTGAATTTCTTTAAAACTAAACCCCAAATTTAGAAACATTCGAAACTCTTTATAAAAAGCTTTGTACAAAAAAAAAAATCATCTCGCAAATTATAAAAGGTGCAAAACGGGCAAAGTGCACATCGTAGGATAAACGTTTAATTTATCGCTCCCCCTCTCTCCACGTACATCAATGTGCACACAACATCGGAACATTTTACATTACATTACATAGAGACGTATAAATATATAATAATATAAAATGAATTTAGAAAATAGCATTGAATAATTTTAATGGTGAAAAAATATATAAAAAAAGGACTTTGAAAGATTTGAAAGAAACCAACCTGGATGCTTCCAACAGAGAGATTCAGCTGGGCTCTATGTGGGGAGTTAGAATGTGACTGATATGTAAACAGCTCATTAGCAAGGGTTAATAACAGTCCTCTGATTTTTGACATAGGGCAAAAAAACAAACATAAAAACAAAAGATTTGACGTTATATGTTTGTGCTATAAACGCTCATTTAACTGGAAAAGTGCATTACACATTCATAGTGCATCTGCGGGGGGACCTTTCTGCCAAACTGTTTATTTATTTATTTATTTCTCTTTGATTTTGCGCCACGAGGAACAATGTAGGCGTCTTCCCATCACAGATGAAGACAACAAAGGAATAATTAGATGTGTATATATATATATGTGTGTGTGTGTGTGTGTGTGATGGCTCCACTGTGTGTGCCTTTTGCAATGGGTGGGTGAATGGGAGCTGCTGCACCCTGTTCCGTTTCCCCCCTCAAACTTGATGGTTGTTGAACTTATTTTTAGTGTCATTTGATAAGCTTCCCTGCTTGCACCGAGACATCCCACTGACCCAGCCACTGGTCATTGTCTATACCGCTTCCCGTCAAAGCTGGCGCGCTTTGTCAGATTTCGACTCGAATATCCATTTTGCATCTGAAGTAGCGTATCGAAAGTGACTGGATCGTTCGAGCCTTTTTCTTCAGCTGCCGCCCCCTCGTCCTCCCTCTCCCCCACCCACCCCCCCGCGGTCCTTCCGCCCGTGCTAGCATCATCTGAACGGCGTCGTGACAGCGCACCGGCAAAAACACACCACATAATATATTGCTCGCTTTTTTTCTGCTTTTCGTTCCCCCCACCACCTTTATTTATTTTATTTTATATTTGTTGCCAGTGTCGGGGCTTTTGAGGGTTGGAAAGCAGCAATGAGGATAATTTCCAGAAATGAACAATATTTAACCATCCATCGCCCCCTTTCTTTTTAGTTTTTTTTTTTGTTTGTGGGGATGGAGCGGGTTCCTCCACGTTGCCATGGCACCAGAGCATTTACAGTAGCACAGTAATAGGTCACTCGGTGTCAAAGAGCGTAGAAAAGGATAGATGAGCAAAAAGCTTCACAGGCTGCTGCTTGCTGTTGCCTTTAATTATTTTAATTAAACTTTGATTTTCAAGCGCCGTGAGAACCTCTGGCTTGAGATGCTGCGAGGTCCTTAAAAGGAGGAATAAAAAGAGAAAAGAGAATGGTCTGACGGTCGTGTTCATCCCGATTGAGCAGAAATGGTCTTCATTTATGAAACACACTGGAATATAATTGAAAATATATATATTTTCTATTCAATAATCACCCCCCAAAAAACTATAATAAATTAAATAGAAAAGTGTCGTCTGTAGACATTTTTCACAAAGGAATTAATCAAAGCAGGTAATTTGATGTGATTCAAGGTGTGTCAAAACTTTTGCATGCCTCTGTATAACTTAAAAACGTGTCAAATCACAGACTAATAAACTTCTATAAAAGCAGGAGCAAGAAGAAAGCTGCAGAAGCATCGGATGAAGGAAAAAAAAACAAAAAATACAACCCCACACCAACTACCATGTCAAGGTCTTGAAGCATCTGTCCCTCAAAAAGTAGCCGCAGTGCTGTGGTCAGGGGTTGTCTGGCGGTGCAATAACGCTCTATTAATTTTTAGGTCCCGAGTGCACAATGATAGAAAGGTGTCTTCACAAACTAAAGGGCAAAGTCTTATTGCGTCCAGCACCTTAGGGCATTCTGTCTACAATTTGTCATGCGTGTGCACTTCTCAGTGTTAAAATGACAAGATCTCCAGTCAGAGAGGTCCCGCCGGGCATCGGGCGATAGTGGACACACAGAGGCTTTGTGGTGAGACATTGCCAAAAGGCACTGGACTTCTGCACTCCCCGAGCCTGCTGGGATTATCTCCACTTCCACGCCAATGGCAAACAGCCTCTTCTCGTTCTGGTTTTTTTTTTTTCTATTTTTTTTTTTAAATAGCCTCCGTCTGTGTCCATTAAAATTAGTCCCCCCCCCCACACAGAAGGCACAATATGGTCAGAATATGTTAAGCCTTTGGTGTGCACAAAGCAGCTAACCAAATCCGGCACAAATTCAGGCACTTTTTGATGTATTTACTTCTTTGGAGCTTGAGTTCAATCCTAAATCGGCAGCTCATTTAAAGCAGATGTAATGGTCAGGGAAAAGCCTAAGCGTGGAATTTAAAGAGCCCTAGATACATTCTGCACTAGCATTTTGTCAACAATAAAGTACATCATTAACAACACAAAGAAAGACCTGAAGTATTTTGTTTGTCTTCCTCTCGGGAAAAAAACTGAAACAACGCTCGCCCCCGTATTTCAGTGACTGAAGACTGGCTAGTGATGAGGCACTCGGCTGAAATTCATACACCGTCCCTGCAAAAGAAGAAAGAATATAAACATTGATTAGTGTCTGTACTATGTTCACATTTAACCACTTTTACAAATAATGAACCTAATTAATAACACTGACAGTGTTTTTTTATTACATTTATCTTAATTTAAAGCATGAATATGTAGTAAATAGTTTACAGTAGATGTGTATAGTGAAATATAACAAAACTCAGAAAATAACTGAAAATGTTAAATAATTAAAATATCTATTTAATAAGCAAAATATTTAATTAAAATGAATGATTTTGTTGCACATTATTAAATACAATAAGACAGTTTTCATATTAAAATATGAAAATACACCTTAAAAATATTTCCTTCCCATATTATTAATTTCAGATTATTTTCTAAAAATAAATTCAAAATGGGCAAAAAAGGAATCAAAATGATATGATTTTTCGAAAAATATGCCACAATGATCTTTGTATATTTCCCACGCAGAAAGCAACAAAATACGCCTGGATATGTTTTGTATATTATCTGTAAATATCTGTTCGTTTCTAGCAAACACAGTCTTGGCCACAGCTCACAGTTCAGGCCACTGGGGGGCTACTGGGGACACTCGACCACTCGCACCAAGAGGGAGCTCTCACACAGCTTATTCCTACCACCCCCCCCCCCCCACACACACACACACACAAAGGTCAGCTGAACCCAAGGCTCTGTGCTCTCTCTGTATGTTGTGTTATATATTGGCACAGCTGTTTTATTTGAGTACGCAAACACTAGAAGTGACATTATCACATTTGAAAATTCCTGTTTAAATTTTCTCTTTAAAACTCTCACTCATGGCTCACTTCTCGAGTCAAAAACTCCAGTCGGAACTATAAATAAGTGGAGGTCCTGAGCAGCCATTGTGTGTGTTTAGATGAGGGCTTGATCACTGCTTTTTTAATATAAAAATACACAGTAGACATGATTTGAAAACTGAAATATATATGGGTTACACATGCCAATAACTTTTTGAGCTTTGCCTTCTGCTAATAAAGGCTTTTGTATTATATGCTATTCCTTTTCAAGTGGACGATCTCTGTTTATTGCAGTCAATTGCCCTAGTTTCCAGGCGGCTAATAAAGACCGGACAAAACAGAGGCAATGTCACGATCGCGGATTCTGTGTGAGTGGTGAGCTTTGTGTCATCTCTCTGCTGTAAGCCGAGCGAGGCGGACCCTCTGTCCTAGATCCCATTCTGTCAACAAATAAGGCGCCTCAGATGCTGTTTTGGCCGAGGCCGACGGCGCGCCTAAGTTCACTGGATTTCCAGGACTTTGGGGAAGGCACTCGGAAAAGCTGTCTTCCCCCCGCTGCTCAGACTGGCTGCGAATAGACTCGGCTCAGAGCGCTGACCAGGTGGGCTACAATACGGTCAGAACCTCCCCCTGCCATTCGATTGGAGGCAGCAGGCTCTGGACTTGGCACAGCTGAGATGGCCCTGAATGAGAAGGCCCACCTGTGCTTCCAGACGAGAGGACAGTGGGCAGGACGTCAGTTTCTGCATGCTGTTATGACGTGGGGAAGTTGTCAGATGGAGGACTGCTTCACAGGCCTGTCCTAAGTGAAGTGGATGGAAGGACATTGAAATATAGGGTAATGCTGGTGCTTCCGTGACTGGACCCTAACACGAGTGAGGGGTCGTGTTGCAGACTTGTGGGTGTTTAGAGTTTTAGGTTTATATGAAACACGACTTGTGTAAAAGCTTTGTTAAATTTTACATTTTACATTTTGTCCCTGTCCCTGTTTTAGTTCACCTGTTCAACACAGTCACTGTCCTTCACAATGTGCACCAATTTCCTGAGGAATGGACCAATAGAAATGCTCCAAAATTACTTGGAAATAAAATCTTTTCACATTGGCTTCCATTGAAAGTTGAGGTTTTTCCTCCTCTATAACATTACTATTCTGGAGATACATTTTTTTTTTGACATCCATGATATATTTTAAATAAATTTCCGGGTTTCCTCCGGGTGACTGTCTGTGAGGAGTGTGGTGTGTTCTCCCTGTGTCTGCGTGGGTTTCCTCCGGGTGTCTGTCTGTGAGGAGTGTGGTGTGTTCTCCCTGTGTCTGTGTGGGTTTCCTCCGGGTGACTGTCTGTGAGGAGTGTGGTGTGTTCTCCCTGTGTCTGCGTGGGTTTCCTCCAGGTGACTGTCTGTGAGGAGTGTGGTGTGTTCTCCCTGTGTCTGCGTGGGTTTCCTCCGGGTGTCTGTCTGTGAGGAGTGTGGTGTGTTCTCCCTGTGTCTGTGTGGGTTTCCTCCGGGTGACTGTCTGTGAGGAGTGCGGTGTGTTCTCCCTGTGTCTGCGTGGGTTTCCTCCGGGTGACTGTCTGTGAGGAGTGTGGTGTGTTCTCCCTGTGTCTGCGTGGGTTTCCTCCGGGTGACTGTCTGTGAGGAGTGCGGTGTGTTCTCCCTGTGTCTGCGTGGGTTTCCTCCGGGTGTCTGTCTGTGAGGAGTGTGGTGTGTTCTCCCTGTGTCTGTGTGGGTTTCCTCCGGGTGACTGTCTGTGAGGAGTGTGGTGTGTTCTCCCTGTGTCTGCGTGTGTATTTTCTCTGGATGCTCCGGTTTCCTCCCACAGTCCAAAAACACGCGTTGGTAGGTGGATTGGCGACTCAAAAGTGTCCGTAGGTGTGAGTGTGTGAGTGAATGTGTGAGTGTGTGTGTTGCCTTGTGAAGACTGGCACCCCCTCCAGGGTGTATTCCCACCTTGCGCCCAATGATTCCAGGTAGGCTCTGGACCCACCGCGACCCTGAACTGGATAAGGGTTACAGATAATGAATGAATGTAGGAATGAATGAATGAATGTTTAAAGTAACCGTTTTAGAATAGTTCAGTTCATTAAAATATATCACAGGTAGTGGACTGTACGGTGATTTCATTTGTAAAAATCTGCGACCCTGAACTGGATAAGTGCTTACAGACAATGAATGAATGAATGAATGAATGAAAGTTGCTTACCAAACTAAAATGAAAAGCTCAGTGTGTAGCAGTTGTGGTATTTTTGCCACTTCTGATGTAATCTGTAAACTAGGCCTGTCACTAATCACATTATCCACTGATTGAACAATATATGACATTTCCTCAATCATTTTTTGCTGACCTCAGTACTGCCCAATGTGTTTACTTTCATGTTTGTGTATATGAGAATGAAAGGCAGTAGTATTTTAGCTATTTGCTAAGTTCTGTACTGTTATGTCCGTTTGCTTGAAAACAGTTGATATATAAATTGAGTTAAAATGAAGTTTTTGCTTGTCATTTCTGAGACAATATATCAACCTCTAAAACGGCCTGTTGTAACAAGTCTGAAACATGAAAAATGACCCTTTTTTTCCATATGTCAGGGATATTAAAATAAATAATATCACAATATTGCACAATGCAATTTTGTCTGTATAATGCATCTTCAATTTGCTGCAAATCCGTGGTGCACGCTGGTTACAAATTGTTTATTTTATCCCTCATATTTTGTACAGAATACTCTCCAACATCATTGAGCAAGATGATACGCAAAGAAATCACAGGCAGCTTACTCTTTGATGAGTGTTTACAGTAACCATCATTTCAAGGCCAAAAACACTGATGTGCACTGCAGCTAGGCTCCAATTACACCACGAGAAAAGAATGTTCTTTCCTTGTGAAGTGGACCGGCATCAAACGTCTCAATACAAAACAGCTCAAAGAGCTCACAAGAACAAGGAGCTAATTAAAAACTTGATAAAGCACTTGGGCTTGATTTCCCTGATCAGAGAGTCTTTCTCTCTGTAGCTGAATCGTAAAGAGAAGACACAAGGCGTAGTTCATCAAGCGCCTGCCGCTTTCTGACCCCCAACATATGCTACACCTATTTACATCAGTCCGACAAAGACGCGATGGTCCTGTCTCTTATCTTTGGAGGGTTCTCCACACCACACGAGGCCGACTAGTGAAGCCACTGGGCTTCAGAGAGACGTGTCAATGGCTCGTATTCTGCAGTGAGCGTGGGCAAGCGTCCAACAGAGAAGTCTGTTTGTGATTCTGCATCTCATCTCCCAATAGCCTGCACTCTGGAACAGCTTGATTTCCCCAATGCTAGAGCTCCCCAAGGAGCCGTCTTGCACTTCCCCTGCTCACTGGGAGTGAGATCCAGGAACCTGAAGGTGAAAGAGTGTGTTTGGACCCTGGCCCATGTCCTTTGGTGGATCCCCTCATTGTAAAATTGTTTGATCAAAATGGGTGAAATGTAAGTGGATAGGGAGCTTGGGGCAAACTAAATTAAAGTTATATGTACATTAACCTGACATACATCCCATGATGCGCATCTTAGTAAACTTAACATAAAGTGCTCAATGTGTTATTATGGTTTAGCAACAATGTTTAATGCAACAGATCGAGACAAGTAAATCTGCTGCAACATTTGTTAAGGACTCTTCTCTGCTTCTCTCTGCAAAAGCTGACAACTCAGCAAAAGTTATCAATTCCACCAACCACATATTGTACATATTAGAAGTTCAAAATGAGACAGAAGTACAGCTGCAAATGGGCTGATAGTAAGCGCCAGAATGTGAGCAATCCTTCGCTCTAGAGCTGGGCTCTCGCTGTCATTCCGCCCATGGTCCACATACGGCCCACATAGCACTGCCATCTGGAGTGCTGAAGAGTCCGGACCAAGACAAGCCAGCCAAAAACATCGCACCTGCTGACAACTTGGATTATTGCTCCATTCGTTAAAAAAGTGACAAAGACACTGAAACATAAAACACGTTCTATGACAAAAAACGGTTAAAGACATTCACTAATTCAACATCACTTTTCTGTAGTACCAGGTTCTACTTATTTGGGACACTTTAGATATTGAAACATTCATTCATTCATTATCTGTAACCGCTTATCCAAGTCAGGGTCGCGGTGGGTCCAGAGCCTACCTGGAATCATTGGGCGCAAGGCAGGAATACACCCTGGAGGGGGCGCCAGTCCTTCACAGGGCAACACACACACACACACACTAACACACATTCACTCACACCTACGGACACTTTTGAGTCGCCAATCCATCTACCAACGTGTGTTTTTGGACTGTGGGAGGAAACCGGAGCACCCGGAGGAAACCCACACGGACACAGAGAGAACACACCAACTCCTCACAGACAGTCACCCGGAGGAAACCCACACAGACACAGGGAGAACACACCAACTCCTCACAGACAGTCACCCAGAGGAAACCCACGCAGACACAGGGAGAACACATCAACTCCTCTCAGACAGTCACCCGGAGCGGGAATCGAACCCACAGGTCCCTGGAGCTGTGTGACTGCGACACTAACCTGCTGCGCCACCGTGCCGCGATATTGAAACATCTCAGTGTAATTTAATGGAATTCTGCTGGAAGGACTTTAATGAGGTTATTAGTTGTGGATCACAAAAAGCTCAGTGAAATCTCCTGGTATTGAGCCTGGTGACTTTAAGCTCATAAGCAGCAGCTCCAGCGCGTCCCGACAGGTGCACCTTCAAGAAGCTGAATTCACATATTACAAGGATAGTCACTGTTTCTAAAACAGGCCCTACAAGACTTTACACTATCACTTCCAGTTTCCCTTAAAAGGCTGTGTTGATTTATACATGCTGGTAATCCATGTAATTCAAGTCTTGAGCCACAATGAGAGAGTCTTTCAAAAGAGGTTCTGCAGCGTAATTTACAAGGACATAAAACTGTCCCTCCTGCTGACACAATATTTACAGCAGAACCCTTTCAACAAAGAGTGCCGGCTCAAATGGAATCTTCTGGGTAAATAAAGTGGCATATGATCAGCAATCAAACCCTGATGAGTTCAGGACTGACCCCAGACACTAGGGTTGAGAGTGATGCTTTTTAATCTTGAGCTGGCAATAAAGAAAAAAAAAAAAAAAAAACGCTACACTGGCATCCAGTGTCAGGCTGTCTGCATACAATTCATCAACGGTCGTGCAAATATATATACATTTTTAAATGATAACAGAGGCAGTGTTTAAGGTAAACACACAAAAAAAATCTTAATTCTTTCTTAGTATCTTACCTTTGCTCATCTGTCCACCCATGGGCTTCACCAAAAATAGATTAATAGATGGACGCACAGGTGTAATGTGTTGTAACCACTTGTGATGTATTCTGTGCATAGTATAAACACCAGTGTCCTACACAAGAGATCCATAGTCCAGGACTATTTTAATCCAAGGAGTTCAGCTCATCCACAGTTTCTGGTTTGAGGCTTAAAAGCTAAGTTTGTAAAATGAAAGACTGACAGGTATTTGTAGGTTATGTGGTCATGTTCATAGCCTGTAGTCGTTTGGTTGCTTCTGGTTGGTCGAACGTAAACCTTAAAGCCTCAGAAGCTGTGATACTTTGTAAAATTCCTCCAAATTTGAATGTTTTTTAATGTTTAAGACATTATTTACAACATAGCCCATGATATAATGCACAGCTCTTCTGATTTGAAAGCTGAGCTCTTTATAAGGATTAGACCTAAGGCGTGGAAATTTTGTAGTTGACCTAAGGGTGCAGTACTGATAGTCAGAGCAGAGGACTTGGTTCTGCTGTTAGGACATTATTGATCACTATCAGTGCTATCAGTGAATTATTAGGGGTTTTTATTAGTAATAAAACAGCAGCAAAGCAGGAGGCATATAACCACAAAGTAATACAAGCAGAGTATCTCAAACTTGAAATCAATACGGTGTATAAATAATTACAGTTCCTATTTAATTGGAGAAGAGGCACAACAATTAACTTTGGCAAATATGGAAAAGAATTAATAACTCACAGCAATGTGTGTAATATTTGCAGCTTCATCAATGTAATTTCCTATTTAAGCCTCATTTACCTCAACCCACTAACACAGTGAATAAGATCCTTCCTACGAAAAAGACATTAGCCACAATAAGCATGCAGATGTTTCCTGCTCACTACCTTTCCTCTTTCCCATGATTTTCCTTTTCCTTTTTTTGTTTTTGGTCAGAGTAAGCACACATGATTGCCAGCTAACAGCTCTGGGCACTGTCCCCTGGTTGTTTGAGAGAAAATGCCAGTCGTTTTGGCGGAGCACAGGCGCTCACAGACGGCAAAGGCGGGCACAGATGGCACTAATGGACAAGTGGAATCCAACAGAGGGAGCGGGACCGAGTCGCAGAGGAGCGCCTTTCCAAATAGCTGCGGTGGAAGCCAGCCCCCCACAGCCGGCTTCCAGTGGGGGCTCCGGCTGCATCGTCCCAAGCATAAAGAATTTAAAGTGATAAAATAATCATAAAGAAGGCAGGGATGTTGTTTGGGCAGATGCCAGTAGGATCAGATGGAGGTTTGTGAGATTGTTCTTGGTTAAACGCGTTCTCAGATGCGGCCACGCCAGAGACGACTGGAACACTCTATGGGGTCTGAAGGATGTTAAAGTTGCATTGTCTCAAGCATCTTTGCTAAGTTCACGTGAAAATTCACCGGTCCCTGAAGCTTATCTGTGATATGGCCTTTGAAGAATATAAAGAAAATATCCTACATCTGCTCTGGAAACATGAATTGGCTGGAAATTATTTAGCGCCCTTCATGTTTTAGAGGCTTGGCTTAGACTGAGGCCATCATTGTTTGGGTAATTGTTGAAAGTGTGGGACACAGGGAGGATGCTCAGTATGAAAATGACTGCAGGTTAAAAATTCACTTTTTACAGTTGAAAGTTGTTGTTTCTAAGAAGAAATGGGCATTGTCCTCTCCTTTGTCTATAATCCCTCCCTATGAACACTACCCAAAGCTACTCACTAATAAAGCCCTGTATCAACAGAACCTGACTTTTACATTTTACAGTGGCAACCATGCAACTTAATACAGTCCAAATTTACTAATCATTATTTTCCCAATGTGGACTGAGCGCTGTTCAATATCAGCTTCTCAAGTCTACATTTCACCATGTAAAAGACAACTTGCAACACTTCCTTCTTGCTGTTTGCTAAGCTGTAGCAGGAAATTAAGTGGGCAGAGGTATGCCCACATGTAAGTGCTTCTGCCAAGTCACTTCACATATCTGTATCAGTGTAAGTAAACACATCTGCTGGAGTGTGTCTCAGTATGGCTGCCTACTTCTCCTCCTCATTTCCTCAGAGAAAGCTTATGACACTTTGGATGAGCGTCCAAACAAAGCCGCTAGGCTCATCTGTACTTTTTAATTTCTGGCCTGTCTCTACACTTCCCCCTCTTCCACTGTGTGGCCTACAGTCATGCCTCCAGACGCTTCACACACTCAACTGCACAAAAACCGTAAGTTTCCATACTGTCTTCCAGGCAAGACCTAATTACACAAGCACAAATAGGAAAGGGGCGTGGAAACAACAGAAAAATGGGCATACAGTTTAGGTAGTGTGCAAAATTGGACTTCAAAGCTATGTTGGGCAGGTCTACAGTCACTGCTAGTTTATCGAGGACTGTGAATTCGTTTGAACTAGTTATTTCAGATGTTTTAAAAAAGGATTTCTCTCACTTGCATAGTGCTTATTACTTAAACATATAAGGCAGTAGCATCTGTATCACAGAGGCATAACTGAATTATAAAACCAATTCTAAAAATAAAGGGTCTGTCCCAAAACCTATTGAAAGTATTTTACGTCATAGTGTGCACGCTCCCGACACGTAGGCCGTCCCAATTCTTGGATACCTCATTATGCTGCCTACCAAGGTATCTTAATCTGGCCGAATTTTAAAGCAGCATCGAACCCTTCCTCAGCCACGAAAGCAATCCCATGATGCAAAGCCTGAACGACTCTATTTTGTTCTTCTCCGAGAACTAACATAATTAAATTCGCACTAAAAACAGGAAGACTAGAAGCCATCGCGTTGAAACGCTGAGGCGACGCTAGCCGCTGAGTTAACACTGGTTGTGTGCGGTGAGTGGGAATGAGCCATGACTCAATTGCTCTCTAACAGTGAGCAATTGAGCGTCTCAATAATTTGCCTCATGAGGACAGATGACCGTTAGAACGTTGTCTACTTAAACAGCTGTCTATTCAGTCAGTGCCTACCTAGGCAGCTCACTAAGTTTTGGGACATTATTTCCTGGTAAAGCCTACAAGGATATATTTGCACTCCCAAGTTCAATCTTATAAACATGTTATTTTCTGCTTCTCACAATCCAATCAACCCCAAATACGTTCAGCGACTTTAGGTCTATGGTATGGGGCAGCCAATCCATTGAAAACACCAGCTTCTGTGATTGACTTGTTCCTTTTCCTTTTTTTCTCAGTAGCAGCTTTTTGACAGCTTCACACAGTTTCAGACTCATAGTTTTGAGTTGGTTTCTCTCAGTGGATGTCACATCCTGTGTTTGTTTTCCTAGCCATGTGCTCATTTAGCACATGGCTCTGTTTATTATTCCTGTCTCCGCCCTTGTCCCGCCTTAGCTCCGCCCTCTCGTCAGAGTCTCCTTTGTAGTCCTGCCCTCTTGTTACTGTCCCCAGGTGTTTCTTATCAGTGCTCTGTGTATACATAGTCCCTTTTTTTCCAGTGTTCCCTTGTCGGTTCTTGTGTGTAGATGTGTTTCTTTGTCTGTTTCCTTACACATTACCACCAGTTCACAGTTATGTTCCTGTTCTAGTTATGTTCCACTGAGTTCTTGCTTCTACAGGATATTCACCAGCTGTGGGTTATCGGGTTAAATTCAACAAATTAAATTTTAGGACAACACTGTTGATGATGTAGCCGACGTGAGACTAGTATTACAGTTGTAGCTTCTCCTCTCCAGGTTTCTCATTCCATCTCAGACCAGCCTTGGAAATGTCAGGGCAGTCGAAAACAAAATTCTGGGAAAGATTCTTACTTGGACCTGAGATTTCCACCTCTCCTGAGAGCATGGGCCAGGCTCTCCATCCCCCTTTTGCCTTCCACCAGCGCAGGGGTCACATGTGATCTGCACAAGAGGGACGAGAGAGGCATGCGACAGGGGGAGCGATAATTGGAGGGAGCTGTCAGGACAGAGCAGCGGTGAGCGAGAGCAAAGCATCCTGTCGTTTGGATGCGGCGCTGCACACGTGCCAGGACGCCCGCCCTCCCGTGGGGTGGCACACATTAAAGCCTATGATGAGGCTAATTCGGGCGGAAATGGCCCTGGCACTTGGCCCACAGGTTCCATTCACTGACCTGCCAGAGGAGCCCCGATGTAAAGGCAAATGTACTGGCATTTAACACTTGATATAGATCTCAGTCCTAACTCACAAGGGGATTTTAGGGATTAGTCTAGACTATCATTTGTGGATCTATGAAATGACTGTCATGATTTCGAAATTTCAATTATTCCTTACATGTTGAACAAAAATAAATCAAATCTGATTATATTAAGAGTATGGAAATATAACAAGAACTGAGCCAAGAACCTGAAACTTTGGGCCAATCCAGATATCGAAGGAAGATAAACATTTACTCAATATAAAAAGGGGAAGTGCTCCTAAATATCTCCTAAATATTATGCTCTTCTGAAATACAGTGAATACAATAAGCATCTGGATCTTCTTACAAGGCTCATTACTTCTCATTCTTTTATGATTGTTCTGAATGTTTTTCCTTTCTTTTTTAATCTGTCTGATGCACACACACACACACACGTATATATGTATCTATATATTTTTGTCAAACCATAATCATTTTACAGTTTAATCAAAAACATAGCAACTTTATGTAATATCAAGGGAATACTTTATTCTTTACTGGTTGAAGAGGTCTAAATAACCACATCCTGTACCCCTCTTTATATTTCCTCTGAAAGTAAAGCATGCACAGCTAAACTGGATTTACGATGTTGGGACGTCTTTAGAAGCAGGTTCAAGCCGTTATTCACTGCCAAAATATTTTTAGCCCTAAATTACAAGACAGAAAAAGTTTTAATTTATGTAATGCCATAAAGCAGGGGGATGTAAATACAGCTCGGCCTGTGTGAGCTGCTGTGCTGGGTGGAAAGCCTCGGCGATAAAACATCTTGTTATGTCTACTGAGGAAAATATGCTTATCAAGCCCCATGGTAATGTAAGCAGTAAATAAGGCGATGGCTTGTGTGAGCACGCTGGAAATCCAGCAGTGTGAAGACGCTTCGGGCTACGCAGCTTTATAAAGGAGCTGTGGGGCTTTATGTAGACCACAACTGTGAGAATTGGGTTAATGTGACCTGAGCTAGTCAGACAACATACTGGACAGGGGTACACAGAACCAAAAAAAAGAGAAAAGAAAATGCACACCCACCAATAGCTCAAACACAAACAAGTACAGTAGAGCTGTGATTTGAGTATCACCACTGAAACAAGCCACAATGCTCACTGTGGAATAACATGGTGAACACTAGTTAATCTATGAAGAATCCTGCACTCTCAGAAGTCACTCGCACTGAAGGTGTACTTAAGAAACAGTGTAAACGAACATTTAAAAGGTACAACGGTGGTTTTAAAGACCACCAGAGTGATCCTTTTTCAGACAGTGTGTAACAAAAAGCTAAAACCTTTATGTGTAACCATCACTGTGTGAACCTCTATGTGTAAAAGCACATGTGAAATATATAACAGCATTTACAGATGTTTGCACATATGAATATGGGTATAAACATGGTAATATACCCAATAATGGAATTCAAATACCTAATTTGCAAACTCCAGGCCTGACTTGATTTTAATGAATATTTTATATTTTTGCTTTGCTTTATCTTTTTATTAAGATGTTTAACCCAGTAAACATTTAGCCGTTGATTCAACATTGAAATAACGCAATGACTGCCGTCTAATCAACGTTCTCTTAAGGTTGAAAATGAAAGTTGAAAGGACGTCCAAACACAGACATTGAAAAGACTTAAATAAATTACTTTTATAAAACGTATTTTGGACGTCCACTGACGTTATTAATTGGTCCCGAAATAAATTACTTGTATAAAACGCATTTTGGACGTCCACTGACGTTATCGATTGGTCACCACTTAACTAACTTATTAGATTTTGGACGTCCATTGACGTTTAAAATATGTCATTGACGGACAGACTATTTTTAGACCTATTTTGAACGTCCAGGGACGTTCCTTGTTTACTGGGAATATACTGTAAATATAACACTGTACCGGGGGGTTTTACAATGTACCACACACAATACTCTAGTCCTGCAGTACAGCATCAGTTTCACTCTCATGCTAAAGTAAACTGGTTCTGACAAAGAGCCTGTGAGAACTGGGACTGTCTCTTTTACACCATCCAGTGTTTACAGTGATGTTCACAAAGCTGCCTCTCCTGTCTCCACCTGACACAGGGACGCCTGGTGACCTTTACTCTAAACACAGGGCTGACGTCCTGGAGAGCATTCTGTACAACAAAGCAGACACCAGTGGAGGCTTTCCACCATCACGACACCTATTGGTTTACAGTCCCCTTATCCTTCCCTTAGAAACTGTGACTATGTTTATATGCAGGGCACATGAATTAAACTGGCCCAGTTCCTCACTAAGCAGCTATTAGATGTGGAGCAATCAACAAGACCCATCTTATATAGATGATTGAAACCATGTTTCAGTGACAAAACCAGGTAGCCAGATAAGAATTCCTTGTAAGTGATATATTTGTTGACCAGTAAACACCAGTAGGTTTCTGGGGAAATACAAGAATAGTGTCAAGCTGCACACTCACACCCAGCTTGAAGTACTTTGCACATTTAACTTCACTTTAATACACAGTCTGACGTAGGCTGTGCCACTGTCTGTTATTTTTTACCCAGGCTCTCAGGATGAAGCAGGAGGAGTAAGATCAGCTCATTTAATCCTGGGCCACCACTGACCATTACAGTTAACATAATAGGGAAATACAGCTATGCTAGTTCCTGACTGGTGTGCCGAACAAGCTTCTTCCAAAACTCCCAAGTTCTGTTTCTCTGTCACTAAAAACACTCATGGAAATCACCGCTGTTCTATATTTATATTTCTCAATAATTATGGTAGTTAGTGTGTGTTACACACAGATGAATTTCTGGCAGAAATATATTTACTGCCAAGATACAAATTAAATTTTTGTTCAAGTGCCTACTTTTACTGGTACTACTAATAAAATGTCTACCACTACTGCTACTACAAATAGTCCTACTACTACTACGACTAAAACTAGTGCTATTAAAACTACTACTACAAACTGTACTATCATTACTGCTACGTCCATTAATACTCCAACTACCACTAAGGCATTACTACTATAACAACTACTACTAATTCTACCACTATTTCTACCAAAGATAATAACAGCAATATTTCATTTTCTAGGTTCTGAGGTGTTCCATCGCGGCAAAAACATTTTAAAGAATAATTATACCATGTGTTTATCATTATTTGAACTAGTAAACCACAAAGATATTTGGCTATTATTATTATTTTTATTATTATTAGTAGTAGTAGTAGTAGTAGGAGGAGGAGGAGGAGAAGGAGGTACGAAAATAAATAGCTACAAAACACCTACCAATAATCTACTGACATCATAATGCAATTTTATAAAAATAATTAATAATCAAATGCTATTGCCTACTTCAAATAATAATAATTTTAGAAGTAAATAGAGCAAGAGGAAAAATATTCCCCTTTGTTCAGCCTGAAGTAACTGATTATAACTGGTTTAAATGTTTGTTTCACTCAGAGGGTTCTGTGGCTGGCCCAGGCCTACAGCATCCTTAGCCTTCACAGTGAACATGGCAGGAGCCCCAGAGCCTCAGAAGGCAGAGAGTCTGTATTCAGCGATGCAGATGTCATGATAATGAGGTGCTTTCTCAGACTGGCCTTACTGTGACTGCAAATGTCTCTATCTGTGTGTGTGTGTGTGTGTGTGTTCCTCTCTTTTAAACCAAACACATGCAGCAGGTTCTGACTTCCTGTTTCCCAGTCACTCTCTTTAAATGCAGTTTGCAAATACTATTTATTCCACTAAGAGCAAATGATAAAGGGGTTGGGGGTGGATGGTGAAGGCCTTCGCTTGCAGCTTTGATGCCCCCATTCAGTGACAGTGTGTGTGTGTGTGTGTGTGTGTGTGTGCGCGTGTTTGAGTCTCTGTGTGTTTGCAAACGAGGGGAACGTGATTCTGCTAGTGTGAGTGTGTGTGTGTGTGCATGAGAGAGAGAGAGAGAGGGAACCGGGGGAGGGGCGCCTATTAAATGGAGGATGACAGGGAGTAATTATTCTAATGCGCTACATCGCGGACTAAAGCACAGTGGCTGGGTGAGGTGTCAGCTGCAAGTCATTAGGGCTGACACGCGCTGAATCCTGGTGAGGCAGCTGTCTCCCTCCCAGGTGGGTTGACCCGCACCGCTGTCGCCACGGTGACCGGACCACCGGCAGAGCAACCGCGAGAGCGGTCTAACACCAGTCTAAGAACGCAAACATATTTCACACAAGTATAAGAACAGCAAGGTGTTGAGAAAAGCAAGTTCATTCAAATTTGTGTGTGGCTGTGTTCCAAAACGTGGCAGTTAGGAGGCGCTATACCAACATCTGGGGCTGCATTCATAATGAAATAGGGGAAAAAAACTAAGACAGAATAAAACTTTGTTCCAAATCAATAAAACAACTTTTGAAGATAATAAAAGAGTCTTTTCACATCGAATCAATTTTAACGGACTAATTACACAGAAACATCAAGTCGGATGCACTTTTATTTCACGCTGGGAATTAAAGAGGACGCTACTGAGCAGAGAGTAACCAGTTTGTTGCTCAGTAACAGCCACAAAAGTATTCTGATTTGATTGAGTTTGACTCAAAGATGCAGACACATTGCTAAGAAAGTACAATAAAAATGTTAAAAGATGTTTAATTGACTCTAAAGGTCTGACTCTCTGTTGTATGTGAAGGCTATGATTCAGCCCACTGTTAAAATACTGACTACTATAAGCCGAGTTATAATCTCCTCTTGAAAAATGACCTTCTCCAATAAACATGCAATACTTGGGGAAAGAGATTGTGAAACATAAAATATAATTAATATGATTAATAAATGTCTGCAAAGACTTTTTTTTATTTTAACCTGGCAGTACAGGCAGTAAATATTATAAGCAAATAGCAAAAAAGCAGGTACATTTATTTATGATGTAATTCCTAAAACTTAGATTGACGGACACAGATTAGCAGACACAGGGAGAACACACCACACTCCTCACAGACAGTCACCCGGAGGAAACCCACACAGACACAGGGAGAACACACCACACTCCTCACAGACAGTCACCCGGAGGAAACCCACACAGACACAGAGAGAACACACCACACTCCTCACAGACAGTCACCCGGAGGAAACCCACACAGACACAGAGAGAACACACCACACTCCTCACAGACAGTCACCCGGAGGAAACCCACACAGACACAGAGAGAACACACCAACTCCTCACAGACAAACCAAACCAAACCAAAAGCAGAATCTGTCTTAGGGACTTTCAGGTGGAAGTACTTGGAGGAACTGGTGTTATATGCAGCAGACTCTGGTTGTGTTGAGTTTTGTAGCTCGTTTGGTGACTGACCAATGAGGATGAACTGTGTGCTGCATAGTTAACCATGAAGTGAGCAGTGATGAATTCTAAAGGGGGCTTTTGTAACTAAACAGAGAGCAGAATGGTACAGAGCATCAAGCCTCGGAAGATAACTTCAGCACACCAATCTATAAACACACATACATGTCTGAAAAAAGGTTAACTTTTACCATAGCTAATTCATTTGCATATGTTCAAATTGTAGACACGTGCCTGGAGCAGGCTGCAGACAGCATTAATGCTAATGTATGCAGCAATAAACAAGAATAAACCTTCTATTATTTCACATTTAATAGGATCGCATGAGTCTGAACCCAGTGGTGAGCTTTATGAAAAGTCATGAGCATCTGCATATGGACAGAGAATCACAGTTAACACGGGGCACGGAGGCCAGTCGTGGTCTTCTCCGCCATCAACACACTGTTATAAAAAGAATAGTTACACAGTTAGCGAGGGATTTATATTAATTACTTTATATATTTTTAAAAGTATATATTTCTTAGCGTATTATGTCAAAAATGCTTTATCTAAAATCAACTGCTGGGTGATATGTTTTATGCATGATTCTGCATACCATTTCCTATCATTTCAGATTTCAGTTTTATGTTTTATTATATTTTACAGAGCGCAGGTTTTGGGCGCTCGCTGCAGATGCTTTCACTTTGATCCACTGCCAACGTACCAGCTTCTCTGAACGCTATATAAAACCTGACACAGTCATAACATTTGGCTAGTTTTGTGTTGTAGAAGGGCTTAATTTTGTCTTCATCTTTATCCAACAGCTAAGTGATGGTAATGAAAATTGTTTTTGTTGCTCGCATGCCAGGTCTGTTATATTTTAACTTAATGGCCACGACAGTGTTTCATTACACTCGAGGAAAATCCCACAGTCCTTTTTGGATGGCCACATTAAGGTGGCTGGTCTCATAAAAGCATTTTTTACTTTATTATTAGATTTAAGGTTTGGTGGTTTGAGCACTCCTTAAAATGACCCCTAATTTTCATTTTAATGACATTAATGAATCTTCAATTCTAGCCTCTGTAATTGTGCTTCCAGACTCGTAAATACCTTTACAAAAGTCATTTCAAACAACACAATACAGTACCGCACATCTTCATAACCTTCATTTAATATCTTCATTAACAATTTTGTTGCAAATAAGGTTTTTTTTCTTTTCATTAAATCCTGTTGTATACAAAATGCTGTTGTATTTATCCATCTATCCATCCATTATCTGTAACCCTTATCCAATTCAGGGTCGCGGTGGGTCCAGAGCCTACTTGGAATCATTGGGCGCAAGGCGGGAATACACCCTGGAGGGGGCGCCAGTCCTACACAAGGCAACACACACACACACTCACTCACACCTACGGACACTTTTGAGTCGCCAATCCACCTACCAACGTGTGTTTTTGGACTGTGGGAGGAAACCAGAGCATCCGGAGGAAACCCACGCAGACACAGGGAGAACACACCACACTCCTCACAGACAGTCACCCGGAGGAAACCCACGCGGACACAGGGAGAACACACCATCTCCTCACAGACAGTGACCCGGAGGAAACCCACGCAGACACAGGGAGAACACACTACACTCCTCACAGACAGTCACCCGGAGCGGGAATGATACTCTCACAAGCTAGTCTTGTGCATCTTGTTATCAAAGACACATCACTGACTCTACACACTGATGTGTTTCACTGTGGAGAATGTGGACATAGTGTGCCATAAACTCCTCTGGTAGTAGATTTAAACGAGTTTAAGAGACCATCATCAAGAGTCCTGCTGTAATGTCTATCACTGCCATGTCACACACGCTCCATTTTAACATTAAAGACTGCTGTCTACTGCTAGTCATTAGGGCTGGTGGAACCCAACATACACACACACACACTACCCAGTTTAAGGTCTCTGTGTCCCCTGACGCCACGCCTTCATTAATGGGCGTTTGCATCAGGGCCTGGTCAAAGCGTCACATGTCATCAGCAGCTTCATCTTTTATCGCTTCCTTCAGTATAGACACAGTAACCTTCAGAAACCTGCTGGCCACAGTTTTATGTCTTAATTAGTGCTAATGTCAGTTGCAGAGACTTTCTCTCATCTTAATTTAAGAAGACAGTGAGGTGGAGAATGAGGTTCAAGTTCATGAACGGTGGCCAGTACGCCTCAGAATGCATTTCACGACGACTACGGTGGATCAGCAGCAGACTAATGAACTATTTGCTAAAACAAAATTAAACACGGGCCCTAAATGTGACTCATTTTCCCATCATTTTGATATTTGATATATAAAATGTGTGTGTTTCAGTAATGACTCTGTAAAAGAAGGACAAAACCGATCCTTTATAAGTAATTCCTTAGTGATTCCATAGCGTTCCTCTTTAAGAGACAGAAAAAAAAATCAAGCTCTACTCTTGCTTCACTTCTGGAAAATGTGAGAACAATGGAACGGGTCTGAAAGGATGTGGCCAAGAGGACCCACATGGTTTTAAGAGACCTGGGTCTCAGAATTCGGTGTCATTTTCAGGTTCTCATGATCTAGAACACATCCAAACACATTCAGTGATGATGAGGTCAGTCCATTGCTCTGAGAGCACAAGCACTTATTTCTCTTTGACAAGTGATGCTTTTCTCAGGAAGGGAAACCGTG
Source organism: Hoplias malabaricus (assembly GCF_029633855.1). Taxonomy (NCBI): domain Eukaryota; kingdom Metazoa; phylum Chordata; class Actinopteri; order Characiformes; family Erythrinidae; genus Hoplias; species Hoplias malabaricus. The sequence continues at coordinate 23,106,477 of NC_089819.1, forward strand.
ATAAAGGGTGGGAATAACTGACTAAATATATATATAAGTGTTAAAGCTTCTGTTTAATGTTCTGTTAAACATTTTTAGCTTTTTTCCCTAATGTTAATAAACAGATATGTAAATTCTATCTAAATTCTAATAGTAATTTCTGACTCTTGCAGAGTACTGCACATATGTTGTGACACTGTATGTGATACAATGTGTGTGTGTGTGTGTGTGTGTGTGTAAATGAGTGTCTAAATCTGTGTATTAGTTGCTGGGAAGTGTAAAAGACCAAACAGCTCTTGATACCAGTGAGCGTAAAAAAAGATAAACAGAAAAAAATAAAAAGGTTTGGGCCATCTGATGGGTTAAAACTAATAAGACCAGAAGAACGGGTCTGCATCTGTGCACACAAGAGTGGGATTCAGAACTACTTACGAGCATTTGTTTTGAGACCCGCAGATACAAAGCCAGACGACTGCGATAAAAACAAAATAAGGTAAACAACGCCATTTTACGCAGATTGCCATCTTCTCCCCCTGCTTCCTCTAAGGCTGAAACAACATCTGATTCTCACCACAGTTCTTTGTCCATCAAACTGAAGAATTTGGCTGGTTAATGATATATGGGACGGCGTGACCTATAACTCATTAAGGCTGACATCATCATTAAGGTTATTATGTTAGATTATAAACTGTTACCATTACCATCACAGCCATCCGTTATGATGATGAATGGCATATTGATTGAAATTCATGTCTCCCTTCTTGCATATCGTACTATTCCAGGTCAGTGTGCGGGAGATAGGGAAGGACAGTGGGGAGGACAGCAATTGTTTGTTCATTTTATATTTTGACATCATTTGTAAATGTGTCCTTCAGCTTTGTGACAGAGGGGCCAATAGAAATGCTCCAAAATAATTTCAGATTATTCAGAATATAACAGAGCAAGTTATATATATCGATAAATCTATATTTGAGTGTGTGTGTGTGTGTGTGTGTGTGTGTGTGTGTGTGAATTTAAAAATCAAAGCCATGATACAGTTCTGTTCTTAAAAACGGAGAAGGGATGAAATGAGTGTTTCTTTACGATGCACAGCACAGATACAAAGTGTTGAAGGTGGCAAAAATCCTCCTCACACCGCACTCAAAGCAGCAACAGTAAAGCTTTTATGAGCACAATTAATTACTGTCAAATACAGATTAATAAAATGCATTTAATTTCAGTTCAGCTGCCAAATTTCTAATAAAAAAAATGTTGTGGCGATTTGCATCACAAAGCTAATTAGCATAATCAGGCTGATTAAGTCGGGGTGTGTGGTGCTGCAAGTGTTGAAAACATGCTGCTGTTACATGAAATTAATTTAGAAAACTATACGTTGCTGTAATTAAACATTATATTAAACTACGCTGTGCTTTTAGAAGTTACACAATGATCTAATGACATCGTGTGTATTTTACATTTACTGTGTGGAACCTAGGCTACCTAAAAATATGTACATACATTTTATTAAACATTATAAACACAAATGTATGGGTTTTTTTTGGTCCGGATCAAGTTTTACTGTGAAAACTAATTTTATTTCAGTACATTCTTAATAATTACAACACATTAAATACTCCTTCAGCTCACTGCAGCATTAAAAACAAGTATATTTATTTCTATTTCCAGGACTGTAAGAATTCAGTTTATTTTCTTGTTCACTTCTTTAAAATGACCCTGAATGTAATGCTGGATTATAACTGACATCTGACATTTTAATGAGTAAATATTACAAACTCCAGTGTATGATAAACACATGAGAACTCAAAAACATAGTTTATTATTAATAATATTCCAAATATAAGTCAATACCTCTATGTAGCAGGGGGAAAAAAAACCCATATGCAGCTTAGGCTCTGTGTCGTCACTTTAAAATTCAAATTGATCAGACGAGGGAAGGAAGGAATTATAATACATTACTAATTCCCTGTGTGATTTCCGTGTAGGTCTGTCACACAGAGACGGGAACGCATGCGACAAAGCGGCCCTCGGAAAAAGCTGACATTAACAATAATGCTAGTTAATTACAGCCGAGGTCCTGGCTCGAGTCGCGCGGGGCTGTTTGATTGTAATGGGTGATGAAGAAACGGTGTGGACGATGACGGCTGTGGTGGTGGCCAGCAGAAAAAACCCACATCGATTCTGATTCAATCAGGGCAGCCAGGGGAAGCTCCCAAGAGTGCTCCAGAGCGCAGGTACCAGCCTACGCAACTAATCACAAACAAGAGGCACATGGCCTTGTCAGGAGCGTCTTCAAACATAATAACACCGCCATCGCCGAAATGCTTAACCTCACAGCACGAGATAAAGCAGCCTGCACCATTAGTGGCAATAAAACACGATTGCACTTTGCAGAAATTCAGATCAAGTGCGTAAATCCATAGCAGCCAAAGAGGAAACTTGGAAAGGAGATTAACAAGATTACCAGCATAAAGTAAACCATAAAGTGATGACATCCAGATACAACGCTAGTTCTCGGACGTTAAATGTTGTGGTACGAATGACATGCCTTCAATATGCCAGATTAATAAGAGTGCAAAGAAATGAAAAGCCTGCAAGCCTGAGGTCTGAGACTATGAGGGTGGGTTTGTGTAAAACGCTGTGTGTTTAAGTGTTACTGGCCTAAAAGGCCAATATCAGCAGTTCCTCCGTGAGCCCGCCCCCGCTGCTTGGATCTCACCAGCCTGAGACCACCATCAGACTCTTTTCTCCCCCCTCCCCTCTATTTGGATCTCGCAACAATCCCTTCCTGTAGGCGTCACCCCTCCAGAACCCTCACTGGGGTCCCCCCCACCTAATCCTTTTACCAGCAGGCCTGGCTGCTTGTGGAGTCTAGCTTAACGCAGCAGACATTAGCCAAATTCACGACCAGCCGCACGGACATCTGCCCTACTTTTCTGCACTTCACCAAATATTGAGAGGAAAAAAAAATAATAAGGGGAAAGGGAGTTGTCGAGGGGGGTGAGGAGGGGGCGGCGGCGTGGATCACTAATCTGGTTCAAAGAGCAAGAGGCCATTTCGGGAAATCAGCAGCACCCTGCCACCGTTAAAGCTGTCACTTCTCCTCTGGGGCGAGGGTGGCTGAATGGAGCTGTCAGCCTCTTGTTTGGGGGAGAGACAGGACATGAGAGTCCACTGATAGCTGCTAATGAGGAGACAGGGAAGGAGAGAGAAAGAGAGAGAGATGCAGAAGCCATGTACCGGTCAGCAGTAGTCAGCGACTCCTTGTCCACGGCAAGTTCCTTCCTGTCCTCCAACACAATCCACCAGCAATAACATTATCACACCAGCCACTTAAGGACAATGCAAGTCCAAGGACGTGCGAAGAGGCAGACACAGGGACACGCTAAAGGTACCAAAGCCAAACTTCCGTAATTGTGTTTGCGCTTTGTTGGCCACTCCACCGCTCCTCCCGCACAAACGGGCGCTTTCTTCTACTGGGAACGCTTCATTATTTGTGACGCTCCGGATTTAATTCCAATTACCCTGTTAATTAGAAATCCCATGCTCTCTGATCTAGGGTGCGTTTCAACTAAAACTGTTTTGCGCCAGATTTCTTTTCCTTTTTTTCACAAGGATCAGGCTTTTTTCAGTTCATAACAAAACCCTGCGTTCAATACAAATACAGCAAGACATTCAGCGCCATGGTCATCCTCAAATAACAAACACTCACTGATACATTAATCATCAGTCATTTGTCTCTGTTACACTGTGCTTTTTATTTATTTTCATTGTAAATACACAGTGCATTGTCCGAGATAATCAGTACAGTGATGCTAATTTATTTGCATGACAAAGGCAGTAATGCGATATTTAAAAAACAAAAAAAACACAAACAGAAACTAATTGAGCAATTTCAATAATTTATTCCTTGTAGATACGCCCCAGGAGTTCAGAACTATATGGGAGTGTAGCCTAATGAAGGAAGCACATGCACAGAATAGTACATTCACTAAAATTCACTAACTACATATTACAAAAAGATATATAGGTGGAAAAACTCGGAATAGCTGTTGAACAGATGACAGCTGAGCATTGCAACTGAGAACCATATACATTAAATATTCTGTAAAAATCTAAGCTAAGCTTAAAACAAAGCAGCCACTAAAATATTTTTTTTTCTGTTATTTAGACTGTTTTTCTTTTTATTTAAACGTAAGCTCACACTGAGAATCTGTTCAAAACTGGACAAGGAAGCAGTGCTCCTCAAAATTGCAAATGGCTGCTGTTATTTGAAAGAACTGAATTAATTTTTGAATTAATTAAAACTCTACATCTTCAAAAGGTTTCTGCCATTTGTTGATATTAACACAAATAAATTCTCGTAATGTAGTTGAATACTAATTCAAACCGAACTCGTCGCAAGGGTTAAGACCTGAAAACCGAGAGGGTTCTGGTGTGTAAACTGTGTTTGCGAGACTAAGCCGAAGCAGCTCGGCTCTATACTCATTAGGACGCTTCCTCCACAAAGCTGCCAGCCTCAGTTCATACTGCTCCGGCTAGTTCATTAGGACCTGAGTCCTCTCACTCATTTGGCTCTTGGGGGGGAGAGAGGGAGGGGGAGGTAATGGAGGCCAGTGCAAACAGTCCAGTGTTGTCAGTGAGCGATGATGCTGCCACTTTCGCCCCTGATCCAGGCTCTTAAATGCTGCCACGACTAAATCTGGCCATGTGTGTCTGCGACCTGAGGGACTGGGGCTGCCAGCCCAGCGACTTAATCTCTCCCTCACTCTCTTTCTCCTCCTCCGCCCAAATGCTCTCTGCCTCTGCCAGCGCAGCCGTCCTTGCTTTCTCTTCCACCCTCCACCCCCTCCGTCCACCCCCTCTTCTAATGGCATTCTTCAAGAGCCGGGGCCCTGTCTTACTGCCCGCTTGCAGTCGCTTAATTAAAACGCTCCCGCCACACTGTTTACGTGACCGACGGCTGTTAAATTAAGACGCTGTCACACTGGGCAGCCCCCCCCCCAGCCTCGTAAGTCCTGATGTAAAGACGAGGCCTCGCTAACCACAATTCGAAAAGACTCCTTTTGTCGACCAGAGTTTCTGTTGTTGTGAAATAAAGCCTCTACCTCGTTACAGCGCTGCCCTTAAGAGGGTCACAGTCAGTCTGGCATGGGCTAATAAGATACGTGTTACACAGAGGTTGCTTTTAATAGGGCTTAATATATGCAGCAGCTAAAGCGACATTTCTATGTCTTTAACAAAGTGGCAGAATACAATTGTGAGGTGGGAAAGTGATGTGTTAATGTTCTGACTGCAGTATGAGACTTTATACCATGCCAAACCTATCCTAGGCTAATAGGATATAATTAAAAATGTGGTGTTGTTGGTGTAGTTACACCAGTGTTATTAATAATGCAATTCGAGTAAGACTCCTAACGCTCTACAGTTGATACCTGTGTAACATGATGGGAATAGTAAGCTGCTCTGGATAGAGCATCTGCTGAGTGCAGTAAACATTATTCAGCTTTAGTTTTGAGTGTGTGAAGTTTGCATTAGATTAGCACCAACTCCACTGCACAAACTGCAGACACACACAATCATATTAGGCGTCCATATAAGGTCTAAATAATTTTTTGTGTAACATATAATTGTAATTAAAATTCAAATATCCATTCGCTCGTTTGTTATTTCATTGTAATTGTTGTGTAGTATAACAATGGGAATTGTCATTTAATTCAATAAAACATGCCTCTAAAATGAAGTCGTTTAAAAAAATGGCAAGTGAGAAAAACTTACAGAAGAGTTCCATTAAGGAAAGTGATGTAAAAGCTTTGATGTGCATTGATTTCTGCTCTTGGGAATAATATTAGATTCAGCCACGTTGTCATTGAACAGAGTACAGCTACAGAGCCAATGGAATGCTGTTAGAATCTCACCTCAAAAAATCTCAAAAATGGTACAGTAGATTGTAAAGAATTAAATATAGCTGTCGCTACTGAGAAATACTGTAATAAACTTAGCAGATATGAAGTACACAAACAGTGCCGAAGGTTCAAGGATGCAGTTAAGTGGCAGTGCCATTGTATAGTTAAAGTGACGGTGCAGAGTTCAGCAGGGTCACGGCCTCTTCCTGAGCTTGCGAGGGTGGGAGCGGAGGCTCCTGTAACGCCTGCCAGACGAAAAGAGGGTGAAAAGTCCATGGTTTGGGTGAGAAGTGCCCAGGCAGCGTTTGTGGTAAATGGTGAGTAACTGGGGGCTTATATTGTGTAGTTTTGGTTTTGGTTTAAAGAGGATTTAGAGACTGTGATCTCAATGTTAATGATCATGAATATAGCTTATTGATACGTCCTTTTGTTGTTGTTGTTGTTTTTTAAATTAAATGACAACTATAATTTTTAAATAATACACAAGTTACGATGAAAATCACAAGATTGTAAGACTGTTTACATTTTTAATTATAGTTACACATTAAAAACATTTCAAACTTATTTTTACACCTAAAACTTTCAGATGACACGTGACTATCTTCTAATAGACACCTGTTTCTCACACTACATTACATACTTTACCCACCTGACTGCAGCATAGACCAAATTCATCAAGATTTAAATATTATAAATACTCTATAAATATGCCTTTGTAGTTTCTAGAACTAGAAACTAACCATTCTTTTTAGAGACTTTATTAGAAAATTGCTGGGAGAGCTGGTAGCAATAGGTTTCCATCACTTGTTAGCGACATTAGCCTCACAGCGCCACTGCAAAATTAAAAGAAGAATATTCTGAACCTCAAGCTACTGTTAGGGGTAAATGTGTTTAAACGTGTTGTGTCCCGGAAGACAACAGACAGTAGAAAAGACGTAACTGCTTGCACTTGCACAGGGAGGCAGAGGTAAGAGCTATTTCCTGAGTTGTGATGAGATGCTGAGCTGCGTTTAGGAAATAAACACTCTCAAGACATCAACTTTACTCCATCAGTTCTACTCATTACCCCCATACAAGCAAAGCCACAATTACTCCCAGGAGGAGCTAAAAAGCAACACCTCACTCTCTCGAACACATTCACACACACACACGCACACATACACACACAAATTAGCAACTCTCTTCTCCAGGTCCATGTGCCTTGACTTTGCCTTTGTGCCGCAGCTCTGCAGGGTTAATGTATGTTAATATATCATTTATAAAGGAGCTTGTTAGTGTGTTTTGCATGCCGCTGCTTTGTAAAACAATAGCGAACCCCGTTGAGGCAGGCGGTTGGTTGGAGGTGGGCGTTAAAGGCAGGCGTTCGTTCAAAAGAGCCCCCCGCCCGTAACAGGGCCAGCCCTCATCGAGACTGCCACCTCCTCATACCTGCTGTCCCCAGCCACCTTTTTCCGGAAACTCGACGGCAGATGTTGCGGCGCTAAGTTGGGCTCTGAAGTGCCTCTCCGGCTCCCCGGTCTCCCCCGACAACACAGTCAAACCGCATTAGATCTCTTTATTTGTGCCCCAGGCAAGTTCGGCTTGTGCAGCTGTGTCCACCCCTGCCTCTACCTTTGGTGTTGGAGCCCCTCAGGCGGTAAATGTGAGACCAGAAAGTGTTTGGGCTGCCTCAGAAAAAAAGAAACCCTACATCTGCTGACAATCCAGCAGTCTGGCTGCAGGCAGGGTGGGGGGTGTGTGTGTGTTGGTGGGGGGGTTGAGTGTGGCAGGGGAGGTGGTGGTGGGTTGGGGGGGTGCAGACCCCAGGGTCCCGGAGCTGAACAGATGTCTACGACAACCTGCTTCCTTACACCTGTATGAGTCCTTGTAACCCGGCAATCCGCCACTGAAAAATTCATGACCCTGGAGGGTTGCTGTCGGCCATCAAAGCCCCCCGCTCTCTCTTTCTCTCGCTCGGCGCCGGCCCACCCTGCCTCTGCTCCTGGCACTGGCGGGGGACTCCTCAGGCTTTGATAGCTCCTGCCTGGGCCCTGCGCACCTGATCAAGGGCTTGAAAGTCAGGCACGCTCGAGCTGTGGCCTGACTGAAGCGTGCCAGGGACTTGCTTCAAGTCTTCCATGTATCCGGTCCATTCCCCCTTCCTCCCTGCCTCACTCTCAGGTTTGATCTAAGTTACTGAGTTTTCAGCACTTTGTTTAGAGAGGAAAAAAAAAAAGTCGGAAGCGAGCATGACTGGAATATTTCCACAGAACAAAAAGAACAATTAACACCGAAGATAGAGGGTGATATTTGGATGGGAATCCTGCGGGGCTCACAGGACCCAGAGGATTCCTGTTTGTAGGAACAACAGGGAAATCCTATCCCCTCCCATGGGACCAGAGGGTGGAGGAGTATAAACCAACAGGAGCATGCAGAAAAGGATTGAATTTGAAATGTGGTGGGCTGAAGTAGGCGCAAGGATAAAAAAAGATTGTATAGTAAAGCACTGTGTCGACAGACAATGCTATACTTCTACAAGGCTCACTGCTCAGAACCACTTGTTATATAAAACATTATCAATAAACAAGCCTGACCGTGACAGGTATCCACAAGTCCCAGCTGTCATGAGCATGAGACCTGGCATAAGTTCACCAGGGATTTGAAGATAACACAGATTAAAATTGTGTGCATTGCTCCATTAAAACTGGTCTTTGTGCTCGCACATGAACACGGGTCCAGGGCTGTGAATGGACAAGTCCTTGCACTCTATGTAAGAAGCAGCACAAAATCAAAAGAAGTAAATCCGGGATGCTAGGTCCGGTATGCTAGGTTTTCTCTCGCTGATCACGGCAGAGAAATGGCATCTGGAGGATTTTAGACAATGAATAGACCTCCAAACTTTGAAAAGCATGAAACGAGATGAGGGTATTGCTCTATTTCTACTTCATAGGTGGGTAATATTGACTTTCTATTTGTGTTTACTTTCATGCAGTTACTGCTCTGCCCAATTTAGAGTCAGTCCTATCTACAACAGAAATAAGTCAATATTACCCGCCTGTGGAGAAGGAATGTTTGTAACTCAAGTTGTTTTGTTTTGTAGTAACTTGATTTACAAATACGTTTCTACGTTAATTCAATCAGTAAATAAAAACAGACAAGTTAAACCTCAGCCAAGTACAGACAACAGTCATTTCCCCCCTCAAATATACCATTCTACCTTTTGAACGTAAATAAACAAGAGAACGGTGTTTCCCCACAATCATAGATGTTGCCTTTAACCTTCAATTTACTATGTAAACAAAAACACAAAAGAAAAAACAAACAAAACAATTCCAATTAATTGGAAGAACTGTCTAATTTAAGAAAATCTTTGATAGGACTTTTATCAACGCTGTTACTTGAAAAATATATACTATAATATACTAAAAAAAAAAACACTGCCAGTGGAAATACTGCTGAATCACAGCGATCACAGTCCTGTAACATATTTGCAGTGGGATAAACCTTGTAGCAAGCTGACCTTCTGTAGCAAGCACTGCAACTGTTGGCTAAACAGTTGCCTAGTAAAATCACACTCAGTAATGCTCAGAGGACCCTATGAACTTCAGTGATAATGGTATTAACTAGGCACCGGTGTCAACTACAGAACACACTGCTCTCTGCTCTAAGCTCATTTGTATTGCTGTTTTCCACAAGCCAGTGTTGTTTGTATATGCAGCTGAGCAGGCTACAGTTCTAAGCCCTGCAGCGGTTTGCCGTATATGGCTGTGAGTGTCATATCCTTCTCTGAGTGTGTGCAGCTGGTTTTCAGTGTGGTAAAGTGCATTTACACAAACCACACACACACACACTCAGTTTCCTGTGGTACACTGGCTGTAGTTATAACGTGGTTGTGTGCTAGTTGTGTGCCAGTGCTTTGGCCTCGTTATTGTTGGTGCAGGTAAAACCCCACTTGGGAGTAAGTGGCCTACCTTTTCTGCATTGGTTGGCCGCATGAGGGAAACTCGGTCATACTGCCTCCGCAGTAAAGCCCACAGCGCATCAAGACGTCCCTGAATAGAGAGAACAGAAACATCTATGTGGTTAATCAGTGCCCCCACACCATTACGATCATAAATGTGCACACACCCTTCATAATCTGTGAAATCTGGTTCTTTAAAGGGCTTTTCTTGAGGACACAGACATCCAGTTGTGTTCGGGAGCAGCTGCACATGAACCTAAGGCCCCTATGCTCAATGTAAAGTTTTGGCTAGAAGGGTATTTAGCCCTCTAGGCTGAGCTGTGAAGCAGTGGAGCTGATCTCTCTGGAGCACAGATTTGGGAATAAGTGGGAGCTACAGTTCTTGTGGCTGAATGTTACAAATCCTCACAGAAAATGTTGCCATATTTAATTTTTAAATTTTCTAGTAAATAAAAAGCTGTCACTGTGACAAAAGGAGAAAATTACCGATTGGTACCCTTCGTTTCAGTAGGTATTGAGGTCACTGAAACGCAGCTGTGGCGTAAATGAACTCACCTTAATCGGTGTGTACCATTTAGTCTCCCGATGATAGTCAGGTGCAGGTGCTCTGGGCTTTTTGATCATAGGCTCTTCTACCTCCTCTGGAACCGACACCACTGCGTTCTTGGCCATCTCCAGCCTCGCTCCTTCTTCTGTGGAGCCTTTCTCACCCCAGCGCACCTGGATATCAAAGACAAATGGTTTGTCTGCTGACAATTCAATTCCTTGATTTCATTCAGCGTCAGTGATGTGCAATGGATTCTAAACAAATCAACAACAGTGACTCTTTAGACTTCTGACTTTGTGCTGCACCGTACAGACAGCTTTGTCTCCATCACCCTGTGCCTCACAACTGTTGCGGGGTATAAGTTTAATTAAGGCAGTTTGCTTCAAGCTGTAGGTTAAGCCACTACAATATAGAACAGCTTTTCTGCATCACCTATGGATATCTGGGCCTCTAAAAAAAAAAAAGGAAAAGAGAAAGTAAAGAAAGACTCCCGATGAATAAAACATTCCCCACGCCGCAAATCTCCCTAGGCAAATGTCAGCGTGGGCTTTAAGCGGAAAGAAGGCAAGAAGGAAAAGAGGACAGGTTGATGTTAGGCGCACCTCTCCCTAGGTCCACAGAGGAAGCCTCAGAAATGGAGATGGGGCCTGTCGGAGTGAATAAAAGCTCCGGGTGTTAAAGAAAGGGGGGAGGAAAGCCCTGTTTGCTGGCGAGACTCCTGGGAAAACTTGGAGGAAAGCTTTCCCTGAGGTTTTGCGGAAAGCACATCGACTGTGCCTCTTCACAGGGCGAAGAGGAGGAGGAGGGGCAGCCGAGCGTGGAGCAACGCCACTCCCCTTTGAGCAGGAGACAGCAATGAGCGGTGCATTATGGCTGAACAAAAGGGACTGACAGGATGAGAGTCCAGGAGATGAATTCATTAAGGCTAGCGCAGCGGATCCGGAGCCTTCACCGTCAGCAGGACTTAAGAGGAGAGGACGTGGAGGAAGCCAAACTGGCAGGAGCCCGTCACGTCTCAGGCGTCACTCAAGGTGTTCTAGATCTGAGGAGACTTCTGTTGAAAACTTTCAGAGGGGGGGTGCAAGGCTTTCCAGTCCTGACACAGAGAGTACGCTCACATGTACGGATCAAAAGAGAGCAATATGCTCGCTTTTGGGGTTTCTTTTGAAAATCTTTATGAGCCGTTTATGTGCTGTGGGTCGCCTCAAAAATCAGCTTTACACAGACTCGGGCTTCCCAAGACGTGTTGGGTCTGATGTATGCGTCTTTAATTTTCACTGGTGCAACAAGGCTAATAAAACTGACACTGGGCTCAAAAGAAAAACAGGTCTGGAAATAGTTAATACATATTAACCATTAAAAAGTAGTTCATTTGTATGGCTTATAAACTCCTTTGTCCTAAACTTTGTTCTGACAACTAAACTGAATCAAGTTGACCAAGTTCTTTTGCTTGTGTTTACTCAATTTCCTCTAACACACTTCAGGGCAGCACAGTGTCGCAGTCACACAGCTCCAGGGGCCTGGAGGTTGTGGGCTTGATTCCCGCTCCGGGTGACTGTCTGTGAGGAGTGTGGTGTGTTCTCCCTGTGTCTTCGTGGGTTTCCTCCGGGTGACTGTCTGTGAGGAGTGTGGTGTGTTCTCCCTGTGTCTGCGTGGGTTTCCTCCCACAGTCCAAAAACACACGTTGGTAGGTGGATTGGCGACTCAAAAAAGTGTCCGTAGGTGTGAGTGTGTGAGTGTGTGTGTGTTGCTCTGTGAAGGACTGACGCCCCCTCCAGGGTGTATTCCCGCCTTGCGCCCAATGATTCCAGGTAGGCTCTGGACCCACCGCGACCCTGAATTGGATAAGCGGTTACAGATAATGAATGAATGAATACTTCACTTCAGCTGATATAGCAATGGAGCTTGTTTTATGGCAGCATCGGGGATTCCTTCGGATGAAATGGTGAGGTAAATGAGCAGAAGTTGAAGTAAAATAAGTGTATTATAAGCTTCCATTATTTGTAGGTGATTTCCCACCATGTGGCACTGAAGTAGCTTTAAGACATGGGGTTCAAAACATTAGAAATGACCTCTCATCATAAGTGATCTCAATGAGATATTGGACAGCCCAAAAGGAGAGCTCACCTCCATGCGTTTAATCCCACCGGCTCCTCTTCCTCCGTAATAAGAGGCATCCACAGTTGGCCATTTCTTCTTGGGCAGGGGGTCCTCCTCTGGTATCTGCAAAATGAGAGCCAACACTATGAATATTACTAACCATTTATTACTCAATCAATAATATAACATCTATTATATTAATCGCATTGTACAGTGCATTGAACTCACTGGGGGTGGTGGAGGAGGTCTTTGAGGAGGTGGATCTTTGATAACCTGGTGAGGATAAAACAAATAATTTTATTTGAGTGTGTTTGGGGGTTTAGACATCACGTATATTGCTCACAGTATGAGGAAATATAAATGAATTACATTCTGAGTCAAGTTTTCACACAATACAAATACGTCCAGCTTTTACAGAGCTGTAAAGAAGCTGTGAACATAAATGGAAGCAGACTTTTCCTTGACTTTGACTGGAAACACTATAGATGAACGGTAACTTGGCTGATACGTTTGTATAATTCCTCTTCCATATGGTGGACCCTCCCAGAAACGAAGAAATCAACAAATCAAGGCTAATGAATGCCTTAGGTATGCTGCAGAAAGGCTGTTTCTCGGTTTCCTCACACACAGACACGCACAGACTCGAAGGAGCAGATTTACAATTGAACAACTGGAGCCTGGCACCTCCCCGCACAGTTGATTACAGGGCTCTGCTTGTAAACCAACACAGTGGGCCCCTGGTGCAAAATAAAGAAAAGCTCAAAATCAACTTGTTGACAGGGGAGTCTTTGGGGTGAGCATGGCAGCCCGTTTATCTCTTAATTAATTGGATGAGGTTCAGCGCTCCGCAGCAATCCCCCAATCATAAGTCCTAAGGAGTTAATTAGCTCCAATGATATGCGGAAGGGAGGCTTAGGCGGCGCTCCAGACCCCGTCTGGAAGAGGAGGGCCTCGTCCCCCGGTACACACACACACACACACACACACACACACACAGACGCTCACGCACAGAGTCAGAATTAACAAGGGGAAATTGACTTTTTGTTACCGAACTGAAAAATCATATTTAATATAGATAATATTTTGAAAATGACTAAAGCTTCATAAAATTATTAACCTATTTCAATTTGACTTTATTAGTTATTTATAAGTTATTGTGGCCAACCATATGAGCATAACAATAGCACGCTATATTTGTGTTGTGACAAAAACACAGTTTATAAAAACAAGGTTTCCATCAGCTCACTTCCCTCTCAGGCGAGATGTCCTCACTTCTGTGAACTGTGTCATAAGAACAAAAGCTTCATTGCTGAAGAGTAAGCACAATGTTCTCGGAAGATATGACACGGCTAACCACAACCAGGAGGACTGCTCTGCTGCAAAACGTCTCAGGGTAGTCACGATTACAGAGCAGCACTAAGAAAATCATGGTGTAACCGTTCTGACTCATAGCTTAATTCAATAATTGCAAAAGCTCAATTAATTTGGCCTGTGATGGTGGCACCAATCTTGAATGTTGAATGTTATTCATTCTCAGAATTAGAGGAGTTCCCTAACAACTGAGCAGGACATTTACTCCCACTGCAACAACTCAACTATGGGTCTGGAAGGATTTGAAGTAGCCAAGGGACAGTTACTGTGAAAAGGAACCTTCCAAAAACAGATAAATCAATAACAGTCTCAGATCTGTAAAAATACAAAGGAAGGTCACTACATAAATATGTATGAATATGGTAATTAGACTAGCAAAGTTAGCATAAAAAAGAAGAAAAAGAAGCTCTGCACTATAAGCTCACTATAAGCTTTCCCTGCAGAGCCGCTCCAAAGCAGGAAGCAAGCCTTGCCCCATTACTCAGGGAAGATGGATAGACCACGGCTTGTAGGTGATGCATTTAGGAAATTAGTTTTCAGAAAAATGCTTCGTAATTATCACATATCATCGGTCGAACAGCTGTTTCATTCACATTAAAGCACATTGATACCATTACACCACTGTTGTCATTAGAATAATGGAAAATGATCAATTAGAGTTAATTAATTGCTCTTTGACTCATAAATGACTGTTGGCAAATCCGTGAAGGCCCGTGGGTGGGGGACACACAGAGCAATGATTAACATATTTTTAGGGAGAACCTTCGGCTAAAGGATTAGCTCTTTTATTGAGTAATTAAGCGGCGGATTTATATTTCCCTGACATATTGTGGGATAAATAAGGCATTACACAAATGACATGCCGAGCTGTTAGGTCTTCAAACTACCTGACGGACAGATGCGGCGCAGACGCAAACCCTCGGAAACGTGGTTCGGGACGATAAAGTAGTACTGTAATTAAATCCAAAACCATCCAATACTTAGCCATCTGACACTCGCCTGAGCGGCTAAAAGCCACCGCTGGAAAACCGACCAATCAGAAGCTGAGGAGACAACATCCCCATATGGCTTTGAGATAATTGTCCAATTGGAGTTTATAATCTGTCCCGTTTTTCCTCTCCGTGCACCATGTTGTGTCAAGCTGTTTCCCGGCTTAAAGAGATCTGGGATAAGTGGCAGGTAGCATATTTGCAAATTAAAATGCACTTTCATTAACAAGAAATTAACCTATTTGTGGGAAAACATCAGTGTAATAATCCAGGAGGGCACATTACAGAGGTGTAGCACAATAAAGATACATTACGGGGTTTGTGGCTATTTGGCTATGTGATGTAGCCAAACACGATATCATTCTAATAGTGTGCATTGTCCGTTCTTAATGATTAGATTTCATCATCTCAGATCAACAGGCCAAGGGCGCAGCTCTATTTTATAAAATGTTAGGCCTGAAAGCATTGCTCATGCTTTTATATTTTAATATTAACCTAGTTTTCTCTTCAAATGTGCCAATGATTATCAGTCCTTTATTAAATTAACTGAAAAATCTGCACTGTCTGTAAAGAATCAATTGTGTAATTTAGTTAACATTAACATGCTCTGTGCCTCAAGTGTAACTCTCAACTCCACACTCACAGTGACCTCCAGCCTTCAGCGACTGTGGATCCAGGCTAAAGGAGAGAGAGAGAGAGAGAGAGAGAGAGAGAGAGAGAGAGAGAGAGAGAGAGAGAGAGAGAGAAAAAAAACGGGGAGGAAGGCTCCCTGCTTCTGAATATTTCTAACTGCTGAAAAATTGGCATGGATGAGTTTAAATATTAACAAAGCACACATGGCCTTTCTCTTCTGCTAGAGGTCCCTGATGGAGGGAGGCAGCAGCTCCTCCACCAAGACAAGCAGGGCCCAGTCCAGACATGCTGCAGGGGGTTTACATTTTAATGCCTTTGTTGGTTTTCCAAAATATGCTTCCATCTCATCCTGGATGAGCTCCCGCCAGGTTCTCAGAGCGAGAGAGTAAGTGAGAGAGAGAGAGAGAGAGAGAGAGAGAGAGAGAAAGAGAGAGAGGTGGCGCATATCATTTTGGGGGCCACATTAACACGCCTCTCTCTTGTTCCTCTTGCCAGCTTCCAGAAGCGTGGACTTTTTCTAAGCACGCCATCTGTATCCCACTCCCCTGGTTAAGCCTCTGAAGTGTAGCTGCTTTCCTTTCCTTTAAATCTGAGACCAAACTTTTTCCTATGAGTTGTTGACTTTGAAAATGTTTGTTTACAGATTATCGTATTAATTCCTGCTTAGGAAAAGCGTGGGTTGATATGAGGTATAAGGGAATTTTATATTTGACAAACAGTAAGTTATTTTTTATAAAGGAACATGTATCAAACACAATTCTAATGGAAAAATCATCTTGTGTATTTCACCTTCGTTATGAAATTAAAACCAACTGGGCCAAAATCACTCTATAAAATTGGCTGATTGCATGTTTGTGCCTGTCTCAGTGCCACATCTTTGTTTACAGACGAAAGTCTTGTTTTTGTTCAGGGGTCACGTTTTACACCTTATTTCCATGATCACAATGACCTGAAATTGCCATAAATTAAAGTCTAGCTTCATAATTTATTCATTATCTGTAACCCTTATCCACTTCAGGGTTGCGGTGGGTCCGGAGCCTACCTGGAATCATTGGGCGCAAGGTGGGAATACACCCTGGAGGGGGCGCCAGTCCTTCACAGGGCAACACACACACACACACATTCACTCACACCAACGGACAATTTTGAGTCGCCAATCCACCTACCAACGTGTGTTTTTGGACTGTGGGAGGAAACCAGAGCACCCGGAGGAAACCCACGCCGACACATGGAGAACACACCAACTCCATAATAACACTCCAGCTTCATAATAGTTTATATTATTATATTTAAACAGTACCGCAAACAATGCAAAATAAAATATATTATTGGCTTAAAACAAGGACATTATTGTGTACAAAGGCAGTGTTGCTCAGAACCGTTGCAGTGCTGGGTTCACAGTGGGTTTTATTGCTGAAACAGTCTTGTATTCCTCCCCTTGAACTTTGTTTGACTTGTTGAGAAAAAAAAAACGCAGGATGTGGCAAGAATGCTATCTTAGCTTTGTTTCATCTCTCTGTAGAACTCACAGAGGACAGTTTAATGGTCATAATATTTGTGCAAAACAAACCTCAAATAAGTGCACAGATTGTACACAATGGCCTCAATTCAGCCGACACTATCCTCACTCAAACCTCTCAGCGCTGATCTGATCTGAATATGAAATGGTTATAATCAGGGCATCCATATTAGCTGTACATACACAGCTTGTTCCACCATAAGAAAAAAGGTGAAAAAGATGGGATGCTCGGGAGCAGCTGCACATGGATTGTGCTCTCTGGATTGACCAATCTCCAGACAATACCTCCACACATACATACATCCAAAACTGTAACAGGCTTCACTTAGGTTCTCCTGGTTAAATGCAATCAAGTCAAAACAGAAAATGTTCCAACATTTAGTGTCCAGGCTAAAAACAGGCTGTTCCTGCAGCAAACGCAGGAACAAACTACCCCTAAGTGTATAAACATATTAAACATTATGTTTTAAATGATTTATTGTTAAATCCACTATTATAAGTATGTTAGAACCCTTTAGCAGGTGGAGAACGATATGACTGTGATTAGAAAGTGACGCTCAGAAGAATCACATCGATTAAAGGGTCTATCACTCACCACGGTGCAGCAGAGAGGCCAGAACCACCACATCAGAGCCAGAGCCAGGACCAGCAGCAGCACCAGCAACACAATCCACACCACAGAACCATCTGACTGAAAAAGGACATAACAGATTTCAGCTACATTTATTTGGATGTTCTACCGCATCACTATACTCCTATATAACACCTGGTAAAGCTTCCCTGTACGTCATCTTTCAGAAGGCTATACAACCACTGCACCGCTGATGCTTGCTGTAATAAGCCTTTATAGATGTTTAAAAGGGTTTATGGCAGTTGTCATGAAATGCTTATGTGGGTGTTATATAGCCTTATGAACAATAACCTACATACGACTCTGTATCTCTATTTTTTACAATGTTCGTTCTGATATTACATAAAAAAACAAAAAACATCTGTCATTTACATGTTACTTACACAACTTATGGCTGTGATCGTGAAGGGACTTGTGAGGTAGGAAGCCCCACCATTCAAGCTGATGAGAACCTCCATTTGTCTGTGGAAATTGAAATGATATATTAAGGTCATTGTGGACACTTTAAAAGCTACTCTACATCCCTCTATTCATTCATTATCTGTAACCCTTGTCCAATTCAGGGTCGCAGTGGGTCCAGAGCCTACCTGGAATCATTGGGTGCAAGGCGGGAATACACCCTGGAGGGGGCGCCAGTCCTTCACAGGGCAACACACACACACACACATTCACTCACACACACACACCTACGGACACTTTTTGAGTCGCCAATCCACCTACCAACATGTGTTTTTGGACTGTGGGAGGAAACCAGAGCACCTGGAGGACACCCACGCAGACACAGAGAGAACACACCACACTCCTCACAGACAGTCACCCGGAGCGGGAATTGAACCCACAACCTCCAGGTCCCTGGAGCTGTGTGACTGCGACACTACCTGCTGCACCACCGTGCCGCCCACATCCCTCTATCTTACTCCAAAATAGTTTTGAGACATCTTTTCCAATAAGTGAAATCAGATACTTTAATGTGCTCCATCACTGAAACATTTTAACTGTAGAGGCTGTGTGCATAATCTCTACAGAACTGCACTGATTCATCCAATGAAGCGTTCTGAATGAGCTGCGTATGAGCCTGAGGTCACTGCATCTGACTCTATATTGAAAGTACAACAGAAATATTTTAAACAACAGTATGTTTCCAAAGAAAAGCGCAGAATGTTCACATTGTTTACAAAATAAACCAACTGCGCTGTAGATATGTAGCAGAAGTTATGTTTACTGTAGACATGTCAAGACTAATCTTTAAGAAGTGTTTAAAAACGCAGACAGAGAAAAGGGAATTCGATCACTTATTTACTGCAGAAGAAGCCGGAAGGTGCTTGCAATTAAGGCACTAATGATGAACGGCATTGTAATTTCCATATGTCTATTATGCGAGAGACAATTACCATGGAGCTAATGAGAATCCATGACCACGAAATCGACTGAGTGAACGCCTGAGATCCCTCCAAAAATGAGAGAATGTGGAAAAAAAAAAAAAAAAAAAAAAGAGGAGCCCATACTGTCCATGCGCAACAATAGGCAACAATACAGCAGGCTTGTGGGTGAGTTGTGAGTTCCTGGAAAAAAGAGTCATCTGGGAAAAGTGTGTTTAGTCACATGAGGAGCCTTGATATAAAGTCCTTCCTGAGAATATCTACAATATGATTATGTAAAGGGGATTCTGCTCTGTGTCATATTTGGTTGTGTTTTGTCTTAGGGGTGGGTGATACTGGAAAAAAATATAAAGAGTATTTAAAATATGTATTTTTACACCATCTATATCATAATGTTAATAAAAAACCCATAATAATAAAGCTGAATTTAAAAATGAGCTTGGGTTCAATGGATTTTATTTAACTGTATACAGCATGCACTGCATTAAACCAGCTATTTCAAACTTTTATTTAAATTACATTTTTTACCAAACGTTTTAATTAAATATGTAGTTGGTTATATATAAAATGTTAATTAATTAAGTAGTATCCAATGTATATAGTGTATATCGTTCTTAAAATAACTTGTTAGCAATTGTTCCATATAGAAATATATAGTTCCAGGATTGTTACACGACCTAGAAATTATTATGATTACTTTTAAACTGGTGTAATATATTTATTCAATATTACACCGCAAAAAATTAAATCTAAACAAGTAAAATTTACTTAAATCTAGTCTAAATATCTAGTGTTACTCGTGGAAATTGTCGTAAGAATATAATACGATTATTCAACTTATTTCTAGCTTATTTTTACCTGTTTTAAATAATTTTACCTACAGAAAGTGTCTTATTCCATTGGCAGATATTCAAGAAAATTCAAGAAAATAACATAAAATTATGCTTAAAAGAAACAAAAATATCTGCCAATGGAATAAGCCACTTTCTGTAGGTAAAAATAAGTTAGAAATAAGTTGAATAATCATATTATATTCTTACGACAATTTCCAAATGAGTAACACTAGATATTTAGACTGGATTTAACTCAATTTTACTTGTTTAGATTTCGTTTTTTGCAGTGTAAATATATACTTTATTGCACAAAATCAATGTAAAAGGTTTAAACCTGCCCTGTTTGTAATGGAATACGTGATAGGTCAGTGCTCTGTAAATTCAGAGCAGTAAAAAAGAAACATTTCCCAATAACAATGACACTCTGTAACTTTGTAAATGCTTTCAAAGAATCAATGAAGTCCTAGCAATCCCTTAGTGATAAAGTTAGTTTTCTAATGATGATGCTGAAATGTTTCTGAACTGTCTGCCTTTGCTCTGGCTGTAATCCGCTTCATCGCTTTGTGAGAACCCTTTAAAAGGTTCTTGCATGTTAACTAGGGGCGTCTACTAAATGGATGAGAGGAGAGGCTAATTTAGCTGACATATTCGATACATGCAAATGTTGGGCAGGTTGTTAATCAAGCTGGATATGTGGACACCGGATGGGGGCGGGTTGCTTCAAATGTGTCCAATCAAACCCACAGAGATGGGATATTCTGACCATATCTTCCAGAATTTTTCAAAGATTCACTTTTATAAATCTATCACGTGTCTTTCTTTCTGTTTATACAGCATCTAAATTCCAACCTAAAGCTTGATAAAGGGATCCTTGAGGAAATCGTAGCCCTAAATGATCCAGGTTCTCAAACACAATTAGCTCTGTATATGGACCAAAGATTGAGACAGTTGCAATAATTCACTGTATGTTATAGACGTCCAACAAACATGAATGAATAACACTGAGCTTATAAACTACCTGCAGAAGAATTTGTTCAATCAGAGTCAAGCTAACCTCCATACAACGCCACAAACACAACTAACTAGCTGTTTGGCACACTACATTCAATATTTGAGTCAGAAAAGGTAGATAAAAAAATAGCCCTGGACCTTAACTCATAGAATATAACAATAATTTATATTCACAAGATAAGTGAACAAAAAAGCCTTTTTGAAAATGTCTCCAAATCATTCAGTCCCTCCCTCTCTTTTGCAGGATTCAGGAGATTGAAAGACACAGTGACAGTGGCAGATGTTGAAAAGGCATAAGGTCCCCTAAGCTCCCTGGGCTTGGACATAAAATAAGCCTTGATGATGAAATAGCCACTCAAAGCATCACCAGAGACTTGGAGAGATGTCTTTGGGTTTGGTTTGGCGTCAGAATCCACACGGTGATGGAGAGCGATACTGAAGTGATGCAGCTGGACTGGCTGACATTGGTGTCACTAATGGCTTTCAAAGTTTCCTTAAACATGTGAAAATGTATGATCTGAATTATTAATGATTCTTCTTCTTCGGCAGCAACCAGCTCTGACAATCTGCCAAACAAAAGGGAACTGACCGAGCTCGGGGAACTTGGGAAGCCCATCGGTTCCAACCCTGGAAGATGCTGTAAAAGTCTGTGTCTGTAAGTTTAGAGAGCTCAGAGACGAAAAAAAAAATGATAATCTTTAAGAAACAAAGGCAAAGTTTGGTTATAATGCCAAAGGAACATTGGGGTCATGAAAATGATTGTGAAACTACACTGCAGTTTAAAAGTTTATCACTATTCATTAAAGTAGTAAACCCCAAAGTATTAAAAATCACTAGGGAGCCGAGCAACTAATCGAATAATTAATTGAAATAGACATTCAGAACTTTTTTTGAAGTATTCTTGCCTGTACTGAATATATAGATTTTCTTCTGTTCATCATTTGGAGTTAATTCTGTTGTTAATACGACCCCCATTGTGTGCTCATGTACTGTCCCCTTAAAACCACACTACCGAAGTGTAGTCACATAAATCTGCCCCATCCAATCTGCCACATGGAAACAACATGGAGGAAAACCTAAAAACAGAGGCCAGCCGAGCAACTCGAGCAATTTGAACCAAAGAAAAATGCTGTGTCCATGTTTTAACTTTAGCGAATATGACACTGAACATAAAGAACTCAAATGTAAACACTGACATACAACAATATCAGTGTCCAAATATGAAACACAATCACACCACCCATATTAACCACCATATTAACAGCACTTGGCATTAAAAAAGATATATGATAAGCTCCCAGTAACATTAGAAAACATATCTCAGATTTAATACTTGAGAATATACAGCACAAGCCTTATCTGTGAACTATGAGGGGAAAAAATCTAAATAATCATTAGTTGGAATTTAGGTAAAATGTTAATTTAATTGTGATATTGATTTGTGGTAATATCGCCCAGCACTGGGGAATTATACCTGCTTTCACACAAAACAGTTCACAATAAGTGAATACAGGACTGTCATGGCCAAAAACACTTGGTGCAATGGTGTCATTCCAGATTCTCAAAATTATAGGAGAGCTCAGCTCTCATGAGCAGTGATATCCACTATACTCTTCAAAGAATCTCTGGCCTCACTCACACACACACACACACACACACACACACACACACACACACACACACACACACACAGTGGAGTATTAGTGCACTGGTGAGCTTATTTAAATATAAGGGTGTGACCATAGCGATGCAATAATGCTACCGTGCCAGTGACTGTGTGGTACCTTTGATCTTAAGTTATTTTAAGCTGTTTTAGAGCAATTAATTAATTGTGAATTAATAATTAACAAAAATGTCATTCCAAACACGTAATCTGTATCAACTTCTGTGATTTGAACCACTATATATTTAACTATTTATTATTAAACTATTCATTCAGACTATTTGCATAGGCCTTTCCCACTGGCACGTATTTAACTTTGGCTGGAGTTAGCCTCCCTCTATCGAGCGTGGGCAGAGGAAGGCAGGCGTGCTGTCTGGGCTCAGCTCCAGATGTTAGTAGAAGTGATCAGATCGATTATTGATGAGCGCTGCTGTATATGGTGGCTTGCCCTGTGAGCAGGTGTCAGCCCTGGCCCCTCAGTTATTTTCTTCCTCTGTCGTGGCTGTGAAAAACGCAGGTGAGGACATGCCCCTGCCAGAGCCCAGCTCCTGGCTCTCGGCTTGGCCGGGGCCCAGAGGGGCGGCACCGGTCCACACTAATATGGGGAGGCTGACAGATGCCGTGGATCCTCAGCCTGACGACACAACAGCTGTCGCCGCAGATGAGGCCTCCATAACCAAGCATTTACAGACGTGGACCACCAGGACCCTCGCAAATCCCAGATGAGAAAATCTCAGGGGTCCGTAGTTGTTCAGTCCAACATGTGTCTTCGCTTAATCTCAAACTACAAGGACACCACTTCAATTACTGACTGAGAAAAGGTGAAGTTCATTTAGTCACTGCTGAATTTTAATCCAAGCAACCCCTGGATCTCTATTGGGCCGTGCCTCATGAAACACACAGTGTAAAGTACAGCTAATTAACCATTAAATAAACAGTCTGCCTACAAAGTGTTAAAAAAAGCCCTATACATGAAGAATCTTTTCAGTTCTACTCTCATTTCTGTTCCTCCTTTCACTATGAGAAAACAACTCAGCACTGCGAGTCTGAAAGGACATGAAGCTGTAAAAAAAAAAAATACAGAGAAGCTAGCACACATCCAGTTTACAGACTGGCCTCGGGTACACAGTTATAGTGATGTAGACAGATGGAGAGACAGTGAGAGAATGAGACAGAGAGAGAAGAGAGAAACAGGAAGGAAGAGAGAGAGAGAGAGAGAGAGAGAGAGAGAGAGAGAGAGATATCCTTCCTGCACTCAGACAAGATGCAGGTGGTACGTGATGCCGATTGTCAGGGCATGGTGAATTATTTAAATGGAAGCGTGGAAAAGGGAATCGCTGCATCTGTCGCACATCCTTTTAAAGCCCTCCACCAGATGTGTTTACTCGCCGCTCATAGCAGCTAACCACTTAATGGGTCATAGTCGCCAGCCAAAAGTTAATTAAGCACATCCTTTAAATAGCGATCACCTACAGGGGTTCTGCTGTTATAACACGCTGCATTATGTGCACAAGTCTCAGCATAATCTCAGAGAGACTCAGTTCAATGTTTATCATAAGGCCCTCTGACTCAGTGAGATGTTGCTAAAGCACTAAATAGAACAGCAGAGAGGAAGTACTGTAGAGGTCATCAGGAGCAGAGAAGTGGCTATAAGCATGAGGTCAATTCCAAGGGATTATTTTCGCTATACTCTGCATTTTTTAGATGTTATTCATATTACAGAAGAAGCTAAGTTGCATTAGGAGTCTTGCCTGAGGAATCTTACTGGTGTAGTATAGTGTTCCTGCTGGAGCTGGGGAACCTGCCATAAAAAGCCACAGGGTTTTCCACTATCTATAAGTTGAACCTCTTAATTGTGGGATTCCAGAGCCTACCTGGAATCATTGAGCGCAAGGCGGGAACAAACCCTGGAGGGGGCGCCAGTCCTTCACAGGGCAACACACACACACTCACACACACATTCACTCACACACTCACACCTACGGACACTTTTTTTGAGTCGCCAATCCACCTACCAACGTGTGTTTTTTTGGACTGTGGGAGGAAACCGGAGCACCCGGTCACACAGGGAGGAAGACAGGGAGAACACACCACACTCCTCACAGACAGTCACCCGGAGGAAACTCACGCAGACACAGGGTGAACACACCACACTCCTCACAGACAGTCACTCGGAGGAAACTCACGCAGACACAGGGTGAACACACCACACCCCTCACAGACAGTCACCCGGAGGAAACCCACACAGACACAGGGAGAACACACCACACTCCTCACAGACAGTCACCCGGAGGAAACCCACGCAGACACAGGGAGAACACTAACCCTAGAGCTGCAAAGTGTAATTCACTTTTACAACACTGTCCTACAAAAAAAAGTGGTGGGAGGGGAAGCAAGTGGGGTAGGTGGTTTCCTACCCTCCTCCAAAAGTTACATAGCGCAGGTTCTGCAGTGCTGAGCAGGGAATAGCAATGACAGAGGCCCTGTTATCTGCATTACAGGACAGTGAAGCATGGCAATGATTTCGAAGCTGTAATATTAAAGTATTTATACAACTTAGTGTTCCTTTACTTGATTAAACAGAGAAAGAAAACATGGGGTAATAGTCAATAATAACGTAATATTAGTAGTCTCCTGTAAACTGATCTGCGCTGGGTCCCGAGTCTACCTTACCCTGACAAAAGGCAGGAACACACCAGGGCATCACACACTCACACCTACGAATACTTTAACTCCACCTACCAACATGTCGACTGTTTTTGGATTGTGGAGGAAACCCTTGCAGACACAGGGAGAACACACCTCACAGACAGTGACATGAGGTGAGGATTGAATCCAGATTATATTAAATGATGTTAAACTTCAGTGTTTCAAATTCTGTTCTCTGTGTTTGTTCAACATCTAAGCAATACATTTTTCGGATTTTATTTATTTATTTATTTATTTATTGCAGTTTTATAGTGCAGCAGCCACCTTTCTGAGCTTGTGCTACAGCCCTGTTTCTCTCAGGCTGCTCCCCACTCAGAGTGCATATTATACAACTAGACAGAGCTTTGTCAATAACTGAACTAATAAAAGCGACATGTTAAGCAACCTGTCAGGACACTTAAATAATGCTGAGATGGAGTGAGAAGAGCAGGATGCCTGACAAATATTTCATTTGACTTTCAGACCTCTGCTGACCTCAGCCAATAGAAATGATGTCCACATGGCAAACCAAACACAGTGCAGCTTAACAACTAAGGCTTGGCCCTCCCACTCCTTTACACAAACACACACACACCCACGTCATTTGTTTCAACAAGCCACTTTTGGATACTCACTGTCCAGCATACTGTAGCACGGGAGCAGGACACAGCACATAGTCATGTCTCACTGTGGTTGGCTTCTCGTCTGGAAAATAAAAGAGAGCATTCATGAAGCTTTAAGCTCATTGGAGAATAACCTCCACTCCAGATGCACAACATTCCACCATTTGTCATTGTGCAGGACTCAGTGGGACTCTGCACATGTGCAGCACACAATCCAAGGCCAAAATGATTGCTCACTCAGTTACAGGAGCAATAACTCATAACACACATAACATTATAATCACACATAGTGGAGTAAACTTCTCTTAACATGGCTGCTCCAATTATTATGGGTCATTAATATTCTACAAAGCAATTTAATACTTTATCTCATACATTTTGCTATTTGACGTTTTTTTAACACTTTCATCAATACTGTTTGTTAAGTTTTGGTTTAAAAAAGACCTATCGCTCCTTTAAAGTTATTTCTGCGTAGATAAGGACAGAACTGGAATACAGTCACTGAAAGAAGTTTCTAAATTTAACGGCGTACTTCCTCTATTCCACTTCCAAAACAAAGAAGAGACACATGTCTTCCACATGAGTCTCTTTTTGTCTGATCTAGGGACAGACAACGCAGCAGAGTAGATATCGTGTGAGAAAGCACACGTCTTCACGTTCAGGCTAAATTTGGCAATAATTTGCAGGATGTGGTTAACTCCAAGGTGCTTTTCACAGCTTGAACTCACGGTCTCTGTTTTAGTCTCTCATACTTTTGGTTGTAATTCTTAATCAAAAACTTTTCCACGGTTGAGGCAGAGTTTCTAAATAACAAAGTTTAAAGTTACAGCTTTGCTGAATAAGTTCAGTGGGTTTAGGTCCAATGCGCAATATGTGTTTGCAGAGCAACTATTTGAAAGCAAGCCCATTTGGAGAAGTAATATTAAGGCAAATCAGAACATCTGGCACACTCTTTATCCTTCCTGTTCAGCACATTTCAGACTCAAACTCATAACAATTCACGTTACCTAACCATTATTTGGTTAGAGTTTGAAGGCTAAGCAGCAGCTCTATGAAAGTGTCAAACAAATAAATACAGTGGAATTTGAGTTCCTAACTTGTGTTTATTGATAGTCAGAAAACATGTTATTTCTTACTAATTGAAGGAATAAGGTTTAAAAGACCGTTGGTCCCCCCCCCAACGGTTTTGGGAAACTCTAATAGGCGTCTTGCCTGTGACGTAGATGGTGGACAACAACTTTAGAAGCTGCACTTAATTTAATGCAAAATGACGAAAAGGTGAGTTGTTTTTGGCTGCAATCATTCAATGTACAGTGGGACATCTGTGCACAAATGGCCCATGATCCCAAAATATCCAGAAAATGGACTAAATTTGTCCACTTTAAACGGGCACTTTGGAAAGGACCCTCCGCTCACTCCGTTATCTGTAGCTCATTTCACTGGCGCTTTTCCAACAATATGGGCATGTAAGGACACCAACGAAAGGTGTTCAAGAGCCTCTGTAACATGGAGGTAAACAGGGTAAGGACACTCACTTCGCCTGTTTTAGTTGGTGTTAGTTAACGTTAGCTTGACTTGCTAAACTCGGTGGCTCAGATTATACTCGGCTATGTAGCTGCATTACGGAGGTTTATAGTGTCGGATGAATTTGAGTTCGACCTCGATCACATTTACAAGAATAACGGTACCTCTAAATTTGAGTTTAGCTTATTGCTAGGCTATTGTCATGAATAATGTTGGTTATTTAGCTAGCTAGATACTGTCATAACAGTCAGTCATAACTGTGTTTTACCGCGGCGTTGTTCAGCTGTTGTCCACCAGTGACGTCACGGCTGCGTTCAAGAATTTCCGTAGCGAGCTCGGGTTTTTCCGTCAATTTAATAAAATTGTCCGTTTTAAAGCAAATTAAGCTGCTATTTTCATTTTAATTCATACTTATATATGTCAGTAACTAAAATAATGTGAAATATTTATGGAGGTCCATTAAGTGGTGCTTAGCCTTAAAAACTTGTAGTTGGTGGTATGATATGTGTGGTATAACGTAGAGCTGGCAACAGCACCATTGATATTGAACCAATAAAAGGATCAAAGAAATAAAATTAAATATAATAACATAAGAAATTTCAAATTGCTTTGGAGTCCCTTATTGGTACGTATCAGTATTCATTACATGAAGAATCATTGGTGAAAAATTACTTAAACCCATTAAGAAAAAACAACACTGCAATGATAAAACATACTAAATTTGTGACTCGAAAACTGCACTTGGAAAATGATTTCTTCTGTTCAGCCCTTACTCTGTTTTTATTGTTTGTATAATAAGTGAGTGTTAAGGCATGTGTGAGTGGGTCAGACTGTACTGACAGTAGGTAATGCCGTCCACCATGAAGCTGCAGAGGACTCCCTCCTTAGTTCTCCCAAGTGTGAACCCGTTGCCTCTCAGGACCATGTCAAAGGACTCTGCAGTATGTAAACCAGATGAGGACATAATGAGAAGCATGCTTGGGCGCAGACCCAACAAACCGGTCACACATACACACACACACTCACACTGAGGCAGGTACACACACACACACACACACAAACATATTTGAAAACATAAGACCAGCAAAAGTGCTCACGATTCACACAGGCACTGGACGGCTCCACCGTTAAGATCTCTGTGCACGACCGCTTGAGTATCTGCAAAGTAAAAAAAATAAAAAATTCTAAGCACACTGTTTACCATCAGTGTAAATAAATACATCGCCTCTATTTGTTCCCTCCTGCTTCTTTCCCAACCATAGCGCACCTAATAGAGATTTTGCATTGCTCATGCTAAGCCATATCTGGATCAATGGGAGGACTGTCACATAAGAGTGTGGCGAGGGGAAAGAACTATGTCGGCCGTTATGGGAAAATTATGCGTGATCGTTCCCTCCTCTTCAGCTCTATTAGAAGCTCCAGGCTGACATTATCATATAAAAAGGCCTGTGTGAGCCGCCGGTCGCCTCAGCTATCATCCGTATAAATCAGAGGAGGACAAACTATGCAAATCTCCATACACACACAGCAGAAAAAAGACAATATTAACCAAAATATATGGTGCTTGGAATCGGCAGCGCTGGAGATGAGGCTTCAGTTTCAAGTGCTGGGAAGAGTATAAAAAGAACTGATTAAATATGACGTATGATAAACAAACCCATCATTAGAGTAGGGAAGTAAACATCGGCTTAATATAGGCCGAGCGAGCCGAATATCTCTCGTTTACCCCGTTATCTATAGCTCTCTCAGCTCTGCATCAGATGGAAAAGCTGGGGCCATTTCACACACTTGACATGTATACAGGTGTAGACGTGGAGGAAAAGAATTAAGCTTCATGAGGTGAGATGATGCTCCAAACGGAAGTGTCTCTAAATATGTATTGATAGCGATGCTATTACAGAATGTGGTTCCGTTTATGGCCTGCTGTGAGTGGTGGGTGCCAACTGCTAAGGGACTTTTCTAAGTATAAAACTATTTAAAAAACTTGCACTGACAGATGATCCAATAAACCACAGGGGCACTCAACAGACCAAAGGTTCATAATATTCGCTGGTAAATGTACAAATGCATTGCAGTACAGTGCCGACCAGTCGTTACTGTTAAACGGGTCCAGCAGCTCGGTCTCTGTCTGTAACAGAGAGACACGCATTGCGTTTAAAAGCACCGACACTCCTTTAATAAAAGGCTCTGTCTCAGCAGCAGTGGGGATAAAGCTGTGAGAAAGGCAGCACTGCGAAATATTAGACATCATAAGAAAATAAGATCCATATCTTAAGGTAAGTGGGTCAATGTTAACAAAACCAAGTAGCAGCTCTTTCTGTGATATTATTGGCTGTTAAAAAGAAGAACCAAGTTCATTGCCAGACTGAGTCTGAGTATTCCCATTATCCGATTTCCCAAGTGCATGTAAACACATTAATCAAATTACTCACAAAATCTGATTTTGTTCAGTTATCTGATTATTATTATTACTGCACCTTTGTGAATTTCCAGTTAAATATCATTTTATACATTTTCCATAGAAAAGTATTTAACCATGTCTTTTTGACTGGTGAATTATAAAATAAAGTAATAATAAATAGACAATCAATAACTTAAGTACCATTCATTAGTGAGGAACATTTACATTAGTCATTCATTATTTGTAAGCGCTTATCCAGTTCAGTCGCGGTGTGTCCAGAGCCTACCTGGAATCATTGGGCGCAAGGTGGGAATACAACCTGGAGGGGAAGCCAACAACACACACACTTCACAGACAGTCACTCGGAGGAAACCCACGCAGACACAGGGAGAATACACCACACTCCTCACAGACAGTCACACGGAGGAAACCCACGCAGACACAGGGAGAACACACCACACTCCTCACAGACAGTCACCCGGAGGAAACCCACGCGGACACAGGGAGAACACACCACACTCCTCACAGACAGTCACCCGGAGGAAACCCACGCGGACACAGGGAGAACACACCACACTCCTCACAGACAGTCACCCGGAGGAAACCCACGCGGACACAGGGAGAACACACCACACTCCTCACAGACAGTCACACGGAGGAAACCCACGGAGACACAGGGAGAACACACCACACTCCTCACAGACAGTCACCCGGAGGAAACCCACGCGGACACAGGGAGAACACACCACACTCCTCACAGGCAGTCACCCGGAGGAAACCCACGCAGACACAGGGAGAACACACCACACTCCTCACAGACAGTCACCCGGAGGAAACCCACACAGACACAGGGAGAACACACCACACTCCTCACAGACAGTCACCCGAAGGAAACCCACGCGGACACGGGGAAAACACCAACTCCTCACAGACAGTCACACGGAGGAAACCCACGGAGACACAGGGAGAACACACCACACTCCTCACAGACAGTCACCCGGAGGAAACCCACGCAGACACAGGGAGAACACACCACACTCCTCACAGACAGTCACCCGAAGGAAACCCACGCGGACACAGGGAGAACACACCACACTCCTCACAGACAGTCACCCGGAGGAAACCCACGCGGACACAGGGAGAACACACCACACTCCTCACAGGCAGTCACCCGGAGGAAACCCACGCAGACACAGGGAGAACACACCACACTCCTCACAGACAGTCACCCGGAGGAAACCCACGCAGACACAGGGAGAACACACCACACTCCTCACAGACAGTCACCCGAAGGGGACTCGTACCCAGAACTTCCAGGTCCCTGGAGCTGTAACTGAGACACTACCTGCTGCGCCACCGTGCAGCGGAACATTTACATTAGTTAAAGTAAAAGCAGCACAGCAGGAAATAAGGTGGCACATTAGAGAGCACCAATAGAAGAGACCCATAAGAGGAGCTAGAGAAAATAAGCTCAGTCAGTCGTGCACTCTACGCGGTAGATCTGTCACTTGACTTTATCAGTAGAAAATAAGTTGTTTTCTATATTTTGGTGCTGTTGCAGAAATCTCCCCCAAATCTACTTTAGACCTTAGCTGCAAAGCTGCACAGATGATCTCAAATCCTGGAAATCTGAGCAGAGAACGACATGAGGCCAACTAGCCCAGCCTCCAGGATAACTAATCACTGGAGAATGCCTATGTTTTGCTAGGCCTGAATCTCCATTTGGCCAAATAGGCTTATTCAGTGATGAGACGATAGGAGAGGTTTTTGTTTTCACTCTTCTCTGGACAAAAACATTTATGCAAAAACATATTTCAATCGATGAGAAAATGCACTCTGGATCATCGAATGCCTGCTGTGACTGCAAATACATTTTCAGAAATTGATCTCTGTGGACATGAGGCACACCCAACTGAAACAATGTTGACTTCAGGGGTTCTGGATATTCTCCGCCTGGAGTACAAGAGCGTACGATCATTTTACTTTTACCAAACCAACAGATACTGGGGAAAACCCTTGTCTTAAACCAATGCCTGAACACAGCTCTGTTCAAATGCAGCTCAACACAAAGAATGACAAACAAGTGGAAAACTGGAGGTTGAAGAAGAAGCTTTGGCAGCTTTGTTTACCAAAATCAACACTATACCATTGAAAAGCACTGTTTTGGGTCTTTGAGATAACTCTGCTGTGACGAGGCACCAAAAACTATCAAACAATTGTTCTGAAAATGATTATAGCCTTTATGTTTGTCTCTAAACTGTAGCTGAGACAGGGGATGAAGGATCAAATTGCTTTGGTTTCTGAATGACACACGTGCAAAGGATTTCTGATGCATCCAGACCACTAGGTGTCAGTATAATGACTTTCCCATAACATGAAGATGAATTGTTGAAGAAAACGACAAACTGCTCCTATAAACTAAAGCATGTATTATATTGTATACAAATTCTGGTTACACTTATTCATGTGTTTTACTCTGTACTGATACCCTCTACACTTCCTACAGATGAATCCAAAAATGGAAAATTATCGGTTATGAAAACTGTTATATTCATACTTAATAAGGCTATATCTAACACACTATAAATTTGGTATTGGTGCATCCTCAAATAAAACAGAAGGTCTAGGCTAAAATAAGAGCACACTCTACAAACAACCCACATCCGCAAATTTTACTGCACAATAACTATGTATTAATAACACAATAATATTGAATTAAGTCCAGGACAAAATATATATTTGGCAGCTAAATTCTATATTTAAGATTACTTCCTGTATAGGATGTTATTTTAACAAAGAAAACAGTGTCCAACCTTTGCCAGTTGCAACTGTACCATACACATAACTAAAAGAAAAAGAGGCTCACCGAGTTAACGATTCCTTTGAGGGCCTGAAAGCCATCTTCAACTGGAAACACTTGGTCTACTGTGTCCGCCACCTCCGCCAGCTGTGGGCAGACACATAAAAAGATTTAAGAATGGACAGAAATAAACCACGGCATTCCAAACCACTGGCCACTGCTGGCCATTTCCTTTTTAGTATCTACGTCTTTGATCAAGGGCGAGAGGAAAGAGATCATTTGGAGAATACGCTATGTTAATAATGTTAATGTTAATACTCAGCAGAATGCACAAAGTGAATTAAAGGTGCTGACGATAAGAATTTGTTTCAAGTCTAGTGGTGAGGAATGGCCCAGATATGATGTCTTTAATATTTCGTTATTTTATTACAAAACAATAACACTTTGTAGACTATGAGCCACTTCAGTTATTTGAATTCAGGCTTTCCAAGATTTAGACTTCTCTGATTATTTTGTAACTAATATGAAAAGTAGTTATTACATCATAGTAAAAGCTTTGAAATTTTATTTACCTGATCTTTGTCAAAGTCCTTGACACCAACACAGTAAACCCGTGCCCCATAACTCCTTGCTGTTTTTGCCTACATATAAAACATAAAAGTGCTCATTACTACATATCACTTCTTTACAGATCCCCAAATGAGCAGAGTTATAACAGACTGGATAAAAGTGATACAGTCTGACCCCTGTGTTTTCTTTAGAACATAATACTGTATAATTAAAACGAGATGTGCAAGTCCGCTCTCATTCATTCTTACATTCATTCATCTTCTATCTTCTTCTAACTGCTCCAGCCAGGAACACACTCCAAACAGGGTGTTAGTCCGTCAGAGGGCATCACACTCTCACTCAGTCAATCACACCCTCACCCAGTCAATTTTACACACTCACTATAGCCAGTTAATTTACTACTCTACAGTTATACTGCTTGCAGTACTGAGCCCTCACCTCAGCTGTCGTAAGTTCATGGACATAAACATCCAGTTTCCCGTCAGTCAATGCAACAATGATGCTGGAAGACTTCTGGGGTTGTGCTTTCATTTGCTCAGTTGCCTGGAGAGTAATAAAAGTAAAAAATTATCAAGCAACATACTCAAGCAATGAACACCCAAGCAGCAGTAAGCTAAAATACCCCGACCTCACTGGCCTTAGAGAAGGAAAGCAGAATATGGGTCAATCACTACACTTTGTGACCTTTTCCGGAAAAAAGATAAACAGCTGATTATTCCTTATCTAGATCCTGAGTGTACCCAAGTGAATGTGCTGAGCTTTGAAAGCTGAACAGATTCAAACTCAGACTTAAAGGCTAAGCACCAGCAGCAGCGATATGAAAGTGTCAAACAAATAAATACAGTGGAATTTGAGTTCCTAACTTGTGTTTATTGATAGTCAGAAAACATGTTATTTCTTACTAATTCAAGGAATAAGGTTTAAAAGACCGTTGGTCCCCCACCTCCCTCCCCCCCCCCCGCCAGTTGGGACACTCTAATAGGCGTCTTACATGTGACATAGATGGTGGACAATGGAGGTAAACAGGGTAAGGACACTCACTTCGCCTGTTTTAGTTGGTGTTAGTTAACGTTAGCTTGACTTGCTAAACTCGGTGGCTCAGATCATACTCGGCTACGTAGCTGCATTACGGAGGTTTATAGTGACGGATGAATTCGAGTTCGACTTCGATCACATTTACAAGAATAACGGTACCTCTAAATTTGAGTTTAGCTTATTGCTAGGCTATTGTCATGAATAATGTTGGTTATTTAGCTAGCTAGATACTGTCATAACAGTCAGTCATAACGGTGTTTTACCGCGGCGTTGTTCAGCTGTTGTCCACCAGTGACGTCACGGCTGCGTTCAAGAATTTCCGAAGGGAGCTCGGGTTTTTCCGTCAATTTAATAAAATTGTCAGTTTTACAGCAAATTAAGCTGCTATTTTCATTTTAATTCATACTTATATATGTCAGTAACTAAAATAATGTGAAATATTCATGGAGGTCCATTAAGTGGTGCTTAGCCTTTAAAGCTAGCACTGAAAAATTCGGAAAAAAATGTGGAATTGTGATTTTTCTGACCATTACCTTGACAGAGACTTAAAATGTGATCAATTTTCCTAAGAACTATGATACAGACCTGTCTTCAGCAGGTTACTGTAATAATGTCACAACATATGAATCTGGTACCGTTTGGTGAAATTTACAGCCTTTAAACTAAGACAACACTATAAAAGACTGAATTTACAGTCATGCTGATCATAATGGTGTCAAGCACTTTCAACATTACATGACTACATTACTGTTTGGGGGGGGGGGTAAATATAGCGTGTGAAAAAACATGACACATCCCGTACACTCAGAAACTAATAGGGTCCTAGTCCTGCTCAAAAAACCCAGTAGGCGTTGTTCCCTATTCTGCAAAATGATTACACATCTTTTTCTCATGTAAACACCACACCACAAATTTATAGAACATTTTAGTAAAAAATATCAAACAAGCACATATTCATCATTCATAAACATCAAAGTATTCTCATGTACCATTTCAATCCCTTTATGCATGAACGTGTCACCTGCAGGTGTGACCTCACTCAGCTTCTTCAAGCCGGCCTCTATCTTCGATCTGAAACGATACGATTGCCGGGATCAAAAGTAAAGAAAGAATAAGTCATTGCTTTCAGTGATTTTTATCATGAATTTTTCTTTACCCCCAATGTCTCACACCAGCCCACTAACCACACATCAGCAATTAGGTGGAGAGGAGACAGGAGGGAATTACTGAAGATGATGATACATTTTAAAAATTACACAGTAGTACAGTTCAGTAGACATCAGGTAACATCCCAACACTTTCCAAGGAAATGCACATGTTTTTAACGATCTTATCTGAAAGAAGGCATCGTTTATTCATTCATTAGGATTCACACAGACCACAAGGACAGCTCCCATTAACACTGCCACCCAGTCTTTTCTGGGTCTCCCATTTAAGTCCCATTTGATTCAATGGATTTGTACGCTGTGGGGTAAACCTCGCTCTACGGAGCATAAATGGGTTTATTTATGGACTAAAGAACAATATGATTCTTCTCTTGTGAGGTGCAGTTTATAAAACAGGTAAAAGCAATAAAAAAATACTTTTATAAATACTTTGCTACATATTTTAAAATATATTATTACTTAGGGGTGGGCGATATGGCCCTAGAATTATATCACAATATTTCAGGGTGTTTTGGCAATAACGATATTCTAGGCCATATGACAAACACTGAAATATACTTTTATTAATTTCAAAAATACATTATTGCAGCAAAATAAATGTAATATGAATATTAATTATATAAAATTTAAAAAATATTAATAATATTAAATGGTTTTGTTTATTAAACATTTTTTTACTACAAATGTAACTGTTCCAAGCATTCAGAAGAATTGACAAAAAAATCTGTAAACATTTGCTTATTTTGTAAACGAGAGTAACTTACCAAGAGTCTGATTTTGAATAACAAAAACAACGTAGCATAAATCTACCAAAAAAACGTAAACAATTATATAAAAAGTGACCTCAAAGCTTCGCAGTAACAGTAACAAAACAAACACAGAATAGTGGCTGTGCTGAGTCAGTGGAGTTTAATCTGCTGGGGTTAGAGCTCATTGGCTGTTGAACTATTTTAACAACATTTTTGATTTTCCTCGTCCTCAACCAGGTGCTTCTGCTCGAGGTGGTGAAACAGATAAGTTGTGTTTCCCCCTTCTGTTGTTACATAACACCATGGTTTATTGTACTGATATTTTGTAACTGAACCACCTCCACATGACTTAAGTCACTACCCGTTTATTTCCCACCATACTTCACTGTGCCTAAATGACTCATGTAAAGAATGTATGCCACATTACAGGCAACTGCATGACGTCATTATATAAACAAGTCGGATTGTCACGATTATCACAATACTGTTTTTTTAATTGTTTTAAAATGTATGACAATATTATCGCGAACGATACGATACGGCACAGACCTGTTATTATTTTCAAAATACAGCACAATCTATGAAGACTTTTGTAGTTAGGACACAAACACACTGCAATTAAAGTAAATAAATTTAAGGAAGCATTCCAGTCAGCGCTGGTAATGTGGATAACCACATGCAATGTTTCATCATCAGCCATGTTAGCATGCTATATTGATTCATTCCATTAAACGGTTTATGTTTTATGAAGGACTGAATTGTGTAATATTGGCCTTTTAATTGCGCTATTCCTTTTTTGGACGTAATGCAGGACTATTTTATTTGAATCATACAGACACATAGACACTCAGACTGTCTGTACACATGTTCTCCAAGGATTACTTCACAAAACAACCAATGCAAAAGGACTGTACCTGTCTCCAGTCAGTGGTAAAATTAGCTCGGCTCTTGAGGAGAACACAATGAAGGACACCTTCATTTTTGGGCTAAAGTGGGAAAAAAATAAACAAACACACTATTATTAATGACCTAGACACATCATTAGCTTTTTATGTAACAGCAAACACAATTAATGCACTGTAAATGGGAAATGATTCAGTATTTAAATCAGTTTGAATTTTAAAAATCCTTATGTATATTTCTTCCGTTTCTAGAGTATTTTTGATAGGTGTATGTGGTGATGTAACCCATTCATATTTTCCCAACCCTATCAAACATCAGGAGATATATTTTGAGGTAAATAAAAAAACAAGAGCTATTTTCTAAATGACCTTATATTAGCCAAATTGCTTGATATCAGGTACAGTACCTAACAACGTTAAATAAAAGGTCTTTATTTGGTCTGAAGTTTATTTGAATTATTATGTTTGTGCACTGTCAGACACGTCTCCTGAAGCGACACACAAGCACAGCTTGAGCTTTTATGTATGTCTCCTGTAAACAACAGAGTTCAGCTATGAGTAAGACACCCAGTATGGACAGCTAATAAAAGCGTGTCACTTTTTTTTGTAAAAAAATTCCCTACATTGAGGAGGGAAGGAAGTGATTAATTAGCATTGAGACAGGAAACAGGTTGTCCTAAGAGTGACTCAACCCAAACACGCCAGGAACACATCCTGGTACGTTTTTATACCTGTGACATCACAAAGACGATGAACAAATGAACAAAGGGTAAGTAGTCAGCAACTTCGTTCACCCACAGATTACTGATGTAACTTATGTTTGTGATAGTTCCCAATAAAGCAAGACGTAATAAACCTCCGTGGTTTGGCTTGGCGTCTTCCCTTCCCTCACTCTGCCTCTCCCTTACAGATAATCAATTAATCTAAAGTATATTTCAATCAAGCAGTTGGTCTTTCTCACGACCTTCTGCTACAAAAGCTGACACGGCACTCAAACATGTTGGGTTTTCTGGCCTCGCAGCGAGTCAGGTCTCAGGACTCTGAGCATAAGGAGAGGTGCTGCTTTTTCACACTTCGATGACACGTCCAACCCG
Source organism: Hoplias malabaricus (assembly GCF_029633855.1). NCBI lineage: Eukaryota > Metazoa > Chordata > Actinopteri > Characiformes > Erythrinidae > Hoplias > Hoplias malabaricus. The sequence continues at coordinate 23,144,527 of NC_089819.1, forward strand.
CAATCATCTCACCACATGAGATACTCATGAACACGCAGCCAAACGTGCTCCGCCAGCCAAACGCCGCTGATGAAAAAAAATAAAAATCAAAGACGAAATCAATACAGCGATCTTTCAAACCGAACATGCCGCCGAGTTATCAGGGTGTGCGATAAAAAGAAAAGTCTAACTCGAGCAGATTGGGGAGAGGGACCGTAAACTCTTCAGCAGCCGTCAAATTCATTTCCAACGTCATCGGGTTCAGGCTTAGGCGGTCACATCTGCTCTCAGGGCAGAACTGCCGGGCCTTCTGCTGCACAATACTGAAGCAACTAGGGATCTCCTCTCAAATCTCTTTGAGCTAATGATTTTAATTAAGGTTTGATACAGCTGGTCCGTCCAACACTGAACAAAGGCCCGCAAAACGGCAAGAGAGAGCAAGAGCAGGAAAAGGGCCAGCAGCTTCCACATGGCGCAACAGAAGAGCGTCAAAGTCAACAGCAGACTGTACTGGTCTTCCCGCGTGCCGTGCCTTAAAGTACATTCGCTGCTTCTTCTCCCATTATGTGTGAGGGATAAGTGTGGTGTTGGAAGGTTTCAGTGCAAATGGCCATTCTCACAGCCCAGAAGACTGAGCCTCCCTGCCACCCACTCCCACCTGCTCCCTTTGCTATTTTCTCAAGCAGACTGCTTTCTTCTGGCTAGGTCGCTACCGTCTGTACTGGCACATACATTGAGTCAACGTTACATAAGTTCAACATTCATCGGGCCTTTTTTTTTTTTGTTTATTCCACGTCTCTCTCTCTCTCTCTCTCTCTCTCTCGCTCTCTCTTTCCCCCCACTTTCCTTTCTCGAATCCTGTCCAATCCGGAAACTGTGCTGAGCTGATTTATGCAGTCGGTGTGGTATCTCTCAGGACATAAGCCTAAATAACTGAAAACAATCTTCTTAAGGAAAAGAAGTCTCTCTTACCTCACAAATCGGTCTACAAGGTTTTTCACAAAGTCATAGATCTGAGGCCAATCAGTGGAAACACTTCCAGATCTGTATTAGGAAAAAAAACACAAAATAAAAGTCAAAGAATGAAACAAAGTCAGCAAAGCAAGGCCACCAAACAGCTTGTTGTAATTAGATATATCCTGCAGCCAGATATAGCGTTGGAGTGTAGTATCTGATGTGGTTCTCACATGCTATGTTTGCTTACTCAGCTGAGCTTGAGTCGCAGAGTTGAAGAGAAAGACAATAACATAAAAAATGGGAAGTGTGACCCTAAATAAGACGTTATGCCAACGATCACGCTGAACCCTGATACTGGAACCCTGCTGTACCCCTGGCCCCTGGATTCAATCACCGTTTTTGATGATTTCACAAAACCAGGATCAAGTCATTGTCAGGAATATGATTGAGAACGCTGAAGTATATTTTATGGGAGGGATTTCAAATTGAATTACATTGGCGATGGCCATCTTAGGCCTGTGGCATTAACCTCGATGCAAATGTATCTTAAGTGAGTAAAGTGTGTAAAATGTGCCCTTGGTCTAATGGCGACAAGGTAATTGAACTAATAATTACAGTCTACTGTATGTGCTGAGAACATAAAACACAAGAGTGAGATCATTAGAAAATCATCTTTTATGCATTTCCTTCTCCCTTGTCTTAGCCAAGGTCAATGAGTGTAGTCAGAAGCCCAGGGCATTAGCACTTATGTGCCTTATATATATATATATGTGTGTGTGTGTTTGTGTGTGTGTGTGTGTTTGATTACTTTCTACACTCCCTGTCCAATCTCTCAGCTAAGAAGCACTTTGTAATTCTACAATTAGACTGTAATTCATATGTGGCTCTGCATACTTTATTTGCCTTCAATGGTCAGGAACCCACCACCACAGAACAGGTGTGTCTTGGGCAGTGGATCATTCTTAGCCCTGCAGTGACACTGACATGGTGGTAGTGCGGTAGTGTGTGTTGTACTGCGATGATTGGATCAGACACAGCAATGATCCTGGAATTTTTAGGCCCCTCGTGTCACTGCTTCACGGAGAATAGTCCACTGACCAAAAATATCAAACCAACCGCGTCCTGTGGGCAGTGTAACAGATAAGCTGCAGTCTCTAATTTGGTATTTACAAGGTGGATCAACATGGTAGATGATGTGGTGGTTCTGTGGGTGGGTGGGTGGTCCTGACCATGTATGCTAAGTATACAAAGCCATGTGTGCAAGCAACAGATGGACTACAGTCTCTAACTGCAGAAATACAAAGCGTTTTTGTATGGTCAGTGGAGTTGAGAGAATTGACAGTGAGCGTACAAAGTGTTTATATATATATATATTTATATACACACATTCACACGTGCATATGTCCAAGCTCAAGCAAATGCAGAGTCAAGACGGTGCTCTTAGAAGATAAAATCTCTTCCGCATGTGATTTTCTTGTTGTCTGGGTGGTCACATGTTTGGCCTGCAATCCTCTAGAGATGCCACTTCTTAGAGAGGAGGAGATAAATGTATCTAACCCAAACAAACACTATCATAAAGCTCAAACATCTGCAACCGTCAGTGCTGCAGGCTCAGGCAGAATACAGCCCAAACTTTCACAAGGCCCACAGCTACAGAAAATGACTGTAGCTCCCTTTATTCCAACAGGAGTGTGTTTTAAAGACAACATGAAAACACAAACAAAACTGCTCTCAGATCAATGCACGTCCACTGTGTCAGCGTCAAAATTTGATGCATGTTGTTTATTACAGCACATATTTGCCATGTAGCTTTTGATTTTGCTACACTAGGCCATATGAAGAGACAGGATGCTACATAGAAGGCGAGTAAATATCAAACCCTACTTCTGTGACACTGTTGGATCAGAACCACAGATCTACAAAATGGTATCTGTTTAGGAAAAGGACGAAAATAATTTGAATACTTGAACAGCAGTAACAGAATTATACCATTTCTATCAGTTAATTCACTGTGAAAAGGTTAGTACAATTTAATCACAACTTTGGTTTTGTTTAAATGGAAACATGACAAAATAATGAGGTTTATTTTTATTATTTATAAAGTGAGTAAGGTTTTATTAGAACAGTGAGTGACCATATGCTGAGATTTGTATGCTGTTTGCTGCATGCTGGATGACTGACCATTCTGGGTGACCAGCTAAACCTGACCCAGACTAGCACAGACCATGAACTCCAAAAAAAATAATAATAATAAATAATAATTAATAATAATAAAGCTTGTTTGTTCCTTCTGTTGAAAAAATAATCTTATTCAAGAGGAGGGCAGTGCTTATTTGACCTATTTTGTAAGTGCCTACTATTTACATACATTCAGTCTGATATAAGACAAAACAAAGACCCACAAGGCATCCCCCCACCACCACCACCACTGACCTGTCCAACACAAAGTAGAGGTCGAAGGCTCCATGGCAGGACGCATCTTCCGCTAGAAACGGGGAGATGAAACTCAGGAGGAGAACCGCAGTCACTGCCACGGCGCAGTTGTTTCTCGCGTTAAAACTTTCCTTTGACATAATTACAAACGTCGTCGTGTACCGGTATCAGTAGGACGTGCACGTATAAATAATAAATGCGCTATAAAAACAGACTCGGGACGTCTACTGGAAGTGTGGCGTCAATGAAGCGAACCGAATGAGGACGAGGGAAGGCGAAAGACAACGGCTACAGCAACAACAACGGCGCTCTGAAGCAGCATGACCGAGTCGAAGAAGTTTTAAGCAAACTTCAACAAACTCCTTCCTATATTCGCACAGCGACGTCAGCGGCTATTTCTTCATCTTCCCTTCCTCCTTAATAGCGTCGTCCTCCTCTCATTTTGGCGAAGGAGGCCAGAGAAAGAGGAGAAGTCCGAGAAGGGACGATTTTCGCACGACGGTTTCGCGTCCAGTGGAAGTTAACCCCGTGCTTAATGAGCATGCGCGGCCAGATGTTTGGGAGGTTTGCTGAGGTCGCGCTCGTTTGTAGCCCACACCCAACATCTGTCTGAGAGAAAGAGAGCTCGGTTAAACACAGGATGTGTTCAGCACCAGGCGATACAGTCAATATGAGTAATGACAGTTTACACAACCCTTCCCTTTCGTAGATTCATACCGTAACGGCCGTCCCTCAGATAGGCCACAGAAACCGGGCTGCGGCTGAGGTAAAAGCAGGCCCCAGTCCCTAACTCTGCGTGATAAAACAAGCCTGGGGGGAACGGATTTCCCATCAAAATCCCGGGATGTTGTAAGAGCTGGCACACAGCCTCAATCATTTATACAAATATGTGACAATAAAGTTGGTTCGACATTAAAGGACCCCTCCAGTGATACTCAAGTGTTTAATCTTATTAGCCTCCACAAGTGGTGGTGTTTATAGCATTTATCAGGAATCAAACAAGCCAACACCATTTTGGCTGAGCATTTCGGCTTTGAAATTGCAGTGTTCCAAAGCCGGGTAGATTCAGACAACCAGGGTTTTTTACATCACAAACCTAAGAAACCAATCCCATCAACCATCATGGGTGGGGCTTTCAAGCTACTGGTGAGCCTCAGATGGCTGGGTGGTAATTATATTAGGCGTCCAGATATGTTTTAAAGTGTTTTTATGTAACATAATTATAACAAAACATTCAAACATTCTTCTGATGTTTTGTCACTTTATAGTAACTTGCTTAGTATTAAAAATGGCAATTTTAATACTATTTTACTATGTTATTTTATTAAAAAAAAAAAAAAGCATTAATACGTTAGCATTAATGCTAACACTGAAATCACCGTCTTTAAATCTTCTGAACCAAACTTCACACATACTTTTGGATACAATATCCTCAAGAACAGAACGATTTGATGCACATTTTTTTTTATGCAGTACGTTTTCCAGATGGTTTTTTTAACGATTTCAGTGAAAAATAAATTCTTCTTTCTTGCCATTTTCAGACAAATTTTTTTGTTGAATGAAATGACAACTGTCATTTTTAATAACCATTTTAATACTCATTTTTAATAGGAGGATGTTTGTAATTTCAATTAAAATTATATGTGTCACACACACACACAAAAGAATGTTTTAAATCTTACTCGTACACCTAATATTTTCACAAATCCACAGGTGAATGAATGTGAAGGTGTAGAGCTAGTCGCATTTGTGAGTTTTAGGGGGATAATCAATAATTATCAAATAATTCATTGAAAATAGGGAAGAAAATAATAAAATAGCTAACCTTAAGATTCATAAATGAAACGCAATGTCTGTGCCTTTAAAGCAAAGCGTATGTGTTTAATTAAGAAGAATACTTCTGTAAATCAGTTATGGCTAATATAACTAAATGGTGGAAAGGCTTTCTCTCTTAAAGCCTGTGTGAGCAAGAACCTGTAATATTAAAAATGTATTCTAGTCAACTAGAAATCCAAATGGCCTTTTTAGACACAATGGAATTGGCTTATAACTCATTCACTCACTCACAAACTATATACACTCATGCATGGTTAAAGACAAGTTGTCCTTGTTTACCTTGTTAGATCATGTCCCTGATCATTCTTTCATTCAAGTTCTGCAACCACTTCATCCTGATGAGGGTCACTGTGGGTGGAGTGCTTAGTGGTGGAGGCCACCCAAAATTACTGGGCACTTGGCAGGAACACACCCTGGACGTGTTTTATATGTTGATCAAAGTGCAGTACTCTTTGGCTGACCTGAATACTTGTTCTGATGGCAGTGTATGCCACTCTGGACCCGTGAACACTGAAACATATTAACCTATAACATTAGAACTAGGTTATATAAAACAAAACTTAACTTTAAATATAAAACCCAACACTATTCCTCACAAAAAGAAACATCAGTAAAAACTAAGTCATTGTTTGACAATCTTGAGTTTAAGGCTCTAAGTCTAACCAAGGCCTGTTTGTAAAAACCTCTTTTAAAAACGTGTTCTCAATAGAACAAAATCAAGTGCCTTGCAGGGATTTCTCCAACAAAAGAATCCAGATTGAAAACTCTTGTGAATATTTTCTCAAGAGACTGTGAGCATGCAGCTTAATCATTAATGAAACATTCAGGGGATGTTCTGTGTTTGGTAATCACCTCTTACATCAGACTTCCTTTTGTTGCGTGTTTGCCAGGAAGCACACCTTAAAGGTTGTATACATTTATATAACAATATGAAAAAAAGTAAGCCTTACGTGTAATTCTGGTAGCAGTATTCCTCCTATTTTGGGCCATCCCCTAATTCTGGCCACTGCCGTATATGGTGCAATTCCGCTCTCTCTTCGCCAATCGCATTGGGTAAAACAATAAAACATAAGATCAAGCCTTAGTAGGGCATTTAAACATCAGTCTTGCAAGAAATCACACTAAACAATATTTAAGTATCTCTAACAGTGTTGTAATTCTTTGTGTGCAAAACTGCATGTGGAACACAACACATTTCCATTTCGCGACAGATATTTCCCTCGGTGTAAAAGTTAGCTTACAGGTTAGCTTCCTTTTCTCTGAGGGGAAAATCTACCGCCATTGAAATCCTTACATGTAGAGTACGGATACCAACACGGGACAAACGTAATCTCATTGTGAACCTCTCAAAAACCTTGGATGTGGTAGCAACTGTCTCTTTTGACTGTCACAAGCAGGGGAAGTGGCCGAAGTTAGGGGGCACTAATAATCTTAGCAGTATTGGCACCTACTTAAACAAAAGCGCTTTTATCTAAAAACATATTTTCTTTCAAAGTCAAGCAAGTCTTGGACATTAATCTACACATATTTGACTCCTGAAAAATTGTCAAATGTTCAAATGTTGATTTGAGTGAGTAAAGTACTTCTATTTATTTACAGTTAGCTAAGATTTCCAATATTGTAATTAAAGTGGCCAGAAATTGGGGTAATTACGCTAGTTATTTTTACATGCTACAGTCTGTGTTCATTAAATTCTGTATTTTTGTGCCGCTTTTGTTTCTAGGGAAAGATTAATGCTTTGATAGCATACATCAATATGTTATCATACTTTACAACTCTATCACATGATGCCTGAACTAAGACGACATTATTTTAAGCTCTAATCAGATTGGATTATTTTATTCTGGGGATGAATCTCACAGGAGAATTCCATGTAGGTTGGGTTTTCCAAAAGCTCTAATATTCACATCACATTGTCATGGGATCATAAAATATAAAGTAGTTTTATACCTATAGCTGCCATTATAATCTCTCCTATAATCGCTCTTCTCAATGAAACTCTTTCTCCTCCTGGAAATGTTCTCTCAATGCATGGAGTATAGGTTTCAGCACCCAGACCAAGGAAACGTTTGCAAGGTTCTTAAAAACGCATCCACACGGTCGATCCAGATGACAGTAACATCAAAGAGGAGCACCTGTAAAAGAGATAAAGAAAGCCAGGACCCCATGGAAATGTATTGCTGTTCAAATAGTGCTCTAGTAGCATTACTTAGAGATAAACTTCCTCCTTAGAGTTGAATATCCACTCGGCAAGTGTCTCTTCTTCTAGTGCGTTACTGATGTGTCGTATCACAAATGATTATTTATCCTGATTAGCTCTGTTGATGGAAGTCCTACTGTTTGTCATTGCATTTGTTTAACTCACGTATCACGAGCAAAAGCCTGCATCTACATTCTGATTAAAGCAACGAAGGCCTACAAATGTCATGCTTTGAGCAGCAGAAAGCACTCTAAAGCACAATGCATTTTTAATGAGAATGTGAATCAAACTCAATCAAATCTCACTAATTACCATACATTGTTACATACACAATTATCATATTTGGTCTATTCACTTGACGCAGCCTAAGTGGTATGGTGTTGTAAACAGGGTGTGTGTTTCAAATGCTTGATTATGGTGATGTCTTTGAGCTGTACTGGAATTTAGAAGTTCTATTGCGGTTATTTGGTCATGGACATTACAGTGGTATGAATAATCAGAAGTGACAGGGAAAACAATTCGACTAATTGTGGAATTCACTGAGGTGTTGAAACTCATTAAGAGTAAGACTCCATGACAAAACACCAAGGTGTACTCGTAATTTCATGCCAAAATTCCCAAGCCTTGAAAATAGCAAACAAAGATGGTTTAAGTGTAAGACAAGTTTACTTCAGGCCCCAAGTCGGACATGTTGTGTCTGGCAGGTTGGCTTTTGACACCAGGATATGAGAGGCCTTTAGAGAACAACAATGCCACAAGAGTGCAACCATGTACTTGTAAGACATGTAAATGTACAGTGCCCTCTTCCAGTAAACCAACAACAACGTGCCTTGTGGTGGCTCTTTTGCTGTTTTTGTCCTTCTCATACACTTTTTGAAAGCATTGTACAACAGCTGAATGGCTATGATCAGAGCCTGTTTTGGGATGAGTGAATTCAAACTCGAACAACAAGAGGGAAGGACTGTGCTGGGTCCCTCCGGTCAAGTCTGGGAGTCATTAATTTGCATAGATGTCCTCTGTTTCATTGTGCAGATGAGTTCCACATTAATAGAATTGCAGGCATGTGCATTTCTCTTACTGCAGACTGCACAGTAAAGCGATTAAGGAATTACAAATCAGCAGATTAATCTGTCTTGAGCTTTTCTTTCAGTTCACTCCATAGAAACATGTTTCACAGTGACAGGGCCTCGGCACTGATGCTTAATTGGATTAAAACATCTCCAGCTTGGGTCCAAAGCAGGTGATGGAGTCATGTTGAAGGAACTGTAAGCTCTAGCGGTAGTGGAGGATGGTTTCAAGGGCTGGAATCAAGGCAAAGAGGCTTCAGCAGCAGAATTGGTAAGATATATTAGTAGGAAAACATGGGGAAAAAAAGGAGAATCTGATATTTTGCTGCTGGTTAAGTCTCTTTCGCAGGTAACAGTTTACAAAGCAATTGCATTAGGTGCTAAGAAGCGGTCTGCCATCAGTGTTAAATCAGAAGAGCATTGGCTGCAATGGAGCGTCCATTCAGGGTGCCAAACCTGCTGATGCAGCACATATCCGCAGCACGAGGCGCGCTGTTGGACAGGCCGTGGACAGACGTCCATCACTGACGTGCTGAATATGGACAGGCCGGCTTCCACCGGGCCTTGGATGAGTCGCAGCCAAATCCGACCCCCACCCCTCCTGTGTCTCCTCTCATTCGTCTCTCGGTCCCTCTCTGCCTAGCTCTCTCTGGAAGCAGGGACGATTTTTGCCCGAATGGAGTTAATTGTTGCTGGGACCGGGCCTGTCAGCTTAATGAGTGGATTCAGCGGAGTGCCTGCACTTTCCCTCTCGCTCTCCACAGGGAAAGGCGCCAGAGTGGGAGCAAGGACAGGAGAAATCAAAGCAGACAAGGCTGCGGCGGTGAAGATTGACCTGTAAAGAAGACGCAATCAACACAGTTAATGGGCGTTCGTTGTGAAGGGTGCATGGCAGAAAAAAGGGGCAGGGTGGTGGTGGTGGTGGTGGTGGGGTGGGGTGAGGGGGGGGGTTGGGATTGGGTGTTGGTGGTGGATGTAGTGGGAGTCTGAAGCCAGAGCAGAATGTGACTGAATAGATAGGCTCTGTCCTGGATGAAGCTGAAGTCACATGTACATTATTCCCATTCCTACAAATTCACAAATGTTTGGATAGGTCTAGTGACAAGTTTTGCAGATTGTTTGAACACATTTAAATATTGTGTAAGTCTGCCATTTTAGATCACATCTTCTGTTCATTTGCTTTAACATCGTTATTAAAATTAAAGCAATAATTAATTATAAACCATCACCAAGAGTGATAAGCCAGTAACTAAATCAATATCATTTTTTTGCACTTGTTAGAGTATTTACCGAAGTGTAAAACTGTGTATATTTGATCATTTTATTAATTTTCTTCTCACAAAGTAACATTGCAAATTTACCCATTGTAAGATTAATAAAGGATTATTTTATCATATAAAACAGACCATTTTAAATGATATTAACATGTTATATTCAGTAAATAAACTGTAATTATTCATGAGTGTGCATAAGTGTGTTCTCTGTAAATGACAGACACTTTATTTTCACTTTGAAATACAACAAAACCACTGAAACACTGAAACGGGGTTTTCCAGCGCTGAAGATCAGAGGCTGTTTGTGCACCTTTTTAATAAACAATCTAGATTTAGCAGCATTTCCTAACTGCAAATTAGCACAACTGTGGAAATCCAGCTCAAATGAAATTGCAAACATTTGACGTTGGAGTTGGACTCAGCAGTCGTAGCTTTTCTCCTGGTTTCATTCGCCTGAAATTGCTTTTTGTTATTCCTGCGAATCTTCCATGAGATCGGGATGACTTTCACATCCCCGGCTCTTCCACTCTACCGGAACCCTTCCCTAAATGGTCATTTCATTTTTAACGTTTCCATTGACTCCATTATTTTGTTTTGCGATAACATCAGCCAAAGCCATTTGGGAGGCGAGCAAATAAAATTCCTCCTTCACCACGATTTGAATATGACATCGCTCTCTCTCTCTCTGTCTGTCTCTCTCCTGCTCGCTCTCATCTCTCTATTTACACCCTTGACAAGCAGCCTTGTGCTGGCAGCTTTGTCCATCAAATGACACCTGCTCCCCCTGATTGTTTGCTCAACTTCCTGTCCAGAGCTGTATGGATGAATGTCAGCAACATTTTGTTTCTCCTTCTAAGGCAATGTCTCTTATTTCCCAGGAGCTTTGACTGTGGGTAAACAGCTGAAATGCAGTAGAGGCCTACACACTGGTGCTGACGCTGTCCCATGTGGACACGTGCCAAAGGTGTACACTTAGAGACATACAAACAGACTAGCGCTAATGTGGAGTTAATAGATTTATAGTGAAACAAATCACTGACGCCAAAAATGGCTATAAGACTGAATCCATAACAACCAAAGATCAAAATATATCTGTGTAGCAACACATCACTGTAGTTTCCCAGAGAAAACAATGAAATCAGAGGGAAAGATACTAGCTGAAGTCTCAGATATTTAGCTACCACTTTAGAACAAGACTACACTTATTCATTCATTCATTCATTATCTGTAACCCTTATCCAGTTCAGGGTCGCGTGGGTCCAGAGCCTACCTGGAATCATTGGGCGCAAGGCGGGGACTACACCCTGGAGGGGGCGCCAGTCCTTCACAGGGCAACACAGACACACACAATCACTCACACCTACGGACACTTTTGAGTCGCCAATCCACCTACCAACGTGTGTTTTTGGACTGTGGGAGGAAACTGGAGCACCCAGAGGAAACCCACGTGGACACAGGGAGAACACACCACACTCCTCACCGACAGTCGCCCAGAGCGGGAATCGAACCCACAACCTCCAGGCCCCTGGAGCTATGTGACTGCAACATTAACCTGCTGCGCCACCGTGCCGCCCAGACTACACTTATGAATGGTTTAAAATCTCATTCTTGATTATGTTGTTAATACATTAATAATCAGTTCTAACACACAGAGAAAGGGCATCAGTGACTTGTTGTTTGCCAAATAGTGACCCCACATCCATCTACCGTTAAACCCCAGACCTTGCCGGATACTGACCTCACTCTGTCTTCTCCCTCAGTCAGCATTAAGCTTGTTGGCTTCAGCACATATCTGTTGACAGATTTAACAAGGTTAAAACAGGTCTTTTAATACATCAGTGATAATATGGTGTGTCTTAACAAATACAAAGTCTAAATTCACATTATCAGGTCTGAGCTTATTCTGAAACTTGCCAATTTCAGTTCTCTGACACTTTCAGTATTAAAAAGAGGTCAGTGTCGCACTTCCTATCTCTGTGTTACAAATGATTAATAATGAGCTTTAAGGTATTTACAAACTAAGTAACAACCATGTCATAAACCTGCTTTGAAAGGTTTTATAATGCTTTATGAGTGTAGCCACATTTTAAAGTGGGATGAGTATTTCTCCAGAGGTAATTTGAACTTGGACTAAACCCTAATCTAGCCTTTATCTCACCTGTGTCTCATGACCTCTTTTCATCTAATGCGGTTCCTCCTACGGAAGAAAAGTTGTACCAGTGGCCATCAAGCCTCCTGACAAAATTGACCTCAAACTCTTTTCTGGAACTCAGACCTGACAAACACAAAGAAGCTTTGATACAGTTGTTGGCAAAGTGAGTTATGCTTCACAGTTTTAGTGAATGATCCTTATGCATCACTGAATCCCTCGAGGGAGAGCGCTCTTTCAAAGAAGCACATCTATGGTCCTAGCTGTGACTTAACACTCAGCAAAGAGCTGTGGTTCGCCCTGTGCACACGCTCTATTTACATTTGCCCGAGGTACTTTTCCAAAGCAAGAGTCGTATAGTATTGTTATTTGATGAACATTAATCCAGAGATTTCCTTATTTCAGATCAAGTCTCACTTGTCGGCTCTCTGGAAGTTTCCAAAGATGCTGAAGTTGATGCTCACAGCTCTTTCCCACTTACAAAACTAGGTTCTATTAGCGAACTTTCAACATTTTTATAGACTGTAATTTTAAAGTAATTTCAGACCACAACTAATGAGCTGTTCTTCTGGGAATTTTACCTAAATGCAAAGAGGTATTGGGAAATGACAAACAAGGAGACACAAGGTCTTTGTGAGGCAGCACATAGTTGAATCTGAACGGCATGCTGTCAGTCCGAAGATATCTGTCTGATTTAGCTTTGCTTTGCATGTTAGCCTGTCTAGCAAGATAATTCTAAAACTTTCCAACACTGAGACATCATCCAAGGCCAGGGTCAGTCACTTGTGATTCAGCAGCTATTTAATCAAGTTGAATTGGATTGAGCAACTGTGATTTGTGGGTGTACTCTTTTTAAAACTGTGTAAAAGAGTCTCGTAAAAGCCTTATGTAAATGTTCCAGAATGGTTTCATGCAAAATTTCTAAAGTATGTACATATGTGGGTTTGTGGATTTGACTAGTAAGACAATAGAACAGCGTTATTTTGCCCCAGAGAGAGAGAGAGAGAGAGAGAGAGAGAGAGAGAGAGAAAGCAAATATGCAGTTATTAAAATAACCCATTTGTTTTTGTTGTTGTTCAGATTTCTTTTGAAAAATTTTTTTGGCCCTCTTTCTTGTACAAATTTACATTCGGGCAAAAATAATGGGAGAAAAATGTTCCTCTTTAGTGCAGAGCATTTCGACAGTTGTTAGAGAACTCTGTACTTGCATCGTTAAAAGCCAATTTGGACTTGGCTCATCGTGTTGTCATAGAGTGTTCTTGTAAAAAATACATCATAAATAAGTAACAGTCAAAGACCGCATGACAGGTTCACGAAACTGTCACCTTCAAAGCTACTTATGCACTTTTAGTTAGGGAACATAGCTGTATCTTATTCTATATTCATTGTAGATATTTGTGTTGGTTTTATACGCTACATTTCATCTAAAGGACATGGACACGGGAAGAACACACCACACTCCTCACAGACAGTCACCCGGAGGAAACCCACGCAGACACAGGGAGAACACACCACACTCCTCACAGACAGTCACCCGGAGGAAACCCACGCAGACACAGGGACAACACACCACACTCCTCACAGACAGTCACCCGGAGGAAACCCACGCAGACACAGGGAGAACACACCACACTCCTCACAGACAGTCACCCGGAGGAAACCCACGCAGACACAGGGAGAACACACCACACTCCTCACAGACAGTCACCCGGAGGAAACCCACGCAGACACAGGGAGAACACACCACACTCCTCACAGACAGTCACCCGGAGGAAACCCACGCAGACACAGGGAGAACACACCACACTCCTCACAGACAGTCACCCGCAGGAAACCCACGCAGACACAGGGAGAACACACCACACTCCTCACAGACAGTCACTCGGAGTAAACCCACGCAGACACAGGGAGAACACACCACACTCCTCACAGACAGTCACCCGGAGGAAACCCACGCAGACACAGGGAGAACACACCACACTCCTCACAGACAGTCACCCGGAGGAAACCCACGCAGACACAGGGAGAACACACCACACTCCTCACAGACAGTCACCCGGAGGAAACCCACGCAGACACAGGGAGAACACACCACACTCCTCACAGACAGTCACCCGCAGGAAACCCACGCAGACACAGGGAGAACACACCACACTCCTCACAGACAGTCACTCGGAGTAAACCCACGCAGACACAGGGAGAACACACCACACTCCTCACAGACAGTCACCCGGAGGAAACCCACGCAGACACAGAGAGAACACACCACACTCCTCACAGACAGTCACCCGGAGGAAACCTACGCTGACACAGGGAGAACACACCACACTCCTCACAGCCAGGCCCCCAGAGCTGGACTTGAACCCACAACCTTCAGGTCCCTGGAACTGTGTGATTGCGACACTAACCTGCTGCAGCACCGTGCCGCCTGTAATTAAAGTTAACAAATATTCAAGAGAATATAATGTACTTTAGGAACACAACTATACTTTAACCACTGTTGTAACTTTTAAAGGTACATTTACACTGTTTCGTAGCTTTAGGGACAATGATACACCCTAACCGTACTTTTTTTTCTGAGAGTGTACCTTATGCTGAATTAGGGCCTACACTAAAAAACAACTAAAGAACTCTTTGTGTAATACATTTACCTAGACATTCACGCCTGGCTTCACATCTGCAGGAGGGAGGTGGCTCTTCAGTCAATTTGACAAGCTTGCCGCCCCAGATCTCCTCCGCAGCTCTTGAAGAATCTACAGCATGTGACAAAGTCTTCAGACAGCGGGTCTTCCGCTCGCTCTCTTCGCTGTCAGCTCGCTTGACAGCTGCCATTTTCAGCGCCCCCGCCGCCTTTCCTGCATTTGTTATTCCTCCACCTCGCCTTTCTCAGGATGGAGATCTCAACAGCCAGGAAAAGCACCATGTCACCACTGATTAACACTAAAGAAAAAGTGGGGAGGGAGTTCTCAAAAGCCAGGCAAGAACTTTAAAGCAAGGTTTGAGGCAGACTTTGGGGATTTTTGGTGCATCTTTAGACTGGTTTCTTTATTTCGCGTATGCATAGTGTTTTTATCCTCTCTTTTTGATGTTTTTGTTCTGGTTTTTGGACTGAAGATGGTGCAGTTTGGGTGATGGATTTCACTGACACCTTTGGACTGGTTGCACACGCTAACTAAAGCATGCTCGTCCTTTTCCTGGTCTTTTTTTTCTCCTGAATGAATATTCGGCCCTTTTTAGACTGAAAAAATGAAACAGGAGGAAACAATTGAGTGTTCTCTGCTAGTTAGGCAGAGCACCAAAAGTCAACAAAAACAAAACCAACCAAACCCAAATGTAAAAAAGCTCCACACAAAATCAGCGTGAGAGAGCAACACATGATCTGCTGCTAGTCCTCTATGTGTGGTTCTTTCTGTCACTCGGTGGAGAGAGCTGGCTGCGATGCCAGTGCATATCACAGATGATTATATCAGTCATTTCAGCCAAGCATAACACAAATGGCCAAAGCAAGTGAGATGCAGTCACATCTGCAGTGTCCACTGTTCCACCATAGTTCCGCATCTAGAGCCTGGACCAACACCAGCACGCCACATTTTCCAGACAGATGGACACGCACACCTTTTGCTTTGCCTTTTCGAGGTGCCAATCATTTAGAAGAGAGGCTGGTCACATTAGCATACACAAACAATCAGTGGGCAGTGTCTGTGCACTGAACTCAAAGCCTTCACTGGACATGCATTTACAGGAACAGATGACAAGTTACAAAGCCCAAATTACCACAACTGCTCTTGACCCGTCTCTGCTTACACTTTTCCTACAAATATTGATGAATTCCATGCCATCCAAGGAGAAATGTCTTGTAAACAAATAAGCCAGACATATCAAAAACACATGACGGTTTCACCATTGTTTTCTCTTTGAAAGTATTTCAGTTGAACAAATAACGCTGTTGTTTGGGAGATGTATACACTGGTCTGAGTCACACTGTCATAATAGTAATACTGTGTTGACTGCCTTGAGAACACATTCTGAGGTCAACATTTCGGGTGGTACAACATTTTAACCGCACTTACATGTGGCTATTCGTTTATCGTCAAAGAAAAATAAGAATGAAGTTTGGGCTTAAGGTCCAACTGGGCTCAAAGTCAGCAGTCCTCTTTTGCACTGTCTTTTCTAGACCCAGATACAGGAGATATTATCGTAGCTACCATAGGTCCTGGACAAGAAAATGTGAAGGCAACATAGACGATTCTGGAGAAGTACTGTTCTCACCCCCCCACACACTTATTTGAAGCTCCATAACTTTGGAACTGGGTGGCACGGTGGTGCAGCAGGTTGGTGTCGCAGTCACACAGCTCCAGGGGCCTGGAGGTTGTGGGTTTGATTCCCGCTCCGGGTGACTGTCTGTGAGGAGTGTGGTGTGTTCTCCCCGTGTCTGCGTGGGTTTCCTCCGGGTGCTCCGGTTTCCTCCCACAGTCCAAAAACACACGTTGCAGGTGGATTGGCGACTCGAAAGTGTCCGTAGGTGTGAGTGTGTGAGTGAATGTGTGAGTGTGTGTGTTGCCCTGTGAAGGACTGGCGCCCCCTCCAGGGTGTGTTCCCGCCTTGCGCCCAATGATTCCAGGTAGGCTCTGGACCCACCGCGACCCTGAACTGGATAAGGGT
The DNA here is from genome assembly GCF_029633855.1 of Hoplias malabaricus. Classification (NCBI taxonomy): domain Eukaryota; kingdom Metazoa; phylum Chordata; class Actinopteri; order Characiformes; family Erythrinidae; genus Hoplias; species Hoplias malabaricus. The sequence goes on from NC_089819.1 coordinate 23,161,084, forward strand.
TACAGACAATGAATGAATGAATGAATGAATGAATGAACTTTGGAACGGTTTGTTTGAGTAGGAAGCTGACTGTAGCTTGTTCGTTGCTGAAGTGTAACTTACCACAGCAACTCATTTGTTACTCGAGCTGTTTAGTTGTGTAGCACTTTCCTTATGAGTTTACTTTCGTGCAGTCAGCACTCTTCTGAATCAGTTCCACCTTAAGAAATGCATTTGAAACAGCAAATTAACCACGTATGCGACAGGAATAGAGGAACATCATCATCTCTTTTCATGCTTTTCAATGTTCTCAGGGGTCTGTCCATTGTCCAAATGCCTCCAGATGTCTTTTATCAGCCGTGCCTGAGAGAGAGAGAGAGAGAGAGAGAGAGAGAGAGAGAGAGAGATAGAGAGAGAGAGAGAGAGAGAGAGAGAGAGAGAGAGAGAGAATCATCTGAACCAGTTTGGACAGAGACATGAACCAGAGCTGCGTACAAGCCACCAGACCATTTTTCAGCTCGCAAACAAACCCAAAAGAACACAAATGGTGAGGAAACATTCTCTGAATTTTACAAAAAATCATAAACTTTTGGGATCTCTTAAAATGGCAAAGGTATTGCTTTTACATTTATTAGCTGCATACTGTCTGCAGTTTAAGGGATAAGTAGGACCATGTAGATGGGAATTTAAAATTGGTTTCCCTGGAACTATCCTCGGAAACATATTCGTATGAACTTTTAACCAGGTTGCACTCTACACGGTGTGACATGAGCGTCAAGACCACGTTCCAAGGCCAGCAAATGAGTCCTGTGTAATGATGGGCAGTGTCCTTCCAAATAGCTCCTGCACTCTCACAGCAAGTGTCTCCCTTCCACAGGGTCACTAATCATCCATTAAGTGACTCTGACAGTAATGAGCAATGGGGATGTATGTGTCCAGAGCGCCTAAACGAGACTAAACGAGAGCACTTATGATACCAGTAAACTTCGGCCAATCTTCACAATATTTCATTGGACGTTGAGCTGCAGAGCTGTGACCTCAACCCATATTAACCTAATGCGAAGCGCCACGCTCTCTCTTAGGGACGGGGGAACGGACACCACGCTTCATTAGAACTTTCACTCGGCTGATGAGCGATCATTGACAAACCCAACAGCCAGTCCCAGGCGAAGGAACGCGGCGAGCCTGTGTCTCCTTGAGAGCAGCATTCTCTGTGCTACATTGGGTCTTTTCCTTGAGGCCAAATGTATGGGAGTGATTAGAGAAGAAGCGAAGGCAGGGGCTGCCTTCATTTCTGGACAGCTTCCTAGTAACACGTCTCCCATTCTGGGCTCAGAGAGGTCGACGCTGTCACAATTTCCCCAACCACAATAGACAGGCACAAAGGCTGCAGCAGGGAAGTAAATGCTGAAGCATTTGTGAATGAAACAAAGATAATCCGCGGAGGGATTAGGAACGGGCCTGTTGTTTCTGAGCTGGGGAAGGATGTTTGGGATGGAATGCTTCATGAACTGAATTTCACTTGGATGGCCTTTTGATGGCATGACACAGCAGGCGTACAACACAAAGGAAAACTTTTCCAATGGCCCAATAAATTTCCATTTTCAGCATCCGGCTTTCAGACTCCTCGTCCTTCTGTTTACGATGCAGTATCTTGGGTTTGACCTGTTGTTTGCTCTTTGCTAGAAAGTCTTGGTAAATATGTCACTTCTGATTGCAACTCTAATGGAACTTGGAACTGTGATGAAACCAGTTCTGATTTGCATCAAAACAATCAAATCCTAATGTGTTGGGCCTTCCTGTATCTCGCTCTTGCACTTCCATGCTTCCCCTGATATTTTGCCAGTTTAAACTTTGATGAACTTTCTGCTGAGTGCTGCAGCCTGGCTCCCGGCGCAGCGAGGCAAAGAGCAGGGCCATACGTGCTAGAGAGAGAGATACAGAGGCAGAAAGAGAGAGGGGAAACTGCAGCTGTGTACCTAAGTTTCCTCAAAAACCCTGCCGATTTGAGGCCTGGCCCTTGGAGCCTCGTGTTCGCTGGCAAGCTTTGATTCACGCCACTCCAGTCAGCTCGAGCCACGAGGGCTTTCAGAGGTAACCGGCTGTGCTGACAGCCCCTCCTCAAGGCATTCGCCATCAACTTGTCATCTCGCCCCTCTCTTGCTGCAACATCAAAAACACCACTGCTTACAGAAAAATAACGAGAGAGGAACTGAAAAAACAGCTTCAAAAACACCATGCACCCATGAGAGCATAGACCTAGTGCACCAGCTGGATTTTGTTTACGGCCAAAAACAACAATTGGCCTTTGGCGTAGTCAAAAGGTGTGCTTTTTTAACATTTAATGAGATTCTTTTTTTGTAGCTCTACTATGTAAATATTCTGTCCAATATTAAAACATTTAATAAAAAATATGTTGAAGGAAAATCAATTCATTTAACCATAAGCATTACATCAGCGTTCCCACATATTTACATATTCATTATAACATATTTATTCATTTGTTGCTATTCATTAGATTTAAATCTCATAATTGTTTATTACTTTTATATATGGGTTTCCTCCGGGTGACTGTCTGTGAGGAGTGTGGTGTGTTCTCCCTGTGTCTGCGTGGGTTTCCTCCGGGTGACTGTCTGTGAGGAGTGTGGTGTGTTCTCCCTGTGTCTGCGTGGGTTTCCTCCGGGTGACTGTCTGTGAGGAGTGTGGTGTGTTCTCTCTGTGTCTGCGTGGGTTTCCTCCGGGTGACTGTCTGTGAGGAGTGTGGTGTGTTCTCTCTGTGTCTGCGTGGGTTTCCTCCGGGTGACTGTCTGTGAGGAGTGTGGTGTGTTCTCCCTGTGTCTGCGTGGGTTTCCTCCGGGTGACTGTCTGTGAGGGGTGTGGTGTGTTCTCTCTGTGTCTGCGTGGGTTTCCTCCGGGTGACTGTCTGTGAGGAGTGTGGTGTGTTCTCCCTGTGTCTGCATGGGTTTCCTCCGGGTGACTGTCTGTGAGGAGTGTGGTGTGTTCTCTTTGTGTCTGCGTGGGTTTCCTCCGGGTGACTGTCTGTGAGGAGTGTGGTGTGTTCTCCATGTGTCTGCGTAGGTTTCCTCCGGGTGACTGTCTGTGAGGAGTGTGATGTGTTCTCCCTGTGTCTGCGTGGGTTTCCTCCGGGTGACTGTCTGTGAGGAGTGTGGTGTGTTCTCCCTGTGTCTGCGTGGGTTTCCTCCGGGTGACTGTCTGTGAGGAGTGTGGTGTGTTCTCCCTGTGTCTGCGTGGGTTTCCTCCGGGTGACTGTCTGTGAGGAGTGTGGTGTGTTCTCCCTGAGTCTGCGTGGGTTTCCTCCGGGTGACTGTCTGTGAGGAGTGTGGTGTGTTCTCCCTGTGTCTGCGTGGGTTTCCTCCGGGTGACTGTCTGTGAGGAGTGTGGTGTGTTCTCCCTGTGTCTGCGTGGGTTTCCTCCGGGTGACTGTCTGTGAGGAGTGTGGTGTGTTCTCTCTGTGTCTGCGTGGGTTTCCTCCGGGTGACTGTCTGTGAGGAGTGTGGTGTGTTCTCTCTGTGTCTGCATGGGTTTCCTCCGGGTGACTGTCTGTGAGGAGTGTGTGATGAAGTGGTGGCATGTGTGTGTATGACTGTTTATGTGCTAGAAGACACATTGTGAGTGAAATAAGCGACTGATGCCAAGGCTGAACATTTCTAATATTAAACTGTATTTGTCCAAAGACAATAACATGGGCAAAATCAGACAGCCAGGATTTCTTACATCATAAACCTAATGAACCAATCCCAACACCTTGTATGGCACAGCTTTCAAGCTTCAGGTGAGCAACAGAGGAGAGAATGGAGACAGAAGTGCAGACATGCACAGACTGGTAAGACATTTGGAGATTGGTTTATTGGAAATGATTTGATGAAGAGAGGTGAGTTTTTATAAGTTATTTGTTTTAAACATCAGTGAATATGAGCGTTATGTTGCTACAGAGCAGCATCGGTAGCGGCCTAAAGCCACACACTGACAAAGCACCACAAGGGTGACAGATCTGGTGGTCCCATAATCCCTTATAAATTGCCCACAACCTGTCACACACTGCCCGACCCTGTTGCTGGTGGAGTGCTGTGTGAGGGGTATGTGGAGGGGCCGGCTTCAGTGGGGCTCTGAGGGGCCGCTGGGGCCTGGCCTGACTCACCAGCGCCAGACGTGAGCACTCCTCTAAGAGACGGGGGGCGAACATATGCCCTGGGGCTGCCCGAAACCTGGAACATTAAGTCTTGCCATGGTGGCTCAGCTCAGCTGTGAACCCTGAGCTAGTCTGGCAGCTTGGCTGGGAGTGAGGATCTAAAGCCTGGACCACCGAGCCTGGTGTTATGGCCTTTGAGTGGAGAGGGAGTTCATGGGCTGATTTTTATTTTATTTTTTGTTGTTGTAGGAGAAAGTTCGAAGACAAGAAGCAGCCTCCAAAGCCAAGCCAAGTTCTGAGGGCAGAAGACTCACTCTCTGCAAACCAAACCAAACCAAACCACTGCTTCTTAAGATGGAACCAGCAAAATCGTGGTCTGCAGAATCCCACCAAGGTGTCGTCTTGATTACACACAGGACCAAAGGGCGGCCAGATGAATTGACTGAAATTTTGCTGAAGATGATGATATTGATGCTCATGATGCCAAACCAATTTTTGCCTCTGTGAAGTGGAGGAGAAACTTGAAGCAGATTTACAGAGAGGTAGAATGAAAGTGAGGCCTGTCGCCTGGCCCCAGACGGACGCGACGGCCACCAGCCGAGAGAAATGGGAGGATGAGGGAAGGATGAGTGCCCAAATAAAAAAAAAAAAAAGCTTTTTCATCTCGCCTAAATCTTCACTCCAGCATTTGATAACTCGCTCTTGATTATGCAGTGGGAACTGCATAAGGACATCAGTGCACTCGTCTGAGGCACTGAAGCATTTTTTCCCTCTCTCTCTGCACAGCCCTCGCTGTGTTTTTGGCAGTTACAACTGACCATCATGTGCCGCGGTGCCAATTTTTGTGAAAACTGGCACATATGGCAGCTGAAGTGCCATATGCCATAACAGAATATTTTTGGCTGTTTCCACCATTTGTATAATCGCTGGATCCGGTTTAAAAGTGGCTCATTATTAATTTATTCTTTTTCTCTCCCCATTTTGTTCCCCTCCAGATGAACCATTTGATGTGAATGCATCTCAGAGTGTTAATTTAAGGTAGACTGATGGGAGAAACAGCACTCAGTGACCTGCAGAGGAATATAAAAGTGGACTACATGGTTGTGCTAACTGTGGCTTTCATGTGTGGGATTGGTGTAGGAAGCAATGTGCAGAGAGAGAGAGAGAGAGAGAGAGAGAGACAGACCTCTCTCCTTCTGCTCTCAATAGACACTTGGAACTTGCCTTCTTCGCTGCCGTCAGGTCTCTGACTCCTCTTCCTTTTCCTCTTCTGCCCTCCATTGGAAAAAGAATGGAAATCCTTCAGCGCTGCTGACAGAGCGCTGCTCTAATCTGCTTTGCTGCTGATTTATGAGATCACTTTTAATACAAGCATCACAGAAACCTTCCTCTGTTGTACATGGCCACTCTCTGACCTGAGGGTCCCCTCTCTCCATGCTGTGTCTTTAAGGCAATCACACGGGGGCTCCTCCACACATAGATGAGTGTCAATCCACTGTAAATCAACAGAGGAGTCATTTTAAATGTGGCGTATATAAAAAAGACAAAAGGGTATTTGTTTATGACACACTTCCTGAATATCAATTTGTGTTTATTGCTCAATAAAATGACAGACATTTCAAGATAATGTTTCAAGTCTCTTATATATTTTACTACATTCATTCATATGTTAATTGTCTGTAATCACTTGGGGTTATTTTATTGCACTGAGCCAAAAATCATAACCACATTAAGCTTAAAAACATCTTAGTTACATACACCATTGATTTGCATTAATATAATCATCCTCTCTCCTATTTCCTCACATTTACACATTAATCTATTAAAGTCCTATATGTTCTGAAATTTGCAACTAAATGGTGGCAAGGCTTATATAAACAACATGGCCAAAAGTGTGTGGACAGCTGCTTATCCAACATTTCCTCTCACAATAATAAAAGTATCACTAGGTCCTCTTCTTGCTAAACTTTAGACTATAGGCTGAAACATTGCTGTGACGATTTGATTGCCTATCAGCCATTAGACCTTTAGTAAGTGCCGGTGCTGATGATGGATGGATAGTTTTGATTTGATGCCACTCCAAACTCAACCCAAATCTACTGGATGGTGCTCCTTGACTCCAGAGAATACAGTCGCCCTGCTCCACTGCCCTGTGCTGAGGGGGGTTTACGCCCCTGTAGCTCACTGTTCACAGGAAAATATAGAGATTAGACGAGAAATAAATGGAATATATAGGACTGGCCATGTAAAACCACACCAAACTTTTAAATATACTTTGTTAAATTGCCTATAGCCTCCTGAATTATGATTTATATATTTAGTCTTTTTTTGCACTGTCGTAGGTTCACTTCAAATCCAATGAGTCCGAGCATGAAGCCGAAAATAACAAAACCTATGTCATGCTCTGAATATTTATGGACCCCACTGTCTGAGGTATATTCTACTTCACCCATATCCTAATCCCTATTGTAATTTTGGTATGAAGTATACATCATCAACCATAATCTCTTACAAGAAAATGCCTCCTACAAGATGACAACGCACCAGTTGAAATCATTAAACAAAAAACAAAACAAATCCTCAGTGCTTTGTAATTATTTCAAGTATTAAATCTATAGCCTTTAATGGTAAATATGCAAATCTCCTCCTTCTGTTAATAAAAATATCATTGTAGGTTACCAGACAGCCTGTCATTGTCATAAGACACACAATGGATGAGCTGCTAATCCGATGACAGCTTACTATATTTTCTTTGTCCTTCTTACGTGAAAGATTACATACGTGTGCCTGGTATAATATATATCTGAGCTGAAAGTGTCCTCAGATTTGGCACATTTTTAGACCATGCAATTGTTGCTTCTAAAAGCAGACATGGATGCAGACTGGTAGTGGCTTGACCTCAAAGCACTACAATTAGCCTTAATACGGGTGTCATAGATCTGAAATCTGTGCCGTGCCATATTTGACGCACAGAGGAGGCGGTCTGTCCCTGTAAAAACACTGGTGTTAATGGGGGCTATTTGTTGTAAAACAATGAGGGAGGAAAAGGGGGGGAAGACTCGTTCTGTCCGCTGTGTGGCCTCTGCCTGCCACCATGAGCCTGTAGTTCACAGCTCAAGCAGATGGCTACTGATTGGGCAAGCTTTGTGGCTTTATTTCAGAGCACTGTATGGGGGGAAAAAGGTCCTTATCATGCTTGGCTAGGCAAGAGAGAGAGAGAGGACCAGGAGGAGATTTACGGCTAAGAAAGCGTAAATCCTTATAGACCTATGCCACCCTCTTATAATACGGCAAACGCATGAACTGGGAGGAAAACTCCACCAATTTGAAATGCTTAGTGCAAATTACATTTTGTATTTTATGTGTCATTTAGCGTCTATTCGGAACAAGAGGACAATTGTGCTTGACTGCCTACATTTCTGTGTGTGTGTGTGTGTGCGTGTGTGAGCGCATGATTGTCAGAGTGTGTGAAATGTGCTCATGATTAAAAAACAAAAAAGTGTTGCACAAAAATAGTCTGCGAGGTAAATAACTTTTTTTTGTTCTTTAACCGAAAAGACATCCATCCCATTAGCCTACTCAGTTCCACTTTAACATCCAGCTAACACCTGAACACGTTATACCATAATTTACCATGGAGGCTCTTTAAATTGATGGAAATAGTGGTAGAAACAAAATGGAATTATATAATTTCTTCTAAATCTAAGAGTCATATTTACAATATAGTACAGAGGATCTAAATTTTATAAAGTGTTTCAAATTGACTTATACAGACCATCACACAACTCAAAAACACCACCTTTCTGGTAAAGAAAAAAAAAATCATAGCATCCATGCTCCTGGCTGTGAAAATACAAGAATGTCTGATATGAATGAGCAAAATATAAATTCAAGAAACATGACAATTGCTTTGGCTTATCATGAATTATGAGGAGATCCAATTAAATAAGTTTAGACTAGCCTTGTCTTGATTTTCCCCTTTTAGAGGCAATATTAAGAACTCACCTTTAGTCTATATTTTAGTACATTTACAGCATTTAGCAGACACTAAACAGGCAAATTACAAATGTGTTTAACTGAAGGATGGACAATGCATCCTAGATCATGTGAATAGAGTCCAAAACACTCAAACCAATACAGTTAGAATCAAGAGCCAGGTACCTACAATAGAGGGATACAACATATAGTGCAGTACCAGATCAGAGTCAGGACGAAATAGCCATAAAAGAGAACCAGTAGTGCAATAGCTACAAGACATTTCAGTAAATGATAGATTAATATATACTGAAATACTGCACAAAGAGATTGGCCTTGAAGTCTGCATTGTAAAGTGCTCCGGTCAAGTTCACTTGATGTAACCTTACAAAATATACTCTGAAAAGGGACAGGGCTAAAAAATGTAGGTCTTTCCTATCTACAGATAATCTATATCTTGATATTTTCCTAGAGTTGTGTTCCTGCTACCCAACACCAGCGTTCAAATGTCTGTTTGGCTTTAAGGAGTTGTTGCGTTAGCGTAGACGCATGAGGTAAATTTAATACTTGTTTTATATGATTTTTTTTCACTTGCTAAATGAGGAATTCAGAAAATAGATGCTTGAATGAAGTAAGGGCAACTTCTTTTTAAACTGTATCCTAAGACTGGGTTGCGTTAAAATTAGATAATTAAAAAAATTAAACTCGTTCCCACAGTAGCTACATGCTAACTTCTTGGTGTGGACCCCTCTCGCCTTCCCCTCAGGTGTTCATTTAAGATGCGCGTTTCTAAAAAGCAAGCTGTACGTGTAAATCGCCGCAGATTAAATCCAGAACGGAGATTAATTCCAATTTTTCCAGTGATTCAGTTCTATCTGCTCACTGTCGTTACAAACGGAGGGAATGCGGAAGGAGAGATGGGTTTAAAAGGTAGAGAGCCGTTAGGAATAAAACGGTTTTAGAAATACTGAGGTAAAACAAGCTCTCTGTTGACGGACGGTGTCTAGGTTAACTGCAGTGGGTTTAAGGGTACAATAACGACTGTTCTGGGGCCTGTTGAAAACCAAGTATCAATAGTAATAGTCGAAATAGAGCTGCATTTGATGTAATAATCATCATTACATTGTTTTATAGCAAGGTGAATGACTACTGTTAGGCTGCTACAGCTAATTACAATTACTACTCCAAGCCCCCACTTATAATGGTATTACTTATTCAGCCACTACTATTAATATCGTTATTACAAATACAATAATACTAAGGCTAATAATTCTTTACAAAAAAATAGTACTACTAATGCTAACACAGCTACAAGTGCACACTTAGCAACAGTATTTGTAATGCACCCAAGTGCTTACACTTTTAAAACTTTCTGAAGGAACCACTTGCAACATGTTTTCTATCATGGGAAGGAACCATGGTTATTTGGGTCATCATGGTTCTAGATATCAGTGCTATTACACGGCACTGAAGACTGCTCTTGCTACAACAGCACCATAAGTGTTCTTCATGGTATAGAACACTAGATAAAATGCACTAAATAAATATGAAGAGCTGAGACAAAACTCTGTTTGTCAATGTTTAAAGAATGATTTTAACAGCACACATCATCTTGTATATTATTACCAGAAGTAAAATAGTGATTATAAATATGCTACATAAAATGGAGCAATTATATGTTATATATATATATATATATATATATATATATATATATATATATATATATATATTTATAATATAAATGAAATACATTTTACTTTGACTCATTGGCAATTTCACTGTGGTTGTACAATGACGGAAAAGTTCTTGAATCTTGGGTCTAAAGGAAAGACTTTAGTGACTTTCAGCAGAACAATTAATAATATTGGTTTACCATCCTCATACTGTATGCTCAATCTCAATCACCTACCAATAAAAACAGTGACAGTAATGGGTTCTATCAGCATACACCCATCCATAGAATTAGCATTATTTTCCTTACATTATACAGTAACCAGAAGCTCTGTCCTACATTTGTGTACATTAGATGTGCATCAAAAGCTGTGGACCTGCTACTACACTACACCTCAAAAACTGTTGTAGAAGAGTCGAGGAGCAATATGTGAGCAGTTGTAGTGATCTCTCTCTCTCTCTCTCTCTCTCTCTCTCTCTGTGTGTGTGTGTGTGTGCTGGGCTCGGTCAGTAAGGAGTTAAAGGGCGGAGTCGCTGGAGGACACGCCTCATTGGGCAGATTATGCGCAGCAAACAAAACGTGTGTGTGTGAGGCGGAGAGGCCGTCAGTGTGTGTGTGTGATTCAGTCCCATCTGCGCTCCCTCTCTCTCTCTTTATCTCTCTCTCTCTCCCCCTCTCTTCTCTCTCCATCGCTCTGTCTCTATCCTTCTGTGAGTGTGTGTGCGCGCGCGCGTGCGAGATGAACTGACGGAGCCTGGGAGCCCTGCTGGATTATTACTATTCTGATTATCATCATTATCACCATCATCTCCATCACTGTTTTCCACCTTCACTGAAGCAGGTGAGTACGCGCGGTTCACTGCAGCTGCACGGAGCAGCGGCTTCAGGTTTTCAGGGGCAACTGACACTTCTCTGGGCTTTTGAGAGAGATACGAGTTACGCCTTAAAAGTTGGAATAATAACAAAAGCAGGAGGAGGTTATAAATCTCGCCGAGGTCAGCGGGTTCAGCCTGGGGCTGCGGGGCTCTCCAGTGTTTCCACTATTTTAGCTCAGATGCATATTCATTGGGCTCTTTTGTGTGATTTTGGTCTCGTCTCTGAGAGAGAGAGAGAGACTAACAGCTGCCAGAAAGAAAGGGGTGTCCGCTGAACCGGGGCTCTACTGAAAGAGTTAAACAATAATAAAAATAACACTAAGAAGGATTTTTAGCAAAGGAAATCTTCGTAGAGGAAGTGAATCAAAGCTGAAAGGCAGAGGGTCCAACTCGTGTGGAGACTGTGTGGAGTCCGCGGAGATGGTGAGGATGTGAAGTTTTGTCTCCGCGCTACTCTTACAGCATATTAATGTGTTGCGTTTTAGAGGAACGTGTGTGTGTGTGTGTGTGTGTGTGTGTGTGTGGTAGTGTGATTAAATTACCGTCATGAGACCATTCTCCAAGAAAAAAGAAAACTCGACAATAAAAAATGTAATAACTTTAGAGATAAAATTATTATACAATTTATTATTATTATTAAAATTATTGTTATAATTATTATTTATATTATTATTATTATTATTATTAAAATACAAACGAGGTTCATTCTATTTCAATTTCAAAATTAAGAATTGTAAAACAAAATAAATAAAATCCACCCAAAAACAAAACAATGTGGCAATGTGCCTCATTGGAAACTGTCTTACACAGCTTTAATATCCGCCTCCCTCAAGGTTTTTTTAGTAAGGTGTTTTTAGGGGTGGTTCTACAAAGAAACATTAATTGACTGTATTTGACCGTTTCCTTCTGAAATATGTGGCTGTCCTCTAGGGAAAATCTGTCGTAAACGGTCCTCAGTGACATTCAAGTGCTCTCCAAAACTAATTTTTGGTTCTGTACACAACAGAACTACATTTACGGGCCGTGTCCACCACCGAGGGCCATTAAATTAAGGAGTGGGACACTTGATTGTAAACTGCCTGGATTCTTTCAACACTGTGGGAAAAAAAAGTACAAATAAAAGACATCAGATAATATTTTAATATTTAATAAAGCTCCCTTCACAAATTAAACGTCGCTTAAAATCGCTTACAAATTGCAGTATTAAAGCCCCAGCTCCTGTAAGCTCCTAAAGGCGAGCAGTAAGGCAGTGTGCAGGGAGCGCTGGGAATAAATGTGGGATAAAGAGGTTTAGAGCAAAAGAGATTAGAGTCTGGGTGGTTATCAAAGGAGAGGCGTGTGGATTTTTATAAAATTTAGCGTCTGGATGTTAGCCTTCCCTTTATTCGTTTAATAATAAGTTAGGACAGTGAATTACGGACTCTCTCTCTCTCTCTCTCTCTCTCTCTCGTTTTATCAGTGTCTCTGTGCCTCTCTCGGTGTTTTTCTCGGTGTTTCTTAGGCGGAAATCGCACGGTTAGTAAATGTGAGCTGAGGAAAGAGTCATTAACTGTGTGTGCTGCTTTAATTAGTGTGTGTGTGTGTGTGTGAGAGAGAGAGAGAGAGAGAGAGAGAGAGAGAGAGAGAGGTGGATTATGGTAATGAACGCAGCAAATAAAAACACTGGGAGACTTAAAAAAAACAATCCATTTTTTTTAAACGTATAAAATATTTAAAAAAAAAAAGAAAATAAAAAATCTAAATAAAAAATATGAGAAGAAACAGCTGACAATTCAGTTATGGATTGTATTATAAACATATTATTATTTTTATGATTATTAATTGTTATTGTTATTATTATTGCTTTGCCGTTTTATTATTTTATTATTGCTGTATAATTTTCTATTATTATTAGAACTAGTAGCTGTAGTAAGATGAATATGTGGCATAATAATTATTGCCATTTTTTACTTTAGTGTTTGTGTATTTTATTCTCACTATTTTAACTTTTTTAGGGGGGGGGGGTTGTTGCTAAGTTACTGTAAGTGCTGTTAAATATTATTAGTAGCAGTAACTATTACTTTTGCATGGTTTCTTTCTATAAATCGTTCACTGTCTCTGTAGCTTACGATAGAAAAAATATGTTTTGTGTAAAAAAAATGTTTTGTTTCTCAGACCCGCTTTAATAGAGCGTTAAAATAATATGAAGCATTATATATAACATAATATGAAAAACGGCATAGTCACATTTAGGGAGTTGAACCTAACAGCCTTTATTTCGTCCCGGAAATACATCACGGGGGATCCGTTCAATCAATAGCTGAGCTGGTTATGCGGGGTCATAAAGGGTTAAAACAGAAATGTACCGTTAATAAGTCAGAGGCCGCTAAAAGTCCGGAGAAATGCTCGGTTACTGCGAAGTTAGTGTTAATCCGAGCACAACTCCTCGAGCTCCCGGGTTAGTGTCGAATTTTATAACGTCACGCCTATCAAAAACTTTTTATCCTATACAAAAAATTGTAAAAAAAAAAAAAAAAAAAAGCTGCGCCCAGAGCAAACCGCAGGGAAAACAGAGAAAACGTTCTTTGAATGTTGGTGCTACATATACAGCCAATTAAAAACATCTTACGTCAGTTAATCAGACTGATAGTCAGAAGGTGAAATGGTCATCTGAGTGTTCACAATTCAGCGCAGACCCGCCGTCTTTAATAAAGAGTTGAACTGAACAAACACAGGGTTAAACGGAGGCTGTGGGCGTGCACTGAAGCACAGCTGGACATAAACGAGCATTGTGGGGTTTTTCAGTGATGAGGATTTTACTAAAGAGGAGCAGTACATGTCTGACGTGCTGAAAGAGGCAGGCTCGTGTGCAAAAATACTAACACCCCTTGTGTGTTTTGTGGATTGTATTAGTGAGCTCACCCTCAAAAGTCACTGTTCCTCTACGACTTGGAATGCATTTATTTGCAGTAAATAAAACATACAATTTCACCATGGGGTTCCCATACATTTGCAGCTGAATCTGGCTATAAATTTTTCTACACTACTTGAACACTCCAGCTGCTCTTTTAACGAATAGGAAAAATAGAAATGTCCCACAAGGCCATGGAATAGATTCTCTTAATTTCAGCCTGCATTCAGATCATTCTGAGATACATTTGGGGGTTGGATGTGTATTAAAATGGACCTTGCTAAAAGACCAGAAGCCACTGATATTAACTTTGACCCTCTCTTCGTCTTGTTCTGTGTGCGGAAGGTGATGATGGAGGAGTGCAGTTCTCAAAAGCTGTTATGGGACGGCGAGGCCAAGGCGATGCAGCAGTGTCTGACGGACATCTTCACCAGCGTCTACACAACCTGCGACATCCCAGAGAATGCAATTTTCGGACCCTGTGTCCTCAGCCACACGTCACTGTACGACAGCATCGCCTTCATCGCCCTCAAAGCCACCGACAAGAGGACTGCACCTTACATATTCAGAGTAAGACCTCATATCCAGATTCACCTCACACTCGGTGTCAGCTCTGAGCACACTTCAGTCCGGCAAAATGAGTTTAACACTGTGGAGAGTGTGCTTCCCTGCAGCTCTGAGAATATACAGTGTGCAAAGGCTTCATCATTCAGCAGCTTTGTTTATAATTAGTCTTTGTTAAATTGTAGCACAAGCATTACATTAAACACATTCTCTGCCTGTTTATGTGATCTCAATACTACAAAGCCTTTGAGAAAACTGGTCCCAAATCAGTGATTATACTGATGTTTATTAATGTGGAAGGCAAATTTGGATTGCCCTGTAACTGAATGAAAAATACAGGGCATACACATTTTACAGCAGTGGGTTTGCCGTTTCAACATTTGTTTCTCGCCGACCGTAGGTGGATACCTCAGCCGCGAACAGTTCCTCTGAGGGTCTAATGTGGCTGCGGCTCGTCCAGTCTGCGCGAGACAGGGAAGAGCAGAACCTAGAGGCCTACGTAAAGAACGGGCAGCTGTTCTACAGGTCGCTCAGGAGAATCGAGAAGGACGAGGAGCTGCTGGTGTGGTATGGAAAAGACCTGATGGAGCTTCTGCTACTGAGCTCCAGCAGAAACCAAGTCAAAGGCAAAGGTACATTCCTGAAAGTTTGTGTTAAATTTTGCTCATAATCTGTGCATTTTAAGAACTAGCTACATTTGCATCTGAGCAAGGATTCATCAAGATGAAGATGTTTTTAGAACAAGCTTAATTATATACAAAAAAAGAAATAGATTCATACACATGCACCACTGGTCTAAGTAGATGAGCAAGCCATGCGTAAAGTTAAAATGCCTTATTAAATTACTCCACAAAAGGGAAGTCAGGACTTGAATGGAATGAACTACTTTTGTTTAGAGGGTGGTACAGAACACGAATTTACATAGTAATTCTCTGAGATCATTGCTGTATCACTGCTACAATCTAATGCTAATATTTGACTGTTTGTTTGTCTAAGCAAAAATACATATCCAATACACAGAAGACATTTTTAATGGCCCATGACCATGACAATGAATACAGACAATGTGGCCTGTATCGTCTAAAAATACAGCAAATAAGAGAAAATGTGCTGAACGATGTTGGAGTTTTGTTCGTTTCCGTTAGAGGCTTCCATTGACCTATTTTTCCTTAGCCGTTTTTAATTTGATGTGAAATTTGGCTGATTATTGCTCATGTGCTTCTCTATTTTTACACACATGCAAATTGTAAATAAATCCCATTAACGTTACTTTAATTTGGGTTCTTCTAGGATCGCCGCCATACCTGTGTCCGGACTGTAGTCAACGGTTCCAGTTTGAGTTTCCTCTCACGGCTCACCTGCGATTCCGCTGCACCAAGAGACTTCAGAGCATGGCCAGCATGGAGGATGAGGCGAAGGAGGCAAGTGAACAAGCCAGCATTCCTCTGACAAGGTCTAGCCCCAAGCACGGCCGCTCGGAGGGCTTCTCCGGCTCCCAGGATGGAAAACCGTCCACAGACTTCCACAACCTCGCCAGAGACTTGGAGAATAACAGGACCAGTCCTCCCAGCGACAAAGAGGCCGAGATCTTGAGTGAGAGCTCGGGAAAGCGCAAGTTCTCTGAAATGGAGGACAGCAGGGGCATGGGACTGTCACAATCCCTGACAAAGTCGAAGGAGGAGCTGGTGAGCTCAGCTCAGCACTACCGTGGCGTGTATGGCCTGGAGGACAGTAGGCGGCCTTTCTCTCCCTCTGCCTCGGACGCACCCGAGGTGAAGCGGAGCGCCTTCACAGAGGTTAAGAAATCACCACAGACCTCAAAGCACGGTGGCAAGAACTCTGAGAACAAGGCAGACTCAGGGCGTCCGAGCGGGAACCTAAGCGAGAAGCATGTGAGCATCCGGCAGGTTCTGAGTGAGACGCAGCTGCCACAGTCACGTATCGAGAGCTCCACGGCAGGAAGCGCCTTCACCTCGGTTCTGCAGCAAGACACCGGGAGTTCAGAGCGTAAGAGTGCCTTCAGCCAGCCCTCGCGCTCCTTTGCACAGCTCTCACCGCTAGTCATGGCACCCAAGATCCTGTCCGCGGTTGACTGCCACCCGGCGGTGGGGGACACTGTCTCGTCTAGCCGACTCTACCAGGCCGACCACTTGGCCGCCAAGATTCAAAGCTCCGAACTGGGCAGTAACTGCCCTGTACCCGGAGCAATGGCCAAGCAGAGCCCCTTCCTGTATGCCACGGCCTTCTGGCCCAAAACATCAGGCCCCATCCAACTGCAGATGCCCTCAGCCCTCACTCTCCTTCCACCATCCTTCACCTCGCTCTGTCTCCCCGCTCAGAACTGGTGCGCAAAGTGCAACGCCTCCTTCCGCATGACCTCAGACCTGGTGTACCACATGCGCTCGCACCACAAAAAGGAGTATGCCATGGAGCCGCTGGTCAAGAGGAGGCGTGAGGAGAAGCTCAAGTGTCCCATCTGCAACGAGTCCTTCAGAGAGCGCCATCACCTCTCCCGCCACATGACATCCCACAACTGACATCTCACGGATTTTTACTCTTTACTCTTCACTTGTCAATGGCTTTGTTTCCCTGTTTTTTGGTTCTTTATTCCAACAAAGGAAACCAATCTGGAGAAATACTCACATATTTGATCTCACTTTCACAAGGACATTTCTACAGCATCCTTTCTTTCAAACGTCATATGAATATTATTATTATTTTATTTTTTTGTGTGTGTTTTTGACTCTAAATTATATTTATCATAAAGAAGCACTTACTATTTGGGTGAAAAACCAAGGAATAATAATAATAACAATGTGTATAATGTACTTTGTATTTTGTACATATTAATGTATAATGTATAGAAATTGAATTGAAATGTAGTTCCATTTCTTGAAAAGAAGGAAAAACAAAAAAAACTATTCACTATTGACTTTTCACGTCTATAGGCCTATGGGTGAAATCCTGAAAATACCTGAGAATATGATGTTGAACTATATTTAAGAATGCATGTAAATGATAGTTATTGGTTTCAGATTCAGTCTATTCACAACAATGTACATACTTGTTTTCGTTTGAATACAAAGTGTAATATTTTGTGTCGGTGAGGAATAGATTCAGTGTTTCTTCCTTTTTCTGAAATTTACTATTTGATAGTTTATCTAACCATGTTGAATGCATTGACAATAAAAATAGCTTTATTTTCATTGGACTGCGTGATTCATTCGGAAACATTATATAACGTGCCCTTTAAAGTCAGAAAAGGGTTAAACATGATTAGTTACTAAAGGACAGTTTGTTTTAATGTGAGTTTGCTGTGTTTGCAGATTATAAAGGTTTATAAACTAGTTATGTATTGTAATGTTTCACTGAAATGTACTGCAGCTTGATTCATTTATTCAAAATACAGTATAAAAACTAGAATAATAACTGACAGGAGTGGGTGTGTATGGTGATATTTAGTGTAGAGTTACACTGAGTTTATAGTGAATATGCTGTGAATATTAAATGGTGATATTACACAGTTTAAAAGCGTGTTTACAGTATTCTGTGATTTGAGTATGGTGACAGTTGTACTCTTGAGTGTGATATCTGTATCGTAATAGTTATAAACAGTGTACAATGAGTTGGTGATATTTAGTAGTTATACAGAGTGTATGATGGGTACGATGTAGCACAGGGTGATACGACACAGTGTTTAAGGGTTTACTGTGATACACTTATTGTGATAAGTGTACACTGTTTGTTGAGTGATATCCTGTATGGTGGTAGTTATGCGTTAAGTGTGATATATTGCATGGTTATAGTTGTACACTGTAGTGAGTATGATATACTCTATGAGGATTCTTTTACACTTATTGTGTAATAAGTGATATACTTTATGATGATGGTTCAGTGAGTGTGTAGCCAATGTGATACACTGTATGGTGAAAGTTGTACACTGGGTGTGTAGAGTGTGATAATCTATTGTGATGGTTGCACACTGAGTGTGTAGAGAGTGTGATAAACGATTGTGATAGTTGTACACTGAGTGTGTAGAGAGTGTGATAAACTATTGTGAAGGTTGCACACTGAGTGTGTAGTGAGTGTGATAAAATATTGTGATGATTGCACACTGAGTGTGTAGTGAGTGTGATAAACTATAGTGATGTTTGTACACTGAGTGTGTAGAGAGTGTGATATACTTTATTGTGATAATTATGCACTGAGTATGTAGTGAGTGTGATAAACTCTACCATGATGGTTGTACAGTAAATGTGTAGCGAGTGTGATATATTTTATTGTGATGGACATACACTGAGTGTGTAGAGAGTGTGATAAACTATTGTGATGTTTGTACACTGAGTGTGTAGAGAGTGTGATATACTTTATTGTGAAAGTTGTGCACTGAGTGTGTAGTGAGTGTGATAAACTATAGTGATGTTTGTACACTTAGTATGTAGTGAGTGTGATAAACTCCACGGTGGTTGTACAGTAAGTGTGTAGTGAGTGATATACCGTAATATGAGAGTTGTATACTGCGTGTGTGATTAGTAATGCAGGTTGTTGCAAATGTAGCGTAAGCTGTAGTGAACGTCTGCGACATCCTATAAAATGCGCGAGAGCGCACGAGCAAGACACGCCACGAAGTGCTTCCTCGGACCTCTGAGCGCGCGACTCACCGGAATCTCATTTTCATCGGTAAACAACGGCTACAAGTTCACAAGAAAGAAGAGAAAATGAATGTGTAGTTGACTTAGATGTGTACAAATATATCTACATATACTGAGAGAAAATGTGGCAAAGGACGTTATAATAATAATAATTATTATTATTTTTTTTATTATTAATAGTAGTAGTAGTAGCAGTAGTAGTGTTATATAGTACTAGGCCTACATAATACATATAAATTAAATAGTAAAATTAATAATCAAAAGAAGAATCATAATTTGTAAAACACAATACATAATATATATAGACTGTGTGATAATATAAAGCGTATACAATCATAGAAATGATCTGTCCAGACATTCTGCTCAATTTAAATAGCAATTTTATTATTTTAAAATAGATTTATTATAATTGAATAATTTAATTCAGCTAAAATTCTATATTAAATTTATATTTTTATATTAACTCATTATAAATACTGTACTGACGGTAAATTTACGAGTAACTTAATAGCGATAATAATATTAATAATAATAAAAATAAAAGCAATAAATATTATTTTCATAATACAAGCAATAAAAAAATAATAATAATTATTATTATTATATTATTATTAAAATAATAATAGCAACAACAACAACAACAACAACAACAATAATAATAATAGAAATAAAAGTCTTGTTATAATGCATACCTAATAAATGTCATTAAAATATTTAAAGCTGATAAATAACTTTAATTCTATTAATTCCAGCGGTGTATTCACGATGGTGCGGTGGTGCTAGGTTAATGTACTGATATTTTTAAAACATTTTATGTATTTGTTTCAGAGCTGTTGTTGTTAAAATGGATAAAGACACTGTAACGTGGTCTGCGCTGCTTTATGAAGCTGCTTTAAAGAGAGAGAACTCAACACGAGTCATTTAACCACAAAAATAATATGGCCCTCCAAAACAGAGCTTAATGAAAAGATACATCACAGGCTTCTGCGAGTGTAAAACAGGGTCATAACCCGAGCAGGGGCTCAGTGTAAACAGGACAGGATTTACAGCCACGACGGTCGCTTTATAATCAATAGCTACCAGCATATGACTGTTTTCTTTACATTTTATTACATTCGTATGTCTCTCTCAGGACGAAATGCAAATCATTATTTAGTCTATGGGATGGAAATAGTCTGCAGGGTATGTGTGTGTGTATGTGTGTGTGTGTGTGTGTGTGTGAGAGAGAGAGAGAGAGAGAGAGAGAGAGAGAGAGAGAGAGAGAGAGAGAGAGAGAGAGAGAGAGAGAGAGAAGAGACTAAAATAGCTCAACAGTGACACCAAGCGTTCACAGTGAGAATTCTCTTCAGAACAGCTTATTAAATTCTACCGTCCGGAGAAACCTGACCCTCACTCTGCATTAGTCCTTACCCAGACGTTAGGAGGCACTCCACATAGCAGCGTTTCTCAGACTATCCCGATAACTTAAACATCCAGTCAGACGTTAAGGTTTGGGATATGTTATTTGCTGAGTTGTGTCCAATGCCGTTTCTACCGGAAGTGAACTTATTGTGAACTCAGGCATATACACTCATAATTGACATTACATAATAAACTTTGATTCTTGGTTCCTATAGCCATCTTTTCTTCAGGCGTTTACTAAGTTGTTCTTTGTAGTTTTTTTTTTCTGCCCATTTTCTCCGGTGACACATTAAGGGTCCCCAGTAAACAAGGAACGTTCCCTGGACGTTCAAAATAGGTCTAAAAGTAGTCTGTCCGTCAAGGACATATTTTAAACGTCAATGGACGTCCAAAATCCATCTTAATAAGTTAGTTAAGTGGTGACCAATTGATAACGTCAGTGGACGTCCAAAACGCGTTTTATACAAGTAATTTATTTCGGGACCAATTAATAACGTCAATGGACGTCCAAAATACGTCTAATAGTCGTCTTTTCAATGTCTGTGTTTGGACGTCTTTTCAACTTTCATTTTCAACCTTAAGAGAACGTTGATTAGACGGCAGTCATTACGTTATTTCCACGTTGAATCAACGGCTAAATGTTTACTGGGTCTGGACCCATGACTTTATAAAAATGATTTGTTCTTAACTGGACTGTGCTAAACGCGACCCTGAATTGGATAAGCGGTTAATGAGAATGAATGAATGAATGCATGAATGAACGAATGAATGAATGGACTGTGCTATACTCTTACTGCATGGCTGTTATTTTTCATCAAGCATGTAATAAAAGTACAGAAATGCCTGAAATGCTTTTACTGTGCTCCCTCACAGCTCCACCCTGAGAGCAAGAAGATGGCGGACCACTGTTGGTGACTGAGGGCAAAGTTGGAGGTCCACTAGTGTTTTGCACAGCGTTTTCTGGGCGGATCACTAGTGATTAAACTGAATTTTAGAGAAAAATGCCGCATTTTAGCACTTTTCCATTCACAGTCCAATTTACATTTTTTTTCCTTCATTAGGTTTTTTTTGTTGTTATTCTTTATAAATAAGATTAGTATATAATTTTAATCCAGCACAGTGTCAACATTTTTAGCATTTAATCATTTTATATCAGTTTTATACTCATTATTATATCTCTCAGAGTTGTTGGTAATATTTGTATTAGTTTGTTTTTTACAATAAAAGTCTCTTTGAATGTAAAATCTGTTTGAGGAGATTATAAATGAGTTATATCCTGTACAGGACAGTAATCTGAGTGGCCCCCTGGTGGAACAGCAGTGGTCTACAGTCAGTGGTGTGCCAGCCTTTTTATGCCATCCATCCATCCATCCATCCATTATTTATAACCCTTATCCAGTTCAGGGTCGTGGTGGGTCCAGAGCCTACCTGGAATCATTGGGCGCAAGGCGGGAATACACCCTGGAGGGGGCGCCAGTCCTTCACAAGGCTTTTTATGCCAGTGGACTGATATATGCTTGCTGTCTGGGCAGGGTTTCATAGTCCTGGATTCTAACCAATACAAACTAGTTAAGGATAAGGGAAAGCACTTTTGTAAGTTGCTTTGGATAAGAGAAACTGCTGAATGCTCTAAATGTAAAATGGGTCGGCTCCTTGCTGCACTGTTTTTGAGGCTGTGATATGTTCTTCCTGTGTTTGCGCGGGCTTCTTCCGGGTTCTCCAGTTTCCTTTACTTTAAAAACATTCATAACTCCCAGAGCAATGATTGATGAGGTTTGCAAAGCAGAGCTAAATCCGTAAATATAAGCCAGGTAAAAAAAAAAAAAAAACGATGTTTTGAGAGCCCAGTGCTCCCTCTACAGGAGAAATAAGGAACCAGAAACGTTGTCCCAAACAAATTTGCTTGGAACTTAGTCTACATTCAAGACTGAATACAATAACAACAGTCCCAGTCTACAGTCAACAGCATGATGTTTATACAAATGCTGTCCGTAGCTGACGAAGCACTCTGTATTTTTCTGCTGTGAAATAGTTCTCTGGGAAAATGGAGTAAACTCAGCAGGGGAATCTTGATGATCTCCTGGAGCTGTGTTCACCTCTGCTTACAGAGATATTTACTGCCCCCTGTCCCATGCTTTGAGGCTTGGGTCATGGTCTCCTCACTAAGCTCCAGTTACATTTGTCACCGTATCACTCAGCACTCAGGGGTCAGGCCTTCTCGCATGCGACCAATGCGGTCACCCTTGGCCAAACCAGCCGGCCTGCTTCTCATAGTTAGCGCATGATTGTGTCCTATGTTGAACTTCACCTCCATCAATAGCCAAGTTTAAAACACCCCTGCTCCAATTACGTTATTTTGTTGATTTTCACACTGATAGGTCATAGATGTTACCTCTTATAATTCACAGCTTCCAGACCGTCTACATTTAAAGGTCAAGTGTAAAATCATTAGCTTAAAGTGTGTGGACACACTGCTAATCCGGTATATTTTCTGAAATGAAGGGTATTAATAGTTTAAAGCCTTCTCAGAAGAGCCTCCTGTCCATGTTTTCCTGCAGTAACAGCCCCTGCTCTTCTAAGAAGGCTTTATGCTGTATGTTGGAACACTGCAGATTCTGCAGATTTAATAGCATTCAGTCACAGACGGAGATGGAGATCCGTCACTCCAGAGAACACAATTCTTTGTACTCCTCTATCTATAAGTTTGGCAATGAGTATGGTGGCCTCAGACTCATGTACAGCTGCTCCAGGACATTCCATTTTAGCGGTGAATGCTGCAAATACATCCCTGCCATTGCACACGTTTCAGTAGGACCATTACATTTCTATTTAGAGAAAAATAAGTGGATTTTAAACCATTCACAATCCTCTTCTGTAACTGCTCTCCCTGTGTCTGCATGGGTTTCCTCTGGGTGCCACGGTCTAAAAAATATATGGGTTAGGATGAAACAGTTCAAGACAATGAATAAATAAATAATTACTGATAATATAGCCAACAAACATTAAGTATTTATTACAACATGCAGATTAAGATGCACACAATTCTATACTTCCTCTGTTCTTGTTTTGTAACCTCTTGGCAACTCTCTCTCTCTCATTAAAACAGGTCAACACGATCTGAATTAAGAGTGTGTAAAGCTGGATTCCAGTATTAATAGATTCCTCACACTCACAACACTGTGACACCCGAGAGGACCGTGGAGACCATCTGAAGCCAAAAGAGTGATTTACACCCATACATTTCTGATCACTATAGGAAACTTCATTCAGCACTCCGCACACCCAGCTATATTTATATATTACACACTGTACTGCACGCAGACTTCATAACACTTGATATTGTCGGTGTACATTTCCAAATTCGCATCTACACTAGTTTTAAAAAAAGGAAATTCAAAAAGGAAATTAGTTAATTCTGCTGTTTAAAGACACTCCCAGATTTCCAGTTGTTTGAGCTCCATAATAAAAAAGAAAATAAGAAGCATTGCAAAAAATGGGATTTTCACATGTGAGTCTTAGTTCACCACAATCGTTACCACGAAAGGAGGGGGGGTGCCTCTCCTCGCAACCAGGTCTTATGATGTAAGTTGCCGCAGTAACAGATTTAAGATGCTACTGGATATAAGCATTTGATGATATTCAACCACAACATTAGGAAACCGACGCAGACACAGGGAGAACACACCACACTTCTCACAGACAGTCACCCGGAGGAAACCCACGCAGACACAGGGAGAACACACCACACTTCTCACAGACAGTCACCCGGAGGAAACCAACACAGACACAGGGAGAACACACCACACTCCTCACAGACAGTCACCTGGAGGAAACCCACGCAGACACAGAGAACACAGCACACTCCTTGCAGACAGTCACCTGGAGGAAACCAACACAGACACAGGGAGAACACACCACACTCCTCACAGACAGTCACCCAGAGTAAACCCACGCAGACACAGGGAGAACACACCACACTCCTCACAGACAGTCACCTGGAGGAAACCAACACAGACACGGGGAGAACACACCACACTCCTCACAGACAGTCACCCAGAGTAAACCCACGCAGACACGGTGAGAACATGGGAACTCCACCCAGATGGGACTTGAACCCAAGATCCCAGGCGAACGTGCTAACCACTAAGCCACCGTGCCGCCCAGTATATCACTTGTTAGAAGGTCCAGTCAATGTCTTCAATAACAGACACCCAATAAAATTTTCCTCTGGGAGATATTTGGTTTTTACTAAGCAACAGGTTTCTTCAGATGTTTATTATTATTATGGTTTTTACAAAATCAACGTATGCCATCCAGAAGCAATGACTGCATTATATCTTTGAAATTGAAATGACTTTGAAGTTGAATAAGGCCCTCAGGAATAACCTTAACCAATGCATTCATTCATTCATTCATTATCTGTAACCCTTATCCGGTTCAGGGTCGCGGTGGGTCCAGAGCCTACGCAGAATCACTATGCGCATGGCAGGAACACACCCTGCAGGGGGCGCCAGTCCTTCACAGGGCCTTAACCAATACAATTTATTCAAATACCAGGGAAGTTAGAAGTCATATGAAAGTACATTGCTAGTATTATCTACAAAAACCAGATAATATAGTAATTATATTAGAATTAATTAGCTGCAATGGCTAATGCACCTGACTGGCCAAGTAGAGTGTCACACTAACCGGCTGTTGTGAACAGTCTGGATTTCATGACCTCTGGTTTAAAGACTTCCAAGAGACTCACAACGTCGTCCTTACAGCAGCGAAAGCAGACAAACGAATTTCAGGTGCCCACAACATTTTGGCTGTAAACATGTTTTTTTTTTAATAGTTTCTAAGTGCACAGTCGTAGTGGACATTATTTTGTCCAAAACAGAATATGCCCCATACAGCAGTGGACTGCGGCTATTTTAACACAGAACCCACTGAGCCCGTGTCTGCGCTGACAGGCACAAATTTACACACAGCATGCACTGTAAAGACTTTATAGAGCCGCTGTGTTCCTCCTCTCTGTCTGATGACTGCTCAGTAACTGCACACACACATAACACACACCGCGCAGACACACACAAGCTGTACACGCACACACATGCCTTTCAGATTCTCAGTATTACACGAAAACAACAATCACGGAGTCTGTGGATTGCACCTGTTACTCTTCCTCGAACTAACACTTCGCATCAGCTGCAGATACGGCTGGGTTTCTCATTAACGGAAAGCAAGACTTTTTAATGCAAAACGTGGAGCAGCTGCCCATGAGTCTAAGGTCACCATGCTCAATGCCAAGTGTCAGTTAGTGGGGTATAAACCGTCTCAGCATTGGGGAGCAGGAACTTTGTTCACTAGGGCAATGCAGATATATGGAGCTGGAGTGGTATATGGAATCCACCCTCACTACCCGACCACATCAATGTGTAAGTGGCTGAATGTCATCAAATCCTTACAGCAAATATCCCAATAAGTACTCTAAAGCCTTTCCAGATGAGTCCAAGCTGTTACTGCAGCAAAGTGGAGACACAGTCCTTATGAACAGCCTGGATTTGAGAAGAAACACTTTTAATATAGTTGCTGTTATAATTTACAAGCGTGAGCCTTGTGACTAGAAACCCAATAAAACAATGTGAATACTGATACAGTTCTTAGAGGACTGTGGTCACAGGGCCCCGTCCACATCAGTCTCTTGTTACAGTCCGGTCTATACCTTATGAAAACATGCTCATCTTTTTTTAGCTGATAGATCAGCCGTGAGCAGGCATCTGCACTCAAAGCAAATATCTCCGGTTCACATGCCGCAGGGCAGAGTCATCCATGCCGAGGACATGTCACTGCTTCGGACGCTAACAATGCCACACAGCTGCTGTGACCCTGCCGCGCCGCTTATCTGCAAACTGCACCCAGACATTATCTGTCCAAAGTGTCCACCACAGCTCTCGCCTCCTCTGTGGGAAGGGAGTGAGTTAAATGTTTTTATAAATCACATTTAAAACAACTGACACTGAGACAAGTGTTTACAGTATGAGGTGTACAAATAGGTTTTAAAGCATTTTTTTTGTGAGTGTAACATTTAATTGTAATTCAAACATTCTCTTGCTCTTTTGTGATTTTATAGTAACTTGCGTAGTATTTAAAAAATTAATTCGTTTTGAAAACTGTGAGTGAAGGATTTATTGGTCACTGCCTTTGTTATGAGCTCCATTAAAATAGTGATTTATTTTTTAACAATTGTAAATGTATTGTATTAATTCTTAATCTTAAAAATGACAATCATCGAATCTAGTACTGTGCAGTTACCATAAAACAACAAAAGATCAGGATAATGTTTGAATTCATTCATTCATTATCTGTAACCCTTATCCAGTTCAGGGTCACGGTGGGTCCAGAGCCTACCTGGAATCATTGGGCGCAAGGCGGGAATACACCCTGGAGGGGGCGCCAGTCCTTTACAGGGCAACACAGACACACACACCTACGGACACTTTTGAGTCGCCAATCCACCTACCAATGTGTGTTTTTGGACTGTGGGAGGAACCCGAGCACCCCGAGGAAACCCATGCGGACACAGGGAGAACACAGACAGTCACCCAGAGCGGGAATCGAACCCATAACCTCCAGGTCCCTGGAGCTGTGTGACTGTGACACTAACCTGCTGCACCACCGTGCCGCCCGAATTTTCAAAATGAAAACATTAAATGTAAAACCCACATGCTCACAATCCCATGTTGTATGCTACTTTTTAAAATGAAAAATCATCTTATCTTTTAATGTTTAATCATTATTATATATGTTAGTAACAGATAAGAAACTGACAATGTCTACATTTGTTTAAAGCACAAAATATACTCTGTTGGTTGTTAGTTATTAATTATTTTAATTACCAGAAGTGTAATATATTTCTGTAATAAGGCATGATATTATCAATGAATTTGTCATTACTTTTATTGTTATTAAATCAGTGTGGGGACTTCATTACTTTACTGAGCTTTCCTTACATCTCTGGGTTTATTATTATCTACTTTTTTTAGTATACATATTTGAAATAGAGCAATAAAACATTCTTTCATTCAAAATACGTGGAAAGAACAGGGGATTGTTTCCCTCACACGGAGTTATATATCAATTGTAAAGTTCTGTGACTGAAAACTATTATTGTTCACAAAAAGCACACATAATTAATAGATGCTATGTTCATTTTTATATCTACACCTTTAAATCTAGGACTGTAAGTTTACAGCTGTTTGTCCAAGAACCATTAAAAAAGTTTTATTTTTAAGGGTGTACCATGAAGATGATGCCCTGAGATTTCCTTCCACCAGAGTAAAAATACGAGCCCGCGGAAATCCACTGTAAATCTATACTCAGCTAATCTGTGTCTCCTCTGGAGGTGTTCTGGATCTCTCTCTCTCTCTCTCTCTCTCTCTCTCTCTCTCTCTCTCTCTCCCCCTGATAGGTACAGATGAAGCCTGATTTACTGCAGGGGAGATTCCCTGCTAATCACACAAGCCATAAAAAGACTCTGTTTGTGGTTTTTATTTTCTACAAGGCCACAACATTCGTCACGCATTACTCTCTCCACACAGAAGACGACTGACCAGCATCAGAGCCAGAATACACTGACGTGAGGAATGACACCTGTGCAAGAGGCCAACACTCGGATGACGACCAAGAGAGGGACAAAAACACACACAGGAAGAGAAGACTGAGTGGGTACAGTTCTGCTAGCAACAGTCAGAGAAGTGTCTGAAGGGTTGTGATCTTTGAGCTGAAGGTTGTAAACACAAATCTACAAGTGTCATTCATTCATTCATCCATCCATCCATCCATTATCTGTAACCGCTTATCCAATTTAGGGTCGCGGGGGGTCCAGAGCCTACCTGGAATCATCGGGCGCAAGGCGGGAATACACCCTGGAGGGGGCGCCAGTCCTTCACAAGGCAACACACACACACACACACACACATTCACTCACACCTATGGACACTTTTGAGTCGCCAATCCACCTACCAACGTGTGTTTTTGGACTGTGGGGGGGAAACCGGAGCACCCGGAGGAAACCCATGCAGACACAGGGAAAACACACCACACTCCTCACAGACAGTCACTCGGAGGAAACCCACGCAGACACAGGGACAACACACCACACTCCTCACAGACAGTCACTCGGAGGAAACCCATACGGACACAGGGAGAACCCACCACACTCCTCACAGACAGTCACTCGGAGGAAACCCATACGGACACAGGGAGAACACACCACACTCCTCACAGACAGTCACCCGGAGGAAACCCATGCAGACACAGGGAGAACCCACCACACTCCTCACAGACAGTCACCCGGAGGAAACCCATACGGACACAGGGAGAACACACCACACTCCTCACAGACAGTCACCTGGAGGAAACCCACGCAGACACAGGGACAACACACCACACTCCTCACAGACAGTCACCCGGAGGAAACCCACGCAGACACAGGGAGAACAAACCACACTCCTCACAGACAGTCACCCGGAGGAAACCAACGCAGACACAGGGACAACACACCACACTCCTCACAGACAGTCACCCGGAGGAAACCAACGCAGACACAGGGAGAACACACCACACTCCTCACAGACAGTCACCCGGAGGAAACCAACGCAGACACAGGGAGAACACACCACACTCCTCACAGACAGTCACCCGGAGGAAACCAACGCAGACACAGGGAGAACACTACAAGTGTCATTATACGGCAAAAATAAAAAGTCTTGCTCATCGCATGTTTCTTCTGAAATGAGGGGCCTTATGTAGGTTGCTTCAGTAACAGATTTAAGATGCTACTGGATATAAGCATTTGATGATATTCAGCCACAACATTAATAGGGGTGGGGTGCTGATGTTTGACAGTGATTTCCAGGTCACAAACACCACTCCAAGGCATTCCAGAGGTATTGGATGCGGCGCCATCACTTTAGAGAATGTTGCTCAGTTTGGATACTCCCCCATTAGCTGATGATTGGCATTGGGCATTGTGACCTTAGGCTCATGTATAACTGCTCCAGTGTGTCTCATTGTGTTTCCTGCTTTACGCTGTGGGAATATACGCTGTGATATATGGAGATATATAAGCTGTGTGTATGTGTGAAATCTGTGTGCATAATGGCTGCACCGTAACTTAGCTGGATTCACTAGTTATTGGAAACAAAGTGTGTGCGATCATCTTTAAGTGCCGTTTGTTGTTCTGTCCAAATGCTGGCGCAGTTTGGTCTTTATTTTTGTTTATTTTATTCCCATTTTCCATTCACAGAAACGGCTGACAGTGGCTAGTTCTGAGCTAATGCCTTCATTCGACAGGTGGCTGTGTCTGTAGCAAGTGAACAGGTGCTTCTTTGTTCTTCACCAAATGCACTGGGCCAGTGCCGAGACCCGCAGTCATTCCCACACACACATTAATGAGCCTCGCTTTGTCCTCTGCAAACATTTAGATCTTTTGCGCCGATTAAACGCTCGGCTGATCCGCAGACTGTTTTGACGTGACGTGTAGGAATTGAGTGGCTCTACTCACGTCTGGGTGAGAGGAAAGTGGGGTATAATGGAGGGGGGCAGGGAAATGGGTGTATGGAGGAGTCAGAGTGAGGGGCGTTGACCCCTGAAGCCTGAAAATATGTCTGTGGGTTTGGAGTAAAGAAGGGGATATAAACAGAGCAGCTGGGATAAAAGCGGGGGCTAAGCTCTCCCCATTACTTAAAATGACAGCAAAATAAGGTTTAATTCTTGGCATCTATCCCAGTAAACATTTAGCCGTTGAT
This sequence comes from Hoplias malabaricus, assembly GCF_029633855.1. Classification (NCBI taxonomy): domain Eukaryota; kingdom Metazoa; phylum Chordata; class Actinopteri; order Characiformes; family Erythrinidae; genus Hoplias; species Hoplias malabaricus. The sequence continues at coordinate 23,191,039 of NC_089819.1, forward strand.
TCAACGTTGAAACAACGTAAGGTCTGCCGTCTAAACAACTTTCTCTTAAAGTTGAAAAAGAAAGTTGAAAAGACGTCCAAACACAGACATTGAAAAGACGATTATTAGACGTATTTTGGACGTCCATTGACGTTATTAATTGGTCCCGAAATAAATTACTTGTATAAAACGCGTTTTGGACATCTACTGACGTTATCGATTGGTCACCACTTAACTAACTTATTAAGATGGGTTTTGGACGTCCATTGACGTTTAAAATATGTCCTTGACGGACAGACTACTTTTAGACCTATTTTGAACGTCCAGGGATGTTCCTTGTTTACTGGGATATGTTTGTATTTGGAGTTCATAAATATTCCCCATGATCCATTATCCATTTGTACATAACGTTTTTTGCGTCCACTACACCTAGTTTTACCTTTGCAGAGTTTGCAGTCACAATTTTGGGTGCGGAAAATAAAGTAAAATTATGTTGTTTACACATATTTACCTCATTACCCCTTTTCCACAAGGGAACACAGTTCAGGTTGAAACATCTGTGACCTGCTTTGGTCAAAATAACATTAGAACCAGACACCCCAGCAGTGTTTGCTCCGTCTGATCAGCTCTGTTCAGAAGGGCGAGTTTCACGCCTGTTCCTTTAAATGATAATGAGCTGCTGTTCACCCCACAGCAGTGAGGAGCGAGGGACATTTTCACCTGGTAATTTTCCCTCTCTGTTTTAACCAATACACATATTTGTGTCAGCGCATGTTGTGTCTGTTCTGTTCCAGTTTAACATTGTTTTGGTATTCTTATATTAATGCAGGTCCAGGGCTGTGATTGGAGAGACTCAGACCAGGAGGTGGGACTACTAACCCAGGAAACATTTAGCTGTTGATTCAACGTTGAAATAATGACTATGACTGCCGTCTAATCAACGTTCTCTTAAGGTTGAAAATGAAAGTTGAAAAGACGTCCAAACACGGACATTGAAAAGACGACTATTAGACGTATTTTGGACGTCCATTGATGTTATTAATTGGTCCCGGAATAAATTACTTGTATAAAACGCATTTTGGACGTCCACTGACGTTTAAAATATGTCCTTGACGGACAGACTACTTTTAGACCTATTTTGAACGTCCAGGGACTTTCCTTGTTTACTGGGAACCTCTGTACTCTATGTAAGAATCAGCACAAAATCAGAGCGTATAACTCTATACCACATATTCTAAATTACAAAGCCCAAAAATGACTGACGTAGTCTGAGGGTGCATCTAATTTCACCCCTTCGCCCTACCTTAGTTTTACCTAGAGGAAGGGGTGTCTTGATTGTTGTTGGCTTCAAACAAATGGCTATGAATTCCTTGTGAATCACTGGCAATATTGGCTGTACGTGTAACCAAAGAAAGCAACAAATGTCAGTGTTTTCTCCTTTAAAAGCTGTGATAAACATTGTATTATCTTATTTTAATGTAGTTTCAGTGTATTACAATCCTTTACCTGATTAGCTTAACAAGAACAAGCTTAAAACACTGATAGTAGTATGCAGATGTCTCAGAATCTCCAGTTCCCCCTTAAACAATGAAGCAATTTCATTCTAGCATCTGTGGCTACTGCAGCATTTAAGGTGGAAGTGGAAGCTTCAAGCAGAAACCCAGTAAATAAGCAGCTCAATTCAGCTTCATATCACAGAAAGTTAGGTGTTGAGAGATAATACAGGTTGTCCAATGCTTTTGAAGGCATATGATGCCCTAAATTTATTGTTTAATTTATTGTTAAAGTAGAGCAGTTTCATGCTAACGGTGTAGCTAATACTTGAGCTTATACCACAGCTGCTCAACTTAAGAAATTTAGGAAATATTTTATAACACATGGTCCTTCTTTAAGTATTTAAACTAAATCCTAGTCCTAGTCATATTCACTTCATACTGAGATTCATAAAATGTTTACACTGCCGTGGAATAATCTGACTGATCTGTTAGCTTGCAAAGCTATAAGCTAATAGTAGACATAACCCTTCAAACATTCAAGTGTAGGCTGGTGTTATCATTCACTTCTACGTTTCACTGATGTAACTGGGAAGCAGCTCTCAAATATGATGCTACAGTATGTAAACTATTGAAAGGTGTTATTTTTAGCCTCCCGTCCAATATTATGAGTAGCGGCGACTGGATATAACCCAGAATGTCCCTCCACGGTTCTGCCTTGCTCGGGTGGAATGTTCTGGATGACTGAAGGCATGTTCACAAGGCCCACGGGGCAGAGGATCACATACACCACTCCACCGCTGTTTTAATTAAACAGTCCACGCAAGTCATCAGACTTGTGGTGCAAAGTAACAGTGAACTTCCAAACAGTGAAATGTCAAACAATAATTAAAAGACAACCATTAGAGATTCCCAATTGTCTCCACCACAATCCTAATCACATGCTCATCGGAACATCAAAAACTAAAGAGAAACAGCATTTTATACCTTGCTGGTGTTGTTATTTGAAAAGTGAAGTGTGGAGTTTGCTCACAGGGCTTGGTATACACCACAAGATCAGACAGAAGATTAAAACCACTGAAGGTCTGGTGTATAACATTGATAATATCATTTCAATGACTCATGTGAAGGAGTAAACGGTTTGTGGCAGTCGGTGAACAGTTATTGATGTTTTTGGTGGTGTCTTAAACAGCAGGTAGCAATCTTGATGTCTTGCCCCACCCCCCCTCAGAGGGCAGTGAGACATTTAAAGGGGGGGTCAAATATTTCTCCAGGACATAAAGCGAAGACAGTACAGCGCAGATGTATTCTTCAGTGGAATCTTACAGTCCTTACATTATTGCATTTTAGTTAACCTTTATTTAAGCTCTAGCTCTGTTTTACTTAGAGTTTCAACAAAAAAATATACACAAGAACATAGTAAAAGTCATTATGTAAAGTACTTTAGATATAACGTCTAAACAAAATAATCTAGACTCAACTGACTTCTCAACTGGCACGGTGGCGCAGCAGGTAGTGTTGCAGTCACACAGCTTCAGGGACCTGGAGGTTGTGGGTTTGATTCCCGCTCCTGGTGACTGTCTGTGAGGAGTGTAGTGTGTTCTCCCTGTGTCTGCGTGGGTTTCATCCGGGTGACTGCCTGTGTGGTGTGTTCTCCCTGTGTCCGCGTGGGTTTCCTCCGGGTGACTGTCTGTGTGGTGTGTTCTCGCTGTGTCCACGTGGGTTTCCTCCGGGTGACTGTCTGTGAGGAGTGTGGTGTGTTCTCCCTGTGTCTGCGTGGGTTTCCTCCGGGTGACTGTCTGTGAGGAGTGTGGTGTGTTCTCCCGGAGGAAACCCACGAGGACACGGGGAGAACACACCACACTCCTCACAGACAGTCACCCGGAGCGGGAATCTAACCCACAACCTCCAGGTCCCTGGAGCTGTGTGACTGCGACACTAACCTGCTGCACCACCGTGCCTAAAACAAGGTACCAACACAATCTTTTGATCATTTCTAGTAGGAGTCTTTCTCAGTCTGTGCAGAAATTCTTGTTCATCAGTGTGTTTTTATCTGCATTGAAGGCAAAGATGCTCTTGTGCTTTATCAAACGCATGCTGGAGATACTCAAAGGCTTTAGCAGATGTAGGTGCACAGCAGTAAATGAAAATTTTGAAAAGAAAAAGATTTGCATTCGGAATAGGTAAATAATAAAGCTAAACTAGCTGATGTTAGCATTCACCTATATACAGTTGACTTAATCAAATTCAGACACATTCAGACAGCAAAAAGTAGTGTTTAAAACTAAGCTTAGATAGGTAACTACGTACATTAACCTACAGGGCCTTCTCTAGCTGCACAACAGCAATTATAATGAAGACATGAACTAATGTTTAGTTAACTAAAGTGCAGATGAGAAATGCTATGGCCTACTTTAGGGGTGTCAGAAATCATATTACAAAATTCTTCCAGACATGAATATGGCAAATACACCGTCCTCCAAAATTACATAATGCAGTTTCAACATTCCTGAGCCAGGGGAGGCAATAACAGGCATTTACAGGTCAGTGGAGCATCACAATGATTTTGAGGCTGTAAATTTAAGGAGAAATATTACAGAGTGACTTTAACAAGGGCTAAATAGTGATGGCCATAGGTCGTTTTTTTCCCCTCAAATTCTCTCCAATATCGCAGGTTTTCTCAGTGTGCAGTGGTCAGTACCAACCAAAAACGGTACAAAGGAGGGCCACTGATGAACTGGCAACAGAGAACATGGGCGCCTGGGTCTCACCAATGTGAGTGGGGTTCAAAGGCTATCTTGTCCTTTCTGTTCCCACAGAAAAGACTATTGTAGCACAAAGTCCTGAACAAGTTCATGCTGGCTCTGATAGAACAGGATGAGATCACACACTTCATCAGTCAGTGCTTCAGTAGTTTACGATCTTCTGTCGGACTCGAGCAGATGGACGCGCCCTTGCTCCCTACTCATTCCAAGGAGAGCCTTGGATGTCTGTAACCCTGCCACTGGTTCACGGGTTGTGCTTCCACAGGGAGTTTGTTTCCCCTTGTGATGGTCTGGGAAGGCTTTAGACTAGATGTTGAAACATTGCTGCTTGGTTTTGATTGCATTCAGCCATAGTCATAAGTGGGTTCAGGTCCCAAACACACCACTCCATCTCATCTCAGAAATACTGGATGGAGCTCCGTCACTCCAGAGAGTGCTGCTCTACTGCTACACAACCTAATGTGGTGGCGTGACGAAGCAGTTGTTTTGGGTTGGGCGTGGTGGGCTTAGATTCATGTGCAGCTGCTCCGGAGTGTCAAATTCTGCTGTATCATCAGGAGATCACAAGCTTGACCCACAGTGATGCCTCTGGGCCAATATTACGTCTGGCAGTATCCCGTAACCTGCCTTGATGCATGGGCCCTGTCATTGGCCAGATAGTGATCAAGCGTGTGAAAGAAATACAAATGTTTTTCTGGTGATGGGGAGATGAATCCATTTGTACACTCACTGTTTATACACATCTGGGGGATTACCTCACTCTAGATACTGCAGGAAGGAATGACTCTCACGATTTAGAAGGTAAACTCTTCCACACTGTTTACATTAAAGTCATCCATCGAGGGTCCTGTGAGGAGAGGAACAGGATTTGCAGATGTCTCCGTCATCCTGGGACTAAGATTAGAACGTCTTCATCACACAGTCCTTTGAAAACCCCAGAGAACCATCTAAATAAGGATGTCATTACATTCTGGTGGAGAAGGTTTCAATCACACGATTCAAGGTGCTGGTGCGAGCGCAGGACTGTGCAGAAGGCCACCCTATATGTTATGACCAGTCAAAATAGTGTGTTATGTTATGACCAGTCAAAATAGTAACTATGTACATGTTATTTGTGTTTCTGCAGCAGGCATTAGCACAAAGACTTAACCATTCATTCAGTCATTCATTATCTGTAACCGCTTTTCCAATTCAGGGGTCTGGAGCCTACCCAGAATCACTGGACACATTCACACCCGTTGACACTTTTGAGTCGCCAATCCACCTACCAATGTGTGTTTTTGGATCATGGGAGGAAACTGGAGCACCCGTAGGAAATCCACGCAGACACAGGGAGAACACACACAGGAAACCCACACAGACACAGGGAGAACAGACCACAATCCTCACAGACAGTCACCCGGAGGAAACCCACACAGACACAGGGAGAACACACCACAATCCTCACAGACAGTCAACCGGAGGAAACCCACGCAGACACAGGGAGAACAAACCACACTCCTCACAGACAGTCACCCGAAGGAAACCCACATAGACACAGGGAGAACACACCACACTCCTCACAGACAGTCACCCAGAGGAAACCCACACAGACACAGGGAGAACACACCACACACCTCACAGACAGTCACCCGGAGCAGGAATCGAACCCACAACCTCCAGGTCCCTGGAGCTGTGAGACAGAGACACTACCTGCTGCGCCACCGTGCCGCCCTTAAGACTTAACCAAAAATTATTATTTAATATTGAATATTTCAGCATGAGTTTCATTTTTTCTAGTGTACTCCCCAGCTGCCTGCATTAAAGGAACACTATAGGCTTTTGTATGTTCTGATTTAACTTCTTGGATCCCTCTAGATTTACAGAGTGTAATTCACATTTACAGCACTGCCTTTACCTCAAGGGAGAGGAGGAAGGGGATGGGTGGTTTCCTACCCTCCTCCAAAATGTACCTAGTGCATTTTCTGCAGTGCTTAGCCCAGAGTAGCAATGACATTACCTGCATTTCCCCTGTTACAGCTCAGTGGAACATCACAATGATTTTAAAGCTGTAATTTTTAAGTACAAATACTACCTACTGTTACTTTAAGGAGACTTAAGCCTCCAAATTTAGAAGTCTTAGAAGTTGGCTGGATTTTCCAATCACACACAATGCTCCAACCCATCCCAACTCATGCACTCCAGAGAATGCAATGGTCCACAATCCACTGTTGGTTCCTTTTTATGTTTAAACTTGGAACTTGATGGTGACCTCTGAGCCATTTTTTCCCTGTGGACATTATACATTCGATTATTCAATTGTTCATTCATCTTCTGTAAGTGCTTTGTCCTGATCAGTGTTGCAGTGTGTCCAGGTGTGTGTGTGTGTGCAGCTAAAAATAGCTGAGTAGAGTGTATCTGCATAAATACATCTTTAAAAAATAAACTACATTCATTGTAATGCCTAAAAGTAAGGCTGAAATCCAATGGAAAACTGAATAACAGATTGCCAGAATTACTGACACCTTCACTGCAGCTCTGATCATACTTAACCATATGGCCCAGACACCTCAGAACCCCATGAAGGGTCCCATGTGCTCCCAAGAAAATGAGCTCTTCTCAGTGAGCAGCTAAGAGAGGACCACTGCTCTGGACAATGTCTTTGTTTGGTCTTCAGAGGACTGCTGGACATTTCAAGGGTCGTTTAAAAAGCCTCTTCAAACTGTGATTACTTACATTATTCATGTATGTTTTCATCTGTCATTTGCATATGTTTCTGTTTAGTTTGTACCCGAGTTTGGACATGCAATAGACTTTCATATAAATAGTAAGTAACTGGATCTGTTTCCTTTGAGTAAATGTTTGTTTATTTTAGTATGTTTAGGCTGTAGTGTAGTATGATAGTGTATTTATTTTACTTCAGATTTGCAAAGAAAACTTGTGTGTGGTGGAGCTGGGCTGTGCAAAGCATGCCCCATGGCCCTGGTAAAGGCTGCTGCTGTATTGTGGTTTATTTGGTACTTCTTGTTGTTGTTGATGCTGTAATTCAGTAGTAGTGTTGCTGTGTATGATCACAATGCTTTTTGTTGTGATTTGCTAATCCACTGTCCTCGTGTCTTACCCTGTATTGTCCAGGTGTTTGTTCCCATGTTTTACTGTGGTGGGTGTTTCCCATAAGCCAGTTACTAGGCTATTGCCATGTGGTCATTTGGATGAAGTTTCTTAAGTGGTTGCTATGGTTACTAACTGGGTGTTGTGGTGTTGTAAAGGTGTATCTTGATTTTTACCTTTTTATTAAATGTATTTTGGTGATTTCAAGTGGTTGCTACAGTGTAGGTAAGCTGTTGCTATGGCATCCCAGGTGATTGCTAGGCTGTTACATTGATGTCACAAGAGATTTTTATGGTGTTGCCAGGTTGCTGCTACCATACCAGGTGCTTGCTTAAGCGTTGCTAGGTTGCTGCTCTGGTGTCCCTGGTGATTGCTAAAGTGTTGTTTTAGGTTGTTGTTGTGTTGTCTTAGGCGGTTGCTATGGCAGTCGCTGTGGTATTACAAGTGGTGGCTTAATTGTACTAGATGGCTGCCAATGAGTTGCTAAGAGGGTGCTATGGTAAATGTTACTATAAAGTGTTCCTAGATGTTTGCTATGGTATCCCAGGTTGTTGCTAGGCTGTTCTCAGAGGTTAGACGTCTAAAGGTCGGTTCCCTGTGCTGGGTTCATCACACCCTATACCCCGAAGCCCCCTTCCCGGCGGGTGGGCTAATGGAGGGCTGATGTGGCGCCGTGGAGTGAAAGCAAAGGCCCAGGCGTATCTCCCGAACCCGAGCCTTTCACGATGAAATATTGAAGTCAGTCTGACTAATGGCGCGCGAGGCGGAAGGAGCCGGATGAATAAGTGAAAACGTCTTTAAAGTGTCACGTGCGCATGGGCAAGGCGCCACCTGACCGCTTGCGCGAGGGTCCTTCCTCAAACTCCGCAAAACAGGCGCCGCAGTCCCTACAGTCTCCAGCGCTCGCGCGTAAATGGCGCGGCATCGCTTGGGAGAGCCACTGCTGGCCGCGCGCGTGTATGTGTGTGTTTGAGAAAGAGAGAGGGGGGGGTGCACCGACATAGAGACAGGGGGAGAGAAAGTGAGTCAGAAAGAGACAAAGTGGGACAGAGAAAGAGAGAGACATTTGGGGAGATACAGAAAGAGAGACAAAAAGTGTGTGTGTGTGTGTGTGTGTGAAAGAGAGAGAGAGAGAGAGAGAGAGAGAGAGAGAGACCTTCCCAACTCATGAGACCCGCATCAAGCAGTGAGATCATTTGTGATATAAATATCTCGCGCTCTGCTCTTGGGCACATGCCGTCGGTGCTCTGCGCGCGCGGAGAACAGCACCATGCTGCAAGTTTTCTAACCACAGAGAGAGAGACCGACAGAGAGACAGGTAGAGCGCGCGCTCTGGGGAAGAATGCATGCTCCTCTCTTGGTTGTTGTGTTTTCTCAGCTGATTGGCACCACACTTTCCGCGCGAGACGAGAGAGTCTCCGGCCGCAGGACCGGGAGTCTGTACTGCAGGGTGGGCATCGGCTTCCACCTTCAGATTCACCCCAACGGACGAGTGAACGGGAGTCACGAGCCCACTCACTTAAGTAAGTAGCTGTCTATGGCTCAGAGACATTTCTGATACGGCGTGAGTTCCGCTGAACCTCTGTGTCCACCACAGTTTGAGTAACCTCCTCAGAACAGCATGATTGGGGGAGGAAAGCTCTGAAGCAGCTGCACAAGAGCCTAGGGTCACCATGCCCAGTGCCATGTATCGTCTAGAAGGGGATAAAGACCCAGGAACCGAGGTGTGCAACAGAGGCGAAGAGCGTTGCTTTTGAACATTTGTTTGCGCGTTGGTGCAGAATAAGAGCTTAGAACCTAGAACCTAGATCTCAGAGTTTCTGTGAAGAACTCTTAAAATGGGACCTGTACATGATTTTTAAGATTCGGTTTTATGTTATTTTATATTTATTATAATATATTTATTAGTGTGATTTTTAAAATTATATTTATTTAAAGAACTTAATTAATATATCCATGGATTTTTAATTTTTTTTATCTTGTAACAACAGCAAATCCATTTTCAGAAGGTGAGAGCTCCACTGAGCTTTAAAGAACTATAGTTTCCCTAAGAAACACACACACATATAAAACCCTGTTTAATGATACAGAACCCTTGAGGAATTACTAGCGAACCCTTGAAAATGAGCTCATAATTTTTTAAAAGCATCCATTTTGTGAGGCTAGATCATACTTTGCAAACTTACAGTCGTCTAAAGTGATTGTTATTAAAGCACTTGTCATGTGGTCATCCACTGGTCTGAGTGTGTTTACTGGGAAGTTCAGAAGTTGGGACTCCTTGGGCAGGAGGAAACTCCAACCTGGAAGAACAGGATAGCCTTGCTTTTAAGTGAGTGGACATTGTCTCACCTTGTGGAACCTTAATCCACAATCCTGAGCGAGCTCTTCCAAACCCCCAGAGGTGGTATAAGAATCAGGTTTGCATTGCATGCTTCATATTCCACCTCTGGCAAGTTGAAAGTGGTCTTTTGGGATTGTGGTTTTGGGGTTGGGATTCCTGGGAGTCAGAGGGTCTGGAACTGTGGTAGCAGACCAGAGGACCCCCCCCCCCCCCCCCCATGACAGTGCTGCGACATTCAGTGTCTATTTACTCCATTATTTACCCACTACTAAGCCAAGAAGTGGAGTGGTAGTAAAGCTTGTCAGTGTGAGTCAAAACACTGGTCTACATGATAACACTGGTATATAGTAGCAATGGCAGTGAAGCTGGTGGGCTGCTCTGAGCTGGTCAGAATGTTGTTATGTTTTTGCAGAAGCGAGCACAGATTATGCTGCTGCTCCGGGGTGAAACGCTTGTGACTGGGAGATGGGGTATGTAAACAGGTGTACCAGCTTAGAAGAGAATCTGATTTGGTAGAGAACCAGAATGACTGCCATCTTTAATATGCAATGCACTTGATAGCTGTTAATGGCTCTATGTTTGGGAGACATACCATAGTATTAAGTCTGTCCACAGGGCCCAGTGTGTGGATCGAATAAAAACAAAGGAGGTCACTGAGAATTAAAACCAAGTTGCAAAGAGGTCACTGGGAATTAGATCTAAATTCTTATGGCTGTTTAACAAAACACCTATCTGACCCAGGTCGGCCTCCCGCTCCCAGAAATGACTTAGGCCTACACCTAATATAACAATGAACAGAGTCAAAACATCTTGATAAACCTGGACACATAATTTTGAGGCCTGGGCTTTGCAGAATCAAAACAGTAAGATAGTGTTACGGTCATGAAGGCCCATCCAGAATGATGCCAAATTCATTTTCCATGTGGAAAGTAAGGCTGTTGTTCTCGTCAGAAATCCCAAGGAAATATATTTTGCATTTTGGTATGGCATTCTGCCACACTGTACATCCACAGCGCCCGTGTCTGATTTTGTGTCGCTGGGCTAGTTTGTTAGCTTTATGAGTATTATAACTATTTGATTTAATCCAGTAACTAATTAACTCTAGCTTACCAACAAATGTACATAATCTTAAATAGCCGACTACCATTTCAGAAATCCTGAGGAAACATAGAGTTTGGTACTGTGTCCCGCACTGTACCTCCACAGCATCTGCTTTTTATGTGGATCATGGAAATGAAAATAGACTTGACAACTGCTAGATTATTGAAACTAATAATTTTATATTTTGATTGAATCCTGTTAATTGTTAACTCTGGCTAGCCAACTAAGATACAGAGCATAGATGCTAGCATTTCAGAAGATATTTTTAGCATATGTTTCTGTATTTTCACAGCAATTGCACTTTATTTTGTGTGGGTTTCTAGGGAGTGAATTATGATATTATACTATTATTTTGATATTATATTTTTAATAAATTAATAATATCATTAATATAACAATTTAATTTAATCCTATAATTATTTAACTCTAACTAAACAGCTAAGATGCGCAGCATTAGTGAGTTGAATAGCATTTCAGAAATCTTGAGGAAATATATTTAGCATTCAGTTCTGTACATCCATAGGGTTTGCATCTGACTTGGATCTGGTGAGTGAAGCTGACCTAGTTAGATATTATTTATATGAGTTGACTTAATGCTTAGTTAACTATAAAGTACACAATTGTACTTAGCCGACGCATTGGCTAAGAAAATCCTGAGAGAAGTATATTTAGCATTTGGTACTGTGTCCAAATCTGGTTTTGTGTGAAAGCATCTGGTTTTGTATGAATCTTGGAAGTGAACATGGTGTTGACCTCTGCTAGCTTATTGCGATGAATAGTTTAGCTTTTTGATTGAATCTTATAATTAGTTCATTCTAGCTAGCCAGCTAACCTACACAGCATTAATTAGCTAGCTAGATTTTTAGAAGTCCAGGGGAAACATTAGCATTAGCATCCGGGGGAAACATTTGGGTTTCTTGTGAGTGAATTATGATATTATATTATTATTTTAATATTATTTTATTATGTTATATATTTGTATAATAGATGATTGATTTAATCTTATATTTAATTAACTCAAGCAAGCCAATTAAAGTAGACAGCATTAATTGGCCAACTAGCATTTAAGACAAGACTAGACAGTTACTAGCTTTATGATATTAATAATTATTCTATGTAATTATATATCTAGTCAACTCTAGATAGCCAGCTTGTACACAGCATAATTAATAGGCTAGCATTTGATCTGATGGAATGATATTGGGGAAGGACAAATGCCCTTAGGATTTTTTTTTCTGCATTTAGCCACATTAGCATTAGTAAACTCATGTACTGATGAAGAATGATTAGATCTGGATCAAAAACACTTTTCCAACGCATCCAAAAGCTTTTCAGTGGTGTTTCAGAAATAAGAGTTCCACTCCTCCACAAGCTTCCAGTGTCAGCAATGGGTGCTCCTTAAAGTAACAGCAAGTACTGCCACCCTTTGTATTTTCTGATGTTATTCACGGTGTAAGGCAAATCAGCTTTTGACAGAAATCCCTATCTCTATAACGTCTATTTGTGTCTGTCTGCAGGTGTGCTGGAACTATTCGCTGTGTCTCAAGGAGTCATAGGAATACGAGGTGTTTTCAGCAATCGTTTTCTAGCCATGAACAAGAGAGGATGGCTTCATGCTAGCGTAAGTCCAATTCAACACAATCCACATTCATATGAATCTATGAAGCCACAGCAGAGTTCTCACAGAAGGTCAAACATCCATTCATTCCCTGTATCCTCTGAGACGAAAGTTGACCGTCGCCTCACACGTGGTGCCGAATCTCGGCCAGGTCTGGCCTTTGTGTGGATCTCTGCATGTTGGCCTTGTTGGAGAACAGCAAAGATTTGCTCAGAACATCATGACAGCATGCCGGCTTTACCCACGATCATCCGTGGGGGTCCAGGCCGGCGGATAGAAGTCAGAGCTTATTAGCATGTGCTAATGGGAAAGGCAGATTAGACCAGAGCCTGGAATAGCTGATAATCTCACGTCAGAAGGGAAGGGGAAAAAATCAATATGGAGAGCAAACAGAAGCGTGCAGCTGCTGAGATGGAGAACTAGGAGCAGTGTCTGGATTCCAGCGGCGGTGTCAGAGATCTAAGAGAGAGCAGATCCTAAATGACTGATTGGAAGTCACTTTTCAGACTCGGGCGTCATGGAAACCAGACGTGTGTATGTAGCTGTGGCAATGAACTAATGCTGTTCTTTCATTAGAAGTAGAATCCCTCCCGTTATCGTATGTCTGTCCTGCAACATAGTGTAGTGTAGCCTGCATCAGTGATGGGTGTTAAAGTACATTTACAGATCAATTTTGTGATTGTGTTTTAAATGCAGTTAAGTTTATATTAAAGCCTAAGCACCAGCTCTATGAAAGTGTCAAACAAATAAATACAGTGGAATTTGAGTTCCTAACTTGTGTTTATTGATAGTCAGAAAACATGTTATTTCTTACTAATTCAAGGAATAAGGTTTAAAAGACCGTTGGTCCGCCCCCAAACGGTGTTGGGAAACTCTAATAGGCGTCTTGCCTGTGACGTAGATGGTGGACAACAACTCTAGAAGCTGCACTTAATTTAATGCAAAATGACGAAAAGGTGTGTTGTTTTTGGCTGCAATCATTCAATGTACAGTGGGACATCTGTGCACAAATGGCCCAAAGATCCCACAATATCCAGAAAATGGACTAAATTTGTCCACTTTAAACGGGCACTTCCGCTCACTCCGTTATCTGTAGCTCATTTCACTGGCGCTTTTCCAACAATGTGGGCATGTAAGGACACCAACGAAAGGTGTTCAAGAGCCTCTGTAACATGGAGGTAAACAGGACACTCACTTCGCCTGTTTTAGTTGGTGTTAGTTAACGTTAGCTTGACTTGCTAAACTCGGTGGCTCAGATTATACTCGGCTACGTAGCTGCATTACGGAGGTTTATAGTGTCGGATGAATTCGAGTTCGACTTCGATCACATTTACAAGAATAACGGTACCTCTAAATTTGAGTTTAGCTTATTGCTAGGCTATTGTCATGAATAATGTTGGTTATTTAACTAGATACTGTCATAACAGTCAGTCATAACGGTGTTTTACCGCGGCGTTGTTCAGCTGTTGTCCACCAGTGACGTCACGGTTGCATTCAAGAATTTCCGTAGCGAGCTCGGGTTTTTCCGTCAATTTAATAAAATTGTCAGTTTTAAAGCAAATTAAGCTGCTATTTTCATTTTAATTCATACTTATATCTGTCAGTAACTACAATAATGTGGAATATTCATGGAGGTCCATTAAGTGGTGCTTATCCTTTAATGTAGTCTACACTCTCCATAAGTAAATCTGTGTAAATGCGGCCTGATAACTTAAATGTATCTTGAAATATATGCCTATGTATGTATATTGCATAAATATATTTAAGTACTATTGTATAGGCACTTGCATTATATATGGATCATACATATAATTTTGAAAATGTAGGTAACATATCAGTTGTAGTACATCATTGATGTCCACAGAAAAAAAGTCCTATCTCCAAAATAGCACAATTAAAGCTGTAGAAAAAAACCTTATTAATTTTCATGGACGTCAATGTAAAAAATAAATTAATTTTTTTTGTCTGTAATTATAATTATTATTATTATTAAATTGTAATTATTCAAAACAAAATTTGCAGCATTTCTATTGGTCCATTCTTTGTGAAATTTTCACACAACACAAAGGACAGTTGCTGTGTTCAGTGAACTAAAAATTGGACAGTGATACAGTGTTACACGGGTGAGTATTTGAATATTTCCTAGTAATAGAGGTGCTACAGGTAGAGTGGCTCGCACACAGCTCCAGGGGCTTGGGGGTCATGGGTTCAATACTTGCCTGGGGTGTCTGTCTGTTAGGAGTTTGGTGTGTTCGGGGTAATGTGGATTGGCTAGGAGAAATTGTCCTCAGGTGTGAGTGTGTGTGAGAGTGTTTGTGTACACAGTGTAATCTATTACAGTTAACTTTAATATGATTCAATAATCAAAAAATACATTTAATGTTGGACACATTTTGATGATGTGAGACTGAAATATAAAAAAAGAAAGTAACTTTGCATACAAGTCCTTATGTGACAAATATAGTTTGGATATTCATGTATTTATATATATATTCATTCAGCTAAATATGGAAGAATATGCACAGTGACGTGAGGCAGATATTCAGGCTTCCACTTTTGGCTATATTGACGAATATATAAAACAAAGATGGCGCTGCTAGAGATTTTCTTAATTGTTACATTCCTTATTTGGGTGCATCCAAATTGATTTCACAGTTGGAATGTATCTGTCACGCCTTCGTCCTGTCATGTCTGTTGTCCCTGGCCATGTGCTTTTATAACATGGCTATGTTTTGTTTATGTCATTGTCTCCGCCCTCGTCCCGCCTCCTCGTCCGTGTCATGTGTTTACCTGTCCTCCTTTTTATCTGTATCAGGTGCGTCTCGTCAGTGTCTTGTATTTAAGTCCCCTTCCTGCACTTCCTGTTTGTTGGTCATTGTTCCCTGTATCATGTCAAGTCTGTCGTGTTCTCTTGTTCTCTCATTCTTTGTCATGTCAGTCGTGGTATCCAGTCTGTCTCTGTAAGTTCCCACGTTGTCGTTTCATTTCCTGTCGTCTCGTTCTTTAGTCTGTCTGTCCCGTCTTGCCCTGATTTGCTCCTTGTGTCCCGTTTATCCTGTTTGGCTCCCTGTTTGTTTTCGTTATGTTAAAGTCTCTTTGTTTTGTTGTTATCTTTCTTTATTAAATATACTGTGCTTTAGCGAGTGCGTCCGCTTCCCTCAATCCGCCCCTCGTTCCTGACAGTATCAATTTCCCATATTGTACCCAGTGATTCCGGGTAGGCTCTGGACCCACCGTGACCCTGAATTGGATAAACGGTTACAGACAATGAATGAATGAATTAATCAGATTTTACGGTCCAACATAAATGGTCCACTTATACTAAAAATCATTCCATGTTCTTGTGGATTAGGAAGCTGAGGAAGCTAATGCTACATCTTCAGTTTCCAACCATTTATACTGAGAAGTATATGCTGTGAATGCGTGATTATTGTAGGGAAGGTGCATTTTCACCCAGCCACAATATGGACATAGACACACATCATGTGTCAGGGAACAGGATGTTGGTCTTCCCTCAGACTCAGGGCAAAGTGACTTGCACTTCAATCCTGTCTGAAACCCATGATGGGTTCATTTAAAAATCTGTGGTTTGGGTTATAATTAGGAATTAACGTTTCACCTTGGGCTTACTCCCCCTATGAAGACTGTGGAGGGAGATCAGATAATCACCAATCCATTTGGATTAAAGTGCTCACAATATCAGTCTGATCTTAATGATCTCATTCACCCCTTTCTAAATCCAGAACATAATCCGTTTGCTGGAGAAACTGCGTGTTCGAGTTTCTGCAACAAATAAGTAACAGTGAGAACACAGTAACCGTCTGTAAACGTGAATCTGATCCAGTCCAGCATTGTTGTGTATGGGGTACGCACACATTAGGGACGGGAGATATCCCACACTTCCAAATTAACTTTGATTCGATGCAGTGGTGTCTGGATTTCTTGATTACAGCAAAAATAACGAGTGTCTGAAGTTGCTTTTGACCTAGCTTGCATGAAATATAAATGCTTACGTAACACTAAGCATTTATAAAAGTGAGTTAGAGTGCTGGAGAGAGACAGAGAGCGTAGGTCAAGGGGGGAAAGCAAGAAAAAAAAAACCCAGCTATAAATCTGAAGATGAGCCTCTAAGCCACTCCAGACATCATCAGCAATTAGAGCAGCTGCAGTGGCTCTGTCACTGTTGAATTAGGTTTGATTTTCCTTAGCCCAGCTACAGTTGCATAGGCTTATTTAATAGCCCTGTCAGCTTGGGTCTTAAACCCCGGAGCAGTGCTCTCTGCAGACCAGCCGGCCCAGCCAAGTAGGGATCGGATAACTGAGTGTCTGATGTTGCGCTGTCTGTCATATTTAATATTTAGATGTTTTCACAGGGGCAATTTATTGCTGAGATAATAGCAGGGAAGACAGATGTATATCGTGGCATGTGACCTACCCCCATAAGCCATTACTAACATAATCTTCCTGAAGGTTAAAGGGTCATCTGGATTTATAGAGCAAACAACAGGCCACGAGGGGGGACAGGGACAGATAGAGAGACACACACTTTATTTACTTCATCCCAGTGAATACTACCTGATAGGAGCCAATGGTGTGTTTTCAAATCCGTTTGTCTGACTGCAGGAGCTGTGTAAGTAAAATATAGGTTTACAACAGTTGAATTAATCAGCAGCAGGGCTCCAGCTACAGTGCCACAGTGGAGTAACTCTATACTAATGATGACAATGCTGAGAGATGGGAGACATCAAAGTGTTTCCTTGGTAATGTAATGTCTGTGACCTGCTTTGGTCAAAATACTACAAAGACCAAACACCACATCACAGTTATCCCCCTGTCTAAACAGTCCTGTTCTGAAGAGCCAGTTCCAGTGCCTGTCCCTTTCAGGGATAGATAATGAGCCGCTCACTGTTCGTCCCAACCTCGAGGGAGGGTACAGCAGTGAGGTGCAAATGGCGGAAGCTATATCATGGCCAAAATCAGGTCAAATCGCCTGATCAGCAGCATCACTGTGTTTTCTCAGATCAGCCACTGGTTAGTATGACGCTAGCCAATGCAGGCATCTTTTAGCTAGCATTACAGATTCGGACAGTTTGTGTGATCTCCAGTTGTATTGAGATCCAGATATGTATTAGCATCTGTTAGAAAATAAACAGTGGCTGGGTTCAGGTCTCACGTGAAGCATGTACTCGTCTTCACCCTCTCAGCTTGGTAGAGTACATGCGTACATACTTGGTACAGTTTGAGCCAAGTATATTTGTTGCTGTATTGTTGCTGTGTTCTTCTCCACAGGTGGGGAATGTAGACTTATTTTAGCTGTAGTTATTACCTAAGGTGGAAATGACTCCAAATTAGGTGGCACGGTGGTGCAGGTTAGTGTCGCAGTCACACAGCTCCAGGGACCTGGAGGTTGTGGGTTCGATTCCCGCTCCGGGTGACTGTCTGTGAGGAGTGTGGTGTGTTCTCCTTGTGTCCGCGTGGGTTTCCTCCGGGTGACTGTCTGTGAGGAGTGTGGTGTGTTCTCCCTGTGTCCGCGTGGGTTTCCTCCGGGTTACTGTCTGTGAGGAGTTTGGTGTGTTCTCCCTGTGTCTGCGTGGGTTTCCTCCAGGTGACTGTCAGTGAGGAGTTTAATGTGTTCTCTCTGTGTCTGCGTGGGTTTCCTCCGGGTTCTCCAGTTTCCTCCCATAGTCCAAAAACACACATTGGTAGGTGGATTGGTGACTCAAAAGTGTCTGTAGGTGTGAGTGAATATGTGTGTGTTGCCTTGTGAAGTACTGGCGCGCCCTCCAGTGTGTATTCCCACCTTGCGCCCAATGATTCCAGGTAGGCTCTGGACCCACCGTGACCCTGAACTGGATAAGGGTTACATATAATGAATGAATGAATGAATGAATGAATGACTCCAAATTCAGGAGACTGCTAACTGCATGAAAGTAAACACAGACCATCTTAATAGTCCAAGTTACAGGTAAGATCCAATAGTAATTCAGACAGTGAATAAAAACTTACAGAAGTTCAACTGCAGCTACAAAACAAAGTGTTCCACCTTAAAAGATTCTGAACATAAACAAATTTGAGAAGAGCAGTTCCCCACAATCGTCACCATTGTCTTTACGTGTCCGTTTTAAAAAATGTCTATAATTCTGTTCTGGAGCATTGTTGTCCACTGTGTCAGTATCAGTCTGGCAGGTTTGACCCCTTTGTTTTTTTTACCTAAACATTTCCATGGTCTGATCTGGTGAATGGATTCATGCTCTATATAGGAGGATCGTTCTGTTGGTTGTGTTTTTGTAAATTCACACTTACATCACGCTTACAACTTACATCCGTATGTAGCACACTTACAGAGTTCCAGAGTGTCCCCCAGGAAACACCACAGGAAAATCCAGAGTTATTGTGGGTGACTACACTATACACAGTGGAAGTGTGGGTATGAAGTTATGTTGGTTCAAGCTGTGACTGGCATGTTTAGTTAATATCTTAATGGCATGATTTTCTGCAATGCTGCACTCCTCAGTAAACCAGAACAAGCCTTTTACTATTATTTGTGTTATTATTATTATTATTATTTCAGTGGCTGGTGAAACTCGAGGCTCTGTACTGGGGAAAGCTATGCTTGGGCACACAGTATAGTTTCCCACCAGCTATATATATATGTGCAGAACCATGGGGCTAGGCCTCTGCAGGACTGGAAGATGGAGCTGTTTTGTCTTCTATTACTAGAGATAGGAAGGTTGGTCCATTTTCAAGGCCATTTTCCCCCCAGTTACACATTTGTTAGCTCTGTAATAATGTTTTGAATGCGATGTTGATCTGATATGAAAGTGGTTAAATGATATCATCAAAACAAACAAACAAAAAATTCAGGAGAAATGACGCAGCTACGAATTTCTGATTATTTTTCTTACCCTACGTTTATGTAAAACTATGAAGAATTGATTTGCCTGCTCTGGCCCATTTTGTGTTTTCTTTGCTTTAATCTCACACTCAACTCCTCAGTTCATAAAGGACTTTGTTATGCCTTGGATCAGCTGTAAGAGCAGGGAACTGACGTCCTCAGAAGAGAAAAAAACACTAATTTTAGGAATGTGTACAGATTTATTTGGAGGTTTATTTGCATACATACATTTTTCTTTTACTTTTATATAATGAAAACAAAGCTTTAAAGATGGGCGACTGGTTGTGTCACTGCTACACAGCTCCAGGGTCTCGGGGTCCTGGCATTAGCCCACACCGCGGGTCACTGTCTGGGAGGTTCTCCAGGTGTGTTCTCCAGGTGTCTGGGAGGTTCTCCAGGTGTGTTCTCCAGGTGTCTGGGAGGTTCTCCAGATGTGTTCTCCAGGTGTCTGGGAGGTTCTCCAGGTGTGTTCTCCAGGTGTCTGGGAGGGTTTCCTCAGAGTGCTCTGTTCTCCTCACACAGCACATGCTGGTAGGTGGAATGACGGTTTGAAATTGAGTGACTGGGTGAGTGCCCTGTCCATGATGTGTTCCTGCCTTGCATTCAGTGATTCTGGGAGGCCACCAGGCCCAGTGCACTCAAGATCAGGATGAAGGTGTTACAGTCGATGAATGAATGAATGAATAAATGAAGGATAAATGTCTTTGATGAGAGGCAAAGTGGAGCAGTGCCTAAATATTACAGTACTGTGATTGTTGTGTATAAGTGTGGTAAGCGAATGGCTTGGGGCCCTAAGGGTTAAATTGTTAATCGTCAGTGGCTGACCTTCTTTTATGAACAGAATTGTGGGTTCCTCCACTGCTCTCCACAGACAGATTGGGGTTTGATTCCTGGCTCAGATGAGCACATTAGTCCATACCAGTTAGGGACCTCGGGCAGGACTCCTAACATTACCCTAGTCTACATCGGCAAGGGCAACATGACTGAAATTGTAAGTCACTTTAGATGAAAGTATTTGCAAAATGCCATAAATAAACTCAGATCTAAAAGATGCCTCTGTGAGTTTGAAGGCTACGGCTGCATTTGTGAAACCTTAGCCACGCAGGAGAGATTGTTGACAAAAAAAAAAAAAAAAAGAGAACAGAACAGACAGAGCATCTGTCTTGCTTTGCTGTGCACCGGATTGATAAAGTTATTTCATGGACTAATGAGGTTTTTAGGCACCACAAAGGAAGCCCTGCTCCTGTCACTCACCGGAGCTCTTTGATAGGAAAGTCATTTTGATGACTTAGAGCTCGGCTGTGGATAAAAGTGAGACTCGCAATTATCCTGCAGCGCCTCGACGCGACTGTGTGGATGTCATCTCCTCACTGCTTTTCATTAGCTGCCTTTACGAGGGGCTAACTCAATCAGACTCAGAGAGCCCAGGCTCCAGCAGCTGCTAATGTGCCTTGTGTGTGTGTGTGTGTGTGTGTGTGTGGTAATTACCCAGCGTTTGCCCACTGTGTTCTAGCTTTCTGCTGATGCTGTGGCCTGTTAGCTGTCTATTTCTGTCCTGACTCTGAAGTGTAGCACAAAGATCATGACTGTTTTAACAGGAAATAATCCTGAGACACAAAGGCAGTGTATTTGTTGTTTTCTTCAGAACTAACACTTTGGCCTTGGGCTGGACAGTGGTCTCCTACAAATCTGAAGCCTATTAAATGAGCCCAGAGGCAAAAATTCTTCTCAAGAAGAAGAGTTTTTACTTCTTTGCCACAGTTATAACTTTGTGTGTGTGTGTGTGTGTGTGTGTTCGTGCAGAGTGTCACCGTGCAGTATATTAGTTCATTACTTATAAGGGGTGTCTACAACTTTTCGGTCATATATAATATTTTCCATTCATTCATTATCTGTAACCCTTATCCAGTTCAGGGTCACGGTGGGTCCAGAGTCTACCTGGAATCATTGGACGCAAGGCAGGAATACACCCTGGAGGGGGCGCCAGTCCTTCACAGGGCATGTATAATTATATAATTGCAATTTAAATATCAAACATTCTACTGCTCTTTTGTCGTTTTATGGTAAATGTTGTGCAGTATTAAAATTATAATTTAAATTTTATTTAAAAACTAAATTCATAATCTTTAATATTGAAATCACCATCTTTAAATCTTCTAAATCAAAACTCACATGTTCTTTTGGTTACAATATTATCCCCAAGAACAGAACAGATCAGTGCACACCTTTGCAGCCCTTTTTTTTCTGAGGGAACTCACAATGAAGGCAGTGACCAATACATTCTTCTTACTTGCCATTTAAAGTTAAAGGACTTGGTATTACACAATTATACAATTCACAAAAAGAAAAGCTTATTTGTACCTTAATAAAAATAGACTGTAATTAATAATGTGCAATTAAATTAAACACAATAATTTATTAGAAAATAGCAAATAGACAAAATATCACATTGAAACCTGTTTTTTAAGAAGCATTTTTAATTTGATGCTAAAAACTTTCCTCATGTTTTTATTACTGAAGTATTCTGATTAATCAAACAACACGAACGAATGGTCATTTCCTATTACAGCGTGACTGTGAAACAAAAGTGGCAGTGACTTTTATTTGAACAAAGCTCAGATCTGAGGAACTTTGTCAGTGTAAAATAAACAGACCCAGCTGACCTGGACTCGTACAAGAAGAAGTCAGAGTGAGATGCAGGAAGATTTCCAGAAAAAAAAAAGACCGGAGTGTGTTATTTTTCTAAGTGTAAAAGTAATTATCTCATTAGAGAAGTACAGGAGAAAAATAGCTGAGGAAACCTTACACTAAGCAAACAGCTCTGCCCTCACAGCTGTGCTCCAGCTGAGGCTCATGAGAAGACCATCAGAGAGTCGGCTTTGCTTCGTTAGATGTTCGGTGCCAGGGTCGGAGCCTTTGTGTCACATGACTCACTCTGGGGCCTTAAACGGAGTAATGAAGGAGTCTGTCTGTTTTGCACTGATTACAGAGATAGATTGGTTCTCTTTGAAACTATTGGCTTGTCCCATAGTTCACACTTGTGGTCTGTGGAGGAGATGCATTCTCGCTCTCTTATCTATTCTTTTTAAATATGATTCTTATTTTCTTTTGTCTTTCATTATGTCTGCATTAAAGTAAACACAGACTATCTAAATACTCCAAGTTACAGTTAAATTCTGTGGTAATTCAGACAGTGAATAAAAACTTTACAGAAGTTCAACTGCAGCTACAAAATAAAGTGTTCCACCTTAAAAGCTCTTGAACATGAACAAATACGAGAAGAGCAGTTCCCCAAAATCGTTGTCTTTAAGTGTCCATTTTTAAAAATGTCAATAATTATGTTCTTGAGCATTGTTGTCCAATTTACAACTATATACATTTGGCATTTTTAAATTCTTATTATGGGTGGCACAGTGGTGCAGCAGGTTAGTGTCGCAGTCACACAGCTCCAGGGACCTGATGGTTATGGGTTCGATTCCCGCTCTGGGTGACTTTCTGTGAGGAGTGTGGTGTGTTCTCCCTGTGTCTGCATGGGTTTCCTCCGGGTGACTGTCTGTGAGGAGTGTGGTGTGTTCTCCCTGTGTCTGCGTGGATTTCCTCCAGGTGACTGTCTGTGAGGAGTGTGGTGTGTTCTCCCTGTGTCTGCGTGGGTTTCCTCCGGGTGACTGTCTGTGAGGAGTGTGGTGTGTTCTCCCTGTGTCTGCGTGGGTTTCCTCCTGGTGACTGTCTGTGAGGAGTGTGGTGTGTTCTCCCTGTGTCTGCGTGGGTTTCCTCCGGGTTACTGTCTGTGAGGAGTGTGGTGTGTTCTCCCTGTGTCTGCGTGGGTTTCCTCCGGGTGACTGTCTGTGAGGAGTGTGGTGTGTTCTCCCTGTGTCTGCGTGGGTTTCCTCCGGGTGACTGTCTGTGAGGAGTGTGGTGTGTTCTCCCTGTGTCTGCGTGGGTTTCCTCCGGGTGACTGTCTGTGAGGAGTGTGGTGTGTTCTCCCTGTGTCTGCGTGGGTTTCCTCCGGGTGACTGTCTGTGAGGAGTGTGGTGTGTTCTCCCTGTGTCTGCGTGGGTTTCCTCCGGGTGACTGTCTGTGAGGAGTGTGGTGTGTTCTCCCTGTGTCTGCGTGGGTTTCCTCCGGGTGACTGTCTGTGAGGAGTGTGGTGTGTTCTCCCTGTGTCTGCGTGGGTTTCCTCTGGGTGCTCTGGTTCCTCCCACAGTCCAAAAACACATGTTGGTAGGTGGATTGGCGACTCAAAAGTGTCCATAAATGTGTGTGAATGTGTGAGTGTGTGTGTGTGTTGCCCTGTGAAGGACTGGCGCCCCCTCCAGGGTGTGTTCTCGTCTTACGCCCAATGATTCCAGGTAGGCTCTGGACCCACCGCGACCCTGAACTGGATAAGCGCTTACAGATAATGAATGAATGTATTTACTTGCTAGATTTTGCATATCCATTATCTGTTTTGTTTTTACTTTCTATTGCTTTTCTACTGTAAAACACTTTGAACTGCATTTTTAATGTATGAAAGTAGTTATCTCCATGGTTAATGTCAGAAACAGCGCAAAATCTGAGTGGCTAGTTTAATAATGAAGAAAATCAACTCATGGCTCCTTTTTTGTCTCTCTGTTACAGGAAAAACTTAGACCTGTAGGTTTTACACTGATTTGTTTTCTTTTTTACAGGAACATTTCTCAGACGACTGCAAGTTCAGGGAACGTTTTCAGGAGAACAGCTACAACACGTATGCCTCAGTGACCCACAAAAACCACAGGACTGGCAGAGAGTGGTTTGTGGCTCTTAACAAACGAGGAAAAGCCAAAATGGGCTCCAACCCTAGAGTGAAGCCCCAGCATGCGTCCACACATTTTCTGCCCAGGATGAGCCTGAACGAGAATTCGGAGCAAAGCTTCACAATAACAGACAAAAAGCAGGAAAAAGCACCACCAAAGCCCCCTGGCCCAAAAGTCACGGTCAACACAGGAACGCAGAAAAAGTCCCAAACTGTCAAATACTGGCCTAAATTTAGATTAGGATAGAACAGCGATGTCTTAAAATCGGACTAAACTTGAAAACAGGACACGGAAGTATTTGATTGTACTTAAGCAGCCGAAACGTTCTCCTCAAGAGGAATTATTCATGTAGTCTGATAAGCTCAGCATTCCAGTCATAAAAACAAAGCACTGAGAAATGTCCCGTGTGGAGCGTGTTGCTAAACATGATTGAGTAAGTGTGTGAGTGAGTGAGTGAGTGAGTGAGTGATTTACAAGCGAGGACAATGAGATGTTTCTCATCTAAAAAGGGCTCTACAATGCATTGGTGGAGCTGAAACGGAATGAACCTGCTTCCAGATTTTCACAAATGTCTTCCCTCAATCCCCACAACATGACATTACCATCTACATGCGGATTTAAATACTCCCTTTACTCGCTGAATTATAAATCCACATTATGATACCTCTATTTATGCAGTATACTGTATTTATGTTTGTATGTACAGTTTGTATGTCATTTGTATTGTCTTTTATGCTTCTTCAGATTCTGAGAATTTATTGTTTGTGATGAGAAGGAATGTGAATCTATTTTTTAACATCCATAAAATTTTAATACATTTACAAAACATCAACAGCACAGAGAATGTGTTTTTATTCTGCTATAATTCATTCATTCATTCATTCATTCATTCATTATCTGTAACCCCTATCCAAGTCACGGTCGCGGTGGGTCCAGAGCCTACCTGGAATCATTGGGCGCAAGGCGGGAATACACCCTGGAGGGGGCACCAGTCCTTTACAGGGCAACACAGACACACACACACACACTCACATACACACATTCACTCACACACTCACACCTACGGACACTTTTGAGTCGCCAATCCACCTACCAACGTGTGTTTTTGGACTGTGGGAGGAAACTGGAGCACCCGGAGGAAACCCACGCAGACAAAGGGAGAACACACCAACTCATCACAGACAGTCACCCAGAGAGGGAATCGAACCCACAACCTCCAGGTCCCTGGTGGTGTTCTCCCTGTGTCCGTGTGGGTTTCCTCCGGGTGCTCCAGTTTCCTCCCACAGTCCAAAAACACATGTTGGTAGGTGGATTGGCAACTCAAAAGTGTCCGTAGGTGTGAGTGTGTGAGTGAATGTGTGTGTTGCCCTGTGAAGGACCGGCACCCCCTCCAGGGTGTGTTCCCGCCTTGCGCCCAATGATTCCAGGTAGGCTCTGGACCCACATTTCCCTGAACTGGATAAGGGTTACAGATAATGAATGAATCAATGAATGATATTAATATTTGAGTGTATTTTGTGGTATAATCAAGTTTGTTGTATTATGCTTTAGCATGTTTTTTTTTTTTGCTTATGAGAAACTAATGTAACTTGTATCAGGGCAGGTAAAAAACAGGTTCACTTCCACACTTCATGCGACAGCGCCAATAACTAAACTCCAATATCACAATTGCATCATGGTGGCGCATCAGGTAGTGTCACTGTCACACAACTCCCAGGTCCTGGGGTTGTGGGTTTGAGTCCAGCTCCGGGTGACTGTATCTGTTCTCTCTGTGTCTGTGTGGACCTCCCATGGTCCAAAAACACATTGGCCACTCAAAAATGTTTCTAGGTGTGTGTGTGTGTGTGTGTGTGATGCCCTGTGAAGGACTGGCGGCCCTTTCGTTGTGTGTTTCCAACTTGCTCCCAGTGATTCCGGGTAGGCTCTGGACCCTCCATGACCCTGAGTTGGATAAGTGGTTACAGACAATGAATAAATTCTTTTGAATTCGCTAAACTAAAAAAGCTAATGAATCCTGGAGAAATATCCCTTTCGAGTATCTTCATTCGGACTTCTGGTCAAATGTTGGTAAGTGACAGGGAGATAAGTGTTCTTTGTTGGGGTTAGCTAAAGTAAGACACCTATAACGGGGGTTGCTTAGTAGAAGTAATAAAATTAGCCTTTGGTGTTAGCATGACACACCTTCTTAGCATGACTTTCTTTCCATGTTTATAGAGTGACTGGACCCTTGTGTGTGTATGTTTATTTTCCATAAACATAGAATTGTTATACTACTTCACAAATTAACAATGATGTGTCCAGAAATATACACCTCCCCATGTTTGTCTAGGGTGACCAGACGTCCTCTTTTACCCGGACATGTCCTCTTTTTTAGACTTAAAAAAATGTCCGGGCGGAATTTCACAAATGGAATTTCATTTTGTTTTTCTAGAGCTTACATAGAACTTTGAGAAGCATTTTGTTCACAAACTAGTCCCGCCCTCCCCTACTCCGATTGGTTCACTTGAGTGAGAAGGGGGCGTGGTGAAGTAGCCTAAAATCTTTTGACTGGACGGTCCGACTGTAGAGCTACCGTTATTGGTCGATAACCTTCTCTGTAAACATTTAATTGGTCAGTCTGCACGTCAGTAATCCTTATTTACGTCAGGCAAAGCTCACGTACCCACCCTCATCTCAAACAGCTATGCCGAAACGTAAATGTAAGTTCTCGGATGGATTAAAAAAGAAATTCCCATGTTTTGTGTAGCAAATAAAGATGTAAAGGATCTAAAAGCACACATAGGTTCAGCTAAGAATACAACGGCAGCGAGGGGCAAGAGCTCATCACTCCCCCCAAAACCCCCATCCCCTGAGACATGTCCTCTTTTTATGCTTCTCAAATCTGGTCACCCTATGTTTGTCCCTATATTACAAATAGGTGTGAGACCTGCTTGTCCCAAAAAGTAGATATTTTAGCTACGACAAAGTGGAACAAACTACCTGTGGATACTTTTGATTTCAGAAGAAATGTCGGAGGAGCAGGTGTAAAAAATGAAGTGTATTTTTACACACAGCCAGATACAGACTGTACAACATACAGCAACTGATGATAAAACTTAAATTCAAGCCGCCTCCTGCCTCTGCCCCCAAAGCATTCCACTGTGGAGGGTCTTCCTCTGAGGATAAACATGCTTCACAACTCAGCTTGATGTTTGAAAAGGGTTTGAGTCGTAGGTGGGTCCAATGACAAGCAGCTATGGTATGATCCATAACAAAACCACCTTAATGCCGTTTCTTTAAATCTGTGTGGTTGAGAGGCATTTCTAATCCTTTGCCGTGTAATGGTGTGTGACTGACACTGTTATTGACTGAGATTTAGGGTCTGCAGGGGCCCGTACATGGGCAAAGACTGTAAAGGAAAGTCTGTCTGGCGGCCATTTCGGAAGCGCCCCTGGGCAGTTATTTCCACTCATACAAGACCAGGCTCCTAGCTCTTTGAATGGGGGACCTACCTGTAAACGTGCCACAGTAAGATTTTAAAAGCATAGTTGAAGTCACTTTTAACATCTGACTAACACAAAAGAAACAAAGAAAGAAATCCATTAATAGTTTGTAGCCTTTGGCGTGGAAAATAACATAAGAACATGTTTCTTCAGCTTGTTCTGGTCTTCTCTTCATTGTGTCAGAGGGCCATTCAGTGTCATAGCTTTTGGGTGGGCTTTGGCAAGAGTAGGTGGGCACAACAACACTAATAATAATTCCTCCACAAATACGGCACAACTGCAAACCTTCTGAAGCCAAGGCTTGCTGGGTTTTAGTGTTGGCTCCCCACTGTGTTTCTCGCCCCTCCATCGCTCGTGATGTTTGTGTCGGTTAACATGGAAGCAACCGATTTAACAAACATCTTTTATGAATTCTTCAGCCTTCTCCCCTCCACCCCCCACCTCCTGTTGTTAAAGCCACACAGTTGGTCCTGAAGAAGTCAACAAGTCCATCAATGCGAGGCGAGCGTCCACTCCACCGTAAGTTTTATGCAGTTCACAAGAAGCAGCAGCAGATTCTCATGTACCTCGTGCTCCCCTCGCTTTGCCTCTTACACCAACTCTGAATCCAACGCATAGGACAGCCATGAAAAAGAGGCATTAGCTATGGCTAACTTGATGGGCCTTGGTCCAAATTGGGTGGCCTCCACATGGCTCCGCCTCTGGGGCTATTCCTGCAGACTGGCTCTTTGTACTGAAAGTCAGGACATTCCTAAAGTAACAGGCGCCATGTTGACTGTTACCAGGTCTCCTCCTTTTCATAATATCTGATCTGGGAAATAACTACAATTAACCTGTCAAAGCCACACAAAATAGGTTGTTTGTTGCAGATGTTGCAAGCTTGGATGTGTTCTTTGAATCCCATTCATTCAGTCATTCACTCATTCACTCATTCATTTTTAACACCTTTATCCTGATCAGGGTCACGGTAGGTCCAGAGCCTACCTGGAATCATTGGGCACAAGGCGAGAACACACCCTGGAGGGGGCACCAGTCCTTCACAGGGCAACACACTCACACATTCACTCACACACTCACACCTACAGACACTTTTGAGTCGCCAATCCACCTACCAACGTCTGTTTTGGAGCATGGGAGGAAGCCGGAGCACCTGGAGGAAACCAACATGGACACTGGGAGAACACACCACACTCCTCACAGTCACCCGGAGCGGGACTAGAACCCACAACTGGGTTTTATTGTGTGACTGCGACACTAACCTGCTGCACCACCGTGCCTCCCTGGGAGGAATCCCATTCTTCTTTAGAATGTCTTTAGAGTTATAGTGGAAATAGAATGGAATGTGTTATTGAATTTATATCACATGTATTCCCCCTGTCTGCTGAAGCTCACACAGTTAGACTTGACTGGCTGGAGTTCTCCTGTTGTGTCAGCAGGAGTTGTTGTTGATACCAGTCTGCCAGGTTAATGCTGCCTTTCAGACTGAAAGTCTGTGTTAAATATGTGGTCAAACCCTATAGATAACTCCATCGAAAAACCTAGATTCATTATGATCACGGTCAAGTGAAAGTATGAAGGGCACATTGGACTGTGGAGCTGGTGAACTGCATTCTCTGGACTGATGGAGCACCATCTAATACATCTGGAATGAGTTGAATGGCATTTTATGGATGAGGTGTTGCGTAAAGCTAACGAATTGAATGCAGCAAAGACCCTAGATGCAGCTGTAGTTAAAAAAAAAAAGAACACTAGATGTTGCAGGTCCTTCCTTCTTCCAAAGGCCATGGGAAACATCATCCTCTCTGTCAAGAACTGGGAGGTTTTCAAGCTAAATCTGGCAGGCTCTCAGTGCAGAGGCTAAAACCGGCTTGTTTTTGAAGTGTCAAGAAGGACAATGATCCAAAGCATTCCTCCAAAAACTGTTCAATGACCACAGATTGGAGCTTTTGTAATTAACATCCCTTCCCCCTTTGAAAATATCTGGGTCAAGTCCACGAGCAAGGAAAGTTTCTGAGTGTCCTGATTAGATATTGTTAAAATCACTAAAAGATTACAATGTGTGTCCAAATGTAGATGTGGGTTAAAGGGGTATATGGCCACCCAGCTGTGGACTGTAGAGAAGTGTTACACTTTTCACTTTGTGATTAGTTCTAGATCACAACTCAGGCCATTCCAACTCATCATCCAACATGAGCTCCTGACCTGACTAACATGGTGGTTGAATGTCAT
Organism: Hoplias malabaricus; assembly: GCF_029633855.1. Taxonomy (NCBI): domain Eukaryota; kingdom Metazoa; phylum Chordata; class Actinopteri; order Characiformes; family Erythrinidae; genus Hoplias; species Hoplias malabaricus. The sequence goes on from NC_089819.1 coordinate 23,220,807, forward strand.
CAAATCCTATTAATACTCATGAAGAAATGCTGGAAAACTTTGGCTATGTAGTATGTCAGAGCGCAGATACACTTCCAGAAAAGGTTAAAATTGCGTGCTAAACTCGTCTTTCTTAATTCTGAAGGGACTCTGGCGATTCTGACATTACCTCTGCACTGTTCTGTCATCACACATTACTTAGATTATGTAACAGTCTGTTTTTGTATCCTAAATGAAACATTTAAAAATGTTCAGTAGCTCTGGGTTTTAAAGGTACGCTGTGAATGAGATTTCTGCTTGTATTTCTGATCCTCTGACTAATGCTTTTTGCTGTATTTTAAATAATTCATGATGTTTCTGCTGTCAGTGGCACAGCAGGCCGTCGTTGCCATGCAGTCCCATGTTCCTGTGGTCCTGGTTTTTCACTACTCACATCGGGTCACTGTCTGATTGGTGTGTTCTCTCGGTGTCTGCATGGATTTCTTCCGGATACTCCAGTTTCCTCCCACAGTCTAAAATATACTGGTAGGTGGATTGGCTCTGTGAAACTGAGTGTGTGAGTGTGTGAATTTGCCCACAGGTGTGTGTGTGTGAGTGACTGGGTGAGTGTGTAAAATTGGCCACAGGTGTGTGAAACTTCCTAATGTGTGAGTGTGTGAGTGACTGGGTGAGTGTGTGAAATTGGCCACAAGTGTGTGTGTGTAACCGGGTGAAACTGTCCACAGGTGTCAGTGAGTTGCCTCAGCCGCAGATGCTCCGCCCACAAGTTGAGGGAGGGTCTGATACATTCAATCCACAAACCTGGCCAGGATTCTGCCAGTTGCATTCTGATTGGCTCACTGTACATCCGCTTATACACACTTCCCTGTATCTTGGCTCTCACGGGTCCGACGTGAATCATAAAGACTGCCTCCTTCTACACGTCCTGCCAAAATAACAGACATGTGATTGTTCTTTTGCGTGTCAGTCAAATTTATTTTCCTGCAGTAATAGGCTGTTCTTGGCCACTTTAAATGGCGAAAGGTACCAGACTCTCCATACAGTGTTTGGCAATAGCGTGTGAGTGACTGGGTGAGTGTGTGAAATTGTCAACACAGTGTGTGAGTGACTAGGTGAGAGTGTGATCACACTAATGTGCACATGGGGAGTTTGTGCCAATAAACTAGACAACAATAAAGCCACATGAAACTAGATAAAAAGAATATAGGCCTGTACAACATCAGGAAGATGAAATGCTTGACATCGTTGAGACTAATTATTTATTTAAAAAACTTAATTAAATTTAGATATCAATACCTACCAATGCATCTTTTATGTCCTTAAAATGTCCTCTGGAGTTATAGAGATCTTTCTGGTTCATGACCTAGATTTACGTGCAAGGCTGGGAATTTATAAGAAGAGTAGGTTCCAATGCGCCTTCACAGATTAAATACAATAATTTGGCTTTTGCACAGTGAGTTGTGTTAAAGTTCTCCATAAAGAGCAGGATGTGTGATTTCAAAGCCATTATTAATTCAAATAAGATTCCCAATTTTTCCAGTATATTCCACATTTTTCAGCAGCATATCTACAGAGCTTATCTTAATGATGGAGTCTTAATTAAAATTTGGAAACGAAAATGGTGGAAATCCCCACTAAGCTCCCAATAGCCCAGAATAAAAGGGCATCTCTGGAGGATGGAGGCACCTCCAAGTTGGAGGTACAGTCTACCATTAAACTTATCCCTAAGCCTAAACCTAACACTTAACCTATCCCTAAGCCTAAACCTAACTCTAAACCTATCCTTAAGCCTAAACCTAACTCTAAACCTATTCCTAAGCCTAAAACTAACTCTAAACTACTATTAACCAAAAACATGGTTACAACTGTACTTCCTTCGAAATTATGTACATTAACATAATTAAACCCGCCACAAATAAGAACACTATCTCCTTATTAAACATTTATAGACCACCAGGGCCCTATTCAGAATTTATAAAAGAATTTGGTGAACTAGCTGCTAATTTAGCAGTGTCATGTGATAAGTTAATAATTGTAGGAAACTTTAACATTCATTTTGAGAAAGGTGATGATCCCCTAAAAAAGGCGTTCACATCAATCATAGATTCTGTTGGTTTCACACAAAATGTATCAGGTCCTACTCATTATTATAATCACACACTAGACTTGGTTTTGACCCTGGGCACGAACATAAAAAACCTAAATATTCTCCCTCCGTCTTCCACGGTCTCAGACCACTACCTAATTTCATATGAACTGAGTTTAGATATTAAAAAATGTACATGCCCACATTACAGCCCCTAAATTTACTGAAAACATCACTGATTTATTAACCTCAGTCAGCAGTCCAGCAAACCCACTGGAGCTGGACAGACTAACGGACTACTTAGATAACACTCTTCGATCAACTTTAGATAGTGTAGCACTGCTTAAGCGTAAAAAGCTACAACAGAAAAAAACTCGCTCCCTGGTATAATGAAGAAACACTCACCCTAAAACAAACCGTAAGGAAATTAGAGCGGAAATGGCGGTCGACTAAACTGGAAGTATTTCATTGTGCCTGGAAAGACAGCCTTATCCAATATAGAAGGGCACTCGTCAATGCACGGTCAGCACATCTGTCCTCACTGATTGAAAATAATAAACACAATCCTAGAGCACTCTTTAATGTAATCTCTAAACTTATAAACAATCGGGCAGCTGATCCACAGATCCCAGCCATTCACACCAGCAATGCTTTTATGGACCTTTTTAACAATAAGATTGAAAATATTAGACAAACAATAAATACCATATTACTAAATCCAGCCTGTCTGTCATCTGGTGTGGATGATATAGAACAAAACATAGAAGAAAGACTAGAGGACTTTGACCCACTACCACAGCTAGAACTGGAGAAAATCATCTACTCGTCAAATTGTACGACCTGCACACTTGATGCAATACCAACAAAACTATTTAAAGAAGTATTACCAGTCATAATCAATCCCATCTTAACAATCATAAATTTGTCCCTTAGACTAGGTCACATACCCAAAGCATTTAAACTAGCAGTTATTAAACCCCTGATCAAAAAACCGAATCTTGATCCTAGTGTACTATCCAATTACAGACCCATCTCTAACCTTCCCTTCATATCTAAGATCTTAGAAAAAGTTGTGGCCCAACAACTTAGGTCATACTTGCATAAGAATAACATATATGAAAAATTTCAATCTGGTTTTAGGCCACACCATAGCACTGAAACAGCTTTAGTTAAGATAACAAACGACCTTCTTCTCGCCTCTGATCGAGGCTGCGTATCCATGCTAGTCCTACTAGACCTCAGTGCAGCTTTCGATACAATTGATCATACTATTCTGCTAGAAAGATTAAAAAACATGGTTGGAATAACAGGAACAGCCCTATCATGTTTTAAGTCTTACCTCACAGATCGCTATCAGTTTGTAAACATAAATAATGTTTCTTCTACTCATACAAAAATGAGATTTGGAGTTCCCCAAGGCTCCATTATAGGACCTTTACTATTCATATTATATATGCTGCCACTGGGCAGAGTTATTAGCAGGCATGGCATTACCTTCCACAGTTATGCAGATGACACACAGTTATACATATCAGCCAAACCAGATGACAAACCTACACTAAAGAAAATGGAGGACTGTGTTAAAGAAGTGAAGCATTGGATGTCATACAATTTCCTTCTGCTAAACAGCGACAAAACCGAGGTTCTCCTTCTAGGTCCAAAACCTGCTATAAATAAGGTATCAGACTTAATACATAATTTTGACTTCCCTGTTCTCCCGAGCTCATCAGCTAAAAATCTGGGTGTTATAATTGATTCAGATCTATCATTTGATCAGCATATAGGTAACATTACATGAACAGCTTTCCTACATCTTCGGAACCTCGCTAAGTTAAGAAATTCCTTATCCCTCCCAGATGCGGAAAAATTAGTTCACGCTTTTATTACATCAAGATTAGATTATTGCAATGCACTTTTACCAGGATGCTCCAGCAGAAACTTGAGTAAACTCCAGTTAATTCAAAATGCTGCAGCCAGGGTCCTCACTAAAACTAGAAAATTTGATCATATCAGCCCAGTATAATCGGCCCTTCACTGGCTTCCAGTTAAATTCCGTATTGATTATAAAATTCTTTTACTCACGTATAAATCCTTACATGGTCTCGCCCCTGAATACTTGCAAGACCTCATCACACACTATGAACCACCAAGATTACTCAGATCTCAGGGCGCCGGCCTCTTACTAGTACCCAGAATTCATAAGACTTCAGCGGGGGGGAAAGCCTTCTCCTACAAAGCCCCTCAGCTCTGGAACAATCTTCCAGCTAGTGTTCGGGACGCAGACACAGTCACTATGTTTAAGTCTAGGCTCAAAACACACTTGTTCAGTTTAGCCTTTGGCAACTAACCTCTGTCTAGTTTAAGGTTGTCATTTCAGGAACCCATGGACATGGAGAATCAGGGTAAACATGGATGATGTGCTCACAATTTCTCTTGCTTGGAACGAAAGGATGTCTTTGCCTGAGCTCCTTCTGGTTTCCCTACTCCCAGTCTGTTACAGTCAGATCCCTCACTACACTAAAGAAAATAATCACATGCTCTTATTCTCTGCTGCACTCAACTAAACTAACTGCTTCCCTTTACTGTTTTCTGAGAGAATGGTGGCCCACTGATGGAAGATTGTTTGCTGAATTCTCCTGCAGACCAGAGCAGACCAGACCAGCTGCTCACCTTTTTATTATTATTATTATTATTATTATTATTATTATTATTATGTAGCATAATGACACTTCATTGGTGATCATTTAAAATTCAATCTATAGTTTGATCAGAGGAGGATGGGTCCCCTTTGTGAGTCTTGGTTCCTCCCAAGGTTTCTTCCTCCAGCCTCGAGGGAGTTTTTCCTTGCCACTGTCGCCTTCGGCTTGCTTGCATTGGGCTTTGATTTAAATGTTCTGTTTTGAAACTGTGAAGCTGCTTTGTGACAACGTCAGTTGTAAAAGGCGCTATACAAATAAATTTGATTTGATTTGATTAAACCTATCCCTATGCCTAAACCTAACTCCAAACCTATCCCTAAGCCTAAATCTAACACTAAACATATCCCTAAGTCTAAACCTAACTCTAAACCTATCCCTAAGCCTAAACCTAACACTAAACCTATCCCTAAGCCTAAACCTAACACTAAACCTATCACTAAGCCTAAACCTAACACTAAACCTATCCCTAAGCCTAAACCTAACACTAAACCTATCCCTAAGCCTAAACCTAACACTAAACCTCACATTTGCTGGTTATGATGCCTACTTACTGATCATGTCCCTTTCACATGCTGGTCTCTGGCCTGCAGAGATATACTCGGCCACGTTTCCACTAGGGGTCAGTAAAGGCCAGCAAAAATAAAGTCTGTGACAGCCTTGAGCCCTCAAGAAAAAACATCAGGCCTTAATTTCCCTGTGCATTATGGGTGTGCTTTTCTTATGATCTTACTGCCACAGTGCTTCTGAAACCATGCTAGTTTAAGACTTGTCATATTCATACTCAATATTTAACTATTAATATGATCTTCAGCATATAGTTATTAAATTATTGTGAAATTTCATCCTGACACAGTGGAAAATGTTTTATAAGAGTTTTCAGAGTAAGTGTTGCTTAGAATATATTGCAATCTGTGTATGCAGGGAAACATATGAAGTCCCAGGCATAATGGTGTCACAATTCACAATTTTACACACTCACCACTAATGAGCAGGAGTTCCACTACAATCTCACATTCAATCACTCTGAATGGCGGTTTATACACTGATCACTAAATAATTCTCAAAAATCGGTGGAATTCTCCTTTAAGTGCAAACAGAAAAATGTACATTGAATGTATTCATTCATCTTCACAAACCCACCATGGTACAACAATGTGTCACACTCTCACCCAGTCACTCACACACTGTACTGACAATTTCACACTCTCACCCAGTCACTCACACTCAGACGTATGGATAGTTGCACACACTCACCAAGTTACACACACACACCTGTGGGCAATTTCACACAGTCACTCACACATGAGAAAGTTTCACTCACTAATCCAGTTACTCACACACTCACCCAGTCACACTCATGGACCGTTTCACACACTCACCCAGTCACTCACACTCATGGACCCTTTCACACACTCATTCAGTCACTCACACTCATGGACCGTTTCACACACTCACCCAGTCACTCACACTCATGGACCCTTTCACACACTCACTCAGTCACTCACACTCATGGACCGTTTCACACACTCACCCATTCACTCACACTCATGGAACGTTTCACACACTCACCCATTCACTCACACTCATGGACCCTTTCACACACTCACTCAGTCACTCACACTCAAGGACCGTTTCACACACTCACTCAATCACTCACACTCATGGACTGTTTCACACACTCACGCAGTCACTCACACTCATGGACAGTTTCACACACTCACCCAGTCACTCACACTCATGGACCCTTTCACACACTCACTCAGTCACTCACACTCATGGACCGTTTCACACACTCACCCAGTCACTCACACTCATGGACCTTTCACACACTCACTCAGTGACTCACACTCATGGACCGTTTCACACACTCACTCAGTCACTCACAGTCATGGACCGTTTCACACACTCACTCAGTCACTCACACTCATGGACAGTTTCACACACTCACTCAGTCACTCACACTCATGGACCGTTTCACACACTCACTCAGTCACTCACACTCATGGACCGTTTCACACACTCACCCAGTCACTCACACTCATGGACCGTTTCACACACTCACCCAGTCACTCACACTCATGGACCGTTTCACACACTCACCCAGTCACTCACACTCATGGACCGTTTCACACACTCACGGACCGTTTCACACACTCACGCAGTCACTCACACTCATGGACCGTTTCACACACTCACCCAGTCACTCACACTCATGGACCGTTTCACACACTCACCCAGTCACTCACACTCATGGACCGTTTCACACACTCACGCAGTCACTCACACTCATGGACCGTTTCACACACTCACTCAGTCACTCACACTCATGGACCGTTTCACACACTCACTCAGTCACTCACACTCATGGACCGTTTCACACACTCACCCAGTCACTCACACTCATGGACCGTTTCACACACTCACGCAGTCACTCACACTCATGGACCGTTTCACACACTCACTCAGTCACTCACACTCATGGACCGTTTCACACACTCACGCAGTCACTCACACTCATGGACCGTTTCACACACTCACTCAGTCACTCACACTCATGGACCGTTTCACACACTCACCCAGTCACTCACACTCATGGACCGTTTCACACACTCACCCAGTCACTCACACTCATGGACCGTTTCACACACTCACCCAGTCACTCACACTCATGGACCGTTTCACACACTCACGCAGTCACTCACACTCATGGACCGTTTCACACACTCACCCAGTCACTCACACTCATGGACCGTTTCACACACTCACCCAGTCACTCACACTCTTGGACCGTTTCACACACTCACGCAGTCACTCACACTCATGGACCGTTTCACACACTCACTCAGTCACTCACACTCATGGACCGTTTCACACACTCACGCAGTCACTCACACTCATGGACAGTTTCACACACTCACTATGTTCAACTCCAGCCAGCTGCTACAGACGAATTTATAAGCAGGATTTCAAGATGACAAAACTCTACAGACGTCTGGTTCCCATCGCCCCAACTGTGACAAATTGTACATTTTTACTTAAAAAGTTCTTTTCATTTCAAACCATTCGGATTGACTGTATCCACACGAATGTCTTAATTATAGAGATTGTTAAAATGCCCTTTGGATTTTCTGTAATAGCTCTTTATTTATATTCCTGCACATTCTCTGCTTGTTTCTATTAGCCCTTTCCTAAACCAAGTGCGCACTCGCTCCCTTAAGTCTCCTAGACGCTGTTGCTGTAGAAACCAGGCAGCCAGCGTTAGCTAACAAAATGGAGGAAGAGAGCTCCGCCGCCGCTGTGGACAGTATTGTAAATGAATTTCACTCTTATGAAGACTTTCTAGACTCTCAGATAACACCATTAGACCGCTACTATCTCGAGGTAAATACGGCCATTCTTTCACCGCAACAGAAAGCGTTTTCCTTCGCTGTTTTTTTCCCCTTCACTCTCTGACTGTGTAGTTCACCCTAAACCGTAGGGGACTTGGGATGTGTCCCAAATTGCTCCCCGTGCGTTGCACATTTTTAGATCATAACAGATGTTACACACACACACACACACAACATTATATAGGAAGTCGTTTATATTTATTTATTTATTCATTCATTTATTACATGACAAACATGACAACGTGGTTTAATGCAGATATAGGCTACAGCTCCCTAAACATTTATGAAATGTTTGAGGGATGACTCCATTGAGTGTGAGTGGGACAGTTCACTCTTCTTCCTCAGCGCTAGATGGCGCCACGAATGTTTCTTAAAGTGAGACACTACAGGTGTCAAACTGTCATTTTTAAAGACAAACAGTATTTGAAATTAATTGTATTCGGTTTTTATTGTATGGTTCATATAAATCACTATATATTTAAATTGTATTTTATCTCATGAAAAGTGATAATTTAATTGCAAAGGCACACTTTAGAGAAAGGATTAACAGAACAGATTTATTTGTTTAGTTAAGACAACACTATGCACCATTTTACTACATTTCCCTGGTCATTTTAGTATAAACAATTATAGCTTAAATTATAGTATGATTATATTATAGTATGAGTAATATTTTAGCAAATACCTCTCTCTCTCTCTCTCTCTCTCTCTCTCTCTCTCTCTCTCTCACACACACACACACACACACACACACACACACACACACACTCCTATGGGAGCAGGTTTGAAAGATATGCTATATATATTCAGCTAATTCAGAAACCTCAAGAATGGGATTGAAATGGTCTATTTTGTCTGCACTGTCTTGCCTTAAAGCTCATTTGTTGTTTAGTTTTTAAGAGGGCTGAACATCACTCATGGTTTTATTCATTCATCTTCCGTAACTGCTTCATCCTGATCAGGTTTGCACTTTCCCACACTCACCCAGTCACTCACCCACACCTGTGGACAATTTCAAACCACCAAAATGGACAATTGGTAGCTTTTGCTACCAAGATTGGAAGGTTACGGCTAGCAAGATCTTCAGGGACAGAAGTCAGCCACCTCGTTGTTTCAAACTGCTTCCAGCACATCACAGGAATTCATCATGCTTGGAGGAGAGCAATTACAGCCCAAAACGTATATTAGCTAAAGGACACACACGCTGGCTAGCACCATGCTTGGTGATGCACAGGGAGAGGAAATGCCATCCAACCCACCTAGAGAGTGAGGACCATTGATCTCTCCTGGACTCCCAACCATGGATGGCTGAGGCATCACTCTGAAACTCTGGCATTCGCTGCAGTAGTCAGAATAGCTGTGATTTGAAGTCTCCACTGTTTTTCCTGGTTTTTTTTTATTTATTTGTCCCTTTGTTCAACTGCTAATCTACTGCCAGTCATGTTACTGTCACAGTGGGGGTGACCAACATTGGACATGACACAAAGAAGAACCCAGTGGTCAGCAGCAGCTCAAAAAACAAGAAAGTTTTCCTCTTTTTTTTTTATTTAAAGTAGGACCTAAGTTATGCACTGGCTATTTCTACCTGGTCTGAATCCTGGAAACGCCCCCCCCCATGGACCTAAGACAGATTTCCAAATAACATTTTTCCATCTGACTGCTTGCTTACTTGGGATTTGCTAATGTGGTGCTCAGGAGATGAGGTTTATAAATAATTCAAACATTAGGTGGAGGAATTGCCCATAATAGTGAACTCAGTGTGTGTTTTGTTAACTATGATTACACCCCAAGGGGACGGTTTTAGACACATGTTATGGATCAGTTTTCGTTGGAGAGAGAGGTCTTTTTGAGTCGCTGGAATGTGTGTGTCCTAAACTATATGGTGTTGCATATCCACAGTAGTGATTTTACTGCCACAGTTCTGAGATCTTTGCTGTTGTATAGCTGTATTATTATTTAGCTAATCTGTTTCTAAGCTACTGCATTATAGAGCATTAAAATTTAGGCCTGTTCTAATTTGTAGATAGTTCTAAAGCAGGGATAGATTGGAATAATATGAAGTGAAATGCTATAAATTGTCTTAATGGTTCTGTTGTTATGGGTTAAAACCCAGCTTTCAATCAATGTCTGTGACAAGTGTGGTGTGTTCTCTTTGTGCCTGCTTGGGTTTCCTCCCAAAAAGATTCCAGAGCCTACCTGGAATCATTGGGCGCAAAGCAGGAATTCACCCTGGAGGGGGCGCCAGTCCTTCACATGGCAATACACACACATTCACTCACACACTCTACACCTACGGACACTTTAGAGTTGCCAATCCACCTACCAACGTGTGTTTTTGGACTGTGGGAGGAAACCGGAAACCGGAGGAAACCCACGCAGACACAGAGAGAACACACCACACTCCTCACAGACAGTCACCCGGAGGAAACCCATGCAGACACAGGGAGAACACACCACACTCCTCACAGACAGTCACCTGGAGGAAACCCACGCAGACACAGGGAGAACACACCACACTCCTCACAGACAGTCACCCGGAGGAAACCCATGCAGACACAGGGAGAACACACCACACTCCTCACAGACAGTCACCCGGAGGAAATCCACGCAGACACAGAGAGAACACACCACACTCCTCACAGACAGTCACCCGGAGGAAACCCACGCAGACACAGAGAGAACACACCACACTGCTCACAGACAGTCCCCCGGAGGAAACCCACGCAGACACAGGGAGAACACACCACACTCCTCACAGACAGTCACCGGAGTGGGAATCGAACCCACAACCTTCAGGCCCCTGGAGCTGTGTGACTGCAACACTAACTGCTGCACCATAAGTAGCTTAAATAACTTGAATTTAAAGCTCATCTAGCTCATATTGTTAATATCGGGACTGATATCGGATCGGTGCATCCCTAGTACTAACCAAAATGGACCAGATTTAACACTTAATAAAGGTTTCTATGTATTCATTAGTATTTATATTCACAGATATCTGTATTTTCCCCACAGTCTTTTATTTATGTATTTATAATTTGTTTTAGATTTAGAGAGCTCTTTCTGTGTTTGTCACAGAGAGTGAGTCAGGCCACAGATCTGGTCTAAACTCTATTTGTTACGGCTCATTTTCTGTTTAATTGTATTCAGTGTTTTATCTGTTTTAGTTTTTATCTGTGTGTGCTTTGTTCCCTGTGACTTCAAAATGTAGCTCAGCCTTAAAATGGCACACTTTTACATTTGTCTTAATTTCAGTTCACGAACGAAGCCCAATTAACAGCTCTCATCGTGTTTACACAAAATTGGACGTTTGTGTTTAAAACAGAGCTGGACTCGCAGTTCATAACAACCAGAGCTTCACCGGCTCTGTGCTTCCTGGCCACATGAAAGCAGCCCCTTCGTTTGAAGGCCCAAAGAATCTCTCTCACTCAATCATCTGGAAACAGCACGGTCCATGTTGAGTGGGCTGCAGTGACATGTGGCACAAATCCTTGATCCAGAAAGCCACAGCCATGTCCTCAGCCCCGCTCTGATTAACCCTTTAAAGGCTAACCCTGTATACCCACATCCTCTCTAAAGGCTTGTTATTTAGTAACCAAAAGGATTGCATTATTGTGAATTGGCTTGAGGAGGGAGGAAGTGAAGTTTGGAAGTCCAGACCTGGACATGCTTGTTTTATGGAGAGCACCAAGCTATGACCAGCACAACGTATATTCTTGTATGGTATTTTGCTATACCGTTCTTCCAGCACATGTTCCTCCACCACTTTGTATTTCAAGACGATGCCCTAGAAGTCAAGTTCAATTGGACAGACTTGCTCATATTGTTCATTCAGTTGTAACCACCCCCTCTTGGCCTCTGTGATGTTCACTAGATCTCTTTCATTGCTCCTCCAGGACGAGGAGTTGGCCCGCCAGCTGGTGGAGCTAGGCTTGAGGGGCAGTGGCGAGGTCCTGAAGAGGGAGGAATTCCAGACAAGGAAAGCAGCTGCGGAGGCCTTGAGGCTCTCCAACAGGACCCAGCAGAAGTAAGTTCACGTCCGCTGCCTGCGGAGATGGACGATCTTCACACCAGAGCGTGACCTTGAGAGCGCACGTTTGTCCGTATGTTTTCCAGTAAATATACAAGTTGAATGTAAACGTGAATGCTGATTTACACATTTATGGCAAATCGCAAAGGACAATAGGTCACATTAGGTCCGGTTTAGGTTCAAGTTTAACTTTCCTGAACATCTTCACAAACCCAGCAGGCTTTGCAAACATCACAAGAATATAAACATCACAAAAATGTTCATTGAATCATTCTTTAAATAACCATTTTTTTTGCTAATACCACTTGGGTCCTAAACTTTTAAATATTTCATACAACTTTTCATGAATCCAAGACAAAAGCTTGTACTTTAAGACAGCTCTGCGTAGGTGTTCTTTAAAGGCTAAGCACCAGCTCTATGAAAGTGTCAAACAAATAAACACAGTGGAATTTGAGTTCCTAACTTGTGTTTATTGATAGTCAGAAAACATGTTATTTCTCACTAATTCAAGGAATAAGGTTTAAAAGACCGTTTGTCCCCCCCCCAACGGTGTTCGGAAACTCTAATAGGCGTCTTGCCTGTGACGTAGATGGTGGACAACAACTCTAGAAGTTGCACTTAATTTAATGCAAAATGAGGAAAAGGTGAGTTGTTTTTGGCTGCAATCATTCAATGTACAGTGGGACATCTGTGCACAAATGGCCCAAAGATCCCAAAATATCCAGAAAATGGACTAAATTTGTCAACTTTAAACGGGCACTTTGGAAAGGACCATCCGCTCACTCCGTTATCTGTAGCTCATTTCACTGGCGCTTTTCCAACAATATGGGCATGTAAGGACACCAACGAAAGGTGTTCAAGAGCCTCTGTAACATGGAGGTAAACAGGGTAAGGACACTCACTTCGCCTGTTTTAGTTGGTGTTATTTAACGTTAGCTTGACTTGCTAAACTCGGTGGCTCAGATTATACTCGGCTACGTAGCTGCATTACGGAGGTTTATAGTGTCGGATGAATTCGAGTTCGACTTCGATCACATTTACAAGAATAACGGTACCTCTACATTTGAGTTTAGCTTATTGCTAGGCTATTGTCATGAATAGTGTTGGTTATTTAGCTAGATACTGTCATAACAGTCAGTCATAACGGTGTTTTACCGCGGCGTTGTTCAGCTGTTGTCCACCAGTGACGTCACGGTTGCATTCAAGAATTTCCGTAGCGAGCTTGGGTTTTTCCGTCAGTTTAATAAAATTGTCAGTTTTAAAACAAATTAAGCTGCTATTTTCATTTTAATTCATACTTATATATGTCAGTAACTAAAATAATGTGGAATATTCATGGAGGTCCATTAAGTGGTGCTTAGCCTTTAAACTTCAAAAGGGTTTCTGACCAAACATCACACTCACAACATCGTTATTTAAAGAACCATCCTCTATTACTAAATGCTTTTATATAAAAAAAAATAATAATAAAGAAATTAAAAAATCTCTGTGTCCTTTTGGGTCACAAAAGCATAACCCCAAAGTGGGACTTCTATAGTATCTCTCCCTTCAGTAGAACACTTCAGTAGCTTTATTTTTTAAGAGTGCAGGAAATCAAATAAGCAACACTCCGCTCCACAGTGGCCTTTGAGTGATTGTGGTCGTAGCTGGCCATTATGTGATTCACTGCAATGAAATGACAAACTTCTCTCTCACTTCTCCAAAGAGGAGGGTTTACACCACGCTGGTTGTGCTGTGTGCTGGGGCAAAGTCTTCACTGAAGGCCCTTGGCCAAAAGCTGTCACCACATGAGTCCCTGGTGTGAGATTCTGGGGCTATATCTTCTGCTCTGGGAAGAGAGTGAAGCTTGTGTTTTCTGTGTGTTTGTGGGAGTTTTGGGATGCTGTAAACTTGGACTTGGACTTGGCCGATGATTGCATAGTTGGTGCGGTCAGCCTTCAGGAAACATTTTTGGAGGACTATATTTGTGTTTTCTCGGGCTGGTTGTGGCCAGCTCCCCTGCCTAACCACCTGTAGACGTGTCCCTTTGGCATTCAACCCTACTAAAACATGGCCGGAGGTTCTTGCTCTCGGCTAAAGTGAAATAATAAATCAGAATTGAACAAATTCCCCAGTGCTTCTCAACCAAATCTCTGTCTGCCACTTCTATATTGTGCAGTTGATCATTTTTACAGGGCTTTTCAGGTGTTTTCTTGTATTTATTGAAGGAAGAGAAAACCTGTTAAATCAAACACAGTGGAAACCAGTGGGAAAGCAATGCAGTATTCCAGTAAGATCCCAGTGTTTCAGCTATCATTTAATGTCGATGAGTTACACACATTACTTAATTACACAAATTACTTAAGTTCTAATAAATTAATAGAAATTCACCTCTATAAACTTGTCTTTTTGGATTGAAATGGGATAGGAATCTAAATATGAACGTCTACATCACTCTTTAAAAGAGACATTTTGTACATTTCCTCAAGAAAACACAGTTATTACACTTAATTACACTTAATGGAACATCTTCAGCATACTATGGCCAAAATACCACAAGGCTCCAAGCCCACATCAGCGTTCTCCCCCTGTCCACACAAATCTGTTCACACCATCTATTTTAAGACCCTGTTTCTATTAATAATTATGATTCACTGTTCACCCCGACGTGAACACCCAATAGTGAGGAGCAAAGAGCAGAAGCTGATGTTTTTAGCTGTTTTTGCTGGGTTCTCTTTTCCTCTGTTCTGGTTTTCTCGTTTTTAACCTTGACTGTGCTCTCTCACATAATCGCGGGTCCAGCGCTGTGACTGAAGAGACTTAGATAAGAGGCCGGACATGTAAAAAGTCTCTGCCCTTGATGTCAGAAGTGAAGCAAAATCAGAAAGACTTCCCATGTATTATGACTGATGGGTCCTGTTTCACAGTTTGAGGGTTGGTAGACTACAAATATACACATTATTGCACTGAACAAATGATTGTTTCATAATATGTCCCCTTTAAGTAAATGCTCTTAAAGGTGAAGTTCACAATTGTAATCAAAAAAATACTTTTTATAAAATTCAGAAGATGTTTTCTCAACATTTGCTGCTCCCCAGTTTTTGTAAATGAGTAAAAAAACAAATCGGTAAGTCCGGTATGCTAGGCTCTCTCGCTCTCTCTCTCCCTGCTCATGGCAGAGGCATCTAGAGTTTGTTTAGACAACGGTAAGAACTACAAACTTTGAAAAGCATGAACCTTAAAAGACGCTGAGTGTAGAGTTCAAGGATTGTACTTAAGCCTTTATAAGAGATCCATGTGAATCATTTTTAGCCACATAACTTCGTTTTAATAATTTGATAATCATTTTAATCAATAATCATTTGTTTTGATATAATCCTTGCAGCTACAATGCAACTGGTAACATTTCCATAGTAGTAACTGCTTTCATCTGATCATAGATGAATGGGGATGGAACCCTGTTAATAATAGTCCAGCAGCACTGGAAAAGACATGGCGTTTGTCAGTCTGGAGTTTTTATCCATTTAATAAATCTGCTCCAAACACATTAAACTGTTAGAAGACAGGGTAAGTTAATAGGCCACATGCACGCTGAAACATTAAAATAGTCTGATGGAGCACCGATGAACGTTTAATTAGAGATGTGGAACAGCTTCCAGAATGGCCGTCCCCTGTGACACCCCAGAGCTCAAAGTGAACAGAGAACATTTCAGTGATGCCATAACATCTATGACATATTTATGTAAAATATTTATCTCATCATTAACACACGTCATAAAACTGTTAATTTTTCACCATTCTATGGCAGAGATACAGGAAAAATATATTATTTGATTAGATAAATTACAAATTCATAACACAATTCTTCTAATGTACTCGTTATGGCCAGGAGACACTGCACCTGTATGCAAGCCTGTTTCTGCCACATGAAATAATACAAAAAAGGCACCAGTTTTTATTTTTCATTAATATTCAATTAGCTATCTCAATATTTTGAGATACTATCTCATTATTTTGAGATACTAAGTCAATATATTGTGGTACTATCTCATTATTCTGAGATTCTAAGTCAATATATTGAGATTGTATACTATCTCAATATATTGACATATTATCTAAAATAATGAGATACTGTCTCAAAACAATAATATAGTATCTCAATATATTGACTTAGTATCTCAAAATAATGAGATAGTATCACAATATATTGACTTAGTATATCAAAATAATGAGATAGTATCACAATATATTGACTTAGTATCTCAAAATAATGAGATGGTATCACAATATATTGACTTAGTATATCAAAATAATGAGATAGTATCACAATATATTGACTTAGTATATCAAAATAATGAGATAGTATCTCAATATATTGACTTAGTATCTCAAAATAATGAGATAGTATCACAATATATTGACTTAGTGTCTCAAAATAATGAGATATTATCACAATATATTGACTTAGTATCTCAAAATAATGAGATAGTATCACAATATATTGACTTAGTATCTCAAAATAATGAGATAGTATCACAATTAAATTGACTTAGTATCTCAAAATAATGAGATAGTATCTCAATATGTTGAGATAGCAAATAGCATATTAATGAAAAGTAAAATTTGGCGCCTTTATTAAAATTATTTTAAGTGGTGGAATTATTTCATGTGGCTTCCATAGCACCTGAGCACAAGAACACCAGAACATGCAGCTAAGTGACTTTGGACCAGGCCAGTACTTGGATGGGTGACCTCCTAGAAAAGCTAGGGTGGCTGCTGGAAGTTGTGTTGGCGGGGTAAACAGGACGCTGTCCCTCTGCTCTATGTGGATCCAAGTGACTCAATGTGAACAAATGGCACCGTCCTTCTGATGAGACAAAACAAAACAGGTCCTGCCTCTGTCATAAAACTTTCATGAATAGAGTAGGAATGTTTCCCCAGCTAATAGCTGATGTAAGGTAAGCCTGCTGGTGCAGATTGACTGCAGTCGTTATCTTCCAGATGGACACTACACACTGGACGTTTTCGAGGCTACTCCCTAATGTACCAAAGGAGTTAAAATGCTATGGGAGTCTAGAAAGGCACTGCATAAGTGTAACTTACTAACTTTAGTGACACCTATAGTAGTGCTGGGCGATATGAGTGCAATATCAATATCACGATGAATTGTACCTTATACCACGATTACAATTAATGAACTATTATTTTTTGTGTTTTTGACCCTCACAGTTCAGTGACGAGGCTTGTGCTGTAAATATGCTCCAGTGTTAAAGCTGGCGTATTTTTTCTAATGTTGCCGGGAGCTTTTTTCTTCTCTTGTTTTCTGAGCACTGTTTAGATTTGGTGTTTGATTGTGCTTTGGCTGAAACTGTTTTTTCCTCAGAGTTTACATTTGACTTCTTTTTGTTCAGTGTCGTCTTAATTATAGTCAAAGCACAGCATGCCCACACCACAGATGCTTTGTTTTTCTTTTGTACGAGCTGCTCGAGTCGCTCGGTCGGCCTCAGCATTTATGTTGTTTCCATGTGGCAAATAGGGGCAGAATCATGTGACTACAGCTTGATAGAGTGGTTTTAAAGAGGCAGTACATGAACACGCAGTGGGGTCATAACAGAATAAAAAAGCTGTTAAAAAACTGATATAATCGATATAGACTGAATGATTAATTTGATTCATTGATTCATTTTCAATAAATTGCCCAGTCCTAACTTATAGGTATAATTTGACACAATATAATGTCGGCTCCAGTGTCCTACGCTTGTGGGTTCAAAGTGTCTTGAAGAGTGTGTGAAACTGCCCAGAGTTGTGACTGGGTGTGATGCCCAGCGATGGATTGTCCTGTCCAGGGTGTGCTCTTGCCTTGTGCCCAGTCTTCTGGGTGGTCTCTGGACCCACCACGACCCTGAGTAGGATGAAGCAGTTATAGAAAATGAATGATTGAAGGTATAGACGCCTCAGAAAAACACAAAATGAATGAGGATGCTCTGGAGGTGCTGCACCGGTGTACGATCACTATACTCAAATTCATACATAGGTTAGAGGGGACGGTTTGAACCATCTAAAGCCTTCGCAGAGGTTACTGCTGCCAAGGGGCACTGCTTTTTAATACCCTTCAATTCAGGACCTGTCCATGCGGATTTTTTAATATCCTCTCCAGACGAATAAGAAAACGACTGTATTCTCACGCCAGTCCAGTAGGGGGCCATAGTACCTCTTAAAGAGGGGCATTAAAACACCATGACACATGAGAGAAACACAGGTTTAATCCCAAATCACTCCATCCTCCCTAAGTAGTGCACTACACATGTCATGAAATGACTGAATCTAGGTCCTAACAGTGCATTATATATTTCTAATACAGCATCATTTATATTCATTTGTGTGGGAATCTGAAATCTAGTGCTAGCTGCATGTATAGTGTAGTTTAATGAGTTATGTACATCACTATAGAAGGAGTGAGGAGGTATGTGCATTTCGGCCAGAGACAGACACTTGGTGTGACATCAGCGTTTTTGAAGATATTCCTTCCACAAGAGAACAGTGACAACGGCATTTTCAAAAATCTGCAGGGTTTTGGAAACCCCCATTTCCAGTGACCTAAAGAGCCATTTTCATGTGGATGGCTCAAATAAACGGATCAGTGTGGACAGGGCCTCAAACGACATTTTGATCAAACACGTGTCTACAAACTTTTGGCCAAATGTCACAGTCTGAAACTGTGTCTGTTGGTACTTTGTGTCTGATCATATTTTCTCCTGCAAAACATAATTAACCCGAGCATAAAGGACTTCATGAATGAGCCTTAAATAGACTGTTTTCATCACGTCTGGCCTCTCCAAGAGCTGCTGTTAAAGAGCACTTCTTTTGCATTTGTTCACAGTAACTCTCCTCATTTTTTCCCCTCTCTCTCTTTCTCTTCTTCCTCTTTCACTCTCCTTTCAGCAACCCCTCATGTTCGCTTGCTGAGACCTTTAGTGCCTGCAGGTGTATAAATAGAGCTGTTTTCAATTAGGACAAGCTTTGCCCATAGCGTGCATCTGATCAATGAATGCCCCTGCACCTGTGGTAATAAAATACTAAGGGAAGAGAGAGATTGTGCAGTGAATGCTAATCAGATGTTGCCCTTTTGTTACCCTGCTAAAGGCTAGTATATAACATGCTCCATTTGACAGCTCGGCGTGGAGGTATCTTGCCAGCAAATCGCAAAACGAACAAATGAAGGGATTTTGCTGGGAGAGGACTTGTGTGAAACCCAATCCTCAAGCCAACGAAGAAAACTTTGAATGAAAGAGATGCCTGAATGAATGATGGCTGTTTCGGTGAATAGAAGTTCCGCATTTAGTTATGACTGCATTCAATCAAGGACAACAGCAAATTCAAGGTTCTCTTTGTGCGATTAAATGGAGACCAGGGACTGTTTGAATGACTGACCCTGTCTTTGCCAGCTCGCATTCTCTTTCTCTCTCTCTCTCTCTCTCTCTCTCTCTCTCACTGTTTTAAAATAACAGATACTAGTGAACTGCATAAATGAAAGCGTTCAGTTCCACACTCTTCCATCCAGCAACTGCAAGGGGGTAGAACTGATACTATGCCCTGTGTTTTTAAGCTTTTTTTTTATCTGAAGCATTCTCAAAGCCACATTCAGCTATAAGTGCCATCTTTAGAGTTTCCAATAGATGGATAGATAGATAAATAAATAGTTAGATTGATAGATTCACCTATATTGTCATTGCTCAGTACAAGGCAACGGAATGCATCTCCCAGAAGTGCAAAACAGAACCATGTAAATATTCATAAATTTTAATATGGTTATGATATTATATGTTAGTATAATGTAATACAGCAAGAAACACATACACTGCAACCAATCAGTGTTTCAGTTTTTGAACACTTTGTTAAAGGCTAAGCACCACTTAATGGACCTCCATAAATATTTCACATTATTTTAGTTACTGACAGATATAAGTATGAATTAAAATGAAAATAGCAGCTTAATTTGCTTTAAAACGGACAATTTTATTAAATTGACGGAAAAACCCGAGCTCGCTACGGAAATTCTGTTATGACAGTCTCTAGCTAAATAACCAACATTATTCATGACAATAGCCTAGCAATAAGCTAAACTCAAATGTAGAGGTACCGTTATTCTTGTAAATGTGATCGAAGTCGAACTCGAATTCATCCGACACTATAAACCTCCGTAATGCAGCTACGTAGCCGAGTATAATCTGAGCCACCGAGTTTAGCAAGTCAAGCTAACATTAACTAACACCAACTAAAACAGGCGAAGTGAGTGTCCTTACCCTGTTTACCTCCATGTTACAGAGGCTCTTGAACACCTTTCGTTGGTGTCCTTACATGCCCATATTGTTGGAAAAGCGCCAGTGAAATGAGCTACAGATAACGGAGTGAGCGGATGGTCCTTTCCAAAGTGCCCGTTTAAAGTTGACAAATTTAGTCCATTTTCTGGATATTTTGGGATCTTTGGGCCATTTGTGCACAGATCCCACTGTACATTGAATGATTGCAGCCAAAAACAACACACCTTTTCATCATTTTGCATTAAATTAAGTGCAACTTCTAGAGTTGTTATCCACCATCTACGTCACAGGCAAGACGCCTATTAGAGTTTCCCAACACCGTTGGGGGGGGGGGGACAAACGGTCTTTTAAACCTTATTCCTTGAATTAGTAAGAAATAACATGTTTTCTGACTATCAATAAACACATGTTAGGAACTCAAATTCCACTGTATTTATTTGTTTGACACTTTCATAGAGCTGGTGCTTAGCCTTTAATATTATCAGTGTTATTGTTTGCAAATGTAGAGAACATTTAAATACAGATTTATATTGTTTTAGAGAAGCTCTGTGTTTATGAGAATCACTCTTATTTACTGTTCCCTAACTTTTCATTCTGCTGTTACATGCAGTTCTCAGTGTTTCAGGTGAGACTTCTCATAGAATCATATTTGTTCTCTTCGTTGGTAAAGGAAATAAAAAAGTGCTGAGCACACCCTGCTGCATTTAAAGTTAAACAGGCTTGCTGTTAAAGTGCACTTCTGTTTGATGGATTTTTAATAACATTGGCAACTTAAACAGTCAAAAGTCTGTGTGGTCAAATGTGAAGCCATACAGGGCACATATTTCTTATTTTCCTTGTGAGATATTAGTTTTAAAAGGCACACAAAACTTGGACTGTATTTACTGTTCGCACTGAAGTGCAAATACGTGAATTGAACAATTTCACTTAAACACTTAAAGCAAAGGTTGGTGAAAAATCAAATAAATCGGTTTATTCCAGTGTACTTAGCGCAACAAGTTTGGTGTCTGAAGTTTAACGTATGTTAGTGAAGTAATGGAAGCTTATACTCCTAAATTAGTATAGATCACACCCTGCTTGATAGCACTGAATGATTAAATAATTTCAAATAGTCCTCCATACTGCTTCATTATCTGAGCAGTAAGTGTTTATTTGCTATAAAACAAACAACAAATAATGTCCAACATTAGAATAAAACCTAATAACAATTGTTCAATGTGATATTCTGTGTGTGAATGTGTTGTTTAATTTTGTCCAACATTTTATTTGAGGTTATCATCCAATACCTAGTTTTAGCATATTTTAAAATAAATAATTAATTAAAAATGTTTAATTAATTAAATTAATAATTCAATTTTTAATAAATAATTAGCGTATATTTTAATAAATAATGATTTTATATAAGGTGTGCTGTTTGTTTAACAAATTCATGTAAATCAAGGGGAATCAGAACAAAACATTGTTCTTTTAACTCACACTCACCTACTACTTTATAGAAAACCTTATTTCTTATTTGTTTTATGTTATTTGTTGGTATTTTTTGTGATTATATATAACTTTATACAATCACCACACTCACTGAGAAGGCATTAGTTTAAATATATATCATTATCTTAGAGTCGTGGTGGGCCCGGAGCCTACCTGGAATCATTGGGCGCAAGGCGGGAATAAACCCTGGAGGGGGCGCCAGTCCTTTAAAGGGCAACACACACACATTTACACACTTACACATTCACTCACACCTACGGACACTTTTTGAGTCATCAATCCACCTACCAGCATGTGTTTTTTGGACTGTAGGAGGAAAACAGAGCACCCGGAGGAAGCTCATGCAGACATATTGTGGGGAACACACCTCACAGACAGTCACCTGGAGTGGGACTCCAACCCACAACCTCCAGGTCCCTGGACCTGTGTGACTGTGACCCTAACCTGCTGTGCCTATATACCATAAAAGAGTGTGTATGAGGTGTTTGTTAAAACGGAAGAAAGTCGCATTACTGAGTCAAGAAGAAAACATTCATTCATTATCTGTAACTCAGTGGGTCCAGAGCCTACCTGGAATCATTGGGCACAAGGCGGGAACACACCCTGGAGGGGGAGAACACACCACACTCCTCACAGACAGTCACCCGGAGGAAACCCACGCAGACACAGGGAGAACACACCACACTCCTCACAGACAGTCACCCGGAGGAAACCCACGCAGACACAGAGAGAACACACCACACTCCTCACAGACAGTCACCCGGAGGAAACCCACAAGGATACAGTGAGAACACACCAACTCCTCACAGACAGTCACCCGGAGGAAACCCACATGGACACGGGGAGAACACACCAACTCCCCACAGACAGTCACCCGGAGCGGGAATCGAACCCACAACCTCCAGGTCCCTGGAGCTGTGTGACTGCGACACTAACCTGCTGCCCCACCGTGCCACCTATATACCATAAAAGAGTGTGTATGAGGTGTTTGTTAAAACTGAAGAAAGTCGCATTACTGAGTCAAGAAGAAAACACGTATCTTCTAAAATATTGTCCTGCTGCTGTGAGTTGCCCTGTGAAGCCTGAACTATTCATTCAAAAGTCATAGCTGTCAAGTCAGATTTTATGAGAGTTTTTCGGACTACGTCAAATGTCTTTAAACATCTTAATGTCACACTCAAAGGTTTAAAAGAAGGTCCGGCTGGATGTGCTGGTAACCTGAGTGAAGTTATTGTGGGCATGGTTCAGAAATAAATGTGTGCAAACATTGAAAAATCGTTGTCCCAAGACAATTTTTTCTGTGGATAATTTTTTAACTCATACCTCTTGTGTTGTACATTTTCACATTAACTTACAGGTCCCAGGATTTGCTCCAGCTATCTGCCTCACACCAATAATAAGCATCAGGTCAGGTCCTCTCTAGACAGAATGTCAGCTTATTCATGTTCTGTGTCCAATTTGCTTCTCTCAGCATACAACCAAATACAAACTGTCATCCGTATTCTCCACATAATAATTGACTTTTTATTTAGATTAACATGCACCATCTAGACTGGCATATTAGCTCAGGGTCCACTCTCCAAGTTTACAATTCACAGTATCTTCTCAAATAGACAACTCCTAGCCTTGAATAAAAAAAAAAAAAAAAAAAGCACAGGGTCATTGGGATCCCAAGGGCTGTGGAGTGAGTCTCGAGGAGCTGGTGGTTTTACGGAGTGCTGATATGAGGGTCTGGCAGGAGCCCCGAAACCTGCAGCCTGGCCTGAACCCAGCAGTAAAATGTCAGCAGATGTCCTGACCTTGTGTGCCCGAGATGGGCCTGGGGGGGCCGCAGTTACCCCCCCCCCCACCACCCACTTCTCTCTACCACAGCCATGCTCTTTGTCCATTGTTTTGCTCCTTCCAAAAAAACTGCCTCTACAAACTCTAGCCTTTCTAACTCAGTGACTGGAGGAGCCATCACTCTCCAGCCAAGTAAAACCCTGCTGTGAACACACACTGTACACACGCACCTGAGTGTTAATCCTTCACTCGCATAGACTGAAATCAGACCTTCTGCCCTGTTATTCAGGGCACACTCAGCTTTGCCTGGGTGAAGATGGCTTGGCATTCTGGTGGTCCTGCTGCAGAAATTCTGGCACCTCAAGTTTTACATAACGCTAACTGGATGGGACGTTAGTTTAAATATCCGTGTTTCACATTCAATCTGTATTTTAAGGCTGGCTGAGAACATTTGTGGTTGAGGGAGACAGAATTACTCTGTTTCGCAATTCTAAAGACATTTTGCAATATGTCATATACATCACAATGCATCTTTTTTATTTTTTAGATTTAATTACTAAAAGCATAATATAGCTAAGGGCGACACGGTGGTGCAGCAGGTTAATGTCGCAGTCACAGCTCCAGGGGCCTGGAGGTTCCCGCTCCGGGTGACTGTCTGTGAGTAATGTGGTGTGTTCTCTCTGTGTCTGCGTGGGTTTCCTCCAGGTGACTGTCTGTGAGGAGTGTGGTGTGTTCTTCCTGTGTCTGCGTGGGTTTCCTCTGGGTGCTCTGGTTACCTCCCACAGTCCAAAAGCACACGTTGGTAGGTGGATTGGCGACTCAAAAATGTCCATAGATGTGAGTGAATGTGTGTGTGTGTTTCCCGGTGAAGGACTGGCGACCCCTCCAGGGTGTGTTCCTGCCTTGCGCCCAATGATTCCAGGTAGGCTCTGGACCCACCGCGACCCTGAACTGGATAAGGGTTACAGATAATGAATGAATGAATGAATGAATAATATAGCTATATTCATAGCTATTCATAGCTTTTTGATTCAACACATTTAAGTTAGTGTTAGGGTTAAAAAAATATTTATGCTCTCTTAGTAATAAAACTAGAGAGTCAGCTAACAACTAAGAGTCAGGTCAGTGTTCTTTAAGTACTCACACTATCCACAATATTCTTAATGAAATCACATCATATCCCATGATGATTTTCTATTTACAATGACTGTGAATATTATCATCAGTACAGACCACCTCTAGTTTACGATAAATGTTCACAGTGCCATCAAAAGCCCTAAATATTACATGTAGTAATGTAAAGTAAAGTAGGTTGATGCTAAGGTCATCATAAGAACCACTATATATTCCTTGATGAACCTCTTCTTAAAGAGTTCTTTGGTGTACTGTTTTTGCAAATAAAGTTTATCGTATACTACTGATTAAGAACAAATATGCTGCATTTTGTTTCAGCAGAATCCATTAAAAAAAAAAAGAAAGTCACGTGTTGGATATTATTGCATTCCCACTGCTTTGTACTCAATTTAACTCTGGAAGTGAGCTATATTTAAATCAGCTGAATAAATATCCATAGTCACAGGGCTTAAACGCCAGCGCTCTCGTTCAACTTGTTAGCGTTGAAAAGAATTGAGAGTTTGGCAAAAGTGGGACTCTCCTGTTTCAGCTTCCCTGATAGAGATTTGCAATGCATCGGTGCAATCTGGAACAAATGTTCTTCTGAACTATGTACATGCACAAGTCTTGAACCCAGTTGATAGGTTTCACTGTGCTACGTGCTGTTTTGAATAAAACTTGGCTTCGCAGAAATTAGCCCGGCACATGTGTGTGGCAAGGACCAGAGAGCTGAAGGATTTTTTTGTGTTTTATTTTTTTTAAGATGAAGCTCTTGTCACGAAAGCAGCTCTGAGACTTGTTCTTTGTATGACACTGTCCGTGGGGGAGCATGTCCGCAAAGCTGATCTGTGCGATGATTTGCTAACGGAAATAAAAAATGCTGAGCGCAGTCCACTGCACTTACAGTTAAAGGACTTACTGTAAAAGGTGCACTTGAGTTGGATGGATTTTTAATAACGTTGGCTTACCTCAACACGGCAACATTCCAGCAGCTTTTCTAGTCAAAATTTGAAACCGTGCTTGCACATATTCTTTGTTTTCCTCATAAAATATTAGTTCTGAAGGACTGGCATTTGAAACAAATATTTTGAACCAAACAAAGTATGCAGAAATACACTGTGACATTTAGATCTGGGCAAAAGCCACTGCTTTTGTTCTGTATTTGCAATAGTTATACAGCTACAGAACAGGTATGCACTTGTTCACTTTATTTAATTGTTATACTATTATCTTGCACTATTGTTTACACTGCCTTGTACATCCAGTATCCTACCTCCTTCTATTACAATTATCTTGCACTTTTGTTTACACTTGTACATCCAGTATCCTACCTCCTTCTATTACGATTATCTTGCACTATTGTTCACACTTGTACATCCATTGTCCTACCTCCTTCTATTACGATTATCTTGCACTATTGTTCACACTTGTACATCCATTGTCCTATCTTCTTCTATTACAATTATCTTGCACTATTGTTCACACTTGTACATCCATTGTCCTACCTCCAAATCAGGTTATTGTCTTCAGTCAGTGTCCCATTGTCTCATGTATGTCTATCAGTGAGCTGCTGGTATCGTATGTCCTGCACTTGTCTTCTGTTTCTTTCACTTTCATATATTTATATACTTAGTTTAGTTGAATTTAGTCTATTTTTGTTAAATATTACTGCATCTTGACGAAGAGAGTAACGTAATTTCACTCCTTTGTATGTCCTGTACATATGCAGAATTGACAATAAAACTTGACTTGAACTTTAAATTCACCTTGGATTTGGTGATAAATTAGATGTACTCCACAACTTGTCTGTGGAACAGTGGAACTACGTACCTTTTGGAATTCTAGGGGTTGATTCTAGGAGTCTACAGGAGCTGGAGTGGCTTTTGTGACCCAGAGCTAAACATCTACCATCTGTACCTGACTTCACTAATCTCCTTGTTGCTGAATGCCATCAAACCCCACAGTGAAAATGTTCCAACATCTAGTGTCAAGCCTTCACAGGAGAGTAAAAGCTCTTACTGCTGTAAAGAGGCACACATTCCTCTTCTGATACCCTTAACTTTAGAAGAAATGTTAGATGAATAAGCATCTTCCATTATTGTAGCTTCTAGCTCCAGAAGACTGAGAAGTAAATTAATGGGCATTAACCGATGCTGATTCTCTTATAAACACATTCATGGCTGTAGAAATGTACTGGTTTATTGATTTTGTTGCATTTTTAAATGTATAATGACTGATCACCTGTCAAAACCTCATACAAGTGTTTGCTATATTATTCTCACATGAGTTTTACAGCTTTACAGAAGATCAACAAGACTAAAGAGTCTGTTTGATTTAAACTTTAATGAAATAAGTATTTGAACAATACTGTAATAATGTTGCGGCACGGTGGTGCAGAAGGTAGTGTCGCAGTCACACAGCTCCAGGGGCCTGGAGGTTGTGGGTTTGATTCCCGCTCCGGGTGACTCTCTGTGAGGAGTTGTTGTGTTCTCCCCATGTCCACGTGGGTTTCCTCCGGGTGCTCCGGTTTCCTCCCACAGTCCAAAAACACACGTTGGTAGGTGGATTGGCGACTCAAAATTGTCCGTAGGGGTGAGTGTGAGTGAATGTGTGTATGTGTGTGTCTGTGTTGCCCTGTGAAGGACTGGCACCGCCTCCAGGGTGTATTCCCGCCTTGCGCCCAATGATTTCAGGTAGGCTCTGGACCCACCGCGACCCTGAACTGGATAAGCGGTTTCAGATAATGAATGAATGAATGAATGAATGAATGTAATAATGTTGATCCGTTGTACTTTTGGCCATGATCATTGTGATTAACAAACTCCTTGGGGGTAGGGCCCCGGGGGTTGATGAAGTTTGCCCCGGGTTCCTCAAGGCTCTGGATGTTGTGGGGCTGTCCTGGCTGACACGACTTTCCATCACGTGGACATCAGGGGCAGTGCCTCTGGACTGGCAGACTGGGGTGGTGGTTCCCTTTTTTAAAAAGGGGGATCGGAGGGTGTGTTCCAACTATAGGGGGATCACACTCCTCAGCCTCCTCGGTAAGGTCTATGTGGGGGTACTGGAGAAGAGAGTCCGACTGATAGTTGAACCTCGGATCCAGGAGGAACAATGCGGATTCCGCCCCGTTTGTGGAACACAGGACTAGCTCTTTACGCTCGCTAGGATCCTGGAGGGTGCATGGGAGTTTGCTCAACCAGTCTACATGTGTTTTGTGGATCTGGAGAAGGCATTCGACCGTGTCCCTCGGGGTATTCTGTGGGGGGTGCTCTGGGAGTATGGGGTACTGGGCTCTTTGCTACGAGCCATCCAGTCCCTGTATAAACAGAGCAGGAGTCTGGTTCGTATGGCTGACAGTAAGTCCGACTGGTTTCCCGTCAGAGTTGGACTCCATCAGGGCTGCCCGTTGTCACCGGTGCTGTTCATAATTTTTATGTACATAATTTCTCTGCGTAGCCAAGTGGCAGAAGGTGTCCGGTTTGGTGGTCTTAGGATTCGATGTCTGCTTTTTGCGGATGATGTGGTCTTGTTGGCTTCATCGAGCCAAGACCTCCAGCTCTTGCTGGACCAGTTTTCAGCCGAGTGTGAAGGGTAGGGATGAGGATCAGTACCTCGGAAGAGAGATCCTGCCTCAAGTGTAGGAGTTTAAATACCTCGGGGTCTTGTTCACGAGTGAGGGAAAGATAGAGCGGGAGATTGACAGGCGGAACGGTGCAGCGTCAGCAGTAATGCGGGCTCTGTACCGGTCCGTTGTGGTGAAGTGAGAGCTGAGCAAAAAAGCAAAGCTCTCGATTTACCGTTCAATCTACGTCCCAACCCTCACCTATGGTCATGAGCTTTGGGTAGTGACCGAAAGAATGAGATCGCGTGTCCAAGCGGTTTTCTCCGCAGGGTGTCTGGATTCTCCCTTAGAGACAGGGTTAGGAACTCGGACATCCGGGAGTGACTCGGAGTGGAGCCGCTGCTCCTCCACGTCGAGAGGGGCCAGTTGAGCTGGTTTGGGCATCTGGTCCGGATGCCTCCTGGACGCCTACTTGGTGAGGTGTTCCGGGCATGTCCAACGGGGAGGAGGCCCCGGGGCAGACTACATGTCTCGACTGGCCTGGGAACGCCTCAGTATACCCCCGGAGGAGCTGGAGACGGTGGCTGGGGAGAGGGAGGTCTGGGTTTCTTTGCTCCGACTGCTTCCCGGACCCGGATAAGCGGTGGATAATGGATGGATGGATGGATGAATTGTGATAAACAATATTCCTTTCTATGTCTGTTTGCTACTTTAGTCATGAAGCTCAAGTGCTAAACTACATAAGCAAATGTGAGTAAATTAACATGTCTCTACAAACCTGTAACACAACTTAATCAGTACTAGGATAATAAATCTGTGTTGTACTTGACCGTTTCTCATTAGGTTATGTTTTTGTTTTTGTTTTTTTCTTTTTCTTCAGAGCCCTTTAATGCTTGTCCAATTTAGCAACAGTTGCTACTAACAGAAAACAAATTAGTTGGTGGGGCATTGATTGATCAGTTACATAAATCAGATTACATTTTTATTTCATTTATTTTGTGCTGAACTCTGGGTCTCTTTGAGACACTAAAGTCCAGTCGTGTCTAAAAAGGACATTAGTGGGTATTCTCAGTGAGTTTAATTGGAAGGACCTAATTCACAGGGCTCTTTTTAATTACTATGAATCTGATTACCAGATGAACAGACCTCAGTTTGGTTTGTCTCGCAATCTTCTAGGCCCTGTGTTTCTGTGATCATTTCAACACCACATGTAACAACAGTGCGGTCAAGTCCTACAGAGCGAGACTTGGAGTCCATCATCAACTCTGCTTTTGTAACTGATTAATCCTCATTGAATCTATATCAACGCTGAGATTAAAAGGGATTAAGTCAGTTCCTCTGACCATACGTTCTGGAAACGAGACGCAAAAGAAAAAGTCTCTGCCGACGGATTTTCCTTCTCCGCTGTAACGAAACCATCTGTTTGCTTATTGTTCTACTTTTAGCCATTTCCTCTTTGCATGCCATTTGTCATGTAAGCAGCATTTTTGGTTGAGGGGTCCTTCATGGATGTGGTGCTCCCTCCCCCCCCTTGACCTCAAGCTCCGTAGCGCCCCCCCTCCCCCAAGCCCCCACCACCCACAGGCCAGACTCTGGACTTTGTAAACTGCTTTTATCATGAGCTGTTAGTGCTAAGTGGCAGTGTGGAGGGAGGTACATATTTAGCTTTATCCCCTATATCCTTTACCTTTAGGCTGCAAGGCCTGTGATGTTCGGTGACTCATGACTTGGCGTCCCGGAGCCCAGAGCAGATTTACAAATGGTTTTCACATTATGTTAACCTTCTACAATAGCTCGCCATGGAGATACAACACAGCACCGTCTTCGTCCACTTTGCAGTTTGGCCACTCTCACACGGCGGATGTATATGATGGATTCGGCAGTGAATGGCGTATATTCTGTTACATGGAAGGTTAGCCTGAACTGCTAACTAAGCGAGGACCACCTTTTACTTTGGATAGGTTTGAGGCATAGAACAGAAATCTGGCAAATTGAATGCAATTTATTAAGTCATGAATTTAACCTGTTGACCATGCTTTTTCCTTAATGACTTGTCACCTTCTGTGGGGTTAAAGGTTTATAAAAGTCAGGAGTACAATTGGTTCTTGTGAGATATCTTGCATTTATAAATCCACAAAAATATCAAAATCTGATTTATTTCCCTGCCTCAGGTGGAACATTATAGGATAAATAGGAATTGCTGTTTTAATCCAGGTGTAATCATCCAACATCAGCACCTGATCTCACCCTCAGAAAGGTGGAGGTTGAAAACAGATATTACTGAAAACATATAAATGCAAGACCAAGTCCATGTGGAAAGTGCTGTACATACAGGAGCTGCCCTGAACAGTCCAGGATTCACGATGCTTTAAAGTTACAGTGTGGTTAATGACCACGGCGCTGAAGTATGATTAGAAGCCCCTGCCGCCTGATGAGGCTAAAACCATGAAGCCAACATGTGCAAAGCAGATTAATCTTACGGCACATGATTGTGTGTAATAAAGGAATGCAGCTACTGAGCACGAGTAAAAACTGTGCTCATGTTCCAGCCTGAAATTTCAGCCAGAGTTCTGCTGAATTTAAACTCAAGTCGACGTGGTGGTTCATCTGGTACAGTCACTGAGACACACAGCTCCAGGTTCATGGGGTCCTGGTTTTGGTTCTGGCTTAGGATCACGGTCTTTGAGGAGTTTGGTGTGTTCTCCCCGTGGTTGTGTGAGACAGTCCACAGGTGTATGTGTGTGTGTGTGAGAGAGAGAGTGGGTGAGACTGGGTGAATGTGTGATTTTTTTTCACAAGTGTGAATGTGTGAGTGAGTGGGTGAATTCGTCCAAAGTTATGAGTTACTGTGTGAGTGACTGAGTGAGTGTATGAAGTTGTACACAGGTGTGAGTGACTGAGTGAGTGTATGAAGTTGTACACAGGTGTGAGTGACTGAGTGAGTGTGTGAAGTTGTACACAGGTGTGAGTGACTGAGTGAGTGTGTGAAGTTGTACACAGGTGTGAGTGACTGAGTGAGTGTATGAAGTTGTACACAGGTGTGAGTGACTGAGTGTGTGTGTGAAGTTGTACACAGGTGTGAGTGACTGAGTGAGTGTATGAAGCTGTACACAGGTGTGAGTGACTGAATGTGTGAAGTTGTACACAGGTGTGAGTGACTGAGTGAGTGTGTGAAGTTGCACACAGGTGTGAGTGACTGAGTGAGTGTATGAAGTTGTACACAGGTGTGAGTGACTGAGTGAGTGTATGAAGTTGTACACAGGTGTGAGTGACTGAGTGAGTGTGTGAAGTTGTACACAGGTGTGAGTGACTGAGTGAGTGTGTGAAGTTGTACACAGGTGTGAGTGACTGAGTGAGTGTATGAAGTTGTACACAGGTGTGAGTGACCGAGTGTGTGTGTGAAGTTGTACACAGGTGTGAGTGACTGAGTAAGTGTATGAAGCTGTACACAGGTGTGAGTGACTGAGTGAGTGTATGAAGCTGTACACAGGTGTGAGTGACTGAGTGTGTGAAGTTGTACACAGGTGTGAGTGACTGAGTGAGTGTATGAAGCTGTACACAGGTGTGAGTGACTGAGTGAGTGTGTGAAGTTGTACACAGGTGTGAGTGACTGAGTGAGTGTGTGAATTTGTACACAGGTGTGAGTGACTGAGTGAGTGTATGAAGCTGTACACAGGTGTGAGTGACTGAGTGAGTGTGTGAAGTTGTACACAGGTGTGAGTGACTGAGTGAGTGTATGAAGCTGTACACAGGTGTGAGTGACTGAGTGAGTGTATGAAGTTGTACACAGGTGTGAGTGACTGAGTGAGTGTATGAAGTTGTACACAGGTGTGAGTGACTGAGTGAGTGTGTGAAGTTGTACACAGGTGTGAGTGACTGAGTGAGTGTGTGAAGTTGTACACAGGTGTGAGTGACTGAGTAAGTGTATGAAGCTGTACACAGGTGTGAGTGACTGAGTGAGTGTATGAAGCTGTACACAGGTGTGAGTGACTGAGTGTGTGAAGTTGTACACAGGTGTGAGTGACTGAGTGAGTGTATGAAGCTGTACACAGGTGTGAGTGACTGAGTGAGTGTATGAAGTTGTACACAGGTGTGAGTGACCGAGTGAGTGTGTGAAGTTGTACACAGGTGTGAGTGACTGAGTGAGTGTATGAAGTTTTACACAGGTGTGAGTGACCGAGTGAGTGTGTGAAGTTGTACACAGGTGTGAGTGACTGAGTGAGTGTATGAAGTTGTACACAGGTGTGAGTGACTGAGTGAGTGTATGAAGCTGTACACAGGTATGAGTATCACTGGGTGAGTGTGTGATGCTCTGTGGTCCAGGATATGTTCACTTCTTGCACCTAATGCAAACCTGATCATGATGAAGCAGTTACAGAAAATGAGTGAATGAATGAATGAATGAATGAATCATTTAGGCCAGGTACCACCCTACATAATCGGAATGAAATTCACTCCACATTTAAATGTGTTTATTTTTTGTGAGTTAAGAAGTGCTGAGCAAGTTTCCGTTTTCATTGTGAAGTTAAGGCGTGAATCTTTGTGGCGATGTTCATTAACGAGTCAGTAAACAGGAGCTTACCTTTTAAAAGTCAGGTCTGAGTGCAGGCGATCTTTAAGGATTTTCTCTTCATATCCTGTATGTGTTTTCGTTTACTTGGCACCTCCTGACACACACATCCAGCATCAGTAATGAGGGGCCCAGGTAAAGCAGGGGGACAGCATGTGTAATTGATACAGTGGCCTCAGTTTAATCAGAGGTGACAGAGGATGTGAAAAAAAAGGAGTTAAGTAAATTGTCATGCTGTGTGGAATTTCCCCTGACGTTCGAAAGCCCAAAATAATATTTTACATAAGATTCTTTTCCCTCTCAAGTGCCCTCCGGAAAAATATTCCAAGTACTGTAAGTGCTTATTTTTTAGAAATCACACATATTAGAGAAAGTTGCCATCTGCCAGGCCTTCGAGAGCTCTGAAAACTTTTTTTTAAACTTAAAGACAAGGAGTAATTCTTAACACATTCTGTACATCTGTTGCTCCTTGTGATACCTCAGCCTTCTTTTTCAGGGGTCTCTTTATTGGGGAGAACTCTGCCAATTGCTGAGTAATTTGTTTGCAAAATGGGGACAGAGCCAAGAATTAGTGATGGATGTCAAGCATTTTCCAGCAAAGACATTTTAACGACGTTTCATCAATAACGGTGGAAATTATTTGCCGTAACAAATTCCGGGGTGGAAGGTGAAGGAGCTGCCCTTTAATGATAATTAGACGTCGGTGCGTATCAGATTTGTTTGGCGTAGGTGATAGAATAGCAGTGAGGTAGAGCTCTGGGCAGTGTGCTGGATTGAATTTCTTTTATTCCAGGCGTTAAACACTGCCTCTCCTCTCAGCTGTACAAACAGATAGCAGAATTGAGCTTGAGTGCACAGTAGATAAATCATTATTGAGCGTGCTGCTCTGTGCACAGTCAGGAGACTGCTACAGGGAACACGTCTGAACTGTGCCTGATAAAACGTGTTTATTTGGCTGGGTGGCCTTAGTCATGAGGGTCCAGAGCTGAGCTTAAACACACCTATGTGTTGGAAAATGTTGGAGTCAAACGTTTGGGGGACAGATGTTTTCTTTGTCAGTTTACGGAATCATTAATAGACATCAAAACAGACAAATATAAATGTATCTTGGCAATGTCCCATGCATATTGCCCTGTTGTTGTGATGCCAGATAAAGGTGAAGCCTTTGTAAAGTAATGTAGAGTGATCTATGTGCACCTCAGACCGTTTTGATTTGAATGCTTCCAGTTTTAAAAGATTTAGCTTCTTCTCAAATCATGATTGTTTTATAACACAACAATAATCCAAAAAACATCATACATAATTTTGCTAATGCTAATATTCTTTTTCCTAAATGTATAAAACAGTAAAAAAAAACAACACAGACCTACATTTCTTTGCGATGGTCAAAGTAGCCTCAACATGGTTGGCCTTTTCTCTTCTTCATGGCTCATAGTTGTGAGGTGCTGGACGTGGGACAAACTGCTCTGTTTTTTCTATTGACTTCCAACAAAAAGAAATCACACCTTTTTGAAATGCACTGTTTTGGTTTCAGCAGCTGATTATCTCACTCAGTGTGGACGCCCCTTGATGGAGATTTGTATCAAATTTGTATGATTCAAGTGTGCAAAGGCAGTTAAATAGCTTTAGCCTGCACAAATGCCTTTTCATGAACAAGAATGTTGGAAGTCATTAGCTTATTATATGGGTTTTGCACATGATTGGAGTCCAAAGAGAGGTCTGGAGCAGCTTTATCTGACTTAGTTTTAACAAATCACCAAGCAGCTGATATAAAAACCGTCTGAAATTAACCTTAAATTGTTTAAATTTGTTCCTATATAAAAACGTCTTTAAATATAACAGCTGTTTTATTCTCAATTTTTCTCAAAATTTATACGTAAATTCTACCCTCCGTTCCTTTTTAAGACAGTGATCTGTGACCCTGTCGTACCAACAAGGCGTCTTTTCCAGGGACTTGACTAGTGTCCTCTCAATGGCCAGCAGAGCTAGGCTGCTTAAATGGCCTTGGCCCATGTGAAGTGTGTCCGCCTGTGAGTGCTTTGTGACGGTGGAGGGGCTCAGCAGCACCCGCTGGACAGAAACTGAGATAGAAGTCAGAAAGAGTGATAGACGTCAGTCTCCAAACACAAGCAGCTACAAAAAACCCACCAGAAATAGAAGCTCGATTTATCGCTAGTCGTTTTTAACAAAGAAAATGCCGCTAAGAGGATTAAGAAATTCTACGGTTCAGCTCAGAACAGAATGAAAATGTAATGCTCTGAAGGATCTTTACACCAAAGGATCGCTGATTCGCTCATTTCGCTGTCAATCAAAAAGGGATACAGCCCACTGCCTCATAGACCCCCAGAGACACTGAGCGTCCGATGGGCGGGACAAAGCCCAGCATTTATCCAATGACTCGTCTCGTTTCGCTGCACTTCGCTGCTTCCCTATTGAACTCTGTGGACGCTCAGCGTCCTCACTGTTTAAAGCACTGTGAAACTGCGGGAATGATTGAGAGGAAAGCCGCGTCTTTACCAGTGATAAGAAGCTGATTTTGAACAAAAGTTGAGCGCGTTGTAGTGCATATTTATTCAATGACATGTACACACAACAGTATATATTTGATCACTTATTTTTGGACATTTTAGGGGAAGCTGGGCTTCCCTTGCAGTCTTAGAGCAATCGCCTCTGTATCCCTAGCAATAATCCTCACATTATATAGAACTCAGAAACTCAGAAAAGCTGTGCCCAAATTTTAAATACGCAGTGTATGTGCTAAAGTTGAATTCAACCTCTCTGTCATTTGTATTTACTAAAACGCAACTCTCATGTCTAAAACGCAACCTGTTCTCATGTCAGGAGGCAGGATGTCTTAAAAGTGAAGCATCATGTAAAACCTGTTTAGAGTCAAATGAGCATGTGGAAAAAGGTAGAGTGTAAAGTACAGTTAAACATCTGCTCAGGGAAGGAGGATTTATGAGGAACTTTGGCCTCCTTGTGTTAGTGGTCATCTGTCCAAAGCAAGCAGCTCCCTCTGAATCCTGTTTACCCTGGGCTTTCATGCGAGAGAGAGAAAGAGAGAGAGAGAGAGAGAGAGAGAGAGAGAGAGAGAGAGAGAGAGAGAGAATATGAGCATGAGAGAAGAGAGAGAGAAAAAAGGGTAAAGCTAAGAGAATAGAGTGAGAGGAGGTAGAGAAGAGGTCGAGAGAGAGAGAGCGCAGGGAAAAGACCAAGAAAATGAAGGGAGAGAAGAGGAGGTAAAGAAGAGGTCAAGAGAGAGGAAGACAACAAGCAAGCAAGAGAGGAGAGAAAATGGAGGGAAAGGTCGAGAGAGTGAGAGGAGAGGAGGTGAAAAAAGGTAGAGAGGAAGAGAGAGAGCATATGAGGAAGAGAGGGGGGATAAAATGGGAAAAACTGAGAATAGAGTGAGAGGAGAAGCGGTGGAGAGAGAGAGAGAGAGAGAGAGAGAGAGAGATGGAAAGATTATATGAGCAAGAGAGGAGAGAAGGAAAGCCCAAGAGAATGGATGGAAGGAGAAGAGAAGAGAGGAGGTAAAGAAGAGGTAGAGAGAGAGAGAGAGAGAGCACAAGAAAACAAGAACAGATTGAACACCATCAGCCGTATTTGACAGAATCCATCCAACACACACATAATAAAACACGGATGATTATAAACATATTCAGTTGATGTTTTATTCGGTTGTGTTTTCAGCTGATCTCTTTTATTCTTTTTTTCTTGCCTAATAACCTTTGTGTGTTTGAAAGAGCGAGTGAAGGAGTGAGGTGGGTAACAGTGGAGCTGACAATGGTCACTGCCACCCCATGTGCAGTGACTTCAGCCAGGACAAAAACAGCTCTCGTTCTTTGCACTTCCACCTATTAATCATTAAGCTATTTGCAGAGTGTGTTCACATCTCTGTTCACATTAGCTCCTCCCTTTCATGGACTAACGATCCATGGACTGTGCTTTTTAGACATGTATTAAATTTACAATGAATTTAAAAGAAACCAAAAGTGAACACAGTTCAGGGTTCTGTTTAGAACGGTTTGGCTTTGTGCTCTCACATAAACCCGGGTCCAGCGCTGTGATTGGAGAGAGTTCATACGCCAGAATCAGCACAAAACCAGAATGGATCATTTTATCATCTACTAATTTAGATAAAACACAAAAAAATAACCTAACACTGGTAACGTTTAATAATTTGTGGGTTGGTAGAGTTTCCAGATCCTCAAATGAATGTGCACATGTGGGTAATGTGTCTCTTTTTACCTTCATTCATTCAGTACAATATGGACATTAACTAAAAGATATTCTGTGTTCATTGTCAGAAAAATAAAACCACATACTTTAAAGAAAATTAAACCAAAGCCTCTAGATCAACTAGATCTGGATTTTTTCCCCCAAAACTTAATTTGACCATTTGCCTTTACTACAGAAATCTGAGATACTGAGATATTTTCCAAAGCTCAGTCTGAGAAGTTGGTTCAATGTTCTGTTTTTCTGTACTCTAGAAAATATTAGCAATCGGGAGTTTCACACACTTGGGCTGTGTCCGAAACTGACAGCAGCAGGGACCTTGCCCTCTTGTTGCCTCACAACGCAGCATTTTGAAATGAATGTTTGTAACCGAGACATTCGAGTACAAGTGTACACTAGCGCCCCCTAGCCATGACTCTGCTCTTTCCTCCCTCAGATTACTGCCTGAGTACTCCACTCGTTTCAGACACAGCCTGGATGTAAACAAACACTGTGAAGTAATCCCAGCTTTCATTGGTTTATCATCTTTCAGGCCTGACGTTAACGATGGCGTATTACACCTGAGAATCAGCATCCACCCCACACTACAGGGCTCCGAGTCATAAACACTGAACATGCTTCATATTTCCATCCATCCATCCATTATCTGTAAGCGCTTATCCAATTCAGGGTCACGGTGGGTCCAGAGCCTACCTGGAATCATTGGGCGCAAGGCGGGAACACACCCTGGAGGGGGCGCCAGTCCTTCACAGGGCATGTTTCATATTTATTATTCACAATTACGTATCTAATTCGGCAAGTGACATGAATGTGAATCATCGGAATGTTTTTTATTCAAAACACTCGAGCTGCGTATCAAATAGTGCCATACACTCTCTGTAATGCAGTTCACAAATTATAAAATTGAGCACCTACACAGAGAGTGGGCATTTATTCGAAAGGTGTGAAGTTTATAGTTGAATATAAACAGTTTTATATTTCTACAAAGTTCTACATGAGTGCAGAAACGTTTAACATACACTGTGCACTACATAGCGCCTAGGGAGACATCTGGGATTCAGCCGATCTCTTGCCACATCAAGCTGGAACGTTTTCACCTTAAAAAATCCAATATAATTTAAACTTCATCTTAACCAGAATCAGGAACATTTCCACAAACAAACGTTCCCTAGCATCCTGTAAGTGTGTTTTCAGTGTATCTGCCATTGGGCTGCAGGATGGAACATGCCAAGCCATTTGCTGAATAAACTGTTTGAAAAGATTATTATAGAAGGAAGAAGCTCCCATGGTTTTGCCTTGGACCATATTGCTGTGAGCATCCTTCTCACTAATGTGCTGTTTACACTGCTGTAAACACACTCAGAGATCCTCAGGGCCCAGTGACAGGCCGTTTACCCCCAACAGACATTCATTCTCTGTGGAGGGTCTAGATTAGGACAAGGCCTCATTCCTGCCCGGTTCAAAGTATGGAACAAGTATGAGTACAATCTTCACTGATCTGTTGGTCATTATCATTTCAGAATTCAAACTTAAATCATAAACACTGTAATGTTGTCCTTAATGTTTACAGAACCTGAATCCTTCATTCACGGGCTCCCTGGCTCAGTCTTGCTGACCCATATTGAAAATGTGCTGACATCTACATGGACCACAGTTTGTGGGCACCTGCTCCTTCAGCATTTCTTCTGAAATCAGGAGTTTTATTCATTAATATTAGGCAAGGACTGACTGTGGATGATTAGTTTTGAACTCCAAAAGCTACTCAAATTCATCCCAAAGGTATGCGATGATGCTCCATCACTCGCAGTGCCTTTATAGCCCTGTAGCCAACACATTTCATTTAGTTTTGCCTTATGTCCTTCAATCTGACGAGTTTTATAGAGGCCATTAAGTCAGTCACTACTTGCTGCTACTTGTATACAGATTGAATATGCTAATTTAAATATAAAACAAATCCAAATCTAACCTTGTTGTAAATGATAATGATTGTAATGGATAACAGTAAATAACAGCAATAATAATGGTTGTAAATATTAATTATGACTATCGATCGATTAAAATTTTTTTTTTTTTTAAATCTCAGTTTGCTGAGATTAATCGTGATTAATTGTATTGTCCCTTCTTAAGAATAAAGCTTTTAATAATGGTTATTTAAATATAAAATTAAGAATCAATATAAGATCCACGCTATGGATATATATTTATATTCGTATTGTCTATTGATTTAAAAATGTAATCACCACAATATAGTTAAAATGCCAGTACAGTACAACCCCGAAAGTCGACGGTAATCTGTTCCGAAACTTGCGTTGACAACCGATGCGGTAGAGTTTCGAATCAATTTTTGACGCGTAAAATATGCAAAAACTTGGAGCACAACCTCAAAAAGCTTCCAACCTTGCAGAACAACGCCGTAAACTGTCGCCAAGTAGCGTCAGTTAAGTTTAACACGAACGGCGTTTGTTTACAAAAGGTGGGTTGGGTCGGGTTCAGAGTTTTAACGTGGACCTCCGAGTCGAAATTCTCTCGACATTTGGCGTCGACTTCCGATTATGTCGACTTCAGAAACAGTCGACTTTCGGGGTTCTACTGTACGTTCTTGTAATTTTGGAAGGGAGATAAATGTTATAAATGTTAGTGTGATATGCATGACAAACTGGTGGAGTTGGTGTGTTCTCTCTGTGTCTGCGTGGGTTTCTTCCGGGTGCTCCGGTTTCCTCCCACAGTCCAAAAACACACGTTGGTAGGTGGATTGGCAACTCAAAAGTGTCCATGGGTGTGAGTGAAAGTGTGAGTGTGTGTTGCCCTGTGAAGGACTGGCGCCCCCTCCAGGGTGTATTCCCGCCTTGCGCCCAATGACTCCAAGTAGGCTCTGGACCCACCGTGACCCTGAATTGGATAAGGGTTACAGATAATGGATGGATGGATGGATAATATCTCTGTAGTTTTGATGATTTTTGAATTAGTATCTCTTAATTTGCTGAGTTCCAGAAGGGCTTTAGCATTGGACACAGAAGTTTTAATAGAGAAAATGAATGCTACAGCGCAGCTCGTGGCTAAACTTGATGTTACACCAAATTAAAACCAAAACCTGAATGTCTTGAGGAAATATGGCAACACAAGATAAATGATGAACACGTTGGCAAATGACTCTGCTGATCATTAGCTGCAACAACCGCTCTCCAATAGCTAAACCTAGTTAATGAGCCTGAATGAAGAGCCCTGTCAATTTGAAAAGAGAAGCGCGAGTCCAGTCTGTTTTTGTGTTACTTAGGAGCTATTTTGCGTCTCAAAGCGTGACTTTCAGTGTTTCTCTTGCTACTGGATGGGGGTAACCCCATTTATGCAGCTCCTCAGCACCTGTGTTTACATTGGGGCCTCGGCCTCCATGACCTAGCAGCAGACCCTAACTCACGCTGAAGATGAAGTGGGCTTCCAGTCTTCAAATATGTGCTGCCCATGCACTTTTACCACTTTCACGCAGATTGCTCTAAGACTTCCATTATGGGCACTGGCCTGAGACTGGTATAAATTACATTCCTCCTTCAAATTCAAGTTTATTTGAACATGGAGGGGGGCAAAATAGGGCAAACCTGCACCTTATTAATACCGCATGAAGCATGTTGTGTAGGAAAAGACACATTCGAATGTACTGGTGGCCCATCAAAGCTCTTTGAAGTATAATGTAGGAAAGCAGGACCATCTCGGGCCCAAGAGGAAAATATCATATTGTCTCAACTTTTTTTTCCAACTGTCAGTTTCACTGAAGACAGTAATTGTAGTTATCATTGTAATAGTCAAATATATACTCTGTGCTCAAGGAAAGTATTTACGCAGTCCTGTTTCTGACACTGATAATTATAATATACAAATCGACAACACAGAAAATCAGATTTCAACACCAGAAACCTTTATTTTGACATTTTGATATACTGTTTATGGCTGTTGCAAAATCCCTTAAAGCATCCATTACACATTTTTGTTATTTACAAATATACAACAAGTTACTCAGAACTGACGAAAGATTTCTGACGCTATGGAGGTAGTGTAATCAATAAGATTAATGAACATTGCTGAATTCTAAAACACAGTGGACACACAAACTGAATAGAATTTGACTGAAGCCTGAGTAACTTGAGTGTGGAAGGATCATAAAAATTTTTCCAAAAAAGCATTTGCTTCTGGGAGCAGTTAATTTCGCGTGATCTAGGTCGACTTTAATGTCTTCACTATCAGAGGCCAAGAGAAAACCAGAGAAAACTCAATAACACAAGAACATTTCATCGTTAAAAACAGTTGTCTGTTGCCAGCTTTCATACATAATGTTATATAGACTGAGAAACCACAAGAGATTATTTAACTAGATGCCATTTAAGACTAGTTATCATTTCTGCTTGTGTATTGTATGATTCTTATGAGTGGCTGTAAATGTATGTTGTCATGAATTAGCAGTTTACCAGGGCATTTCTCTGAAAAACATGTTAAAACAAATACATAAAACATATATCGAAATTGTTCAAGAACGTTTATACCATGACTTTTAAGTATATATTGTACAACACTGGAAAATCACATTCAGAAATACGGCATCGTCTCAAGTCACGTGATCAAAAACAAAGGGGGCTTGCCTCAAAACACTTTCGGAACTCAAAACATCTGGAATGCCAAACATTTGAGTTAAGGACCTTTGACAGGTCCAATATATTTCATGACAGGGGTTGGATACTGGTATTAAAGTGTAACGCACACTGTTGGAGTTGGTTTACATCGGGAACCTTTCACTTTACAGGAATGAAAAGCATCTATTCATTCAGAGAATTATACTGACGTTTGTGGTGTGAGACTTGAAGCCCCTTACGGTTTCTGTCTTGTCGCTCTTTGACATTTTTTAACTTTTGCATCGCACTAATAATGTCATTATATACTTTCCGCGCCCCTCCCCCGGCTTCCCTTTGTTATTGTGACAGTTCCACTGGAGGCCTGTATATCAAGTGTAAAGACCATCTGAAATCCATTCCCAGAAAGAATCCCTTTTATTATGCTTCTCTGTGATTAATTACTTCTGTGGGCTCATGGCTAGTCTAAATAATTCCCATCTTTTGTGGTCCTGAATTCAAGATTGACCAGTGCACATGTGCTGAGATCTACAGATCTAAGGTCCACAGCTGAAAATCTGCTATTTGCAGAATAAAGCATAATGAAAAAGTGTTTACTGAATATATGGTTGGTTTTTTTTATTTCCTAGACCTTTTAGAGGATGAATGTGTAGGGTCCACTCCCACACACACACACAAACACTGTAACCTCAGTCTTTGATTTGACATCGCACAGCTGAGTGGCATGCCTTACGTCCAAAAACACCCTCAAATTGGAGGTAAATAACCAGGCCCACCATGTGCATCAACACCATATTTCAAGGCCACTTAGGCTTGTCCTCTAAGGGCCATATATCATGACCCTATAAAAATAGTGACTGATTCAGTTGCTCTGAGACTTTGTGTCTAGTCCAAAAGCATACACACACACACACACACACACACACACACACACACACACATATGTGACTATATTTTCATTATTCAGTTATATCCCACACCCTGGCGTTTCCCAGCTTCGTCCTGAAATCTGCTCTGACAGAACTGCATACGATCATGGGTGGAATCATAATCAAAAGCATAAACACGAGCAGCTATCTTCAGCTCCATCTCCACCACACATAGCTGAACCGCTGCTGCCAAAAACTAACAAGTTTTAAAGGTATGCCGGATATGGGGAACAGTGTGGTCAATTTTGTTGGATGTAAATGATGTTTTCTCAGAACCCTTTACCCCCACCCACCCCCCACACCCAATGCATTGTGGCATCTGGCGAGTGAATAAATGTGTACTTTCCAATTTGCTATGTAAAAAAGTAATTAAGGCACATCTGTTTGACACCCGCCTCAGAATCCAAACATTGCCCAGATGTGCGATTCTGTCGTTTCCTCAAAAGCAAGATACACACAGAACCCACAAGTGGAGCAATGAGTTTTGCACGGGTTCTTCAGCCTTAAGAAACATCACCCAGAATAATTAAAATAACCTAAATATAATAGCCTTTCAAATGTTCATATGTGAACACACCCTAGGCCACCCACCTACCCACCCACCAATATCTGTGCCTAGCAGTATCTGTGCCTAGTACCAAGACTACAAGGGAAGCTCAGCTTCCCCTAAAATGTTAAAAAATAAGTGATCAAATATATACTGTTGTGTGTACATGTCATTGAACAAATATGCACTACAACTTTTGTTCAGAATCAGCTTCTTATCACTGGTAAAGACGCGGCTTTCCTCTCAATCATTCCCGCAGTTTCACAGTGCTTTAAACAGTGAGGACGCTGAGCGTCCACAGAGTTCAATAGCGAAGCAGCGAAGTGCAGCGAAACGAGACGAGTCATTATATAAATGCTGGGCTTTGTCCCGCCCATCGGACGCTCAGCATCTCTGGGGGTCTATGGGGCAGTGGGCTGGCCTCGGCTGGCCCAGACGCTCAGCTTCTGCATGATGATTGGATGATCTGTCTGAGGCTGAATCCCTTTTTGATTGACAGCGAAATGAACGAATCAGCGATCCTTTGGTGTAAACATCCGTGGGAGCACAGGCGGACACACTTCACATGGGCCAAGGCCGTTTAAGCAGCCTAGCTCTGCTGGCCATTGAGAGGACACTAGTCAAGTCCCTGGAAAAGACGCCTTGTTGGTACGACAGGGTCACAGATCATTTTCTTAAAAAGGAACGGAGGGTAGAATTTACGTATAAATAAACCGACACATTTTATGATGTAGGCCGAAATTGAGCTTCCGCTCCTTGAAAGACCAGCATCCGCCACTGGTGCCTAGCCAACTGTTTTTCAGGTATCATACTGGGAAGACTTAAGGCTAAAATGCTTAAACAGTTCATCTCAATTAACTCAAAGTCCCACTGCTCCACAGTCCAATGCTGGTGGGATTAATAACCTTCTAACCCATGCCTATATTGGGCATGCTGATGTTATGATCATGTGCAGCTGCTCCATGTCATTTCATGCTCTTTCTATTGAATTATATTATATTTCCTATTAGCTCATTACCATTCATTTTTTAATCAAATCAGATTGTATGGTTTGGGATATATTTGAAGACCCCTTGAGGACATTAGACGATGGTGAACAATAAACGACTCTGGGCTATGAATTACACCCGAGTCTTAAATAACGAGAACCAACACAGCTGCTCATATCTCACTGGCCATCAATAACCCTGCACTTCTGTTTGCGTAATTGATAAAGTAGATGTGAATGAACAAAATGCTTGTTAATTGCATTGCGATTTAAGCAATGTCAGAGTAATCAACACAGTGGTCGCTATTGACTTCATCCACGATGACATGTTAGCATATTCTCAGTGAAGAATGTCAGCCGTCAGTGCGGAGGAACGGCAACACGAAAACCTCCAG
Organism: Hoplias malabaricus; assembly: GCF_029633855.1. NCBI lineage: Eukaryota > Metazoa > Chordata > Actinopteri > Characiformes > Erythrinidae > Hoplias > Hoplias malabaricus. The sequence continues at coordinate 23,265,519 of NC_089819.1, forward strand.
CACATTCTTCAAATACAGCACGAGTGAGGTCATTTCTAAGATTAACCTGTCCAGCTAATAATTGTCCAACACCTCTACTTGTTGACATTTTGTTTGACACGTTTGTGCTCCCTGGGTGGTGAATCCAGACCTCACATAGCTTTCTGTAATCTGCTTTCATCATCTTTCCAGGCCAAAATACGTTCCGTGACTTGGAAATATGAAACTACAGACAGTGTTCATGATGTCATGTGTGTGCGAAATTGGTGATTTGTTGCCCTTATGAATTTTCTATCATGACATCACGTAAACTGTTTTAACATTTATTGTGAATTTCAGTTTTGTAAAAATAAATAAATAAATAAATAAATAAATCACTGAAAATCATTCCTTCTGGAAGAAAGGGTATCCGTATGTAATACATTCTGCTCGTCTGGAAACACTTTACACTAGATGTTGGAACAGTGCTGTGAGGATTCAGCATTCAGTCACATGCAATTTAATGAGGTCAGGTTTACTTCTGGATCACGAGTGCCACTCCAACTCATCCCAGAGGTATTTTATGGCACTTTGTCCTTCGAGCGAACACCGTTTCCCTGCTTCACAGCCAGCTGCTGGTGGGCTTTATGCCCTTAAATGGATTCTGAAATTTCAGTCAGTACCTCCTTAGTTTTGTAAACAGAGGAGGGGATATTGTGTGATGATTTGAATTTGATGAAAAGTTATTGTTGACTGAAATGCCACCCTTTACATGTTTGCCCTGGGGGCTGTGAAATGATTAAAGTAAAATATCACTGAAGGTATTTCTTAAAAACCATGATCATTAGACAGCCGCATTTGTTGTCATTGAATCAAATGGAGGAAAAAAAAAGACTGGAATAGGAGGCTAATGTTCTGGGATAGAACATATATCCAATAGCAGGCTTCACCAAATACAGACCTCAGTCTAGACCTGGATTGAGTTATGATTTGACCTCAATCCATGACCAATGTTTGATAAATATATGAGAATTAATAAAATAGTTATAAAAAATAGTATATTTTTTTTTATAATATTAAGAGAATGATATTAAGCCAGTAAAAATGTTTATTTAGCTTGTGTGGCCAGTTCACTAGAGAGAGCAAGAGGTACGTGAAAGTGAGGACAGTGTCACTGGCTCCAAAATGATAATAAACAATAAATACTATTGAAATAAATAATAATAATAGTAATAATATATGTTTTTATTTGAGGTATGTCTAGATTATAAGACGCTATTTAAACATAATTAATTTAGACCTCTACTAGGAGGGAATTTTAACAACTGGATCTCGTTTCATTTTAATAGCGAATCCCAGATATAAAACATAACGCTATGTCATACATTTAATAGTATAGGAAGTCTTAAGATGGGAATCAAGCATAAGAATTGCACAGGCCAAGTTTTACCTGCTCCACATTGTTCCAGGGCAGTGTTCCGTGTTTAGAAATGCGGCAGTCACTTCTTGCTAATGTTACCGTACTTGGCATGTGACTGCACATTTATGAACTGCAGGCAGCCAAGTAGCTTTTGAGGGAAATAAATGGCATGTGTGTGTTCCATTTACTTAGATCGTTTCCCCCCCGCTTTCTTTTCATCATCCAGAATAAACAGAAGAGGGCCCCAAGCGCATCATGGTCCGCTAAATCCTTTCTAAGCGGCCGGTCCTGTTTGTAAAAGCCCCCCTACCTGTCCCTCTGTAACGTGAGTGGAGCAACACTGGATGCCTGTTAACCCTAGAGAGAGGGGGAGGGGGGGGGGGGTTGGGCTCATTAGGAATATTAAACCTTCTGGCTTGTGCAGGTGCATGACTTCTGACTTCACATCCATTTGCATAATGGCCAGTACTGAGTGGTCATATGACTCGAATAAAAACCCAGTCCTTTAACTGTTGTTGCAGCAAGATTTCCTGTGCAGTGTAAGTATGTAATATGCAAATGAGCCTCTAAATAATACCCGTAGCATCTTGGTCAATTGGGGCGGTACGGTGGTTTCGCAGTCACACAGCTCCAGGGACCTGGAGGTTGTGGGTTCGATTCCCGCTCCGGGTGACTGTCTGTGAGGAGTGTGGTGTGTTCTCCCTGTGTCTGCGCGGGTTTCCTCCGGGTGACTGTCTGTGAGGACTGTGGTGTGTTTCCTCCAGGTGCTCTGGTTTCCTCCCACAGTCCAAAAACACGTTGGTAGGTGGATTGGCAACTCAAAACTGTCCTTAGGTGTGAGTGTGTGTGTTGCTCTGTGAAGGACTGGTGCCCCCTCCAGGGTGTATTCCTGCCTTGCGCCAAATGATTCCAGGTAGGTTCTGGACCCACCGTGACCCTGAACTGGATAAGCGCTTACAGATATTGAATGGATGGATCTTGGTCAATCACATCACTGAATAAATATAAATACTTCCTGGTAAAAATAAATCAGTCCAATTCTGTAAAACAAAAGGAGGTCTCATATAGGAAGATCCCATGCAGTACTTCCAATGTAGGGGCAGCCATGACCTAACGGTTAGAGAAGGAAGCTTGGGACCAAAACGTCATTGGGTCAATCGAATTATATCGTATCGACCAAAATTAATAATTATATTGGGATATAAATTTCGACCACATTGTCCAGCCCTGTGTTTACTGCCACAGATGGGTTGGGCACTTGGGCACTGAGTTTGCAAGTGAAACCCCATTAGTTTATAGCATTAGAATGAATTCAATTCACTCAAGTGTCCTAAAAATGTACGTTTTTAAAAAGTAGCTGATATTAAAAGAACCCCTCAATGATCAGAACCTTTCTACGGATTGTGATCAATTCCATCATCAACATTTAATAAAAAAAAAACCCTCTACATTTATATCACAGTTGGCAGTGTTCAGGGTCAGGGCATGCCCCAGTATTACACGTCTCCTGACTTTGGGAAGGTGATTGCCGTCCCAGTGTGTAATTTCACTCCCAGGAAGAATGTAATGGTCATATAGAGTGTGAGCAGGTGAAGACTGGTTATTCTGTACCCAGCTCCCCTTTTCACCTCTCCATGCCCCTCACAGAGGAGTGTGTAAACTCGAGCAAGCTCTCAAATCGCTGTTTACTGGCAAGCAGGTGATTCTGCAGGTATACTGCAGACATTATGAAAGGTGAGCAAAGTGAGGGCTGGGGTGAATGACAAGGCGCTATTGCTGGTACTGCACTGCGAAAAGGTGCGAGATGAGTGCCAGTGTTTTGTCAGGTGCCGTGGCTCCTGGAGAATGCCAGAACTTTGCTTCCATGGAAGGGGGCCAGGTCCCATCGAAAATAAAGCATCGTTCAACACAAAACAGGCCTGAAATTCGGGAGAGAGAGAGAAATTCATCCAACAGCATTTCCCACTGTGATTAATTACAGTATTGTAGAGCTGAACTGAAATCACTCACGGGGGCTGTTCTTATTTTTTGATCCATAAATCAGATCTGTAGAGGTTTTGGCTGCATTTACTTTCAGCGGCAACTCTCTTAAAAGTTTGTTTGGTTTATTTTAAAATTCAGAGCAGTATCCTGCTGCAGTTTCAGCGGTGTCAGCTAAGGGTTTGCCTTCTCTTTTGGTGTGAACTGTGACGCTCTTCTTCTACAGTTAAACAAATTTAATGACTGCCACAAGTAGTTTTGTGTAAATGAATGATTACTTGGTGAAACTCTGGCAAGCGTCGTTCGCTTCTTTATTACGTTTCTCTTTTTAATTTCATCATTGCGACTATTTATTCACATCCACTCAAGCCAAATGTAGAAGCAGTGTCAGTACAGATGTGAAATAGGGAGCGGAACCGCTGAAAAGGGGTAATTACTGCTGTAATAAATTAATATCAGCATCAGTTTGAGCTTTCTTATAATAATGGAACAAACTTACACAGACAACATTTTAGGCTTTAAATACTTTTTTTAAGGAACATTTCAAACCTTTTCATTGTTGACTTTTCCAGGACCCTGGCAAGTGCAGGAAAAGAACTCAAAGATAACTTCCTGAGAGCGCTGGCTGAGCGTGAGGAGGCCAACCGCAGTGGGAAAATGACTGTGAGTACACTATTCCAGCTCTGCTTTCACTACGTAACGGGATTCCCCCCTGAAAAAATGGCATCAATTCCATTAGAGCACGAACAAAATCTGCACTGTGTCAGACAGGTTGGGGACTACAACATCTACACACCCCCTGCACATGCACAAACACACGGATGGCACACAAGATCCACTGTGATCCACAAGTCTACCTTTCTTCCATATTCTTACAAATGTTGAAAAATCTAAAAACATCTCTTTATCATTTAGCTCTACACACTTTATCTCTACATTTAACTCTTCCCTTCACTCATGTTGGCTCTAGTTAGTATTAAGTTATGGCTTGGCAGCCAATAGGCTAAAAAAAAACGTAAACTACGCTGTTAGCTGAATAATAATCTATTGCATGATCTGATTTTAAATTAATTGAACATTGCTACATTGCAGTGGCGGATGCTGGTCTTTCAAGGAGGGGAAGCTCAATTTCGGCCTACATCATAAAATGTGTCGGTTTATTTATACGTAAATTCTACCCTCCGTTCCTTTTCAAGAAAATGATCTGTGACCCTGTCGTACCAACAAGGCGTCTTTTCCGGGGACTTGACTAGTGTCCTCTCAATGGCCAGCAGAGCTAGGCTGCTTAAACGGCCTTGGCCCATGTGAAGTGTGTCCGCCTGTGCTCCCATGGATCTTTACACCAAAGGATCGCTGATTAGCTCACTTCGCTGTCAATCAAAAAGGGATTCAGCCTCAGACAGATCATCCAATCATCATGCAGAAGCTGAGCGTCCGGGCCAGCCGAGGCCAGCCCACTGCCCCATAGACCCCCAGAGACGCTGATCCGATGGGCGGAACAAAGCCCAGCATTTATCCAATGACTCGTCTCGTTTCGCTGCACTTCGCTGCTTCGCTATTGAACTGTTTAAAGCACTGTGAAGCTGCGGGAATGATTGAGAGGAAAGCCGCGTCTTTACCAGTGATAAGAAGCTGATTCTGAACTCGTTCTGAGCTTGTTGTATTTATTCAATGACATGTACACACAACAGTATATATTTGATCACTTATTTTTTTACATTTTAGGGGAAGCTGAGCTTCCCTTGCAGTCTTAGAGCAATCGCCTGTGCTACATTGCTACATACCAAACTCTATGCCCTTTACCATAGGCAAAAAAAATAGGTCCTCGTAGCAAATTGCTGTATTTTGACATTGCTTGATTATGCTACTTCAAACAGACCGGGCCAAAATGCGTCGTTAGCACAAGCTGGAGAATGTTGGATTTAGTTTCTTGTGTAGTTTTTGCACATTGACATTTGTTAACATTTGATTTAATGGAACGGCTAGGGCCTGCAATACATATAACACTCTTCCGGGAGAGCTTCATTTGTCATGAATTGAGGGCAGAAAGGACGTGTTTGGGGTTCTGACCTCCAACAGAGGGCCAAGTGTTTATTGTCACTACTGTGGACACTAGGTCACGTGGGTCAAACGCTGACAGCATTACACGGCTTTAATAAAACAATACCCCCCACAAACATGAGGGCAAATAAATAAATGACAAATGGAATGTAAACCAACACAGTGTTGTGTTCTAACCAACTAGGGACAAGTACCCTGACGCCACGATTTGTCAAGAGGAGTCCCAAAGCGAGCTTTATATGTGACCTCTCAGCCGTCCCAGTGGGAGTGGTGAAGATGGGATCAGATGGAGTGCAGGGCAAGCGTAGACACATTTCCCTTTAAAATGTTGATGCTGTAAACAATACAATACTGTGCAAGCCAGTGTTACCAAAGCTGCCATAAAAGACTGGGTTACAGCCTGCCTCTCGCTCAGATATTAAAACCGCTGCAGCTCCAGAAACGACAGCTCTGTCTAATATACCTCTTCCTGTGTTTAGAAATGAGGAGCAGAGGGAAAAAAAACAGCAGAACTAGTCAGCGTTGTGTATTAGCAGCAGTAGTATTGCTGACATGATCTTCAGAGTCTCATTTTGCATTTTTTCCCTCTCCAAAGTGCTTCCTCTGATGAAAAATTGGGTTGGAAAAATGTTTATTTTCCTCTGACCATCCCCCCCACCCCCACTCAACCCCCCGACCCTCCCTCTGACCCCCTTCTAAAATCAAACCCACATTTGAGCACCTAATACCATGTCCCTCAGAAGTTGTTTGAATAACAGGTAATCGTAATAGTCCGACAAGCTTAGACCTTGTTGGTATGTTTTTGCTTCTTAACCTACTGCTGCCAACATTTACCGTGAGATACATGGTCCTAAAGGTATCCAGTGTACATAATGTTATAGACGGCTGCTTTTTCATGATTGGAAAATGTACTATTTGATGTGCACTTGTAAATATTGTTCTATGGATGCTATATTTACTTGTATCAGAAGTGGTGTTGAGTGCTATTGGCCAAACACAGAGCATTTATAATTGTGCATGTTTATAAAAGGGGCTTTTATGGCTTCCTGGGTCATAATTAAAATTTCCTAGGCCCCGGTGGTGTGTGATATTTACACCATTAAGCGCTGTCAATGGTTACAGTGGCGCCACCGGGCTTGCAACATCTCCGTCAAGGTTGAAAAAAAATTGAGATTGTGTAGATCAAGCAAATCAAGCGGACAGAAAGGAGACTGAATTACACACACTGCGCTTACCCTCTATCCTATAACATTATTTCTACCTGAAAACATCCTTCCTGAACCCCTGACATGATCTGAGTTTTACCTCCTTTGAGCTGTATGAGGCATTGCAAGGGTTCTGTTACAGAATCGCATTACCAAATTAATCTTGGATAAAGCAGCATAGTAGGACCACCCACTAGTGTAAACTACACTGTAAAGTAGTTCGTCTGAGCGCTCAGGTTTGGCCGATCAAACATCTCGTACACAGCATAATGGGCCTTGTTACCGCTGTATGAATTATTGGCCTTTGGTTGAATGGGATATGTGATACGTAAAGAAGGCTGCTAAATCACCAAAGACACCACACACACACACACACACAAATCCTCTCTGACTGAGATTCACAGGCATTATGTCCATAAAAGTGAGCATGAAAAAAGTATATAAATAAAATGTAACTATTCCTACTTATGTATTGTGTCAGCCATGAAGTGGCAGACCAAGTAAAAATACAAAGTCGCCAAAATGTCCTGCTGACTCAGTTTCAAACCTCCTCTGGCATTAACATCAACACCAGGAACCTCATGCAGGCCTTACATCACTGAGCACAATGCCAAGCATCAGATAGAGTGGTGTAAATATGCCGCCACTGGACTCCATAGCAGGGAAAGTGTGTTCTGTGGAGGGGCGAATCATGCTTCTATATCTGACAGTGTAATGACTGATTCTTAGTGTGGCAAATGCTAGGAGAATGTTACCTGGCTGACTGCTTTTTGCCAACTATAACATTTGGTGGACGAGGGATAATGCTATGGCTTTGTAGATAGCCTTCCCAAAAGAGTGGAAGATGCTATAGCTGCAAACAGGGAACTCCATATTAATGCCTATGGATTTAGAATGGGGGTGGCATGGTGGCACAGCAGGTAGGTATCGCAGTCACACAGCTCCATGGACTTGGAGGTTGTGGGTTTGATTCCTGCTCTGGGTGACTGTCTGTGAGGAGTGTGGTGTGTTCTCCCTGTGTCTGCGTGGGTTTCCTCCGGGTGACTGTCTGTGAGGAGTGTGGTGTGTTCTCCCTGTGTCTGCGTGGGTTTCCTCCGGGTGACTGTCTGTGAGGAGTGTGGTGTGTTCTTCCTGTGTCTGCGTGGGTTTCCTCCGAGTGACTGTCTGTGAGGAGTGTGGTGTGTTCTCCCTGTGTCTGCGTGGGTTTCCTCTGGGTGACTGTCTGTGAGGAGAGTGGTGTATTCTCCCTGTGTCTGCGTGGGTTTCCTCTGGGTGACTGTCTGTGAGGAGTGTGGTGTGTGCTCCCTGTGTCTGCGTGGGTTTCCTCTGGGTGACTGTCTGTGAGGAGTGTGGTGTGTTCTCCCTGTGTCTGCTTGGGTTTCCTCCGGGTGACTGTCTGTGAGGAGTGTGGTGTGTTCTCCCAGTGTCCGCGTGGGTTTCCTCCGGGTACTCCGGTTTCCTCCCACAGTCCAAAAACACACGTTGGTAGGTGGATTGGCGACTCAAAAGTGACCATAGGTGTGAGTGTGTAAGTGAATGTGTGTGTGTGTTGCCCTGTGAAGGACTGGCGCCCCCCCCCCAGGGTATAGTCCTGCCTTGCGCCCAATGATTCCGGGTAGGCTTTGAACCCACCGTGCCCCTGAATTGGATAAGCAGTTACAGATAATGGATGGATGGATGTCATAAAATCTCATGTAGATGTAATGTAATGGTCTCCTAGTGCATTTGTCCATATAGTGTTTGTGTATGGGGGTCGGTGCATACTGAGCATAGTAGGAGAAAATGTTGAAGGATGAAAATGCAGGTGTATGTCACAGTGTCAAGGCTAAGGGATTTTACACTAATGCCCCTCAGATCTAAACACTAATAGCAGATAAATTTCAAACAGACCATTTTATGTTATGAAATCTTTTCCAATAGTCCTTGTTGAATATGGAAGCATTCTACCCCTTACATCTGTTAATAAGTTTAAGAGGAATGAAACATGGCATGGAGATTAGTTTCCTATTGTCATTAAATCTGGTTTCCCCACATAAATCCTTTGCATCCCACTTGAGACCACACAGCATTTGTATACATACAGTCCCGGTTCATGAGTGTATTTGGACTTTAAACCACTCTTATTTGTGCTGCAGCCGTATCGTTGGCTAACAGACTGCTATATGAAGTCCAAATCATACTTGTCAAGTCTGTCAAGACCTGAGTCAAACAAATGACTCCCTAATAATCTGCTGACAGCTTAAAAAATGGCATTATAACCGTTTTGTTTGTGTAGCCTGCGGACAAAACCTGGAACCTCTGTTCTATCAGGAAATGTGCAGCAGTGACAGAAGCTAGCAAATCACAACCATCATTAAACTTCTTAAACAATCCCAGCAGAATCTGGGCGTGTTGAGGGAGCGACTCTCAAGCCTTCCGTTATCTGTCCCATCAGCTGAGCTCATAAAGCCTGGAGCTCTGCTGCTTTGTGTTGTTTCTCCTCCCCCGGCCCTGTTGCGAAAGTTGCGCCGCTGCCAAAAGTCACACACAAACAAAAGGTGCACCTGGGCAGCTCTGGCATTATTTACTCTGGGTAAGAAGTTAAGTTTATCAAATCCAGGTCACACCTGTGCTAGGAGCCTCAGGGGCTCCTTTGTTGGGAAGTACACATTTGAAACCGAAGGTGCTCTAACCCCTCACCCGCCACCATCCCACCCCATCCTCCTGTTTGTTTTTACTCTTTAGCAAGTGATACAGTGATGTCAGAGCTTGAGCCACTCTGCATTTAAGCAGGCAGTTAACGCGGGAGATAACCACCGTTTTCAACATTTTCAGACCATCACACACACACACACTCTTTGGTTGGCAAGCAGTTTAGATTATCTATTACTTCCACTGACTGAGGTTGTGAGGGAAATGGATCCCTTTTCCCCAATACATTATTTCAGGCACATTCTCATCATCTGTCAGTGGTCACTAGTTGCTTACACAAACTGAGATTAACCACCTGAGAAATGCTAATGCAATGGTTCCCAAAGTGCGGGGCTATTTTTGTGGGGGTACACAAAGATGTACATAATGCATGTCACTTGTAATAATTCCACTGTAAATATGACTTTTCACATTATTTTGCTTTGATTTATAAGACGAAAAAAGTTGGGGAACCACTGGGCTAAGGTATCCTGAGTTGCATTTTCTGTTGCTTAGCATTAGGACACTGCCTGATTGGTGTTTCATGTCCAGTATCGGTGACAAACAAATATTTAAAATATATTAAAAAAAACAACAAAAACAACAAATATCCAGTGGATACTTTTAGAGTCCTTAAAATCATCCTGAAACTCCATTTTACAATTCCTTTACTAAGAAAAAAAAGTTGACTCGCGCAATAGCATCCTTGAGTTAATAGCGGTCTGTAGACCATTGACATTACTCAAATTTACATGCAAGTGTTTTGTTTATTCATTGTCTGTAACTGCTTATCCAGTCGCGGTGGGTCCGGAGCCTACCTGGAATGACTGGGCGGGAACTGAACCTGGAGGGGGACCTCGTTCTTTGCAGGGTGACACACATTCACACACTTACACCTATGGACACATTTGAGTCACCAATCCACCTACCAACGTGTGTTTTTCAACCGTTGGAGGAAACTTGAGCACCCAGAGGAAACTCACACAGACACAGGGAGAACACACCACACTCCTCACAGACAGTCACCCGGAGGAAACTCACACAGACACAGGGAGAACACACCACACTCCTCACAGACAGTCACCCGGAGGAAACTCACACAGACACAGGGAGAACACACCACACTCCTCACAGACAGTCACCCGGATGAAAGCCATGCAGACACAGGGAGAACACACCACACTCCTCACAGACAGTCACCCGGAGGAAATCCACGCAGACACAGGGAGAACACACCACACTCCTCACAGACAGTCACCCGGAGGAAACCCACGCAGACACAGGGAGAACACACCACACTCCTCACAGACAGTCACCCGGAGGAAACCCAAGCAGACACAGGGAGAACACACCACACTCCTCACAGACAGTCACCCAGAGGAAACCCACGCAGACACAGGGAGCACACACCACACTCCTCACAGACAGTCACCCGGAGGAAACTCACACAGACACAGGGAGAACACACCACACTCCTCACAGACAGTCACCTGGATGAAACCCACGCAGACACAGGGAGAACACACCACACTCCTCACAGACAGTTACCCGGAGGAAACCTACGTAGACACAGGGAGAACACACCACACTCCTCACAGACAGTCACCCAGAGGAAACCCATGCAGACACAGGGAGAAAACACCACACTCCTCACAGACAGTCACCCGGAGGAAACCCATGCAGACACAGGGAGAACACACCACACTCCTCACAGACAGTCACCCAGAGGAAACCCATGCAAACACAGGGAGAACACACCACACTCCACACAGACAGTCATACATTTGTCACTGGTAAAGAACCTTTACATTAAGGTCTTCAAAATGTACAAAAGTGATTTCCAGATACTCACATATATATTAAGCATTCACAACTTATCAATGACGCTGCGGTGTTATTGACACAGATCTTATCAGGAATGATGCAGGACTGTGGATAGTATTTTCTAGCTTTAGGCTTCACAGATAATACACTTAGAATTGGCTTTTTTCTTAATTACACCTTCGTAAGTGGTTTGGTTTTAGTAGTTTATTAGTTTGACATGAATCAGGAAATGAATGCAGACTTGTACTGCTAATGACTTGTTGTTGAAGGTTATGCTACAGAGCTTCAAGTCTAACCACGTGAAGCCTCTATGGCCTTTTGTTCCTCTTGAGTTAAACCTAGATAACCTGAAGTCTGATAATGTCATATCCTCAACTCTGAGTCCATTTTCAAAAACTAATAAACTTCAAATTGCTTACAGACATCATTCCCTTAAAGTAAACATTACAAACATTATTAAGATTGATAGGAAAATATATATCCTTCTAGCTTTCTAAGGTGTTTTTCTCTGGTCTGTGAAGGAACGTTAGTCTTTGGAGAAAGATTCCTGGAAAGGTTGAAGAAAGGTTTTTTCTCCAAGAGCCTTCAAGAACATTGAACGGACCACATCATTTTTTTGTTTGCTTGTTTTCTTGTTGGAATTTGTGCTAAAAAGGACCAGCTACTTTTGATTTTGTGGGAACACTTAGGAATAGGCCGCTCAACAGGGTCCCAACATACAATTCTGCTGTGTTAAAGTTCTCGTATAAAGTTACCATTGCGAGGTTTGCTGTGACTGACAAATGTGGTTTGGATTAAATCTGTCTCACTGCCATTTAACTGTGTTTTTCCCTGTTTAATTTTCTAGCAAGTCTGTCTTTTGCTGAATGCTTGAATGAAATGAATTTCACAGGGCTACAATGCGGTGAAACTTCCTGTACAAAGCAGGTGTTTGTCTTTGGTCTGCGGAGCTGGTACGCTCTGTATTGATAAGCCTGCTTCATGTATGGATAATAAGGTGGTCAGTCATGCAGTCCAAAGATCACATTTAGCATAGAATGAGGGAGAAATTCCCAGCCATATAGCGTTACAGTGTGTGTGTGCGCGAGTCGGTCAGTTAGTCCTTTGTCCCAGTCATAGCCAGTAAAATAACAATAGCATGTTGGTTTCAAAGCACTTGACCAAAGGTGAGAGCACCTTCAAAAAGTCATGCCGAGCTATCGTGTGACCCTCGCCTTGAAAGCCACACAAAGATTTTCAAAGGACTCGGGGGTTGGGGTATATGACCCCACAGTTTAGCCTTTCAGGGAGTGGACAATGGTATCCTTTGGTGAAATGTGTTGGCTGTGAATATTTTGGCATTTAGTGTTTCTGTAGAAATCGCTGCTCTGTTTGCTGATTGGTTGTAGCTTCCTCACGCTGATTTTGCAGTTGAAAAGTACCTGTAATGATTACAGCTTGTCATTTCACATGTAAGACGCACCACATCTCTTTTTAATAAGAAGCAGGACCCACGTTTTTGGGCCAGAATTATTCCTTCGGTAAAAATGTGGCAAACCAATGATCACCAATCATTTTTGGATGAAAACCAATTGCAAAGCGTGAACCATGCTTTATTGTTCATTGCAGTGCAATCAATTGTGCAAATGGCAACACACACACACTAGTGATAGGCAGCAAACATACACACATGGAGCAGCACCCAGGGAGTAGTTGGCTATTAGGGGTCTTGCTCAAGGGCACTTCATCCGTTGATGCCAAGGGAGGAGAAATGGCTATTCCTTCACTCCCCGTTTTTAAGGATATTGCTGTAAAAGTGAATTACGACTGTAGGGGGCGCCCAGGAGCAAAAATAACAAATCTTACCTAGTGTTCCGCTAAGGTGCTGACACAATACACATAGCTTGTACAAACCTCTGATCAGTAAAATAAGGCCCCATATTATGAATGAGGCCCTGCTTCATCTTTATTATCATTCATCTTTATTAAACGACGCAGCTTCAGTTGCACAAGTGTGATAGCAACGTCGAGGGTCACGTACTTCTTATGGATGCATTGCCAGTGCGGCGCCCTCCTGAAAATGTTGTGCCTATTTAAAAACCATTCCTGTATTTTTTTTTTTTATGCACAGATGTATAAGGAAAGAAATTTACCATAATTTTGCAGCCATCACTTTATAGTGACATGTTTGATGTTCCCTTCAAAGCCCAGAGACACAGCACAGATCCCGTGCCTCCATTTTCTCAGCACATATTTGAGATAATTGGCCGCAGTTTGAAGAAGCAGCTGTCATTAATGAAAAGCCTGCTTCCTTCGCCATATCCCTGAAATTAAAGGCTCAGTGGACATGAGGTCCAGTTTCATGCTTATGGATCATGGACCAAACCCCCGAAAGACACGCACTTAGCCAAAATTGAGTCTGACAGAATGTGGACAAGGCAGCCTGTTGCCGGCGCGTAAGAGGCCGTGATGCCCCAGCACTGCTCCCTGCTGTTGCCACTGACACTAAATGCCTGGGAGCTGACCTGCTTGATAGTTTTCTCTGCTCTGTCCCTGTAAGGAACAGCTGGAAGGCCTTCATCGCAGAAACATCTTCAGAAAAGATGAAAAGGGATCCTCTTAATCTCATCACTGAAGATTTGGATTTGGAGTTTTTGTGTGTCACATTCTCTCACAGGGTTGTGGTCTGAGGCTGAGGAGAGGGTAATGTCTCATCTGGATTTCTCCCTGAGAGATATGGATTCCCAATGATCTCAGCACCTCGTATCAAATATCAAGAGAAATTCCGGCCTTGTGTATTTTAGGGTACAATTGATTGGTTTTGAATCGTTTTCAGTGACACTCCCTGCTAAGGAAGTACGTCTGAGGATGGACACTGGTGATTTGTTGCACTGTTTTGGTATTGGGCCCTAATTGAATACAGACCTGTGTCATTCTTGTCCTAACTGAGGATCACGAAAGTAGCTTCTCAAAACAACACATGAACAGAAGTGATATTGAATGTTGAAGATATTGGCAAAAACTCTCAGCAATGTACGTTCGTTTATTAATTGACTCATTCGACTTCTGGAACCAGTTCATCCTGATCAGAGCCGAGGTGAGTCAGGAGCCCACCCAGAATCGTTCAGCTCTAGAGAGGAGCACTCCCTGGACAGAGAACCAGAACATCACACACTAAACCAGTGGACAATCTGTGGACAGTATTGCACAGTTACACACAACCAATCCACCTACCAACGTGTTTTTTGGACTCTGAGAGAGACAGTAGCACCCGGAGGAAACCCACACAGACACCAGGAGAACACACCACTCTCCTCACACCAAGGAGCAAGCATTCATTCATTATCTGTAACCCTTATCCAGTTCAGGGTCGCGGTGGGTCCAGAGCCTACCTGGAATCATTGGGCGCAAGGCGGGAATACACCCTGGAGGGGGCGCCTGTCCTTCACAGAGCAACACAGACACACACACACACACACACACACACACACACACACACATTCACTCACCCACTCACACCTACGGACACTTTTGAGTCGCCAATCCACCTACCAACGTGTGTTTTTTTTGGACTGTGGGAGGAAACCGGAGCACCCAGAGGAACACGGGGAGAACACACCAAACCCCTCACAGACAGTCACCCGGAGCGGGAAATGAACCCACAACCTCCAGGTCCCTGGAGCTGTGTGACTGCAACACTACCTGCTGCGCCACCGTGCTGTCCAAGAAGCAAACAGAACATGTTTATTTGTGTGGTCATGTTTTGTATGTGCTGCTGTGGTGTTTTAGTTGGTTGTCGTTGGTTATTTTTTTTGAAGCACGATGACTTATTGGAGTTATGTCAGTACCTTTGTACCCTTGGGCTTGATTGAGTCAGGGTTTAATAATCAGAAGCTCCTCCCTTCCTCAGACCATGAGGCCAGAGCTGGAAAACCACTGGGACATATTTGGAGAAGGGTCATCAGTCCTGATTCCTTTTTGTGCCTTCGGAATACCAGCGGCACCATGAATGGCACTTGAACCTGCTGTTATGAAGATGTTTTTATACACTTCCAATGCATTCCTTTCATCCACGTTCACTTGATAGCTTCCCCATGCACCTGTTTGTCAGCCGTGACTCTGGAATTCCAGCTCATCCACTTTCCGACATCATAATGTTATTCCTGCTACTCCCATCCACAGCCATCATTTTTCACCATGACACATGACATGTGTGCACGTACGTGTAAGGAACCGTTTAACCTCCCTGCACTGAAGGTTTCCTGGCTCTTCTTCCTGAGGAATGTACACCTGCTCTATCACAGCCTACACTACGACTAAGTCTCGTTTAATTCAAGAAACATCACAGAAAATGATCATTGAACTACACTCGAAGAGGCCCAGAAGGGGGTTCTTTTGAGGGTCGTCCTTAAAGAAAGCACCTTTGGTTCCCTCAGAGTACTTCATGGGGATATATTATAAAATCTCACTTGTTTAGAGCAATGTGCACATAAATGTGCATTTAAAGGAGCAATATGTAATATATTTACTGGTGTAAACCATAAAACAACTCTTCAAAGATTAAGGAAACACGATAAGCTGAAGCACTGGCTTCTCTGACAGTAGTGCTGCAGCCAGTCTATTACTCTTTGAGGAGTTTCCGTTCCAGAGCGGAACTCGATTTGTGTAATCGTACAGACAACAAGGAATAAGAGTTTCAAAAGGGTCTTCAGCCTTGCTTAGTTGTCTATTTAATATTCAAATAAGAAGTTGTCAAATAATGACGACATTAGCCTCGCAGACTGACCCATTTAAGGTGGAACTAAACATTTGCGTACGAACAAGCAACAGTCTGCCTCCTAAAATGAGACTTTTTGCCTTTCACAAGTGTAGGTAGATATTCTAGGGAAAGTTTTCAGTTTTCTGTGTAAAGAGGTTGATTATAGCACATTACTTTTACCAAAAATGTCCACATTTCTTAAGGTGGACTCCATATTCAGGAGACTGCTAACTGCATGAACTAAATGCATACTGAGGGTGCTCCACAACTAAACAGCTCAAGTTACAAATAATGGATATTTGGTAAACCGTGAATAAAAAGGTACACACAAGTTAAACTTGAACCACAAACAAGCTACAGTTGGCCGTTCCACACGGGTGGGGGTGTTGGGGTGGTTTGTTTTGCTGTGAGAACAGTACATCTCCAGAATCGTCTACGTT
The DNA here is from genome assembly GCF_029633855.1 of Hoplias malabaricus. Lineage (NCBI taxonomy): Eukaryota > Metazoa > Chordata > Actinopteri > Characiformes > Erythrinidae > Hoplias > Hoplias malabaricus. The sequence goes on from NC_089819.1 coordinate 23,281,815, forward strand.
GCCTTTAACACCTGCCTAAATATTTTTCAATGAGATGTGCAAATGTGAAGAGCATATTTAAAGATTCAATGCCAATTAAAGGTTTTCTCCCCACAACCATATGTCCAGGCCAAGAACCACAGAGGAACCCTTACTCTGAAGAGTGTGGACACCGAAGCACTGTGGAATTGCCGAGATAAAAATGTTTCCATGCGGCGATGAATCATCTCTTCTAGCACAGGACGAGGGTTCACACGTTCCCTCATGAGTGATATCACATCGCTGGGACGGCAGAGTTATGACCGGGGCTTTTGCATTGGACCTCCGTTGTTGGTCAAGGCTGACCATCCAACTGGGAAATGCAATTACACTTGAGCGGGCTTAGGAGCACACGGAGCACATTCTTTGGAATCCTCTTTGTTTTATCACCACACAGTGGCCTGCTTAGATGTGTATTATTCCACCTGAGTAAATACTGTGCAGCATTTCTTCCACATAGGTTTAAACACGTCTTCCACAAGAGGCTTTTTCTCTCTCGCTTTCTCTTCTAACTCCCACGCGTTTATCAGACTAATCACAGCACCTCTGAACATCTCTGTCATTGGAGTGCAGATTGAGAAAATGCTTTTCCACCATTCTACACGAGGCTCTGAAAAGCATGAGGTGAATTAGGCGAGGTGTGGAAGATAAATTCCTTGTGAGCTATTGGCTTTTATGTGCGCACCAATACATTTCCTGCTTTGTGTGACTTGAATTTGCAGAACCGCGTTCTGCAAACTTGATGTGCCAAATTCCTCGCATAGCGGCTTCTTATTGTAATGTGTAATAACAGGTGCACGGACGGCCAAATCCTGCAAGGTCCATCTGCTGGAAAGTCAGACTGCATTAAATGAATGAATGAACCCGATATTCCTCCGTACACTTCGGAGCTTCATGTTTCAGACTTGTTTACAAGGGAACTCTGAAAATCGTGAATGCAGATTATGTAACGCCACGTTCCATAGCACCGTGTGACACATTCATTTCAGGTTAAAACAAATTAAGTGCGGTCTCAGATTCTGACCTGTGCTGAATCACCAGTCTTAATTTAAACCTTGACCTCCCTGCAGGTTGTGTTTTACATTATATATCAAATTAAATCCAACTGTATTTGTCACATACAGAGTCATACACTACAGCTAGTGACGAAATGTTCTGATATCTGTTCACATGCATGAGAAAAGAACCCAGAGTCTAATAAATATAATTCTATACAATAAGAATATTAGGAAAATATATAAGTAATATATAAACATACTATAAAAATACATTACTGTGCAGAAGGCTTAAGCACCTAAGATAACAATGATATATATATAAACTAATGCCTTCTCAGTGAGTGTGGTGCTTGTATAAAGTTATATATAATCACAGTAAATACAAACAAATAACAATATAAAACAAATAAGAAATGTAAGATTTTTTTTTCTATAAAGTAGTAAGTGACTGAGTTTAAAGAACAATGTTTTGTTCAGATTCTCCTTGATTTGCATGAATTTGTTAAATCCACAGCACACATTATTTAAAATCATTATTTATTCACCACTAAAACTAGGTACTGGATGTTAACCTCAAATAATATAGACTCCACGAGGAGAGATTTGGACAAAGTTAAACAAACACATTCACACACAGAGTTTCACACTGGAATAATGTGATTTTACTCTAATGGTTGGCATTATTTGTTGTCTGTTTGTTCATTCATTCATTATCTGTAACCCTTATCCAGTTCAGGGTCGCGGTGGGTCCAGAGCCTACCTGGAATCATTGGGCGCAAGGCAGGAATACACCCTGGAGGGGGCGCCAGTCCTTCACAGGGCAACACACACTCACACATTCACTCACACACTCACACCTACGGTCACTTTTTAGTCGCCAATCAACCTACCAACGTGTGTTTTTGGACTGTGGGAGGAAACCGGAGCACCCAGAGGAAACCCACACAGACACAGGGAGAACACACCAACTCCTCACAGACAGTCACCTGGAGGAAACCCACGCAGACACAGGGAGAACACACCACACTCCTCACAGACAGTCACCTGGAGGAAACCCACGCAGACACAGGGAGAATACACCACTCTCCTCACAGACAGTCACCTGGAGGAAACCCACGCAGACACAGGGAGAACACACCACACTCCTCACAGACAGTCACCTGGAGGAAACCTACACAGACACAGGGAGAACACACCACACTCCTCACAGATAGTCACCTGGAGGAAACCCACGCAGACACAGGGAGAACACACCACACTCCTCACAGACAGTCACCCGGAGGAAACCCACGCAGACACAGGGAGAACACACCACACTCCTCACAGACAGTCACCTGGAGTAAACCACGCAGACACAGGGAGAACACACCACACTCCTCACAGACAGTCACCCGGAGGAAACCCACGCAGACACAGGGAGAACACACCACACTCCTCACAGACAGTCACCCAGAGAAAACTGACGCAGACACAGGGAGAACACACCACACTCCTCACAGACAGTCACCTGGAGGAAACCACGCAGACACAGGGAGAACACACCACACTCCTCACAGACAGTCACCCGGAGGAAACCCACGCAGACACAGGGAGAACACACCACACTCCTCACAGACAGTCACCCGGAGCGGGAATCGAACCCACAACCGCCAGGTCCCTGGAGCTGTGTGACTGCGACACCTACCTGCAGCAGATAAATAGCTTTTTAAATCCCATAATCTCTGCTTCCTAAAACGTTTGCACAGTGCTGTACATACAGAGATAATAACATAATTTAACTAAGGAAAATGTGGAACTGTATAGTAAACAGAAGTATAAAATACAGGGATGAATTGTAACATAAACTGAGAGTAAAACATTTACAAAAATTGTATAAAATAGAAGGTTATAAATTTTATTTGGATTATTATTGGATAGTTCCTCTTAGGAAAGTACTGCTCCTTCTTGTTTAGTATTTATATATATATTTATAATTATTTTACTAAAATACAAGGATTTTAATTTTCAGTGTTCAGTTACTGCCCATGAAAACTCTTCAATCTTAAATAATGTCCATGTTTTAGGCTTTTCCAAAAGTTAAAAAAAAAATTAAATATATAAAAACCCGTTGGTTTCTATTGGTGACGCTAACAAACACTCCTTTTCCTGTTAATGTAAGAGTGAAAATGTCATCACTCTGCTATTGAATTCCACTTATCAGCTTCCTGTTCCCAGACACCACCCGGCCAAGCTGATATCATCAAACACTTCTCGGTGCAAGAGTCTTCCTTCAATTCCTCACCAAGCAAAGCTGCTCCTCTTCCTCAAACCGAAGGCCTGCAGTCCGTCGATGAAGACTGACAGCAGAGCTAAAGTAAACACCTCAGTAGCACTGATCCCTGCTCCAACTGCGGCTGAAATGATAATGGACTTCCTTCATATATACAGTAGTTAGTAAGAGAGTAAATGTTTTAGCTTCATACTCCATATGGTATACAGACATTATGGCAGGTCTGGAGCGTGCCAGATGGGAACCTCACCAGTGTTACTCACTAGTTTTATTACCCATTCACTTTGACACTGGCAGAACTGGCTGTTAGGTTTGTAAAAAAGAAAACAGTGTTGTAATTCATCAGCAGTCAATTGGGAACCCACAGTTGATTAAATTAAATTCTGCACCCCCCACCCCCAGGGGACACCACTGAGGTGTTTGATGCTTGTGTTATTTTGAACAAAGCAGATCTGAAATGAGGCGGCACGGTAGCGCAGCAGGTAGGTGTCGCAGTCACACAGCTCCAGGGACCTGGAGGTTGTGGGTTCGATTCCCGCTCCGGGTGACTGTCTGTGAGTTGGTGTGTTCTCTCCGTGTCCGCATGGGTTTCCTCCGGGTGCTCCGGTTTCCTCCTACAGTCCACAAACACACGTTGGTAGGTGGATTGCTGACTCAAAAATGTCCGTAGGTGTGTGAGTGTATATGTGTTTGTGTGTGTTGCCCTGTGAAGGACTGGCGCCCCCTCCAGGGTGTATTCTTGCTTTGCGCCCAATGATTCCAGGTAGGCTCTGGACCCACCGCGACCCTGAACTGGATAAGCGCTTACAGATAATGAATGAATGAAAGGTCTGAAATGAGGAAAGAAAAGTGTAAGAAAAAAGTAACCAGACCAGGACATAGCCGTGTAGTGCCATGGGCAGAAAAGTGTTTTGAAAACAGTGAAGCCTTAAGGCCCATGCTGCACCAGCACAAAGACTTCTGGGTCTCATCGTCCATCCGATGGGAGCTTCTCGCTGGAGTCTCGGCTAATCCAAACAGTGTCATGTTTGAACACCTATTTCCACAGGGAGGAGGAAAAAAGCTGCAGTGCTTTAATCAGAAACCTACAAACAGGCAGGCCTTTGATAAGGGCCCACGCTGGCCATTTATCTTACTGCACTGAAGGGTGCACTGGCTTATGTCACCCACTTTGATCCTGCTTTTTTGGAACATGATGTAGCACATATCTCTTGTTTGCGGTGAGCTCTCGATAACAACCCTTAGTTCAGGATGTGTTGCAAAATCCGCTACAGAAATGTTAATCCCTGACACTTCCTCCGTGTGGTGCGAGATAGGGCTATCTTTCCACCTCCGTACTGCCGCAGCGTGCGGTTTGTTTTCCGAACCTGTCATAACCGTCCTGACCTCTCTGGCTAAAGAGGAGCTGCGGTGCTGTATTCGCAGCACTGTGAAGTAGAAGGGCAACAATATTTGTCTTGGACGGTCTCCTGGTGATGAGGCCAATAACAGCAACAGGTCTCCTGGCAGGTGTCATGGACGGGGGTTCTTACAATAACGCAGTCACACTGCTTTGCATCTGCGGCGGAAAGAGGGAAACTGGAGCGTTTACCGAGCGCAGCCGCGCAAATCATGCTTACTTTGACTTCCATTACGATTCCTTTAAGGGACATTTAGCATGAGTGTAGGTGCTCCCTCAACGAATTTCAACACCTGGTTCAACAAATTAGTGTGTTCCCTCAGCCCAAGGCCCAGCATAATTAACCAAAGCAGGACATGCAATACATACACATGCATACGTACACTTGACACATAATTAACCTTTAAAAATAAGCTGATTTTTCGTTTTACTCAACAGAGATCATGGAAAATACTAATACTAAAGAGGATTGTTAAGGTTTAAACATATTTACTAGAACATCTCAGACAAGATTTATGGCTTCAAACGGTTCTTGTGATGCTCAAGCCATGTTTGTACCCTAAGAAAAATCAGTTTAAACACAATGTAAATACACTCATCGGTGGACTGTGTTGGGGTTTAATCTCTGTGGACAAGTGAAGCAAATCTTGTCTCTTTTTTAATTTATTTATTTATATAAATATTTTTAACTGTTATTAAATCATTGAGACTTTTGTAGCTCATGATCTTTCAGAGGCCTGTTAATCACATGTTAAAAGTAAACATATCTCCGTCCAGACGAATACAAAAACAACTGCATTATCTATGCCAGTCCAGTAGGGGGCCATAGTACCTCTTAAAGAGAGACATCAAAACACCACGACATATCAAAAAAATATGCTGGTTAATCTTAAGTCACACCATACTCACTGTGTAACTGTGTACTAAGAAATTAAATTATTAAATTATAATCTAATCATTAAATTACTGAATCTAGATCTTAATAGTGCAATCTGATGTATTTTATTAAAACATTTTTTATTGCTTATTATTTATTTGTTTACATTATTACATATTTTATCAAGAGGAATACAAGGCGACATATTCTCCCCTTTCCATGAGTGAACATATTTCTGGGGTCTAAATGAAAAGTCGATGACCTGCTTTGGTCAAAATACCCCCCCCCCCCCCCCCCATTTAAGCAGCCCTGTTCAGAATGGGCAGCTTCAGCACCTGTTCCTTTAAATGAGGTTGGGCCACACACAGCTCACTGTCCAAGCAAGCAGCACAGTCAAGTGAGGCACTCAGACGCTCTTGTTTTTGATGGTTTAGCTCAGTTCTCTTCCTTCGATTCCATTCTCTGCTCTCATTTTGGCAGTTTTTGATCAGTTGTCTCAATTTCTGTCCATTTTACGATTTAACCCTCCTTTGCTCTCTCATACAAATATGGATCTGGTGCAGTGATTGTATATAAGTGGAACAAATGAGTTTTTAATAATGTGTTCCCAAAAAAGTCATTCATCATTTAAACTTAATGTGTCACTTTTCATAATCCTGTCACAAACAGGGTTTCATACAAAAAGCCTATGAGCCAAGCATGTTTTTATGGCATTGGAAATTGTTCTTTGTTCATTTTACGGTAGCCACTAATTTGGCCACCACCACCAGTGCAAAGATTATGTCTTGTGTTTCCCATGGGTAATTAGCACCTCTAAATAAATCTGACTTTAAAGGGGAAGTTTAAGATTTTAATCAAAAAACAGTTTTTTAAATAAAATTCAGAAGATGCGTCCTCACAGTTTGCTAGCTCTCGTCTGTCTGCATGTTAGAAAAAGCTCCTATGTTTATACACAGGCCTGGCTCTGTAAAAGGGTAAAAAAAAAAGTGTCTCAGGCTTTTCCTCTGTGCATCGCTGGCAGAGCCATGAGAAATTGCTTCTTAAAGCATTTGGATGTCAGGATGTTTGCTGAGAAAACAGTAATTGTCTAAGTTTCCTTTAAACACTCAGTTTTGTGTGAGCTACCCTGAGAAGACGGAGATACAAGATTTACATTTAATGAAACCTATACCAATATCCACTCAGGAGACTCTTGGCTTGAGTTCAAAGACAAACACATGCATTATGAGGACTCCTGCTGACATGAAGAAGACAATGAGAGTACAGCTGGCTTAGTGGTGCCTCGTTAGACTGGTCCAGAATTAGCGGCAGCTTCCTGTTTTGCAGATGATTAGCACCAGGCCGAGCTTACGCAGTGTTTATGCAAAAGCCGCCCATGGTCTCTGAGAGGTGAGGGCCATGTTTTCCTTCCAGTGACACATACAGCTGCCACTTATCCAGATTGACTCCAGGGCTGCCTCTGGCCAGACTCAGCAATTAAAAAAACTGATACCAAAAAGTAGTTTAATAATTTTTAAAGTACAGGGAGTCTAAGAAACCTCTTGTCAGTGTCACAGGGCAGCGGTCATTCTGGCTCTTCAGATGTTAAAGGCTGCAGGTGGGACCTGTTAAGCAGTGAGTCCTGTGGCAGTTAACCCTTGTTATCACTGCACATCACTAAGGCGCTGTCAACACATTTTCTAGCCACTCCATTTTATTTATAGCCATGAAGTGTCAGCTATTTGTCACAATGATGGTGAAAAGTTCCACCTTGCTGGATATTAGGGCCCATATGGGCAGACAACTTGTGCAATGCTGTTTGGTCATGTGTTTGCATAGGCAACCATCTGCATTGTGAATGTAACTGTTCACATATAAGTGCTATGCTTGTAACTGGAGGCTCCCACTACAGTGCAGACCAGAGAAAGACGCAGGATACGTGAGGCAGCCATGGAGCATATGTGAATGCGCAGTTAACAGCAAGAATATTTCTACCTTAAGGGTTTTTACCCTAGGCAGTTTTGGTTTAATTAAAACAAGCCCTGGTGTGACTGATCAAGTTGATCTCAAACCACTTCCAAACAAACTCTGCTGCAAAAACGCTGCAATTTGGTTGAATTCTAAATGCTTATTGGGCCAAAGAAGGCTCTGTTTTATGTATACGTATGTATCATCTGGTTTTACTTGTGCAAAAGATCTTCATACGATCAAACGTCTTAAACATGCTGAGGTATCTTCAACAACATCTAAGAAACACTCAATCTTCACATTTACCATGTGATCACACATCAGTTTTGTTATGTATTAATACACCAAGCCTTACAAAAACACCAACTTAGGTGTGTTACACATATTTCACTATGCTTCACGTAAATATGAAACTTAAATCAATATAGATCAATATATTGTCCCAGAAATAATTGCAATAAACAAGCGGTTACAGACAATAAATAATTGAATGTATATTACTGTCGCTTTAAGACACTAATTACGTCACTGATTTAAAAATATTGTAATAGTTTAGTCATGTAATTCCATCCATCCATTATCTGTAACCGCTTATCCAGTTCAGGGACACGGTGGGTCCAGAGCCTACCTGGAATCATTGGGCGCAAGGCAGGAATAAACCCTGGAGGGGGCGCCAGTCCTTCACAGGGCAACACACACACATTCACTCACACCTACAGACACTTTTGAGTCGCCAATCCACCAACCAACGTGTGTTTTTGGACTGTGGGAGGAAACCGGAGCACCCAGAGGAAACCCACGCAGACACAGGGAGAACACACCACACTCCTCACAGACAGTCACCCAGAGGAAACCCACGCAGACACAGGGAAAACACACCACACTCCTCACAGAGAATCACCCAAAGGAAACCCACGCAGACACAGGGAGAACACACCACACTCCTCACAGACAGCCACCCAGAGGAAACCCACGCAGACACAGGGAAAACACACCACACTCCTCACAGACAGTCACCCGGAGGAAACCCACGCAGACACAGGGAGAACACACCACACTCCTCACAGACAGTCACCCGGAGGAAACCCACGCAGACACAGGGAGAACACACCACACTCCTCACAGACAGTCACCTGGAAGAAACCCACGCAGGCACAGGGAGAACACACCACACTCCTCACAGACAGTCACCTGGAGGAAACCCACGCAGACACAGAGAGAACACACCACACTCCTCACAGACAGTCACCCGGAGGAAACCCACGCAGGCACAGGGAAAACACACCACACTCCTCACAGACAGTCACCTGGAGGAAACCCACGCAGACACAGAGAGAACACACCACACTCCTCACAGACAGTCACCCGGAGCGGGAATCGAACCCACAACCTGGAGCTGTGTGACTGCGACAATGACTTAGACAATAGGAATAGTATATAAACATATTTGAATGCATTTGAATGTATTTATAAATAAATAAATTAAATACAGACACATTTTTTACAGAAATCCACATAATGTCTCCAGATAAGAGAGACCAGAGGAAGGAAAAAAAAAGAGCAGAGAATGTAGCTAAAATATTGGTGCCATTCAATTTCATGGAACCAAAAATGGCATTAAACACAATGGGGAAAATATGATTGAGGCAATAACCATAGAGTTGCTGTCCACAGGAAAAATAATTTTTTGTCAATTTTTAGTTTACAACATCATTTAAACACAGCAGCTGTCCTTCACACTTTGCGTTTTGATGAATGGACCAATAGAAATACTCCAAAATCTTTTTTCATTAACTTACATTGAAAGTTAAGAGGGTTTTCTACTTCTTCTACAAAGTCAGTTTTTTTGGAGATACATCTTATTATTTGAATGGTGCTGATATATATTTTATGCATCATTTATTTCCAGAATATAAACTGTTCTTTTGCGTAAAATGAATATGCAGACGTTTGATCTCTATGACATAGGTGCACTTATTTTCGTCAAACCAAATCAGACCTGCTAGGAGTGAGCCACATCTACAGTGTCATTTGAGACTCAGATTGAATAAGATGGCGCTAATCCAGCTGTGGTAATCCTACAGGAACATGCTGTGTACATTTAACCTGGATCTAACAAACAGCTTCTTCTTGGAAATATTTACAACATCAGTCAACAGGAAGAGGAACGCCTGGAGAAGGCTGAAACCCGAGTGAAATGTATATGGAAAGATTTTCATTGCACTTGCCGAGTGTTGGGGCGTATCTGTACAGAGTTTGAGGGCTGCGTGAAAGAGTATGAACTTATCAGTTTGGACAGCATCCATTTTCAGCTCAAGGCATCGTAACGCTACACAGAGCGGCTTGTCTAAAGTCCAGAAAAACTGCCTCTTGTTTTTAAGCTCAACGTTGGATGAGACCCAACAGAGATGCGGTCTTTCAAGGTCAGTTTTGTGCCCTCCCTCCATTATAACCACATTTCCCGTCATTTTGCATATCAGTACGCTTTCAAATTCCTACATTTGCGTAAGCACAACCACAGCGTTCCCACAAAAACACACTTTCAGACGTGCTGAGACATCACTTAGAACAAAAAAATAAATGTCACACTGCAACTTAGCTTGGACTTCCAGTCCAATCAAATGCATTCTGCTCTGTTTGTGCTCACAGCTAAGTCAGTATTCCAGCGTCCAGTGCAACATCTGCTTCTTAACAATCAAGACTCTTAACACAAAGAGAAAAATATAGCTCTGCTTAGGGAAGTTAATGTAAAGCCATTTTATTTCATGTCATTTTGGAGCTCATATTTAAACGGGTTTATTTATAAATATATATATTTATGAATACTTTATTTACAGGGGGAAGGATGGTGGAGCTGAAAGTATAGAGTTTCTTCCACACCGCTTCAGGGTCTTGGGATCCAGGGTTCAATCTTCCCCTCAATTCTCTCTCTGTGTGGAGTGTTCTCCTGGTGTCTGTGTGGGTTTCCTCTGGGTGCTTTGGTTTCCTTCCACAATCCAAAAACACGTAGGTGGATTGTCTGTGTGATGTTGTCCACAGGTGCGAGTGTGTGAGTGACTGGGTGACTTTATGAAACTGAGTTTGTTGGACTAGCAACTTCCTCATGCCCAATGGACCCAGACACGCTTATAATGCTTATAAACATGGCTGTTTAAGGTGGCAAGGTGGTGCAGCAGGTAGTGTCGTGGTCACATAGCTCCAGGTACCTGGAGGTTATGGGTTTAAGTCCCGCTCTGGGTGACTGTCTGTGAGGGGTGTGGTGTGTTCTCCCTGTGTCTGTGTGGGTTTCCTCCGGGTGCTCCGGTTTCCTCCCACAGTCCAAAAACACATGTAGGTATAGGAGAATTGGTGACTCAAAAAGTGTCCGTAGTTGTGAGTGTGTGAGTGACTGTGTGAGTGCGTGTCACACTGTGAAGGACTGGCGTCCCCTCCAGGGTGTGTTCCCGCCTTGTGCCCAGTGATTCCTGGTGGGCTCCGGACCCACCGTGACCCTGAACTGGATAAGGGTTACAGACAATGAATGAATGAATGAACATGGCTGTTTACTATTCTCACTATTTTCACACAAAGTAAACGTGGAGCAGTCCACATCTTTCTTTTAGCTCAGTATAACCTCCAGCCCTGTACTTGATCCTGTTAGGTGGGTGGCAGTGGTGAAGTGGTCACATTTATGAGGCTAAGCCTGGTTACTTCATTAAAAATCACACTCGTGTAATGTTGCACTTATTCCTGAATTATAGTGTTGACATAGACAGGTCTTTCACCTCACACAGTGACTTATGTTTCGCTGTCATCGTTGTTTGTTGCATATTTAATTCACTTCTACTCTGTGGGTATAAGCCATTGGATGAAGTCATGTTTTCAATCCTAAATATAGGGCAGTCTCGTCTTCCTACTTAAGCCTATCGTACTTTTCAAAGGTCTAATCATATCCTGGTTTCCCTGCCGTGTTTATTTTTGTACATTGAACCTTTAATTACCAGAGTAAGAATCAATCTTTAACAGGTCTTTCATTTGTTAAATCGTTTTTGACCACTGAAATTATTATCTGGATTTAGCTTCCAATAAAATGGTACCACATTTTCAAGTACTTACGCCAAAGATCTGCATGGAAACGTCAGACCTTTTAACTGCTGTATCTTCGGCATAGATTAAAGCTCCACTCCTGGTGGTCCCAGTTTGGTCCTACAGATCTGAAATATGCTTATTCTAATTAGTTATTAATATACAATTGTAATCCTTGCCTAATTCTGTCATTTGTGTCATGAGTGAAGTTAATACAGGACATTTCAGTAATTTGGACCCACCGTGACCCTGAACTGAAATGACTTGTAAACACATGCAGCGATTCTTGTAGTTCTTGTAGTTCATAATTAATAACTGTATATATCAATGCTTTTGATGCTGTTTCCATGCATTCATTCCTGTTCTGTAAGTGCATTAATTGTGATCAGGGTCAGGGTGGTGCAGAGTCTACCTGCAATCACTAAACCCAAAGCAAGAAATCAGTGTGTCCCAAATATTCTTTATTACATATTTAATTTGTTTCAGGAGATTTGCTTTCCATCTTTCAGTGAAATCAACGGAATGTTTCAGAGAAATGTTTCTTCCATGCCTCCAACTTTTTCTAAACATCTTCATCTAAAAACAAAGCCCTGCTAAGTTTTTTTATTATTTGAGAAAAGTCCTTGCTGTTTTGGGTAATAAGTAATGTTTTGAGCATTCTTGCTTCGTTGTGCCATTGCAGGCATGATGCAGATATTGACTTTTAGTCACATTCTGTGTGCTTTATTTTATGGAAGGTTAACTAAGTCCTGTTAACATTCTTCACAGAACATTTGAACTGTGGTGAGTGCAGAGCTATTAGTAATTAAGTATATTTGGCCCAGATTTGTAAGAATTGTATGTGCACAAGTCTCTCTCTCTCTCTCTCTCTCTCTCTCTCTGTATGCACTCTATATCTTTACAGTCCGTCATGTTTTTTCTCAGTGTGATTACCAAAGTGAGGAAGGCGAAAGGAATATTTTGTTTTCTTTGTTCTTTTGTGTAATGAACACTAGCCTTTGCACTTTTTAAAGGCTAAGCACCACTTAATGGACCTCCATGAATATTTCACATTATTGTAGTTACTGACAGATATAAGTATGAATTAAAATGAAAATAGCAGCTTAATTTGCTTTAAAACTGACAATTTTATTAAATTGACGGAAAAACCCGAGCTCGCTACGGAAATTCTTGAAAGCGACCGTGACGTCACTGGTGAACAACAGCTGAACAACGCCGCGGTAAAACACCCTTATGACTGACTGTTATGACAGTATCTAGCTAAATAACCAACATTATTCATGACAATAGCCTAGCAATAAGCTAAACTCAAATTTAGAGGTACCGTTATTCTTGTAAATGTGATCGAAGTCGAACTCGAATTCATCCGACACTATAAACCTCCGTAATGCAGCTACGTAGCCGAGTATAATCTGAGCCACCGAGTTTAGCGAGTCAAGCTAACGTTAACTAACACCAACTAAAACAGGCGAAGTGAGTGTCCTTACCCTCTTCACCTCCATGTTACAGAGGCTCTTGAACACCTTTCGTTGGTGTCCTTACATGCCCATATTGTTGGAAAAGCGCCAGTGAAATCAGCTACAGATAACGGAGTGAGCGGATGGTCCTTTCCAAAGTGCCCGTTTAAAGTGGACAAATTTAGTCCATTTTCTGGATATTTTGGGATCTTTGGGCCATTTGTGCACAGATGTCCCACTGTACATTGAATGATTGCAGCCAAAAACAACACACCTTTTCCTCATTTTGCATTAAATTAAGTGCAGCTTCTAGAGTTGTTGTCCACCAGCTACGTCACAGGCAAGACGCCTATTACAGTTTCCCAACACCGTTGGGGGAACTCAAATTCCACTGTATTTATTTCTTTGACACTTTCATATCGCTGGTGCTTAGCCTTTAAAGGTGTCTTTTTAGAAGCAGTGGCTGTGTACAGAGAAAGGGTTAATGAACTGTGCCACACAAGTAGATACTGGATTAGTCACTAAACTCAACTCTGCCAGCCGTTGCAGCACTTTGCCACTTGCCATGTCACAGCAAGTTCCTATAAAAAGTGCAACCAAACCACATGAAGTGCAGCTTCAGAAAAGAACTGCTTCCAGGATTTTACAGATCTGGCCTGAGTTTATCCATTTTTATCCAAAGATCCCCTGCATTTAAAATGTGTTTAAAGGGCTGTCTCCATTCAGAGGGTTTGTTGTGATTAGAGAGATTAATGTGTGTCAAATAAGAGGACATCGTATTGACTGAGGGAACTTACAGCACAGTGGGGCTCCAGGTTTTGCCCCTGCCACACCGCTTCAGGATCTCAGGGTCATGGGTTTAGTGCTACCTTGCGTCACTGTGTGTGTGTGTGTTTCCTCTGGGTTTCCTCCCAACATCCAACAAACACACGTTGCCAGGTGGATTGGCTGGTGAAATTATCCAGAGGTGTGAGTGTGTGGGGGGCATCGCGGTGGCAGAGCAGGTTAGTGTCGCAGTCACACAGCTCCAGGGACCTGGAGGTTGTGGGTTCGAGTCCCACTTTGAGTGTCTGTCTGTGAGGAGTTTGGTGTGTTCTCCCTGTGTCCGCGTGGGTTTCCTCTGGTTGCTGTGGTTTCCTCTCACGGTGGATAGGTGGATTGGCGACTCAAAAGTGCATGTAAGAGTGAGTGTGTATTGCCCTGTGAAGGACTGGCGCCCCCTCCAGGGTGTGATCCTGTTCTGCACCCTGTGATTCCGGGTAGGCTTTGGACCCACCGTGACCCTGAACTGGATAAGCGCTTACAGACAATGAATGAATGAGAGTGAGTGAGGGACTGGGTACACGTGTGAAATTATTCACAGGTGTTACGGTGTGTGTTACTGTGTGTGTGTAATCATCCACAGGTTTGAAGGTAAAAGTCCCTATACCGAATACCTTTTATTTAACTTTCTTTATTCAGTATATTTTATATTTATTTCATTTCAAATATTAACAACCTGCTTTGCTCAAATACCCAGAAAAAGTTACATCCATGCATTTAATAAAATGTTCTTTCTCTAAAAGCTGCCTTTCACAAGGTCTTTTTGCCACAGGAAAACAGTTAATGGGACGGTGGGAATCTTCCGTAGTGGACAGAGCTTTTTCTTTTGTTTTAATATTCCAATGATAAACAACTCTCAAGAGAGGTGACCAAAAGTCCTACAATCTGAGGTTTAACTGAGGTTCAGCCTTGATGTTCTTGGACCATCATCAGATCTTCCCACCTTATCAGAACTTGTGAACAAAATGGCTAATGATGCTTGACGTGAGGGCATGTGAAGAATACATGCTTTCTTTTAGGGCCAGTAGCAACTTTTTGCTCAACTTGTAAAGATGTAAACATTCAAGGGTGGAAATTGCGCTCCACCCAGTGCTTTGAAGTCACGCATCCTGCCCTTTTTTGTGCACTTTTTTTTGGGGCCTAATGATTTATAGCAAGTTTTGTGCTTGTCACAAAGTACAGGAAGTATAGTTCGATGTGTATTAATCTGAGCAGCAAAGAACACTGCTTGGGGTTGAAGCCAACGACTTTCATGAGCTTTTCCTTGTTGCAGAATTTTAGGAAACTGTGCCAATCCGTGCAAAATAGGATCCATAATGAAACGTGAACATGTGTAAAGATATCACTAATGTCACATCTGATTACCATAATCATATGTGGTTAGAACTATGCCGTGGCATGCTGCAATTTTGGTTTGTAGCCAGATCTACCTGAATGTTTAAGGTCTCCGATCCCAGCACTGCCCAAATGAATCCCAGAGGCCCGAGTGGGCAGATGAAAAGCATTCCTTGCCTCCTAACTGTAGAGTAAACAACTCAACTATCACGACTATTTCATCACCATTGTGTAATTTACGGTGGAGAACATCAAAGCCGGGATTGCATCGGGTCGCATGGATTGAAGCGTTCCTGCCATGAGCGGTGTGGGCCATGTAATGAATTTCCAGAGTCCTACATTTAGAGCTCGTCCAGACGAATAAATGCCTAAAGTAAACGTTCTTTTTCTGAGATTATATGAACATTTAACGCGCTGTTTGTGTGGCTGGACGTTCAAAGATCTTTCCCAGAACTCTAAGGCCAGTTATGAAAACGTTACCAAACCTGCCTGCTCAAATCAGGTTACACCTTTTGGGCTTTTTGTTGGGGGAAAAAAGAGCTAGGTACAAGGAAAAATCTCTCAACACGTGGTCAGACAAGTCCTGCGGTGGTTTCCGAGCAGCCGTGTGGTCAGATAAAATGTGGGAATTAGAGAAATATCTCAGCAGTGTTCAAGAAAAAGAGGGAGAGAAAATAATTGCTTCTCCAGGGTTTTCGGAGTGGTGTTTTCACAGAGGTGCAGCCGACTACACCCTATACGCACGCCTCACCCAAAGCCCCCCACACTCTCAGCCAAAGCCCCATTGTGAATTCAACCCGCACCTGTGCGGGCTTCTTTTGACACCTCCCATGACATTTGTGGAATCACACCCCTCCTGATCAAAGTGTGCAGGAATCGTCTCTAGCAGTGATATTAGATCGTGCTGAGATAGGCTGTGGTGGGGGTTTCCTCTGGGTGCTTGTCAGCTTCTCTGAGAACAATGAGTCAACCACTGTTATGCGAGAATGAAATGGCCACACAGTGTCTGCTTTGTAAACGCTGCAGGAGCCGCAGTAGTAAGATTGTCAGTCAGATAAGACGGTAAGCAGTTTGCGTCTTTACATTTGCATTGAAGTTATTTGCTAATGTAAAGGGAGTATATACTCCACCCTTGGGTTAAGCCATTGTTGCAGAGTAACGAAATTTTCACTTACACCCGACTGTTACATTACCCCAATACAGTCGAATAGACTCTTCAGACAAGGGTTTAAAAATGAGTTTGGGCTTCCATCTTTATTAAGGCAGGTTAAGGTTCAAAGCAGCATTCACACTACCCTAATCAAACAGCCCTCCTCCTTACATTCCAGTCCTTCTGTTAGTGACCGTTACCGTCAAAACTGACAATTACCTAAATATAACATAGCGTCACTTGCACACCCAAATTGGGATGACACCTTTTTAAAGAACGCCTTCATCATTTTTTCCAAAGACAGCCTTACACCTCCTGTGAGAGTCTGCTACTGGAAAACATCTTTACTTACATCTTTACTTACACAGGGGCTCACAGATCATGTGCTTTCTGGATGTAAGCACTGTATATATTCCAAAGGTTTCACTGATTTTATGGAAATGTCTTTTATTAATACAGTTTCATAATTTTTAAAATTTTAATCATCAAATTAGGCCTCTGTGTTTACGTTATTTGTCTCTGTCACCATAACTGGGGCAGCCATGGCCTAGTGCTTGGGGATGCAGGACGAGAACTGTGCTGATTTAGTTCCTCAGCTAATGTGCCCTGGAGTGGGGCACCTAACCCCCAGTGTAACATATTATTATTAGTGTTGTTGCTATAATTGTTGGTGTTTTATAATTGTTGCACAAATTGTGGTGCAGCAGGTTAGTGTTGCAGTCACACAGCTCCAGGGACCTGGAGGTTGTGGGTTCGATTCCCGCTCCGGGTGACTGTCTGTGAGGAGTTGAGGTGTTCTCCCTGTGTCCACGTAGGTTTCCTCCAGGTGACTGTCTGTGAGGACTGTGGTGTGTTCTCCCTGTGTCCGCGTGGGTTTCCTCCGGGTGACTGTCTGTGAGGAGTGTGGTGTGTTCTCCCTATGTCCGCATGGGTTTTCTCTGTGAATGTGTGTGTGTGTTGCCCTGTGAAGGACTGGCGCCCCCTCCAGGGTGTGTTCCCGCCTTGCGCCCAATGATTCCAGGTAGGCTCTGGACCCACCGCGACCCTGAACTGGATAAGGGTTACAGATAATGAATGAATTAATTAATTTTGTATTGTCTGCCTGAAATACACTGAAGTGTATGACAATATCATCTATAAAATGGCAGCACATCCGAGATGCAGCAGTTGACGTAGCAGTCGAGTCTCGAGTCAGTGTGGTGCAAAACTCACTGTGAAAGTTTTTATTCATTTACCACACCAAGGTTGGTGGTCCTCATTAGTAGTGTTGTTTTTGATTAGATCAGTGTTGTGAGTCAGTTCATGGTCTGGTTTTGTAGAGTCAAGAGTGAGTCAACATGCAACTCGAGTCAGAAGCCACATAAGCAGGTCTATTAGAGATAACAGCTTGAAAGTTCAAGGCAAGTGTGGCCTTCTGTGGCCTGTGTGAGTCTGTGCGGCTATAAGCTGCCATTACTAATTAGCAACATTGGCTTTGTCGAACCTCAGAGTGTGACTCAAGTCCCCATGTAACTACATAAGCAACTCTGTTAGGGATCACTAAATAACATTTTGGGGGCAATTGTTTGGGGCAACATTATCTTCATAGCCCCAAGACAAGGCAAGTTTGTTTATATAGCACCATATACACTGAAGCCATTCAGAATGCTTTACAAAAGAAACAATACTAAGATAAGAGATGCAGGAGACTAAAATCTCTGACTCCAACCTAGCCCTGTCTAATCAATGACTTGGTTATGTGCTTCCTCTCTCTCTTCGCCCCTGTCTTTCTCTCATTCTGCCTGAGCTAGACGAGACCACCTGGCAGCGCTGGCACTATGTCTGAAAACACAAGCTGAAAATAGACAAACATGTTCAAACTCGGCTCAATTTAGTGAATAACCAGGACTAATTACACAGTCAGCAGCTAGGCCAGAGCAGCAGAGTAGTCCTGAGCCCCTGAGCTAAAGCCTTTTTAGCCTCATTCCATGTGAACGGAGAGAGAATGGAACCGGCGGGCTGAAGCAGTAGGGCAGAAGAGAAGACTGTCCCTCTGCACGCTGGCCAGACGGGAGAATTCCAGTGTTCACAGGGCAGGAATGTTATCACAGCACATTTGGGACTGTCCCTCCTAATTGCAGGAGTACTGCTTTGCTCAGGCCAGAGGCACTGTGTAATTATCATGATTGCAATGCATTAGGCTTTATTGAACTCCTTTTTTTTCTTATGAAGAGGCTTATGAAGATATGACTTAATTTGTACAGACTTTTAGTTGTTTTCTCTAAGTGAGGGAAAATATTAAATAAATACATCGAGCATATCATTGCTATCATCACAGACCCAAGCTGCCATTTCCTCCATGAACATAGACTCCAACATGAAACGACCATAGAAATAACAAATACAAAGATAAGATAGAAATACCATGTACTCAGTGTACTCTAAACAGACAGCAGGTGATTTGTTTATATTTCAGGAGGTATTTATTTGAAGATAAGAAAGGTTAAATCAAAGAAAACCAACCTGGCCAGTCACCAAAAGAGTCCCCAGCAGATAAACGGTACGTACTGCTTTTCAGAGACAGGAGAAGAATCAAGCTCTACCTTATTTCAGCTCTGAACTCATCTCTCACGTGTCCATCTTTCCACCATGAGAAATCAACTCTGTGTCCAAAAGTATGTCGTATGTGTGAGCTGTGGTTTAGACTTAAGTTAAAGATTGTGATTTCAATGAACATAGCATAATAATAGTGAGCTATTTGTAGGTAGTTGTCATTTTCAATGTAATGCAGCCATTTACCATAAAATGACAAAAGAGCTGGAATTACAATTAAATGTTATGCCCCCTCCAGGGTGTGTCCCGCCTTACGCCCAATGATTCCAGGTAGGCTCTGGATCCACCGGGACCCTGAACTGGATAAGCGCTTACAGACAATGAATGAACACTTTATAACTTATTTGTACACCTTATAACAAGCAGAAAATACAAATCTCTAACTGGAATTTGTGTTCAAAATTAATAGAAAGTCTCCAAACAAGAATGTAGGCTGTAGAAAAAGACAGTACATACACACTAAGAGTTCACGTGACATTAAAGAGCCACTTTTAATAGACACGAGGTTTTGTTTGTAAAGCAGTGTTGTGTAAATAGTTGTTTCCCTCTTCATCATTTCTGTAATCTGGCCAGTATCATTTAAACAGTCTGTGGATTGTTACTGGATAGAAGGCTGTTCTTATTTGCACCCCCCACCCTCTCTCTCTCTCTCTCTCTCTCTCTCTTTCTTTTCCTGTGGTTGAGAATAATGAAAGGAATGTCAAAGGGAGTCACCCTCCGTGTTGTCCAGCTGCAGCAGACCTCTCTGCACATTCAGATCTCGACATGGCACCCATCCCTTGTGCCTTGTTTTTTAATTGCTCCCAGGGAATATCTATGTGCCACATTTATTTGCCCCATACTCAATTTAAAACATCCCTCCTAAATAACAGGAAGGGAGTAAACTCCAAAATAAAGCTGAATGTGGCTGACTTTTATGTCCAACCAAGGAAATCGAGAAGCTTGGTTTGTCACATAAACGTTCCTCTTGTGTTAGGCTCGGGGCAGATGGCTGCTGTGTGTGGCTCTAATTATATGAGGTTACGTTTTAGTAGCAAGTGACTCACAATTGTCATTGCACTTCATTCATAGAAGTCTATAGGTGAGTTGGGTTTGGAATTGGTTTGAAATCGTTTTTGAATTTACCTGCTCGCTTATTCATTCATTCATTCATTATCTGTAACCCTTATCCAGTTCAGGGTCGCGGTGGGTCCAGAGCCTACCTGGAATCATTGGATGCAAGGCGGGAATACACCCTGGAGGGGGCGCCAGTCCTTCACAGGGTAACACAGACACACACATTCACACCTACAGACACTTTTGAGTCGCCAATCCACCTACCAACGTGTGTTTTTGGACTGTGGAGGAAACCCACACGGACACAGGAAGAACACACCACACTCCTCACAGACAGTCACCCGGAGGAAACCCACGCGAACACAGGGAGAACACACCAACTCCTCACAGACAGTCACCCGGAGGAAACCCACGCAGACACAGGGAGAACACACCACACTCCTCACAGACAGTCACCCGGAGGAAACCCACGCAGACACAGGGAGAACACACCACACTCCTCACAGACAGTCACCCGGAGGAAACCCATGCAGACACAGGGAGAACACACCACACTCCTCACAGAGAGTCACCCGGAGGAAACCCAAGCAGACACAGGGAGAACACACCACACTCCTCACAGACAGTCACCCGGAGGAAACCCACGCGGACACAGAGAGAACACACCACACTCCTCACAGACAGTCACCCGGAGCGGGAATCGAACCCATAACCTCTAGGACCCTGGAGCTGTGTGACTGCAACACTAACCTGCGCCACCGTGCCGCCTACCTGCTCGCTTATTTTCAGCTTATTACCTTAAAATCCTATTCTTCAATAACTGTGCAGAAATGGGACTTGGGACTTTGACCATTTCCTTTTTACATTATGTAGAGGTTCTTTAAGTTTGAAAATATTTCAAAAACATTTTTAAAGTTTAGAATTTTTAAGGAGGCAAAAAGCTGGTCCAAACCAACATAGGGTTCTAGTTCTAGACATTACTTGGCCATATTGTATCTGAATATGATCATGCGAGTCAGTCTTATTGAACTGAATTTACAACTACAATGGGCTACAAAATAAAAAAATAAGTTTAGCTTTAGCTCCAAAACTAGTAAAATATCATCTTAGTTTACCTCTTTACAAAGTGATGATTCTGAAAATAGCAGGAGACATCAACATAGAGTTCTACTTTAGGTTCTAGAGCATGGGATAGTGCAACCTAAAGGTTATATTGTGATTATTTAACACAGTTGTGTTATTGTGAAATTTTTACTATTAGTTATGAAGTTATCAGTAATAAAATGAAGATTTGAATACTCTGAATAACAAAACACTACACGCAGTTCTTCATTTTTCCTTGGATCTGTTTTCTCCAAGTTTTAATCAACAGTAATCTGTTCAAAATGTTTTAAAAAAAAGGGTGAACTTAACTCATCAGCAAGAACATAGTGCTAAACTAACAAATGGTAACTTAGAAATCAACACATCGCAGCTTCAGTCATCTCTGCTGTTTGGATGCTTCTACTTTACCCAGGCGCATGTTGAGTTCAGGACACGCTCAGAGCCAGGTCAGATTTCTTGGCTATGATCCAGTGAGAGTACTCAGTTCTGTGGTCCGAATCATCCTCCACAAAAATCAAGGAGAGCAATAATGAATAAAGCTAATGTGCAAGGCACACGATCGCCTTCGCAAGCCTTCCCATCTTGATAAAAGACACTCAACAAATCCCAGCACTGCTGCTGCTCAAGTGCACCTGCACAAGCAAGGATGTGGTGCGTGTAGGCTTTCAGCTTGCTGTTAATCTCCCAGATGAGGGGAAAAAAGACTCTGCCCTCACATTTGATTAATCTGCTCCAAAAAGGAATTGTTTCTCAAGTGAGCAAGCAACTGCAACAACAAAGAGAGTATTCTTCATGCTCAGTTTTTTTTTTTACTTTTATTTGGGTCAGTCAGTGCAGAGGACACTGGAAATCAGAGGTGGCTAAAGTAGCCTGGATCTATATTTTATAATTTTTAATGCAGTAGAAGGATTGTTATTTGAGTCAAATAATAATAACTGCAGTGAAATATGAGTAGACCAGAAAAACACCCACACAAATAGAAGTACAAAAGTAGCAGCAGACTTTAGAGTATATTATCACTGTCCAGTTAAAGACTTGTATCTTTCAAAATTGTAACTTTACAATAGAAAAAAAACCTTCATAACTTTCAATGGAAGTAAATGTAAAAAGATTGTATTCCAAGTAATTTTTGGAGCATTTCTATTGGTCCATTCATTATGCAATGTTCACACAGTGTGAAGGATAGCTGCTGTGTTTTTAATGAGGTAGCAAATTAAGAATCCACAGACATGGAGATACATGTTTTAAATGAAAGGATAATGGAGCGTAAAGGAGATAAATTTGGGGTTTATATGAAAAAAATAGCTTGAAATCATATATTTGCAGAATTTATTGAGGCATTGTAGCTCTTAAAAGAACAGCAAACATTTTAATTTCTGAGAAGGGTGATGAGTATTATTTGTTTATTTGATCTTTAGTAGTATTTACCATTACTTCCTGTCGAATGGGAAGCTAGGCTATAGGCCTATAGGTCAGCTTTAGGGTTGCACTTAACGAGGTGCATATAATAAACCAAAAAAGATATAGTTAATCACATTTATTTAAAATGTAAATGCAGCTAAAATATTTTAGCCTCAACTGGTAATATGGCAGTCTCAAATCAGGGTAAAAATTAGCTTCTTCCAATATTATGCCACTCCAAAAACCAAGGGCCCTCGAATAAGTTCACTCTCATAACTTACTGGTTCTTCACTCATCACAGGGTTACTGCACCTACTGAATAATAAATCTTAAGGTTAATTCACTGAATAATAAGATTACAGTGCACTTGGTTAAAAGAAGTGAACTGATTATTCCTTGTGGATGAATTATAACTCATGCACTGTCAAACTTAGTCTGTTTTTTATAACACTCGAGAAGCCAGATTTCTCAGGCTTTGGCATAGAGCAGTTTTGCATGTTTCTAGTCACCCCTGGTTAACCTCAACTTTGTTTTGCCTTACTCTCTTGTGCAGGTGGTGGATTTTTCTAATAAAGGCAGGCTTTGCAAACAATGTCGTTTCCTTCTCTGGCCAAAAGAGAATTCTTCATTAGCTTGCAAAAAGGAGCCAGGGTCACATAAGAAAAGGCAGCTCAATTCCGGAAAAAGTTGCGATGCCCTGTCATAATAGGGTGTGTAACGTTAAACATTGTGGTCAGGAGCGCTTTTGCAAGTTTAGAGCTTTTGTGAACAGAAACACAAAGCCAAAAAGAGTAGAAACTCAAGGTGTAGATATGGAATTATGTACACATAAGATAGCAGACTTAGAAGAAGAAGAAGACGTAATGAAGCAGCTTAGAACGGTTGTATTGTAGTTGTCTGCATCTGGCAGATCTTTTCTGTCTTCAGAACATTGCTTAATGTGTTTTCTCGGTGTTGCATAAAAGTCAACAATGTGCAAAAATCATAAAATGTTATGACTTAAAGTGGGGGGCGCTGGTAAAATAGATGATCCCATAATCCACAGATGTCATTCTTTGGAAAGGTCTCTAACAGATTCTCAAATATAGAAGTCCCTCTGTCCCCTAAGGGCTGTGCTACTCTGCACATGTTTGAGCTAAACTTAAATCTTCTTTCCCATAAGTAATTTGGAAGCCAAAAGTATGTGGAAAATGGTTGTAGTAGCAGCACTGGAGGGGAAAGCTGCGTCTGTGTTTAGTCACATCGGTGTCGGAAATCTCAAACAGAGTCTTAAGCTTGACTGATTTGCGTTTTTGCCACTGGTGCCAAACTCCACTACTTAGTTTTTGAACCTGTAATTCTTGATATAATTCAGTCATATGTCTATTTCAAGACATTCTTTTTATTTTCCTTCTTCTGGCAGAAGATACTGCTTTTCTGCAGCTCTGCAGATCTCTTAGTTAAACACGAGAATCAGTTTCACTTGCTCAGAAATCCCCCACCTGCCGCAGAACCATACTGAATCTGTAAATAGCAGACAAGTGCCTCCCACTAGAACTGCACGAGAGGTAGCACTGTTACAACAGACAAAAATTAACATGAAACCTATGCCTTTGCAAGTTTTTCTTTGTGATTTTGGGAGGAAATCCCTTAAAGGCTTTTTGATGAACTGTTATCTGTAAAAGAGGTCTGTAAGATTAAAAAAAAAAAAAAAATCCGTTCAAATTCTGTTTTACAAGTTGGGCCAATCGTCCAAGTGCCTTTTACACTTGCAATTCCATGCAATCATCTCTGAACAATTCATAGATAAGATTCTGCTTTCATGCCAAGCCTTATAAATTCATCTCTACTAGACAGATAGAAATCAGATTTCCCCTAGCTCTGCATGTCCTCCATTACATGAACATCCAAGGAATTCTCTTCTGGAAGCTTCTTAGGTGGTTTCAGGAGAAGGGATGTGCATTCCATTTTATTTTGAGATTCAAGTATGTGTTAGAGTTAATGAACAGATATTCAGGTAACTGCAGAGAAGGGAGAAAGCCATGAGTTCTTGCTCATATTTCACAAGCAGAGGAATAAAGGAATACAATTATTAGAGGAATAAAATCTCAGTAAAATGTTTAGGACCTTTTTCTCAGTTTAAGATCAAGACTAAACAGAGACTTTAAGATTTATGACACTTGGCAGTTGCTCTTATCCAGAAAGATTTACAGCTTTATTAGGTGTACATGAAGTTATGAAGTTGTTTTTTGTTCCTTGTTTTATATTTAAAAACAATAATAAATTAATTAAATAAAATATAAATATATACACTTAATTATCCATACAATACTTTCACGTCCGCTAGCATCTTTAAATTGTCTAAAGCAAAACTCACACATGCTTTTGGATACAGCATTATGCCCTAGAAGAAAAATTTTTCCTGATTATTAAATATTAAATAGTTTGAGAATTTATTAATCACTTCATTCATTGTGAAGTGATTAATAAATTCTCAAACTATTTAATTACTTAAATACTACATTATTTTTTAATTGAATAAAAACACAGTTGGGCGGCACGGTGGCAGTCACACAGCTCCAGGGACCTGGAGGTTGTGGGTTCGATTCCCGCTCCGGGTGACTGTCTGTGAGGAGTTGATGTGTTCTCCCTGTGTCTGCATGGGTTTCCTCCGGGTGACTGTCTGTGAGGAGTGTGGTGTGTTCTCCCTGTGTCTGTGTGGGTTTCCTCCGGGTCACTGTCTGTGAGGAGTGAGGTGTGTTCTCTCTCTGTCTGTGTGGGTTTCCTCCGGGTGACTGTCTTTGAGGAGTGTGGTGTGTTCTACATGTGTCCGGGTGGGTTTCCTCCGGGTGCTCCGATTTCCTCCCACAGTCCAAAAACACACGTTGGTAGGTTGATTGGCGACTCAAATGTGACCATAGGTGTGAGTGAATGTGTGTGTGTGTGTTGCCCTGTGAAGGACTGGCGCCCCCTCCAGGGTGTATTCCCGCCTTGCGCCCAATGATTCCAGGTAGGCTCTGGACCCACTGTGACCCTGAATTGGATAAGTGGTTACAGATAATGGATGGATGGATGGAAAAACACAGTTGTTATTTTTATACTATATAACAGCAGATGAATGTTTGAATCTTTAATTTAAAACTCATTTGTACACCTAATAATCATGTTATAGAGGTAGATAAATGTAGTGTTAGAAATCTTGCTTATGGACTCTTATTGGTAGAACCCTAGACTGGGAACTGAGTCCATGAAGAGTGGTGGTGTTATCCGCAACACTACACCAACTGGACTAAAATTATACTTCCCTATGGTGATTCACCATTGGCACTACAGTTTAGTCCAAGCCAAGTCTTAGTCCAGGTCTAGTAAACCAGTTGTGAAAGTGATATTACTTAAACTGAGTGTTATGTGTTGTTATAGTAACTCAATAGGATCAGGAATGTTTCATGAACCTCAACGCCAATGATGCTTCTGTTTTAACAAAGACCAAGAGGCTGAAGAGTTGTGCAGGGGGAGTGGGCACTCCTACTCTGCACCTACTCTACCGGCTGAGAAAACAGCAGATGGCCTAGTGGTTTGGACGTCCCACAGGTCACACACCACATGCTGCCCTACAACACTCTTCATTTATTGCTCAGAGACAGTGGCCAGAAGGAGTAGGAGGTGTTGGATGTTTGTAGTCACCAATCAACAGCACACAGATCGAACAGGTTACGTTATGTTTCCAATGCAAGAGGTTTTTTCAGGATTCAGGCGTGTAATAAGATGTTGAGATGATCTTTTACGATGGAACAGATCTCTAGTGACTCGGTTTCTTTACATTATTTCCATATGGCAGAATGTGGAGCCGCTCTGTGGTTTTCAGATCTGTTAGCCATATAGAGGGTTTTTATGAGAATGTCTTTATGTCTTCCTGATTGCGCCGCAAGACAGAGACATTAGCCAGAAGCAATCGGAGGAAAAGGAAGGTACAGAGAGTTCGGTAAATGTTTTAAAACCTTTGAGGAAAAGGGGAGAGATGAAAAATGAAGGGGAAAAAAAGGATAGCATTTCTGATCCAGAGCGCCTTTTAATTTGATGTATGTGGGCTCGCGAAACCACTTATTTTGTGGCTTGGTCTCCGCTGGCAACTTCTCTGCAGAACAGGGGCCAAAGTGCTGCTCTGAGCCGTACGCCAGACTGATTGACCAACTCAACGGCCACAGTTGTTCCATCCTGTCCCAGAGTTCATCGCGGAACTGGACTGCTGGACATTTGCTCAAGGGATCAGCACACACCTGCCCGAGCCATGTTTGTTTTCCCTCACAAACAACCCAAGACCAGAGATGGGTAAACAAGTGCTTAAATCCACTCTTTCCTTCCGCCTGCTTATAAACAAGTTTGCACTGCTTTCCTCCCCTTTTTTTGGGGAAGCACATTCTGCACTACTAGCGACCATACAGTATGAAACAATACTTCTCCCTTCTTTAAAAACAAAACAAACAAAAAAAAAACACAGACCCTAGCCCACAACCTGCTTCAAATTTGCAGTCTAATGGTAACAGGTCTTGTTTCGTTTACCCTCTGTACAGTTCCTTTCTTTGAAAGTGTTTCAGACTATTTTTAAGTGGCATTTGATCACACAATGCTAAGACGTGCTCAAAGTAAATACAGATTTAAATGGCTAACCACCCGGGCCGAGCAAGCAGTCTTTTGGTGCAGCTAAGTTGTACTTTTTATTTTTTCTTTCCTGTGCCAAGACATCTGTCTGGAGACACACCCTGTGATTATAAGCAAAAGGAAGCAGCATCTTTTGATTATTTTCATCCATACTGCATACATATGCACCGAAAATCAAGTCTGTCAAAGCCATTAAAATCAGATGTAGAACACTGCCAGATTTGATTCATTTGCCCTTGTGGTCCTGCAAGATGTTGTATCCAGCACAGACCTCAGCAGGGACTGTAAACTGCAAGAGGACCATCAACAACCCACTATAATCACGGATTTAAGAGCTGAAGCCACAAGCTGCAGATGCAAACACATAAAACTAAATAAGTGAATCATCAATGTCAACATACTATAGCATTAGATGTCCTCAGGATTAAAATGGCATTCTGGTTTTCCTTTGAGCTTAGTCTGACCTGCCCTTTCTGAAACAGGTGAATTCTGCTTACCACAGCAAAAATCAAATACGGCAATTTTAAATGTTAAAATCAGGCAACTGAAAAATAACCTGGTCAGACTGTGTATTAATGCTGGTACACAGTAATTTTGAATCCTATTTAAACTGCAGCAGTTGAGTTCAGTGAACCATGTATGGCCCAGTCCAGAGCAACAGAGCCTTATACAGACCCAGTACTTGTTTGACAGAGGGGTAAGAGTACATTGGTGAGTATGTTGTGAACTACAAAGACAGAGATGAGCGTTAGCCATGTTCATCATGAATCAGTGCACAAAAATCTCTCTGCTTACAATGTGGTGCAAATCTGTGGAGTGCCTTAGGCTAGTCAATTTATTTTTTTTGCTCATGACTGATGGTGATAAAATTACTGATTAGATCATGCTGATCTTTAAAAACTGTTGGCAAAAAACTTCAAATAGACACAGTTTTTCTTTAGCCAAAATCCGGCTGACCACCCAAGACAGAGAGCATGAACTTTTCTCTTTTAATGGTTTTTATACTGGAGATCTAAGGCTGAAGTAGCTAATAAGACATTAAAGCTTATTCAGAAGTAGGTGGAGCTGGAAGGTTGGTTAATTTTGGTGCTTTAAAGTAACAAACCAGATAACTCAGTCACCAAATATAAATAGTAAAAAAAGTACACGTGGCCACAATTAACATTTCCTTCATACTGGATCTACAGTTCTGATGTACAAAAGCCTAGTCCCTTCAGTTAACAACAGCCAATGTGGCAACACTACTGTTCAAGAATGTGACTTCATCTAAGTGCTAATCATTCACCCTGGATATCTGCAGACAGAATCATTTATCAAGGTAAATTCTATTAAAATGAATGGGATTTCGCATGAGAAAGTGACCCCAGCTTCAAATGTAAAACATTTTTAACAGGGATTAGTTATCTTGATTAAACATCATGGTGGATAGAGCGAGTGAAACGTGATATTTCCCTTTGGCAAGAACAAAAATATCACATTAAAAATTAAGAAGACATTAACGAAGTGTAAAATAGTATTTTTTTGTTGAAAGTTTAAAAGAAAGTGAATGCACTTAATATGACCAGGGACTAAAACTAGCAAAAAAGCATTGATACAGGGTTGATTTTATATAATCTCCAGTGCCAGTTGTGAGCACCCAGGGTTTGTACGAGTCACCCCAAGCAAGTGTAATTCTGGTAGATCCCGACAGAAGCAGCGCATCTCGGCACATCTGGTTTCCACTGCTGCATCTATTACACAAGCCCCACTGTGTGAAGTCACTTCCAAGTCAAATAAGCAACCTCCTTCCATCCCCTCACCCCCACCCTCCTTCCTCAACCCCTGAAGAACACCTAAAGAGGGACAAGAGTTAGCCTGCCAGAAAAAAAAAGGAACTAGGCCTTCAAACATTCCTGTCATCTAGGCCATGTTTTCATTACCCCAACAAATTTACACAGTTGTTAGTGATGGCCCGGGATTCCTCCTAAAGCACAACCCACCAATAATAAACAGAGGCCAGCTGACACCCTCAGACACCTGCGCAGGCCTCCCTGACAGTGCGGGATTGTTCCCTGGGTGAGGGGGTTGAGGAGGAGAGCAGGCCTCAACGTTCCTGTGAAAGAGGGTCCTGCCATTATAAAACCCTACCTCTTGCCTCACAGATAAAAACGTCTCAGTGGAAAATACTACCACTGAGATACACCCTTGTCCACAGTGATAAAAGCTGTTCAGAAGAACCTGGCCAACAGCAACGACACCAAACTCCATTCTGACTCTATTTTAAGACTATATTGATGCTAGCTTGGGCCAATTGATGCTTCTGCCAGAGATAATATGTAGGTCTCATTTGGCCTGTACCCCACACGGTACCCTATGCTTTACCCTGCCACACACCTCATCAGAAATGTAACTATGTGACTTAATGACTCACACCACAGTGCAGTCAGATGAACATAGATCAAGCTGAGGAAGTCCAGACATATGAGCTACACTACAAAGTCTGCAGACAGCAGCAAACGCTCTGCAAGCGATTTCCTCAGACTTTGTTTTGGATGTCAAGGAACAAATTAAAAGGTGGAATAACATGACAGAAAATATGGACACTTCTGGAAATGTTTATTACAAGGTGTGGGGACCTTTATTTTGGACAAAAGTGCCATTGTGGTATTTGTTTCTTTCCTGGTGCCACATGTAAAATACCCTTCATTCAGAATAGAGCCCTTATCTCTACATAGTGTACTTCACTGATCGTAAAACTAATACCACTACATCACTGCACTGTGTATTACAAAGGGCCGAAGTAGTTATTTGTGATTCAGCCCTAGAGTTTTAAAGGCCGATGTTAGCAGAGTAACACAGACAACGCAGAATCATAAATGCTCACTACGCAGAAGCATAAACCTGTCTTTTTTAGTGCATAAAGTGCTGAATCTACGTTGGCTGTCTAGCCAGTGCTGATCTATTATCCATCCATCCATTATCTGTAAGCGTTTATCCAGTTCAGGGTTGCGGTGGGTCCAGAGCCTACCTGGAATCATTGGGCGCAAGGGGGGAATACACCCTGGAGGGGGCGCCAGTCCTTAACAAGGCAACACACACACTCACACATTCACTCACACACTCACACCTACGGACACTTTTGAGTCGCCAATCAACCTACCAACATGTGTTTTTGGACTGTGGGAGGAAACAGGAGCACCCGGAAGAAACCCACACGGACACAGGGAGAACACACCACACTCCTCACAGACAGTCACCCGGAGGAAACCCACGCAGACACAGGGAGAACACACCACACTCCTTACAGACAGTCACCCGGAGCGGGAATCAAACCCACAACCTCCAGGTCCCTGGAGCTGTGTGACTGCAACATTAACCTGCTGCGCCACCGTGCCGCCCACTGATCTATCATATTTTTTTCATTCCAAGTCCAAAATAAAAGTCAATTCTTGCTGATGTTAAAGCAGCCATTCTTTTAGGCCTTTGTTAATAGTTTTCATTGTAATAATTATTGAACTGTTGATAAACGTTTGTAAAGCTACAGACCTTTTAAAGAAACAACTCCCTTCACTCTCACCAAAAACATGCTTGTTCCTGCCATCTACGCTATAATTCTACAAAATATGTCTCAATGTAATACTCAAATTCCTGAAATTTAAACACCCTTGTTCTTATGTTCTGGAAGAGAATGTCCTAGAAATGAATCAGTGTCATGTCCTCAGTTTAAGGTCGCTCACTCCCAGTTCATCATTGCTGGGTTTTGCTGGCTAACTAACCACTGGCCTCACCGCTCCCATTTAGCTCCACCCAAACACATCCTCCTCATCATTACCTACACCTGTTTCTCATTCATGGACTCATTAGGGCTAAGCTGTATGTGCTGCCTTCACATTCTCAGTGGATGATCAGATTTCCCAAAGTCATAATTACAAAGACTTTACATTCAAGTGCTTTGTAGTCAGAAGCATGGAATATATCAAAAGGTTGTTGTGTATGTTTAGAAAGACTTATTTCACGAATGTTTGTTTCAACCGTAAATCCTATCAAACATACCATTAGCTACGTTAATATACCTTTCCCTCTTTTCACCTCTCAGTATATCTATCGTTTCAAAATTAAAGCCCTCGGCAGAGATCTGTAATTGCGATTCACTGACTGTATGATCCAATTCTACAGTCAGCTGCACAACACGTAAAACTATGCTTAATTACAGTTAAAGTACTTGTGCAATTCAGTACCATCTCAAAATGGAGGACCCAGTGCCAGTCGACTAGTAAAAATTACTTGTTGTGCAACCCCTACCCTCAACAGGGCACCACTCCTTTGCAGGGCATCACACAGTCACCCATTTACTCACACCAGTGGGCAGTTTTACACAGCCAGTTCATATCAACACGTGGTTTTGTCCTTGAGGAACCCCACATGCAAAAAAAATATATATATCACCTTGGTGATATAGTCCTTGGTGAGGACCAAACCCAGGACCCAGAAATCCTGATGGTCTGTGGTAATGTGCAATGTGCAGTAACTCCCTGCCATCCTGTAGTGACCCAACACAATTCTGAGGGTCTTAATTGTTACCCAGTAAACAAGGAACGTCCCTGGACGTTCAAAATAGGTCTAAAAATAGTCTGTCCGTCAAGGACATATTTTAAACGTCCAGGGACATCCAAATTCCATCTTAATAAGTTAGTTAAGTGGTGACAAATCGATAACGTCAGTGGACGTCCAAAATGAGTTTTATACAAGTCATTTATTTCGGGACCGATTAATAACATCAACGGACATCCAAAATACGTCTAATAGTCGTCTTTTCAATGTCTGTGTTTGGACGTCTTTTCAACTTTCATTTTCAACCTTAAGAGAACGTTGATTAGATGGCAGTCATTATGTTATTTCAACATTGAATCAACAACTAAATGTTTACTAGGTATGTTCTTATGTTTTATCGTAAAGGAATACACAGCAAGCTATTTGTTACTGAGATCATTTTTAGCTAATTACTGTAAAAACATAAGATCCAGGATATATTATCCACTAGTTTGAAGTGATATTTATAGGATTTAATTTAAAGGTAGTTTAAAGAGTTAAACAATAAACTCAGACGATCTTGACCTCACTCCTGAAAGCTTACTCTGGCTTACAGTGAGACTCAGTCACGTCCTTGTGAGCAGATTGAACACCTGTTCTAAAAACTACTTGACAGAACCATGCGGTTCCATTGAGCTGTGCTTTTTATTGCTTTGGTGCTTGAGTTATGAGGGTGAAGGTAAGCTTTCCACCATGGTGTAGCTGTGGGCTGGAGGGGTTTTGATTCCCTTTTTTGTGATTGAAAGACGATCTGCACGCCTTGCTCTTCCCACTGTATTTCTTAGCCCCCGTCTGATGATTTCTTTTCAAGGATGACGGGGGAGCACAGAAGCCACAGATAAGGTGGAAGGCTCGGCCCCTGGCCAGCTGCTAACCCGATAGCATCTGTTTAAAGTATATAAAGAGGAGCGCCCTTCCTTTTTAAGTCTGCAGCGCTAGTTATCTCACTTTTATCCCACACATGTAAAGGGAATCCACAGATGGCCGGGGTTCTGACAGAAATACAAATGCGATAGTGACCGTACTGAGTGAGAGAGGGGAGAAGACAAAGAGACGCTTTCACAAGGGAAGTGTGACTCTCTTACTCTGAAGTAAACACACAAGCCAAAACAATGTCCCTCTTCGCAGAACGTTGTTCTAAGTCACTCTTTCATCATTATCATCCAGACAAAAATAACCAAAAAAACGAATTTAAAGGGGATATATTTGGCATCAGATTGACTCAATATGGCTCTCTGGGTTGTTGTCAATCTGACATCTGAACCACACTCTGATCTTTAATCTCATAAAATTGTAATAAAAATTACTTTTGAATTTGGAATTATTTACAGTTCTTCTTTCAAGACTGTTTTCTCAACATAGCATATTTCCGATTATTCATACTTCATACTCTCCTGTTTTTTCTTTGTAGTCCATCATTTTCATAAGGGACCACAATTCTCGTGGACAGGAAATATCTGGGTATATAGACTACTCCCACAGACTCCAATCCGAAGACTTTGAACCATATTTCAGTGGAAAGAAACGACTTTTGCCAAGACTGACCGATTTAAGGTAAGCCATCTTGTATGGTTATGTGCTAAAACTGGACTCCAGTAAGTAGTGTTGAGCCACAGCTGGATTCTTAAGGTTAAGCCCTGTCATGTACTGTTTGTATTCACATTCAAATAGAGCTGAGAAACTGCACTCTGCTATAGATCTACATTGCAAAGAATATAAGTGTGGGGGTCTATTTTGTTCCTAATTTTCTGTATTTATGATGATTTTGGAAGCCATTCTCTGGGTGTTGTCAACTTTTTTATTAGGCTGCTGAGTGTGGTTCCATTTTATATACTGGCCACGCCTCCTAATTAGTATAGTACTTTACAATACACTCTTTTAAACATTGAATCATTTAAATTTATGTTCAATGTTTGCTTAAATGCATGCTGTTTCTGGCCATGTTTAAGGACACTGAGGACCTCTGTTGTGTGTACAGCCTGTGAAAGGTCCGTTTGGGTGTGAGGACATAGAAGAGACTTGATGCTAACACAATACCATAAGCTCAAAAAGCTTGACTTTCTGATCAGGTTTTCACCACTGCATCAGAAACTGCAGCGCCATAACAGTTGCAAGAGCCTCGTGTCTCACAGAAGAGAACTAGTCAGGAGTGAGCTACGTAAGTCAAGTCTTAAGATGCAAAGAAATAAAAAAGTGGAAAGGGGTAAAGGAGAAACCTCTATGACTGAGTCAGGTTAAAAACATGAGAGAAGAATCATAACTGGTCATCCAAAGATACATTAAGACTGTGAGCAGCTTTGGTAGGAGTGACAAAAGGGTTCTTATGAAAAGGTACAAGATCTTAGTAAGGACTTCTGGAATTTACAGTACCCGTCTTTTGATTCAACTTCAAGTGGTGGGCAGTCATCCGTGAGGAGGTGTCAGCCATACGAGCCAAGATTATATACGATCTGTCCCAAAACTTAGTGAGCTGTCTACAAAAAGAGCATTTTATGTCATAGTGTGCGCGCTCCCAACACATAGCCGCTGAGGTAAGTAAACACATTTAGAACGCCGCTCACTTAAATATATCTAATAATGTCACTTATCAACAAATGAAAATCCGGGGAGAAGCACATGGCCAATGCTAAATGCTTTTCTTTTACCTGTGAAGGTGTAAACTCCCCAGTGTTGGAGCATCTTTGCTTACCTTTCGGATGAGTTGAAATATGTGTTTTGGTTCAGAAGTGATCATTCAACACCAGTACCTAAGCACACTAATGCTCTGGTCCCTGAATACCATCCTCACAAAATTTGTGAGGATGGTATTATTCCAACATCTAGTAATGCAGCAAATGGGGAAGGAACTATCCATCAATCGTCTTCATTTCTTGGATGAGCAAGTCTTTGGTAGTACCTTTGGTACTCCTTTGGTAGTAGTGTATTACTTCTGCCAGGCATGCCTTCTGTGCTGAGCTCAGTAAAACATACACTAGAGAGCTCGGCTCTGTTTGGTACTGTTTGCTAAGGTCATATTTACATCACTGCTCAGTGAAGAGACTTATCATTGAATGCCTGCATAAAAAGCACATTTTCTGGACTTGCATTTCAGCCACAAAAAAGGGCCTTCGCAAATGTCTTCTTCATTTAGAGCATAGCTGTTTCTGTCGTGTGCTGGCAAGGATTCATTTGAACCTTCAAACATTCCACATGTGCCTACCCAGTGGCAAATCTGATACATCTCAAACATGTGCTAGAGATCCCGTGAAACTGGTGCTTTTGGAAAGAAGTATTTACTCTGTGTGTGAGAGAGAGTTCATGTTGTGTGTCTCTACTGTTGCTGTTGGAACAACATCATTTCTTTTAGTTTTTGATGTAATTTGACTTGGTCAGCTGCTCTATACACTGTGTAACCATCGACTAATTGAAATAGTTCAAAGTTACAACAAACCCTACCTTCATTAGCTACATAAAAAATGGTTTATATCCGGTCTGACTGAAGGTTTTATTGTTCTCACATTTTTTTTAAGCCAAGACGATGGGTTAGAAAATGGGATTAGTCTGTCTCAGAGTGTTTGCCAGCTTCAGAAGGAAGACCCTGGGGACTAGTGGTGTAATAGATCAAATAAAAAAGTCAAATAAAACATACGATCTGAGCTAACAGGGTGCTTTAAGTGCACTCATATTGCCCAACATTACAGTGAGCATACATCTAAACACACCATACAGTCCCAACCAAACACAAACAGCGAAAACAACAGAGTCATGCAAATACAGCGGCTTCCCAGAGTCCATTTTGGCACCCACGCCCTCCAAAGTCCATAGCCAATGCTACACTATTTTGTGTTGCTTCTTTGTTGTGTTAGTAGCCTTTATACACTCTAAAAATGGTTGGGTTGAAATAACCCAAGTTGGTTCAATTTGTCAACCCAGCGCTGGGTCAAATAGGGACAAACCCAGCATTAGTTATTTTACCAGTTTAACCCAACAGGCTGGGTTATTGACATTGACCCACTATTGGGTAAAAACAACTATATTGTTGGGTTACGGCAACCTTTGGGTTGGTTCATTTTTAATCAATTTAATGCAAGCATGTACACAAATATTACTCCAGAATATTTTTATTAATAAGCCAACAAACAAAAATAAAAATATAATCAGTGTCTAGCTGGAATAAAAGACATACGTACAATAGTCAAGTTATCAAAGTATTGTAGATTTTTATACATTTAAAATATTCAAAAATAAAATGTAAAGTGTATTTATATTGTTTGTACACATGAACAACAGGAGAATCAAGCAACACAAAATAATTTACCAAGAAACACATCTAGTCCAGAAGTCCACAAAAAACAAGTTCAAATTATTTTTCTTCAGGTTATAAATGTTATTGAAAATACAATTAATAAATGACAACAAGATATTGGAGGTCAAATACGTACAATGCTTTGAAGCAAACATCCACTGCTCTCAGTAGTGTGCTCTGCTCCAGAGCTTCTCCACTGATGATTACAAAAGCTTGAGAACAACGACTGCAGTCCCCAAGCATCAGAACATATGGAAGCTCCCTGGTGTCCTTGGTATGTCTTAAATACTCAGCCATATTACTTCCAACCTAGGAAAACAAGTTGAGCAAAGGTGGGAAAGAGGAAATTGAATTGATGTATGAATGAGTGAATAAATTAACAAAATCACAAACTAACTCACATGGAATTCCAGGGTACAGCCCACAATAGATTAAGCATTTGTACTATATAACAGATCCCCTCCAGGGTGTATTCCCGCCTTGTGCCCGATGATTCCAGGTAGGCTCTGGACCCCCCGCGACCCTAAATTGGATAAGCGGTTACAGATAATGGATGGATGGACTATATAACAGAAATAAAAAGCACCTGCACATTTGTGGCCTACAGCCTGGACACTAAGCTTTTAGAGTAATGATATGTTTGGACAGATGCTAGCTTTGATAGCGTATCAGTTGCTTTTGTTTGTTATGTTTATCCCAACTTTACATTATATTTTACTGATTTTTCCCATGTTCGCACATTTAAAATAAAAATGCTTTAAATGTAATTGTCTAAAGCCCATAAGAATAAAAAAGTCACAGACAAAAATACACTAAGCCTAAATCAAGTGGCGCTGTTTCATCTCTTATGTATATTATTTAATATAATACATATTAAGGAGTCTATGTTACTAGATAACATGACAGACTTTAAATTGATTATGGCCAGCAAGAAGAATGTATTGGTCAATGCATTCATTATGCATTACATAAGAAAATCAGCTGCAAAAGCATAAAAATCTATTTTTTCTGTTTCTAGGGAACAGCTTCAAATATATCTCTATATTTTCCTGTTTGAAAACAAAAATTATGAATAAAAAGCAAACATCTGCCTTTTAAAATGAGGATGTGGGTAATGTTCTGAATGTGGAGTGCACTACTCATTTTAACCACTTGCTGTCAGCATTAAAGATTACTCCTTTAATTAAAGTGTATAATTAGCACATTTCAACACACATTTCTCATGACTAATAAACATACATCTATCAGATCTTGAACATTTTAATATTTGTATTCCAAACTGGCTATATATACTTTGCCAGTATATGTACCTGCTGGCCACTTTTGTGGATCAGGCTGCATTTGTATTTGGATCGAGTGAAATGCGAGAGGAATGTCTCAAAATCCAAAAACCTGCCAGAGAAAATGAACAAATGCACGTCACGGAAAACACGTGAGTGACTCTTCACAAACGCAGATTCAACAATTTACAAATAAATTTTAAATTCGAGACTTCGACTTTACAAATATTTACAATGTAAATTTAAACAAATGTATTTATTTTTGCATAAAATTGTGATATGTCTATGAAAAACAAACACATGTATTTATGAATGTAACTGTATTTGTAAAAACTGCAGACTGTGAGACACAGCTTGGGATGTGTTCATTTGTGAACAGTGAAACAAATTTATGACTTGTGTTTAATTTGTGGATTAACATTTACACATTTGTAAAGTATTTTGAGACTAATCTCTCTCCATATGCGGTGTCCAACAGACGTGGATATTCTTGTAGTATTTCTACAACTGTTTTGGTCCGATTCTCCCTTATCCATTAGCTCTATGCAGTCACCTTCATGTATTGTCTAACCTGGCTTGGTGGATGAATGTTGTCCTTAAGCCTCTCTTGCATAGCCCTGTCCACAGTCACAGCAGACGCTGAGGAGTAGAGGTAATAAAATACATTTTTTAAATATATTTAAAAAAAAAAAGAAATTTGATTATTTATTTATATGTGAAGATTTTAAACCTAAATATAAAACAAAACTTTCCAGGTCAGTGCTCTGGGGACAAATACATGCTTTATACATACCTCAATATGTGTACAAAAGTTTAAAGTGTTGTGTACCAAATAGTTGTCATTTAAAGGTCATCACTGATTTTTAAGGTAACTGTTGTGTAATATTAAAAACAAATATTAAAAAAGTAAAGAATTTAATTACCAAAAGCGCTACAAAACTTAACTACTCGAGTTATAAATGAGTTTCTGTGGTAATTCAAACAAAGAATAAAACTTACAGTTTTCTCCCCCTCAAACGTGGCGTTTACCTTAAAAGACGCAAAACTTACGAATGTAAACAAAACGGAGAGAACTGTGTTTTCCAACAAATGTAGACATTCCCTTTAAGCGGGACATCAAAACACCATGAAGCCTGAGTTTTAATCCCAAATCACTCAATACTCCCTATGTAGTGCACTACGCAAGTCATTGACTTACTGAATCTAAATCTTAACAGTGCATTATATATTCCTAATACAACATCATTTATATTTATTCATATGTGGGAATCTGAAATCTATTGCTATCTGCTTTTGTACAGTGTAGTGTATGACTGATGTAATTTAATATAGAGAAAGTGAAAAGCTATTTGTATTTCAGACAAAGACAGATGTGCTGTCTCAGTTTTCCTCATCCACGTGAGCACAGTGACAACCATGTTTTTAAAAGTCTCCACCTTGGGAGAGCATTTTTGCAAAATCTCAATTTTCAGTGACCTAAAACACTGTGTGGGGATGGGAGGCCAAAACCGAGACAAAACCTTGTTTTTTTTATGTATAGACAAAACGTCTATACCTGAAAACTCACTGTCCTTAAACATTATATACATTGTTGCAAAACTAAAATTGAGTAAGAGAGAGAGAGAGAGAGAGAGAGAGAGAGAGAGAGAGGATGCACACAAAAATTTTACATACCTTTGATTTTAGGAATTAATGTTTGAAGATTCCAGTCTTCGTTTGAACAAATTCATCCATGTGTCACTGCAGATATCAACATAACATTTTAGAAAGACATGTACAATACTTCATAGTACAAGACCAAATAAAAAAAACACCATGTGTAAAGTTAGAAAGTCAAGATGATCCACTGTGTTGACATAATATTGTTGACATAGTATTACGCATTTATTAATGGGTTACATTAACGTCACATTGCCGACGTGCATGACGTCACATTGCCGAGTACCCATCATGTTCATGGGTTGAAATGACAATTTTTTCGGCGTGGGCACCATATTGGGGTGCGATTGTCTGGTTTCAAGGTGCAACACTAATGAATATGAACAGGAAATATGAATATATTTATCTCATACGCAGCTCCTGTTAACAACTAGGTAAAGTTAGTGTAGTACATGTTTTATAAGAGGTACATGAGGAATAAAGGGTATTAAAAGGTAAAATATTTTTGGTTTGTTTTTACGAATATAACGAGTGGTATTAAAAGGTGTTTAATGCATTTTGAACAAAGAAAATGAGGAAAGAGACTTTTTTAAAAAAAGCTAACAATCATCGCAGTTACCCCTTTTAAGATGGAACTACTAATTCAAACAAGAAGATAGTGAATTACGCCAATGTTAGCCTCATATACTGACAGGTTTAAGGTAGAAATAATCATTTGAACACGAAAAATGGAGAATAAAAAGCAAACGTCTTCCGAAAATAGCATTTAAGGTGGAAGGGGGAAAAATAAATAAGGAAGGAAACATCAGCTTCGACTAGTGACAATTTTAACACTAGGAGCACAGAGAGCCGGTGTGTATTTGAGCCTGTGACTGACTTTACTCCGTGTGTTGTGTTGGTTTTGGTGCGGAAGGGAGACTTTAGTCACAGCTGTGAAACCAGCGGCTCTCTTTGGTCTCAGTCAGTCAAATAAGCGCGATGCTTCTAGTGTTGAGGTGGAAATGAAAATTCTAATACGAAGATGGAAAGCTATTTTCTGATTTCACATCGTAATTTTTATCACTCTTTTCATATAAGTAAAAAAACAAGCAAAGGAGGTATTCATTTCAAAGGAATCACAAGCACTGGTTAAGGAGTGCTGTACAGATATTTTTTTTTTTAGCGCATTGGCTTTCATATAAAAAGCGAACATCCCAACAGGGATAAAGCATGACATACCCTAAGGCTACCACACACGGGCCACATCAGTCCATGAACGGCAGAAGTGAACTTAAGTCAGGTGGAAGCTAATTCAACTCAGCTAACGCTATCTAGTGCTACCTCACGGAGGCGCAGAGCAGGACATTTATCTGAGGTACCGCTAGCGTAACTGACCTAGCGTTAGCAGGCAAGAAATAACATCAAAGCAACGCCAATGTTAATAAACACAGTGCTTCCAAATTGGATACACTAGAAGATACATCGATAAACATCATAAATATAGGTTTAGTAAAATCAACCTGACTTAGGTAGCTAGTGACGTTAGCCTGGGTCTTTATTTCCTTCGGCAGAATGATAATGTCCGTTAGTCAGGAAACTGGGATTTACTCGCTCCCAGAAATATGAACTCAACTAAGATCCCGATTAATACAAAACGGTTTTAATCTATATATTAAACTTATGTAAATGAAAAAAAACTTACAAATATGCTCGCGGCCAAAAGAAATTCTTCTCCTCTGGTGTTCAGCTTCGGTTTCTTCTTTTCTCTCGAGCTTCTCGGCTTCCCGCCTATTCCGACGCACGACGTGACTGTTCCCTTTCAGGTCCGCATACACAACCCAACGCTGCTGGGTTGCTTGTTATTAACCCAATTTAAGTCAAAATAACCCAACATCATGACCCAACATGCTCAACCCAGCAATTGGGTTATATAAAAAAAACAGCATTTTTTAGAGTGTATTGATGTGTTCTTTTTTTTATTATTACTTTTCACATTAAAATAGTCAGGTTCATAGCTCTGGGGTTGATTTACTGATTTCCTTTTTGCACCCATCCCTCGCATTCTCCGAAACTCTCTTTGACCCTTCAGGGTTTTCTTACTGAGCTTGGACCAGTAGGTACTGTCCGGAGGAGGAGTGTTATGTGGCTTGGAGCTTGGCTACAGGGTGTGCCTCCCGAGTTTATATTAATGCTTCTTCCCCAGCTCATTACCTTGCATGGGAGTTGGGGCTGAGTCAGTGACAAGGCTTTAGTGAGCCCTTTCCATTCGGACTCTGGGGGCTCGGGCCAAATCTTCCTAAACAAATGTAGAGCATGATACACACAGACACTCTGAGCAAGAAACAGTATAATCCTGTCTCACAGCACGGGTCAGATTCCAGTGCCTTCGGGCCACAGCGCTGCAGACGTCAGAGTTCAGGCTCATTAAGATGCACCTGATTCAGTGAGTCACTAAACGTCCAAGGCTTTCCCAAGTTGAATTTAAAGTGATAGACAAAGGAAAACTCTCATTGTCACAGAGTTCTCTGTCACTGTTTTCAGAGGAAAGCAAATGTAATGTAATGTCATTTCTTTATTTTTCCTCTTTCAAATCTCTCCTTTATACTTGTGTCCCTCCTTTTACTTCCTTCCCTCTTTCTCTCTCTCTCTCCATTCTCAAGCTCTTTTTTTCTTATTTTGGCTTCAGTCTTTCTCTCTCTCTCATCTTCTCTTTCTCTCCTTTTTCTCCCTTTTGCTCTTTTTCCTTCCTTCCTTTCCTTGCTCCTCCTTTTTGCTTTTTTTCTTCACCCTCAGTCCTTTCTTATCTTTAAGTCCCTTTTCAGTCATGATGAATCCATACCTGTGTGTGAATAAATCAGAGAGAACGGTGATCCATTGTGAAGCAGTGTTCCAGATGTTATACGGCCAGAGTTCACGTGAAACAGTGTCCACACCTGTGCTACTGCAGGACAGAAACACACTCCAGCATTTGGCTTACCAGAGTAAGCTAAGGAAGTAAAATGCACTTTAGAGTAAGCAGCTGCACCCCAACCCCCCTCTCCATCTCTCTCTCTCTCTCTCTGGAAAAATAAGAGGCAGTGCTTGCGGTTGCCACTAACATGGAGCAGATGAGTTCTTCCCGTACAGATGCACAGCTCCACACCACAGTTGGACTCTGTTCCCCTCATCACAGAGAGGGTGGGGGTGGGTGGCAACAAAAAAAATCCATGACCACCAGCTGAGGACATATTCAGATCCTCGGCCAGTTCAAGCAATAATCTGTAGCTAAAGACTAAAGAAATGGCCGCTGTCCAGCATAGTTTGGTGATTCCTGCCCTTAAACACACCCACTAAACCAGGCATTTAACAGATGAGATGAATCCGATTATTTGAGAAAGAGGGAAAAAAAAGCACCAAAACAAGACACCACAACTGGTGGGACTTAGGACTGGACTTGCGCTGTACTGCGTTAGAGCTGAGTATTCATTTAGTGTTTGTTTAACTTGTTTATTTATTTATTTAAAGGATCAATAATTGTCGAGAACCACCTTCACCAGTTAGTTATTGCATTCCAAAAAGCTGCAGGGTCCTGGGGTTCCCCTGCCTCGAGTCACTGTGTGGTGTGTTCTCCATGTGTCTGCGCTGGTTTCCTCTGGATGATCTGGTTCATTCGCACAGTCCACAAACATATGCTGGTAGGTTGTGTGATGCCCTGTGATGGACTGGTGTCCTGTCCTGGCTGTGTTCCTGCTTAGGTCCAGTGATCCCAGGTAGGCAGCAGTAAACAGTTTAATGCTTGATCAAAATACAAATGCTTCAGCTTCAAAGTAAAGAGGGCTGTAATACAGGGTTTTTGTTGTTGTTTTTAAAGATACTTTTAGAGTTGAATAAAATAACTGCTGATTATTAAATTAAGTACTTTTTTGTTTAACCAATATTTTTATAAAGTGTAACTCTAAATATGCTCTCATTATTATACTAAATAATAACTAAACATCTTTCAGACACAGCATCAGTAGAAGCCTACTCCATGCAGTAACAGATTAGGCGTAAAATTAGGTGTTTCTTCTGCTCTTTTGTCGTTTTACAGTAACTGTTGCATAGGCTTTTTTAGCAATAAAATAGCAATTATAATTTATTGTAAAAAAGTATTAATATGCTAAACTGAAATCAGTTTAAACTTTAAACCCCCAAAACCAAAACTCACACCTTCTTTTGGATAAAATATTATCCCCAAGAACAAATTGATGTACATACTTTTGCAGCACTTTTTCCTGATGGAGCTCATAACGACAGCAGTGACCAATAAATTCTTCTCACTTGCCATTTTCAAACAACTTCATATTTACATTATTCTTTGTTGAATAAAATGACAATTGTCATTCTAACTAGTACACAAACAGTTCAATTGTGTAGTGTTTATAAAATAAATTTCATTCGTTCAATCATTATCTGTAACCCTTATCCAGTTCAGGGTCACGGTTGGTCCAGAGCCTACCTGGAATCATTGGGCGCAAGGCGGGAATACACCCTGGAGGGGGCGCCAGTCCTTCAAAGGGCAACACAGACACACACACACTCACACCTACGGACACTTTTGAGTCGCCAATCCACCTACCAACATGTGTTTTTGGACCGTGGGAGGAAACCAGAGCACCCGGAGGAAACCCACACAGGCACAAGGAGAACACACCACACTCCTCACAGACAGTCACCCGGAGGAAACCCACACAGACACAGGGAGAACACACCAAATTCCTCACAGACAGTCACCCAGAGAAAACCCCTTCAGACACAGAGAGAACACACCACACTCCTCACCGACAGTCACCCGGAGGAAACCCAGGCAGACACAGAGAGAACACAACACACTCCTCACAGACAGTCACCCAGAGGAAACCCACGCAGACACAGGGAGAACACACCACACTCCTCACAGACAGTCACCCAGAGGAAACCCACGCAGACACAGGGAGAACACACCACACTCCTCACCGACAGTCACCCGGAGGAAACCCAGGCAGACACAGAGAGAACACAACACACTCCTCACAGACAGTCACCCAGAGGAAACCCACGCAGACACAGGGAGAACACACCACACTCCTCACAGACAGTCACCCAGAGGAAACTCACGCAGACACAGGGAGAACACACCACACTCCTCACAGACAGTCACCCGGAGGAAACCCACACAGACACAGGGAGAACACACCAAATTCCTCACAGACAGTCACCCAGAGAAAACCCCTCCAGACACAGAGAGAACACAACACACTCCTTACAGACAGTCACCCAGAGGAAACCCACGCAGACACAGGGAGAACACACCACACTCCTCACAGACAGTCACCCAGAGGAACCCCACGCAGACACAGGGAGAACACACCACACTCCTCACAGACAGTCACCCGGAGGAAACCCACACAGACACAGGGAGAACACACAAAATTCCTCACAGACAGTCACCCAGAGAAAACCCCTTCAGACACAGGGAGAACACACCACACTCCTCACCGACAGTCACCCGGAGGAAACCCAGGCAGACACAGAGAGAACACAACACACTCCTCACAGACAGTCACCCAGAGAAAACCCATGCAGACACAGGGAGAACACACCACACTCCTCACAGACAGTCACCCAGAGGAACCCCACGCAGACACAGGGAGAACACACCACACTCCTCACAGACAGTCACCCAGAGGAAACCCACACAGACACAGGGAGAACACACCACACTCCTCACAGACAGTCACCCGGAGGAAACCCACACAGACACAGGGAGAACACACAAAATTCCTCACAGACAGTCACCCAGAGAAAACCCCTTCAGACACAGGGAGAACACACCACACTCCTCACCGACAGTCACCCGGAGGAAACCCAGG
Organism: Hoplias malabaricus; assembly: GCF_029633855.1. Taxonomy (NCBI): domain Eukaryota; kingdom Metazoa; phylum Chordata; class Actinopteri; order Characiformes; family Erythrinidae; genus Hoplias; species Hoplias malabaricus. Next base: position 23,326,585 of record NC_089819.1, read on the forward strand.
CAGACACAAAGAGAACACACCACACTCCTCACAGACAGTCACCCAGAGAAAACCCATGCAGACACAGGGAGAACACACCACACTCCTCACAGACAGTCACCCGGAGGAAACCCACACAGACACAGGGAGAACACACCAAATTCCTCACAGACAGTCACCCAGAGAAAACCCCTTCAGACACAGGGAGAACACACCACACTCCTCACCGACAGTCACCCGGAGGAAACCCAGGCAGACACAGAGAGAACACAACACACTCCTCACAGACAGTCACCCAGAGGAAACCCACGCAGACACAGGGAGAACACACCACACTCCTCACAGACAGTCACCCAGAGGAAACCCACGCAGACACAGGGAGAACACACCACACTCCTCACAGACAGTCACCCGGAGGAAACCCACACAGACACAGGGAGAACACACCAAATTCCTCACAGACAGTCACCCAGAGAAAACCCCTTCAGACACAGGGAGAACACACCACACTCCTCACCGACAGTCACCCGGAGGAAACCCAGGCAGACACAGAGAGAACACAACACATTCCTCACAGACAGTCACCCAGAGGAACCCCACGCAGACACAGGGAGAACACACCACACTCCTCACAGACAGTCACCCAGAGGAAACCTACGCAGACACATTTCATTCATTAAAATTTGCAGAATTGCTTTCTCTTCAGAGAATGTGTACTTTCTGTCTCTTTGAAAATGATTTTAACGTCATTTGACCTGTGGTGTGCCACCTTTTTCATGCCACTTTAGGGAGCCATCTGAGATGTGGACCAATTACAGGGGTAATGCAGTGATTACGTTTCTGTTCAGCAGCAAGGACACACAGCACTCCAGTGTTCAAAGCGCTACTTCAGTTTGGCCAAAGAGACGTCACTTTGTCTTAAAACATTGTTTTCATTTGAAGTTGCCTGCTGTTTTAGGAATTACTCAAGTCAAGAATTCACGCCTCTCCAGCCTGGAGGAGGTCTGAAGCATTTTTGACTGAGAAATCCTCCATTGTACAACCTGGGATATATGACCTCATGTTCATAGCCCAACAAAAATGGTCCTGAAGGGCTTTAAACAAGTCTTTGTAACAGTATTTTCCACCATGTTTTTCAGGGGGATAGGTTTATATGCACCTCATTTGAATGCAAGCCGGCTTAAACCTACTTGAAGTACTTCTAGACAATTCTGTTGTAGAAGCCTCTGAAATGTAATCCATTTGAGAAGAATCTAAAGCGTAATATACACACACTCCATGGTCGATTTCCTCCCTCTGTCCGTGTGTTTATCCCTCAGTGATCATCCAGACAGATGTTTAGATGCACGGACTCTTTTGGTATATCCGATTTTACCACACATTGTCAAGGACTTTGGAGTGTGTTTGTGTTTGTACATCTACATACCTACATATGTGCATGCATTTGAGGCACTATTAGACCTGAAGACCTTTCACAGCAGAAATACAGCATGCTTCAGTGAACAAAACCATCTGGTACCAAGCAAGCAGAATTTCGGCAGTGCACCTGCGGCTAAGGTCAACTCTACCGCTGTAAAGACTGCTGTCCTACTTTACTGAGGATAACTGGTTCCAGACACTTAGAAGAATGCCCGGTTTGCATGGTACCACTATTCACAAATCTTCATGGTCTAAGATATTTCAGTTGTGGGATGCTTTGTCAGTAATGTACTGGGGAGAATATGAGAGCCAATATGAAAGTCTTGTTTAATCTGGGTTATTCATGTTGTAGGCCCTAACAAATGAAAAAGTGAGCAACAAAATAATAAACCTTCCAGACACACACCAAATATTAGTACATTCCGGAACCATCCACCACAGTGGCGGATGCTGGTCTTTCAAGGAGGGGAAGATCAATTTCAGCCTAAATCATAAAATGTATTTATACATTATACATTATATTCTACCCTCTGTTCCTTTTCAAGAAAATGATCTGTGACCCTGTCGTACCTGTCGTTTTTTCCAGGGATTTGACCTAGTGACTTCTCAATGGCCAGCAGAGCTAGGCTGCTTAAACGGCCTTGGCCCATGTGCTTTGTGACGGGGGAGGGTCTCAGCAGCACCCGCTGGTCAGAAAGTGCAATAGAAGTCAGAAAGAGTGATAGAAGTCAGTCTCCAGACACAAGCAGCTACAAAAAAAAACCCACCAGAAATAGAAGCTCGATTTGTCACTAGTCGTTTTTAACAAAGAAAATGCCGCTAAGAGGATTAAGAAAGTTTCCGGTTCAACTCAGAACAGAATGAAAATTTAATGCTCCCACGGATCTTTACACCAAAGGATCGCTGATTCGCTCATTTCGCTGTCAATCAAAAAGGCATTCAGCCTCAGACAGATCATCCTCAGACATCAGACATCAGACATCATCATGCAGAAGCTGAGCGTCCGGGCCAGCCGAGGCCAGCCCACTGCCCCATAGACCCCCAGAGACGCTGAGCATCCAATGGGCGGGACAAGGCCCAGCATTTATCCAATGACTTGTCTTGTTTCGCTGCACTTCGCTGCTTCGCTATTGAACTCTGTGGACGCTCAGCGTCCTCACTGTTTAAAGCACTGTGAAACTGCGGGAATGATTGAGAGGAAAGCTGCGTCTTTACCAGCGATAAGAAGCTGATTCAGAACAAAAGTTGAGCACGTTGTAGTGCATATTTATTCAATGACATGTACACACAACAGTATATATTTGATCACTTATTTTTTGACATTTTAGGGGAAGCTGAGCTTCCCTTGTAGTCTTAGAGCAATCGCTCCTGATCCACCAAATTACCAAAGGGCCAAATGTGTGACAGCATTGCAATAGATTTACACAGTCATGGTAAGTGAGTTTTCCATCAGCATTGAGCCATGAAAATAGAGCCTAGGCTGTTCCAAGGGTACATTTTTATGTCATATTTATATATGTGTTTATATGTGTATATGGATTTCCTTTGCCAAAGCTAGAGTAATAGGATGTATCTTTTTTTCTCAGACTGTAAGATGGCTGAACTTCTCCCTAAAACACATTCAGGGAAGAAAAAAACTGCTTTTGTATAGTAACCATGGAAATGTACAGATTTCCCTTTTCCTCTTTTCCCAGCTTCAGGTTTTATAGTAAAGGCACAGGTCTATTATTAACAGCTGAGTTTCCACAAAACCCAGCTTTTTCACACATTTGCGAGGCAGCGAGGGTGTGGTGCCATCGCCGTGGTTGATGTTAAGCATTTGACGTTGCTGGGTGACATCTCTTCAGGGACAGCAAGGGGCCACAAGTGTTGGAGAACATGTCCAAATCGCACATGTGTGTTGCATTGTTTGTGTGTGTTCCAGTCACGGAACGAACAGACGCTGAGCTCTGGAGCAACTGGCCGACCTTCCAGCCCACTCCGACTCGCAAATTTAAAGGCTGTGGAACACTGTTCTGCCCATCTTTTCATGTTCCCTGTTAAAATATCTCACATCTGTCCTGTTGCCTCGACCCAAAAGTGAGTGGTTCACCAGTGCATAAAAGTGGTCTACCCAAAAATGTTAATTGCTATATGGCATTTCAGTATAAATAGACACTGAAAAAAAAAACGCTGTCAAACCTTTCTAAAAAAAAGAGGAAGTGCATATGCATCTCTGCTTCTGAACGCCTCACAAGATCCGTTTTGTTGTGTTTACATTCGAAGCCATATGGAAGGAAAGAGGAGAGGGAAGTCAGTGCTGGTCACTCGGGACGTTCCCCAGAACTAGTTTGTTTGATATAAAGTGCAAATGGAGCATGGGCTAAACTTATGATTTCATGCACCACTGTATTCCCCCCACGGAATCTAGCCTCTAGTGTGAAAAGCTGCCATGTTTACTGCAAAGGCAGAGAGAGCCTCCACTGGCTGACCGCATGCGAAGGAAGAAAGGTCTTTCCAGTGATGGCAAGAAGGGATCCTCTGAGGATGTTTAATTCCATCCGTTACATTTAGTTTAGTTCCGATTACCCAGCCTTTCATCAGAAGCACTCTTTGTTTGCTTTGGTGTTGCCACCAGGCCGTTTCTGGTCACCTCAGCTGTTTGAGAAGGAAACTTTAAGCCACATCTTTCTGCTCTGCCTGCGAAAGCTATGGTGAAAATCTGGCAATACTTCAAGATGTTACAGCCATGGAATGGATGGACTTTAGCCTCTTGGTTCAGCTTGAATAACTCATGTTGGGTGCGCAAAAAGGAACTGGTTGAGCCCTGTGGGTGAGAATGTACAGAATAATAATGAAAGTATGATGAAAAATTGTGACCATACTCATATTTGTTATTCACACCGATAATTTACACTTTAACTCTGCAATAATTAAGTCTGGAATTACAATTATAATGATTGTTATTCATGTTTATATAAGTGTCACAGTTACACAACTCCAGGGTCCCATGGTTGAGGGTTTGAGCCCCGCTCAGGGTGACTGTCTGTGAGGACTTTGGTGTCTTCTCCCTGTGTCCGCATGGGTTTCCTCCAGGTGCTCCTCCTGGATTGGCTACTCAAAAGTGTCCAAAGGTGTGAGTATGTGTGTGTTGGTGTTGCCCTGCGAAGGACTCACGCCCCCTCCAGTGTGTGTTCCCGCCCAGTGGCTCCGGGAATTAATTAATAAAAACAAACACACACACACTGAATGATCACTGGATTAGGACACTGAATGATCACTGGATTAGGAAAACATACCTTCTATCTACCCTATCTACACTCATTGTCCATTCACTCAGCTCCACTGACCACAGTTCAGTTCCACCCTGCTCTTCAATGGTGGGTGATGGATCATTATGTGCACTGCAGTGACACTGAGTGGATCAGACACAGCAGTGGTGCTGGAGTTTTTAAACACCTTATTGGACAGAGAATAGTACACAAGAATAGAATAGACCAAGACAATAGATGAGCTCCTGTCACTGACTTATCATGAGGTAGAGTGAACAGTGAATAGACAAAGTCTTTAAAAACACAGCACAGAATGATGTATGATCCACCACCCAAACCATACTTGCTTTGTGGTGGTCCCTATATATAAAATATCATTTATCAGTGATGGCATAAGTAAAGAGAAGAAAATTACCTCTTTCTTTCATTATATCATGGCAATTTTCAGTAAAATGATTGCGACTTTTCCTTTCCTTGACTGCTCCGCCACAACCCCGTCACTTCAAATATAACTCAGAGTCCTACCTCTGTTCATCTAGCAGGGGTTCTGTCTTCTAGATTAAAGCAGAGTCCGCCCAGAACCCCACTTCAAGTTCCAAGAATAGTCTCCCAAACAGCCTCTCTCTTCTGACCATATGTCAAAGACATGATCTGAGGTTGCACAACAGTAATAGAACCCAATAGACAGTGTGCTCTGGGTCAACAGGATTAGGCTGAAGAATGTGGGATGGTTCCATACAATGCACTGAAAATGTCTTTAAAGAAATAAGTGATTGTTTTTCTGTGTTTATGCCCTAAAAGAACCGTCTTTGGCACCTCTGTCTATCAACAGTTGAGATGGTTTAGCCGTAGTGCAGTTTGTTCTCTTGTCCACGATTTTGGCAAAATGTTTACAGATGATTTGTGGATGAGTTAAATGCTTTAACGTCTAGAGAATATTTTTATGACCAATATGCAAATGACTAATTCTTAATGCTTCACAAGAGACCAGCTACTGAATTACACCAAATACACCAAAAGCCATTGCCTCTGCCAAACGGAGCCGGTGTCCGAGTTTAGGGGTCACGCTCAGTGATTTATTGGCTTAAGGGTTAAGGTCATTGATATTTTACATCTGTTGTTTATAACACATTGGCAGTAAGGCAACATAACAGGACTCCAGAATGCACTGTGCACTGGACAGACGCCAATGGGATATCACAAAGTATATGTTGCTCATTCTCTCTCGCTCTCTTTCTATCTCTTCCATGTGCCTCTCCCATAGATTTATAAAGGGCCTCCTCCCTGAGGTCCAACTTTGTTCTTGGACCACAAACTACTGCTTGGGAATAGCTGAGGTCCACTTGTGCAACCCTCAGCGCCTCGAAGTGTGACATTTGGAGTTGTGTTTCTGCAAAGCAGCTGTCTTCCAGCACTTCAGCTAGTGATGAGAACCACTAACAGGGGCCAGGCTGACAGTTTTGGACCAGGCTGCTCCAATAGCCTCAATGTGCATTTTATTACCACTCCGTTTCTTGCATCAATAACAGTCAGATATGTTCTCGCTGCCACCTTAAATGGACTGCTGCACTTCAGCATATTCCTGATTGATACGGACAGCAGACTTTTCTGCTACGTTTGTGTGTGTCTGTATGTTTGTTTGTTTCACTGGCTGTTGTTCACCTGTAACACTTCATTTCAAGTCATGGCATAATCTCAGATTTGATAATTAATAAAATAAACTTCTGAAATGGGAAGTTTGTCCACAAATATAGCTCCACAAACAGCGCAAAGTCTACGTAGCCAGTTCGGAAATGTAGCATGAAAGTGAAAGTTCGATCCAGTCTACACAACAAATATTTGCTCACAGTAGTCCTGGCACTTCACAGTGTTTTCCAAAGAAATGCAAATGCTAATGGTTTTATTTTGAATGCGACCCAAGAACCACAATGGAACGATCACTTATTCATCCTTATTTTTTCCTCATGAAGGAGCATTTCTATTTGAAAATGAAACGTTATTTTCTCCGAAATTTCATGTTCATGTGTTGCACTTCTACTAAAAGGCAGTTTGTGTTCTTGTTGGACTCTCGGCCTTGGTTGGGTGAAGCGTCACAGGGGATTGATACGATCTTCCAATGATAAAGGCCAATGCTCAGGCTCCTGGAACACTTGGAAAAGCCTACATCCTAGATATAATCCATCCATCCATCCATTACCTGTAACCGCTTATCCAATTCAGGGTCACGGTGGGTCCATTCAAATGCCTTGAATGGACTAAATATTGATTAATTTTGAGGGTTCCATTATCACCTTGCTTTTAACGAATGCAAAATATTCCTGGATCAAACTGAGAACAGTCATCATTTCTCTGTTTTTGTATGTTTAAAGAAATGTAATGTTAGCTTTTTGCTTTTACCACCCATTTCAAATGTTGTTAATGACATTTAAAATATTAACCACTGCCAATATATTTCCATTGCATTAATATATTCACTCATTAATTTTTTGTAACCGTTTGAGCCTTTTCCAGAGCCCACACCAAATCTTTGAGTACAGTCTGGACTGGGGGACATTACACACTCGACCGGTCACTCACATGGTCACACCTATTGGGCCCTCTACTTACCAACAACTGGAGGAAACCCACACAGACAGAGGGAGAACACACCACACTCCCCATTAACAGAGACCCACAACCCTAGAACTGTTTAATACAAAGGGAGTGTTGAATAAATGCATTTGTTATTTGTATCTAACTGTTTTCAGTTTCTACAACTGGAAGACACAAGTTTCTACTTCAAACGACACTGCTAACTACCAGGTGATCACAGACAATCCAGCTGGTTTACTCTTCAAGAATAAGATCGACAGAAAAACCCTCAACGTTGATCCTAAGGTAAGAACGTGTAAATTGGTTTTGAGAACTTTGTGAAACAAAACACATAAATATGGTTAAACATAGCATCATCTGTATCACTGTAACAATAGTAACGCATCACTCATTGTAATTGTAATTGTAATTGTAATTGTGTTAAACAAACTCCAGTTGAAAAATACAGGGGTTAGACAATGAAGCTGAAACACTTGTCATTGTAGTGTGGGAGGTTTCATGGCTAAATTGGAGCAGCCTGGTGACCAATCTTCGTTAATTACACATTGCACCAGTAAGACCATGTGCATCCAATGGTTCAAACATTGTGTCCTGAAGGCGGTGCCGTGTATCAGGACGACAATGCACCAATACACACAGCAAGACTGGTGAAAGACTGGTTTGATGAACATGAAAGTGAAGTTGAACATCTCCCATGGCCTGCACAGTCACCAGATCTAAATATTATTGAGCCACTTTGGGGTGTTTTGGAGGAGCGAGTCAGGAAACGTTTTCCTCCACCAGCATCACGTAGAGACCTGGCCACTATCCTGCAAGAAGAATGGCTTACAATCCCTCTGACCACTGTGCAGGACTTGTATATGTCATTCCCAAGACGAACTGACGCTGTATTGGCCGCAAAAGGAGGCCCTACACCGTACTAATAAATTATTGTGGTCTAAAACCAGGTTTTTCACTTTCATTGTCCAACCCCTGTAGTTGTTGGAGAAAAACTGTGAATCTGAAACTGTAACAAACCTATCCTGAAATAGCTGATTCTGCCACTGTGTGATGTGAGGTTGTTTGTTTCTGTCACAAAAGGGAACGTAATATCGTGCCATCTCAGAACAAGACTCTAGACTCCTACTTTATTTCTTGGATAACACATGAGGTACACAGTCTGACCATGTCATATTACTTTAGCCCTGAATTCCAGATGAAAGCATTTCATGGATTCCATACAAACAAGCAACAGGCTTCCACTGTGGAGGCGTGCAAAATTTTTCTTTTTTAAACTGAAGTTTATTTATTTATCGTGAATTATATGCCCACCCAGGCTGGACGGATAATGGACTGGCACTGAGGAGCTGTGCTGTCATTCCAGCAGTTTCCATTCGTGAATTGCACATTTCCAGAATGTGTGTCACATCAAGGCATTCAGAAAGTCATGACGGTTGGAATCCAGACAGAATCGGACTTGGGCGAGGGTCCTGAGACAGGTGCTTCCTCTGCCTCTCTCTCTCTCATCTCCGCGCTGGTCTGACCAAGCATGTGAGAATGCGTGGTGAATTCTGGGCCGGAAACCCATGCCACTCTGGTCTCACTCTCTGTGCCCGGGGGCTGTGAGGACGGACTATTTTAGTAAAAACAGCAGCGCTGCAGACGGGTTGCTTTGAACGCGAGCTCGCCCAGGCTGCCTCGTTGAGGGCAAGATGGCAGAGGCCAATTTTGCCTGTGGTCGAGCACGCCCCGACCAGGCCAGCTATTAAAAAACGAGGCTCGAGAACCCAGACACTGAAACCACCCCTGCGCCCAGAAAACCCAGCCCAGGCCCCTACCAGCCATGACCTCATTGCCCATCTGGACACTTTCCTTTAGAGACAAAATGGCAGATCTGTGGAGTCCTTACACAGTGATGGACTCTTTGATTAAATAATTGTGCCTCGTGCCATTGTCAATCAAGACTTGACACTGGAATAAAACTTTGAAGAACTGATTTTTTTTTCAAAACTTGATAACGGAATTCAGCCAAGACATTAATTATCAATAGAAAAGCTACAGAGATTGATACAAGGAAAAAGTAAGGCAATTGACCATTAGCAAGTAATTGCTATTTTAACAGTTTAATAGTTTTGTGATCAAGTGATTTTAAGGTTTAAGAGGTCAACAAAAGACAAAACTTACTAAATCAGAAAACAAATACCAACACTGCAGTGGTGTTCTCAGTTATTTCATTTACTCAGACTATCCCTTTACTACACATTAAATACTGGAAATGAAGGTTAATGTAACATTTAAAATGGTAGCAGCAGGATTCTTACATAAGTGGAGAACTGAGCCACCAATCTTTGCATTACACTCGGGTTGAAAGAGTGAGCAAATCTACAACTTAAAAAAAAATGTTGCTAATATTGGACTAGCGACAGGTGACTGTCTTTGAGGAATCTGGTGTGTTGTCCCAGTGTCCTCTTGGGTTTCCTCCGGGTACTCCAGTTTCCTCAAACAGTCCAAAAACACACTTTGGTAGGTGGATTAGCTTCTCAAAAGTATCCATAGGTGTAAGTGTGTGAGTGAATGCGTGAGTGTGTGTTGACCTGTGAAGAACTCGTGCCCCCTCCAGGGTGTATTCCCGCTTTGCAGGGTAGACAATGCGCTTACAGACAATGAATGAATTAATGAATAATTGGACCAACTCCAGCAGCACTGCTGTATCTAATCCACACCTACGAACGCTGAGAATGATCCGCCACCCAAATCATACCTGCTTTCTGTTGGTTCTGATCATTGAAGAGCAGGGTGAAACAGGACAAACAAAGTATGTAGAGAAACAGATGGACCACTTCCTGTAATTGTAGAGCTACAAAGTGCTCCTGTATGGACAGTGAGTGAAGAAACAAGGACGTGGTCATAATGTTTTGGCTGATCTGTGAATATCATGTGCCTTAATTCTTTTTTTTATTGCTCCATAAAAACTGCCCCCATATCGGAAATATCTCAGAACCCAAAGCCCACTTGGCTGTGATGTCAAACTGGGTTTGGGTGAAGTATGCATTCCTTCATCCTCAATACTGGTGGTTGGAGGTTAACTCACAGGTCATAAATCAGCGCTCAGTCAGTCTGGTTGCTTGCTTGTTTGTTTGCTTCCTCTTTATCAGTGTTAGGTTGCAGTCAGCATGTTCCTGCCCTCCTCTGTTCTTGCTGAACTCAGGAAAAAAGTCTTAATAGATCACCCATGTAAAAAGGTAGTCTGATAAGTTCCATCCGCCTTAAATCTTCTGACACACTTTGTCTTTAATGAGACATTACAGCTGGCAGTAGCTTTTTTTATACAGACTTTTTGAGTGGAAGGCTTCTGTGAAGTCACACCCAGAGTAAAGCTGAAGAATGTACTGATATGGATATTTTATACCAGCGCCAATATACAGGGTGAGTCAAAAGTCGCAGGACACCCTTTTATCTGAATACACACCAGTAAGTGATGAGTGTGGGCGACATCTTTTAGGCTACGTAAGGGACATGGCCGCCATCTTGAAAGCCACCATTTTGGTTCAAGGGCAAGTTGCGTGGTTTTCCTCCGGGTGACTGTCTGTGAGGAGTGTGGTGTGTTCTCCCTGTGTCTGTGTGGTTTTCCTCCGGGTGACTATCTGTGAGGAGTGTGGTGTGTTCTCCCTGTGTCTGTGTGGTTTTCCTCCGGGTGACTGTCTGTGAGGAGTGTGGTGTGTTCTCCCTGTGTCAGCGTGGATTTCCTCCGGGTGACTGTCTGTGAAAAGTGTGGTGTGTTCTCTCTGTGTCTGTGTGGGTTTCCTCCGGGTGCTCCGGTTTCCTCCCACAGTCCAAAAACACACGTTGGTAGGTGGATTGGTGACTCAAAAGTGTCCGTAGGTGTGAGTGTGTGTGTTGCCCTGTGAAGGACTGGCACCCCCTCCTGGCTGTATTCCCGACTTGCGCCCAATGATTCCAGGGTGGCTCTGGACCCACCGCGACCCTGAATTGGATAAGCGGTTACAGATAATGAATGAATGAATAAAATGTATAAGCGAGGAAAATTGAGCAGTTTCTATATTGGGGGCGGGGCTTGGGGGGCAGAACAAACTTTTTCGGCAGGTGTCAGTATTGTTTAACAGCATGAACATGACTCCCTTAAAAGTAACAGTGACATGACATACATTTTTCATTTCAGCTCTAACCCTCCTGTTTTTTCTACAGGTGTCTCCAGGAGACAACTCGACCCGATCTCCCCTCCACTCTGACCTCTACATTCAGGTTGTCATCTATGACCACTTCACCAGAGAGAAAGTCTAAGCCATTGCCTGAGGCACACTCTGCAATTAAAGCACATTAAAAAGCACATGCAGCCTTTAATCTACATCTACAAAAACAAGTTGTTTTAATCCCACGTCTGCTGCATGCTTCAGCCTTAACATCAGGCTTAACATCTGGGTGTGGAATTGATGCAGTGATGGTCAACTTGGACTTTGTGTCCTAAAAGCAAAAATGTCAGAGAGGAGCCAAGAGTAAGATTCCTCCGATGGTTCTGGTCATAAATATTTTAAATAGTTTAGGAATATGCAGCGAGACAGTTTAGGGATTTGTTTGTTTGTTTTTGTTTTTATAAATGTATCACAATCCTTCCATACATTCACAGTAGAACAATATGTATACCACCTTATCTATAAAAATAGTTTGTTTAATTAAAATGATATAATTACAAATTTTACCCAATTTTCTCCCTCCATTTCACTCGTCATCTTTTTCAGCCACTTCCTTGACTCTTTCAGTAGCACTGATGCTAACAAAACATCACCAGATAGCTCAATGTACTTAAGAACAATGCTGTAATGTCAGCACACAGACGTTCACACCGGCCATCATCATGTAGTGGCCAGTAGCACAGCACACCACTACATCTAATTAAATAGGACTAATTATGTTCTCTTTAAAATGAAACGAAGGTCGGTTCATTCCAAATACCTTTTATTTTTAAAGGCTAAGCACCACTTAATGGACCTCCATGAATATTTCACGTTATTGTAGTTACTGACATATATAAGTATGAATTAAAATGAAAATAGCAGCTTAATTTGCTTTAAAACTGACAATTTTATTAAATTGACGGAAAAACCCGAGCTCGCTACGGAAATTCTTGAACGCGACCGTGACGTCACTGGTGGACAACAGCTGAACAACGCCGCGGTAAAACACCGTTATGACTGATTGTTATGACAGTATCTAGCTAGCTAAATAACCAACATTATTCATGACAATAGCCTAGCAATAAGCTAAACTCAGATTTAGAGGTACCGTTATTCTTGTAAATGTGATCGAAGTCGAACTCGAATTCATCCGACACTATAAACCTCCGTAATGCAGCTACGTAGCCGAGTATAATCTGAGCCACCGAGTTTAGCAAGTCAAGCTAACATTAACTAACACCAACTAAAACAGGCGAAGTGAGTGTCCTTACCCTGTTTACCTCCATGTTACAGAGGCTCTTGAACACCTTTCGTTGGTGTCCTTACATGCCCATATTGTTGGAAAAGCGCCAGTGAAATGAGCTACAGATAACGGAGTGAGTGGATGGTCCTTTCCAAAGTGCCCGTTTAAAGTGGACAAATTTAGTCCATTTTCTGGATATTTTGGGATCTTTGGGCCATTTGTGCACAGATGTCCCACTGTACATTGAATGATTGCAGCCAAAAACAACACACCTTTTCCTCATTTTGCATTAAATTAAGCGCAACTTCTAGAGTTGTTGTCCACCATCTACGTCACAGGCAAGACGCTGTTTGACTGGAGAACATGGCATCTGTGAAGCTGCTTTGTAACAACATCGGTTGTAAAAATCGCTATACAAATACATTTGATTTGATTCGATCTGACACTGATCAAACACATTTGTTGAACGACTCTCTAAAGTACATCCACATTGGCTGCGAAAGGCAGCACGGTAGAGTTAATGAAGCCAGTAATGAAGAGCAGCACTGTACTGAATGACAGCGCTGGCTGTATACTGTTTGTCAACTGAAATATCCAGTTTAATTCTGGGTCAAGTTCATCCTTCTCTTTACACGCATCGTAACAGTAACATTGCACTAAATGGTTCATCATCACATGTAGTGCACATGCAGTTAGAATTCCAGAACAATTCCATTTAATGACAAGGCAGACATGCAGTGCTGGGTGGCGAAGAAACTTTGCACCCACAATTAAAACGTTTTAACTTTACCCTTCAGCCACATGAAAATGGTGAGTGGTTTACAGTGTAAACACTGCCCTTTCCAAGCTTTAAATGTGAAATCATACAATTCAAACACCTACACATCAAAACAGCAAAGGGGTGCATGCGCGTGTGTGTGAGTGTTTGTGTGTTTGTGTGTGTGTGTGTGTGTGTATGTGTGTATGTGTGTGTGTGTGTGTGTGTGTAAAAGCAGAAAAGAAACACTCAATAATCAGCTGTTAAAATCAAAGGTGCATAGTAGCATATTTCTGTGAAAGCAGTGCAATGTTAATTAAATGATAAATAAAAAGAAACACTAATAAAAAATAAATCAAGGGGCAGCACAGTGGTGCAGCAGGTAGCAGGCGCAGTGACACAACTCCAAGGACCTGGAGGTTGTGGGTTCGAGTCCCACTCCGGGTGACTGTCTGTGAGGAGTGTGGTGTGTTCTCCCTGTGTCTGCGTGGGTTTCCTCCGTGTGACTGTCTGTGGGGAGTGTGGTGTGTTCTCCCTGTGTCTGCGTGGGTCTCCTCCGTGTGACTGTCTGTGGGTCTCCTCTGGGTGCTCCGGCTTCCTCCCACGGTCCAAAAACACATGTTTGTAGGTGGATTGGCGACTCAAAAGTGTCTGTAGGTGTGAGTGTGTGTGTTGCCCTGTGAAGGACTGGCGCCCCCTCCAGGGTGTGTTCCCGCCTGCACCCAATGATTCCAGGTAGGCTCTGGACCCACCACGACCCTGAACTGGATAAGTGGTTACAGATAATGAATGAATGAATGAATGAATGAATAAAAGTGTATTGATTCTTTAAAATACTTCAAAGTTTGTGGACTACATTCTGCCTAAATAAATGTCCATAAATGCATGTTTATGTGTGTATGTGTGTGTGTGTGTGTGTGTGTGTGTGTGTGTGATTGCACACTGAAAAAACAAAAAGAGGACTCCTAAATCAACCAATAGTACATGGTGGTATGTATGAAAATTTAATACGCATGTGTACATAAAAATACAAACATTCATTATGATTCAGTTAATGACATTTTAAAGTTTTCATTGGCTGATATTTTAGCCAATATTATTAAACAAAGAACACATTGCCCAAATATAAATATACACCTCACTTACCAAGCTGCTAAGAGACATGCTCGACTCGAGATAGCATTTCAGTTAGCATTAGCACATCAGTGGTAGCTAGCATTCCAGCTAGTGTTAACTTAATGTGTTAGTATTAGCTGAATTCCTAGATGAATTAGTGCTACTAAAGTTGTGGGAAAAGAGCCTTGAGCAAAGGCTGGAGCCAAACAGACACTCTAGAAATTTCTTGGGGAGTTTTTAAGCAAAAGAATTTACTTACACTTAGTTTTAATTTACTTTGCATCAGATATTTTTCAGGATACATTCACCAGAGCTTTAGGTACAGAACTGAAAAGTGTCATTTCTTTCAGTTTAAGGCTCTACTGCTGAGGCAGCTGTTCACTCCAGGTCTTGGTCCAGTTCAGGGTCTGTGCTTCATGGGAGAATTCCTTTATATATATATATATATATATATATATATATATATATATATATATATATATATATATATATATATACAGTAATAGTGTTCACAGTTTGGAACTGAATCCTACCTCGTTAAACACAGTCGCTCAACTGTACATACCATTTTACAACCAATAAAAACAAACACAGAGGAAGATATAGAGTAACATGAAGTGACACTGTTGTGCTGGGGCGAGTGGATCAGACACAGCAGTGCTGCTGGAGTTTTTAAACCCTGTTTCCACTCTGTGAGACACTCCTCCCTCGTTGGTCCATCTTGTAGATGTAAAGTCAGAGACAATAGCTCATCTGTCGCTGCACAGTGTGTGTCGGTCGTCCTCACACAGGACGCTGTCGGCTGGATGTTTTTGGCCGGTGGACCATTCTCAGTCCAGCTTTTAAAGCTTTAAAACTGAGAGCTTTCAAATCTCCAGCAGCACTGCTGTGTCTGATCCACTCATACCAGTACAACTCACATTAACACACCACCAGCACCACAACAGTGTCACGCAGCGCTGAGAATGATCCACCGTCCAACTCACACCTGCTCTGTGGGGTCCGGACCATTAAAGAACATGGTGAAAAGGGGGAAAACAAGGTATACAGAGCAACTGTTTGACTACAATTGACTCTGTAATTGTAGAGCTACAAACTGCTCCTCAGTGGTCATTGGAGCTGAAATATTGTACAGAGGGTGTAAAAATAAGGCGGTCATTTTAATGTTAAGTTTCAGTGAAGGGTTCTGACCCAGTCCCTCTGTCCAAATCATATCTTGATTTGATATAACTCCCCTGGCACCAGATATCTGGATGGGTCGATCATTTCCTGCCCCACTGGGCCTGAAAGAACCGTAGTGACAGGGGCTATTCAGAGGCTGGAGCCTGGGGCAGTGCAGGGCCATCCGGACCAGCCTCTGCTGTACAGGATGTGTCTGCTCAACACCATTGAACATAACAAAACCAGGCTGAGAGCCCTGAATGCCCCCCGTAAGCCCCTCATTCAGCCCCTCATCCCAGACACACAGCTTTGTTGAGAGACATTTCACGGATCTTAAAAACAATCTAAACCAGCCACCCCCCCCACACACACACACACACACACACACACACACACTCACACAGACCTCATTGGTCAGTGAAGGTCGGTGAAGACGTGAGCTGTAAATGTCTGTTTTGTTTTGTCTGAGGGGTACAGTGACTGTTTGTTTGTTTGCTTTGTTTGGGTACATGTTGTCTGTGAAAAAAAATGAGGTGCTCTCTCTCTATATATTTTTATCAGTATCTTTTATTTTTAATCTATCTCTCTCTCTAGTGCTCTCTCTCTCTAGCTCTAGCTCTCTCTCTAGCACTCTCTAGCGCTCTCTCTCTCTCTCTCTAGCTCTTTCTCTCTCTCTCTCTGTCTCTCTCTCTAGTTCTCTCTCTCTCTCTCTCTCTCTAGTTCTCTCTCTCTCTCTCTCTCTCTCTCTAGCTCTCTCTCTCTCTCTCTCTCTCTCTAGCTCTCTCTAGCTCGCTCACACTCACACACACACTGCTTTTATAGTTTCTCCCTCACTGTCTCCAGCCTTCTATTTAACTCTATTTCTCATACTACTTTCTCTCTTTCCGTCTCTCTCTTCTGTCTGTCCTTCTCTTTTTGTCTCACATTCTTCCCTTTTCTCCATCACACTATCTTTTTCTGTCTTGCTTTCAAATTTTCTCATTCTCTTTTCCTTCGTTTCACCATCTCTCTCTCTCTCCCTCATCTCTTATCTCCCACTATAGTCCCCTCTTCTGCTCTTTCACTTGTCTCTTCTTCCTCTACTCTGTTTCTTATTCTTCCTCCTTTGACTCCCTCACATTCTCTATCCATTCTCACTATCTCTCTGCCCCCCCCCCCCTCTCTGAGTGTGAGATTTGGACCCAAACAGCAGCGCCCCTATATATATTTTCCAACCAGCGCGTGCTTTTTCTCCTCAATGAGCGAGCGTGTGCGCGCAGGGCTGCGATTGGTTGTCCATTCAGCCTCGGCGTGGAGCTACAAAACCAACACAGCGCGCGCCCCCCGACACATTCACTCGCTCGCTCGTACACACACACACACACGCGCGCGAGCGCGCGTGCACCTCACTACCAGGAGCTCGAGCCTGCGTTTCAGTCCAGTCCGCGTCTCGCGCTCAGGTGATGCGCTCTCAGTGGAGGGGGAAGCGCGCTTTGGAGCCTCCGTCTCGAGACTAGATTTATCCTCCCGCCACAGACACACACACACACACAAGTGAGCCGCTGAAGGAGTGCGGCATGGCCTCGTGTCGGCGACTGTTCGCGCTGCTCGTGTTCGTGACCTGTGCGCGCTGTGGACGGTGCGCGCGCCTGAAGGAGCAGCTCGCCGGACTGAGCGGGCTGGCCCTCGCGGAGCTGGGATCCCCGGAGAAAACGGCACAGGACACGGTCTCCGAGCACATGCAGATGCTCTACCACAAATACACGAGCGCGAGCTCTCCGCTCAGGGACGGGAATACGGTCCGCAGCTTTAAAGCACAACCGGGTACGTACTCAGCGTGCACTGGGAACAGGCCGTTTTAATTAATAGTTAATAATTAATAATAATAACAACTGCATTTAAACTTTTGACTTTTCTAATATTTACTTTTAACCAGGAGTAAGTCTTTTCACCTGGTATTGGAACATTTCTGTGAGGATTTGATGGCATATATCCATGCGAATATTTATTTTTATGTTTGTGATCCAATGGTGATGTAAAGTTCATCTGCTCCACAGCCCCAGTGCTTGTGGTGGGTTGTACACGCTAAGCTTTGGGCATGGTGACCTTCGGCTCATGTGCAGCTGCTTTTGAATTGAGACAGATGCTATACGCTCTGTGCTGTAGATAAGCGGTAGGCTAGTGGTCCCTGATGATGAAAATGGAAGTGGAAGATTGACTGCAATGGTTTAGTGCCCTGTGGAGTTTATCTTGAGGCACTTCCTAGAACCAGATTAGGCCTAAACCAAAAGGGTCAGATACCAGACAGAGACTAAACCTATACTGATTACAACACTGGCCCATAATCTACATTTTCCTACCAGAAGATAAACTGCACAGTCCAGGATTAGGCTTAATCCCTGTCTGGAGACTGACCTAAAAAGACTAGGTTTACTCTGTGGACTGTGTGTGTGTGTGTGTGTGTGTGAGAGAGAGAGAGAGAGAGAGAGAGAGAAAGAGAGAGAGAGAGAGAGAGAGAGAGAGAGAGAGAGAGAGGTGGAAATCCACCTGCTTCACCTATCTGTTTCCTCTTTATGCAGTTAATATCTTTGCTGTTGTCACTTGGTTATGGCGCCGATCCTAGGAGCTGTAGATCAGAGGTCTATTCTCTAGTGAATGGATGGGTATTCATTTGGATTGGGTGGTCATTTAGTGCTTTCTGGACTTCGGAACGTCCCCTGAACATTCCTTGCTGTTCCTTTGGGTCCACTGTTGTGTACAGGACTTTAAGAATACACCTAGTGCAGAGAGGACAGTCAGGACATACAACAGCAAATACACCTCACTGTGCAAAAGCTATAGGCTCCTGAGAAAATGAGAACGAATAATTAATAAGCTATTTATCTGAGCAGTAAGAGTTTATTTACTTGAAAGCATAATAATTCTATAATATTAGAAGAAATCTAATGAGATTAGAGTGATATTCTGTGTGAATGTGTTGGTTTTACTTTTCCAATCCCTCCTAGTGTCCGTCCAGTCTTATCCGAGGTTATCATCCGATACCGAGTGTTACTGGATCATAAATACTTTATTATGTTAAATCAAGAGTGCTGCCGAAAACAAACTGTTGTTCACAACAAATCAACTACGGTTTAAGGCAAAAAACTCATTTTAACTTTAAACTTTTAACTTTATAAAAACAGACGCCTATTGAACAATACCTGGGACCCTACAGAATTAAGCCTTTGCCGATTGGACATCCTAGAGACATCAGTTTGTTGCTGAGCTTGGCCTGAAGTGTTGTTCCCCAGAGGAGGATTAAGCCTGATTCTGGTATAGGCAAAATTTCCCTTCACATAAATCATCTCTATACTCTATACAGGAGTAGGCTTAATACTGTCCCAAACTGACCCAAAGAGACTAGACTGAACCTTGGGGCTCTTTGTGTGAGGTGTTGCAACAGCATTCTCTTCATGTAGGCCTAGTTTAAACCTAGCTACAGCCCTGATTCCTGAGAGATACTGTGTAAAAACGCTATATCTCCTTGTTAAACAGCACACTTGGAAATTATGAGGTGTATATAATGTATTTTTATAGCCTACGCTTAGAGAGCTGCTTCGTTATTAGCATTAGCCTGTCTTGTTTTTCTGAGCTGCCAATCCCTACTGGTGACTTGTGGTATTGCATTAGATTTGTCGAGGCAAACAAGACTTTGTTGCCTCCTGTCATAGCTAGTGAATTCAACTAATTGAATGTGCACCCACTGCAGTTATAGCTTTTTAAACGTCCAAACATAGCGTATAAAATCTCCATAGAAATCAATAGAAAATGTACATCTCTGGAGCAACTGTACATAGTCTAAGTTTAGGTCGCCATACCCAAAGATAAGCATCTGCTAGAGGAATTCAAATCACCACTGGGCTGTGGAGAAGTGGGGCCTTGTTCTCTGAAACGGTCGAGCTCCATCAAATGCCATCAAATCCTCAGATTTCCAACTGTAGTTTTAAACCTTAATAATGTTCTTGAAATATACCCTGTTTTAATACTGTGATATGGACGAGATCTCTATAACCTGCCTATCTCCATCCAGGGACCATCAACAACAAGCATCTTCAGATCTTCAACCTAACTTCCCTGGCCAAGTCAGAGGACGTTCTCTCTGCAACTCTGCACTACCACATCGGGGACCTGCAGAACATCAGTCGCGGCTGCACCAGGCCCAAGAGCTGCCGCCCTGGCTTTCGACGCCAAGCTCACATTCACCTAAGCATCTGGAGCTTTGCCTCCATGGCCAACAGCACCAGGACTCTGGGCCACTTCCTTATTAACGTGTCCTCAATGTACCGGGACTTAGTATCTTGGCAGTGGAAGGACATCACCCGTGCGGTCAACCAAGCCAAACATCACGACGAGCTTCTCATCGGCGTTACCATCGACTCCCAAGGACGACAGCCTCGGAAAAAGCTGTTGTCTTACATCTTGGTTTACGCCAACGACTCGGCCATCTCGGAGCCTGAAAGTGTGGTCAGCACCCTTCAGAGGCACAAAGGGAACCTAGTGCCAGGTCTTCACAAACTGGGACTACACAACCGTAACATCTCTGGTCCTCACAGGACGAGGCGCTCGGCCAGCGTCCTCCTCCCCCTGCAGAACAACGAGCTGCCGGGTCCTGAGTACCCTTATGAGATCAATACCTGGGACGAGACCAGCCCTTATGACCCCATTGAGAGTAAGCCAGCCAAACGTCCTCGCAAGAAACCACGCAAGAAACCAGGTCACAAGAATCCGCTGCTGCAGTTTGATGAGCAGACCATTAAGAAAGCCCGGAAGAAGCAGTGGAATGAGCCCCGGAACTGTGCTCGGAGATATCTGAAGGTGGACTTTGCAGACATTGGCTGGAGTGAGTGGATTATCTCCCCCAAGTCGTTTGATGCCTATTACTGCTCAGGATCCTGTCAGTTTCCAATTGCAAAGGTAGGTCATTGACGTATGGTCAGCACCTTTCTTCACAGACTATTGATCCTGTCTTTATCTTCCTTAGGATTGCGTTTCGTATCGGGAGAAAGTCGCTTACTCTGTGAGCTCAAAGCTGTTTATTTGGACAACCTTTGGAAGCAGAGTTTCAGTTGTGAAACACCACAGATTGTGATATTTTTTTTTTGCTCTGAGACACAGCTACCTGCTCTGTAGACACACACACACCAAATCAGGGAATGGGACAAGGCCCATATATGACATGGATAATCAGCTCCACCTAGTGGTGGGTTGATGTCAATTACAGAGACGTGGGGATGGAGTACCTTGGCTTCCAAACACGCTTTGCATAGGAATTCATGATAAGTAACACTTCAGTGTGTGTGTACTGCAATTTGATACATTTATCTCCGGATATAATCCCACATTAATATTCCCACCTCGCCGGAATGTGTGGTGGCATCAACCTTGAAGTACAGAGGTTGTTCAGCTCTCATGCTTATATTGTTCATGGAAAATCCAGGGTACTGTTATACCCCCCACTTTTCAATTAACCTGTAAAGAGGGAGTCTCTGCTCTCAGGTACATTCCAGAAAAAACTGCTACTGCTTGAGCAGAGCTTCCCTTCTCAGTACTGCAGAGTTCGAGGGAATTCTGATCTCCGTTTAATGACTTCTGATAAACTGTCTGCTCTCTTCTTTCACTTCACAAGCCTGTGAGGATCCGTAATCACCTCCATGGCTCCTACAACATCCAGGAGCTGCTCGTTCAGTGTTAGTAGATAGTTTGCCCTTCTTTGCTGCAGTAACAGATGTTGGAATATTCCTGTGAGCCACGGAAAGTTAGTGTGGTCTAGTGCTGGTGTTGTATATACCCCAAAGTACACAGTCCTGCTCCAAAGCTCAGTGCTGGGGGTTTTAAACCACTGTGGGCAGTTACATGGACTGCAGCTGTGTATGAGCACCCCTTTTCTTTAGTGATTATACAAAGCTGCAGCCTTAAAATAACTATGATGCTTCACTGACCTGTAATAGGGAGAATGGTGCCTTGGTCATTGCTACTCTGGGCTCGGCCCTGCAGAAACAGCACTATGTAACTTAGAAGAAGAGTCTACCCATTGCTATAAATGTAAGGCAGGGTTGTGCATTAGACCGAAGCTTTAATCCCAAGCGACATACCGTTTTTGATTATGCTACAGAAGATTGGGGAATGCAGTGGCTGTATTGTTATTGGTCTACAGAAGTGTAGTTACCCAAGTCTGGGTTAAATCCCTCACAGAGAACAGTGGGGGTAACCCACTACACCACACAAACCACGTTATGATCTTGTCTAACTCTTGTGACCATTTGTATCATCCGCAGTCTCTGAAACCCTCAAACCATGCCACCATCCAAAGCATCGTCCGGGCGGTGGGCGTAGTCCCCGGTATTCCTGAGCCCTGCTGCGTTCCCGAGAAGATGTCCTCCCTCAGCATCCTCTTCCTCGACGAGGACAAGAACGTGGTCCTCAAGGTCTATCCCAACATGACTGTGGACTCCTGCGCTTGCCGGTAATGCCTTAAAACGTCTGGACACTTTTCTTCCCCCATCAATCTGATCCCCATTTTGCACTGGACGAGAGACTACACCGCTGTAGCCACCTGGAAGATGATTTATTCCGTGAACAGACTTTAAGGACGTGTTTGGTTCTGGAAGATGGAGGTCTGAAGGGAACTCGCATAAGCCCCCCGAATGAACAAAGAGTCGCTCCTTATTAAGATGGTGTTTCTGAACTTTTAATGAGACCTCTTCCCTGAGCTACTGGACAAGTAAAGTCTTACCGTTGTTTGTCCTCAAGGATCCAGGGATGAAACTCTCACTGTCGACCAACGTGAATTGGTACAGTTCTTCTTTGCTCTCCTTATAATACTGTTACTCCTATGTCATGTTTACTTTAACATATCAGTCATTTTCTTTGAATAATCCTATCTATTGCTGCTATAAACAAGAGGTATATTTTACTCCAAAGCAAAACCGTGAGCTTGAGAGGTGTTTCTGTGTTTTGAAACAGTGCCCAGTGACTAACTCTAAACTGTACATTAATGATGCAGTAAGCTATTCGTAGTAATGTCTTCGGCGGGGATCAATTCTGAATGTTTTTGTCAAAAAACTAAAAGAGAAAACAAGTTGGTGAAGGTCGTATTTATTTTTACTGAGGGGTTTGAAGCAAAACTGCTCCATGGACACATCAAATGTCACAGTACGGTCCTTCCACCATCAAGATGACCTCGATTGGTGTTGCTCATATTGATCTATAGTTTTTGATAGCGTCACCGTGCGCTTTCAGCTGCCTTCAGAACAATATTTCACCGTGGTTCAGGTTGCCACTGATAATTCAATATTAACTATTTGGATACTGCAGTACACTTCATGAGCAATTATGAGTTTATCAAGTTCTCAGAATATATCACTGCTGTCGTGTAAAAAATTTGTAGCTTGATTTTTTGGCCTTTTGCTACATTTTGAAAACTCTAGTTCAAATTCTGTGATGAGCGGACCGGCAGAAACGGCCCAAATTACGTAGAACAGAACACTGTTTGATGGACTTCCGCAGTACTTCACCTGTAATGCCGTTAAAGTCCAAAAAAACGTCTGCAGATGAACCCCTGTCTGTAGCTGTTATTTCTGAATGGAGCCAGTTTGACCAAAGTAAATGTACTGTCTCTAAACCAAATAACCATGAGGTCTCACACGCCACAGAAACAGGTAAATATATAAGCCTAGAGATGTGTATATGTTGTATATTGCTCATGTGATTCTTGTTAAACAAACTGAAGTGCCTTAGATACAAAATGATGATGATAATCATGAAAATAAATGAAGAAAAGCTAGTGCGAAAGGTGTGTTCAGACATAAGTATTGTATTTACATTGCAGGACATGGTTTGCATTGCTTTTTTTTGAGTGTGTTATGAATATTTTCCATTTTTTTGTCCAAATTATTTTCAGTAATTTCACTAACTTGATGCTTGGTTATAAATGTGATGCTGTGTCGTACAGTCCCTCTGTCCTTTATTTTTGCTCCTGTATTGTTGTATTGATCTGAAGCCAATGCTAGAACGAGTTCTAATGCATGATAATAGATCTGTGTTTTCTAGTTGGACATTTTATACACAGCCTTAAAATGTGCAGTAATATATTCCACATCAATCCCAAACTGAGGCGTATCTCGAGCACTCCTTCGATATCTGTATAATATATATTTTTATAGAAGGGCTTTCTCTCACACACACGGTGTAATCTATTGTGTAAATGGAAATGTTAGGCGAACGTTTGTGCTTGTATAATAAGCTTCATAAGAAATTATATTTGTATATGGAAATGACCTTTAAAATGCATTTATTTATTTTCTGTACGTTGCAGACCTTGCCGTTTTTTCAGGTGCAAGGAAAGCCTTAACTGAGCTGGGATTGGAGCCTTAATAAACAAAGCATTGATGTCGCATGATCGTTACGGATGAACATGTTTTCTGTAACGCACTCTTTCCACAGACCATCAATAAAGCTGTATATGTTTCAGTCTTCTGCATTTTTCTTATGAACATCTATAATGTTATCTTTATATGATCCAGGTGTTAAGATGAATATAGAGAGAATGTATGTATCTTTACACTTATATAGCGCCTTTCTAGGCACCCAAGGTCGCTTTACAATCCACACACACACTGGCGAGAAGAGGCAGCCAATCCATATCTGGGCTCACCCACATTCACTCACACAAACAGACAGACATTCATTCACATAAACACTCATTCACTCACACACCAGGACATTTATTAGAGAAGCCAATTCACCTACCCTCCATGTTTTTTGGACTGTGGGAGGAAACCGAAGACCCCCGGAGGAAACCCATGCAGACACAGAGAGAACACACCACACTCCTCACAGACACTCACCCGGAGGAAACCCACACAGACACAGGGAGAACACACCACACTCCTCACAGACAGACACCCGGAGGAAACCCGCGCAGACACAGAGAGAACACACCACACTCCTCACAGACAGTCACCCGGAGGAAACCCACACAGACACAGGGAGAACACACCACACTCCTCACAGACAGACACCCGGAGGAAACCCGCGCAGACACAGAGAGAACACACCACACTCCTCACAGACAGTCACCCGGAGGAAACCCACACAGACACAGGGAGAACACACCACACTCCTCACAGACAGTCACCCGGAGGAAACCCACGCAGACACAGAGAACACACCACACTCCTCACAGACAGTCACCCGGAGGAAACCCACGCAGACACAGGGAGAACACACCACACTCCTCACAGACAGTCACCCGGGGGAAACCCACGCAGACACAGGGAGAACACACCACACTCCTCACAGACAGTCACCCGGAGGAAACCCACGCAGACACAGGGAGAACACACCACACTCCTCACAGACACTCACCCGGAGGAAACCCACGCAGACACAGGGAGAACATGGAAACTCCACCCAGATGTGACTTGCATCCCACCATGCCACCCCAATGTTGCATCATGGGCCATGACGTTTGTAATGAGTTTAAATCAATAACACCTCACTCTCCACACAAAGCCAGTCAGCTTTCAGTATCTCATTTTATTCATTTACATCAAAATATAAACACAAAAGCCCACCATTTCCCCTCAGTAGATCCCACAGTTTCACACTATATGCCCAATGTTTATGGACGCCAATATTTTCTCTGGAAATGAGGGGTACTATCAGGTCATTAACAGCTTCTACTCTTTCTGGAAAGTCTTTACACTGAAACACTGCTGTGAGGAGTTTATGGCATTCAGTCAACCTTTAGTGAGGTCAGGTGCTGAGAATGGATTGATAGTTCCCCATCACTCTGGAGCAGCTCTTCTCAATTCTAATGTTGCTGACACAAAAATGAACATCAGTCACAAAACTGCAGCTATGACAGCTTTGTGATTAAATTTGGACACATTTGTGAATGAAGCAATAACAGGCCTATTTCAAATTTAAAGTCAGAATAAGTTGAGGATAAGATCAGAATATTTAGAGAAATACATTCTGAGCTTGTTTCCCAGCATCTACAAATTCAGCGCAGTGGGTGGATGGGTTTACCTTGTGAGTGGAAACAGCAGATGCAGCCAAAAACATATTTTAAATTTCATTTTCAAGCAAATGATTCAATAAATAATCCAATTTTTCTGCTGCCGTCACAATTTTATTTTAAAGGAAGGATGTTTAAAAGAATGAGGTTCTAGAGTACAGCTCTAGTCCAAGTCTGGTACTAAGTCACACAAAATGCCACCGACACTGGAAGGGTGGGTACAAGCACATGCCTCCTCTGACACACATAGGGTGACCAGACGTCCTCTTTTACCCGGACATGTCCTCTTTTTTAGACTTAAAAAAATGTCCGGGCAGAATTTCACAAACGTCCGGGATGTTGTTTTTCTAGAGCTTACGTAGAACTTCGAGAAGTTTCGTTCACAAACTAGTCCCGCCCTCCCCTACTCCGATTGGTTCGCTTGAGTGAGAAGGGGGCGTGGTGAAGTAGCCTAATATCTTCTGATTGGACGGTCTGACTGTAGAGCTACCGTTATTGGTCGATAACCTTCTCTGTAAACATTTAATTGGTCAGTCTGCACGTCAGTAGTCCTTGTTTACGTCAGGCAAAGCTCATGTACCCACCCTCATCTCGAGCAGCTATGCTGAAACGGAAATGTAAGTTCTCGGATGAATTAAAAGAGAAATTCCCAAGTTTTGTGTAGAAAATAAAGGTGTAAAGGACCTAAAAGCACACAAAGGTTCAGCTAAGCGTACAATGGCAGCGAGGGGCGTGACCTCATCACCAGTTCTCTCAAAGTGCCCCTTATCCACAGTCACCAGACAGACCAGTGTGCCGGAGGAGAGTGCTCTGATCTGATCTGCAGTGTCTTCAATGCATGCAGCTTAACATTGTGTTATTCCCTAATTATTACAGGTGTCTACAAACATTTGGGCATTTGTATCTTAATAAATAGTAGAAACTAACATATAATGTACAGATCTGGGTTAGAAAATGTCTTTGGCTCAAAGAAACTGAAAATAGCACATCTGTGTCTCTAGAAAGTCACACCATTCCTCTGTAAACACAGATATAAATATACACAATTCACACAATTCCACTCGAGTTACAGAAACTGCAGCTGTACTCATCTCCTGTGGTCAACTGTCTGAGGTCACATTATTGGCCTTCACACCCACAGGCTGTTACTGAGCTCAAGAGTGTGGCGGTTAGTGAGCTGTCACTTCTAAAAACCAAGCACCTCTCACCTTCTTGTTTGTCCACAGAAATTCAACACGTCAGATGGTAAATATTGCCTCTGCTTTCACACGATTTAAGCCAGAACTCAAACCCTAAAAGAACGATGAGGGAGGGAAGCTCCTGGGAGAGCTCTGTGGCACCTAAGAGCCTCCAAAAGAAAAAAAAATAGATCAACAAACGGCAACAGGATGAAAGCAGCCAGTAACACTAAGGTCATCATTTCATGGTGTGGACCACAACTGGACAAAGCCACTGATATCACTGAATCAACATGGGCCCAGTCCATTCCAGTGCCACATTCCCTTTGGCTCTACCTCCTCCACTCTGCCTCCCACTCCACCACTAACACAGCGCGCTTTGAAGGCAGTGCTCTGTGAAGAGCTTTGTGTTGCACATTGTGATTATAAAGGCTTTGTGGCTACAGAAGAAGGATGGTGGAGATGTTTTGGCTGTATTCACTTGGAGGTAAGTTGAGGAGGGAAAGAGATGAAACAAAATAGCCAAACAAAAAAATAAAAAATGCTGCTAGAAGTCTTCGTCCCAACCCGAGAGTTCATCAGGAGGAATCTCGTCTTCAGGAGGGTAGTTGTCAAAGTGGCTATGGTCTGTAGGTCCTTTCACCTAACGAGGGCAAGAAACAAATATTAGCTTTGATCCTTGGAGCCTATATATATATTTATATTTCATATGTGCTCCCCAATCCCATGAATGACACCATTAAGCCCGGAGACTGATGATCTCCACGTGCTTCCTCAGAAATGTTGGAAACTAGTTTTAGTTTTTAAAATTAGTTTTGAGTTGCTGCCTCTTAACGGCTCAACATGCTCAGAGGAGAACACTAACTAACTGCCCAGATCATACTTTAGATCATCATCTCATTTTGGGTACACTATTATCCCCAAGAACAGAACACACTGGTCACATGCTTTTCCTGATGAAACTCATAACAAATGCAGTGACCAATAAATTCTACTCATTCGCCATATTATAAAGATTTTTTTTGTTGAATAAAACTGTAATTTTCAATGCAACAGTTACCACAAAATGACGAAAAAGCAGGAGAAAGTTTGAATTTTGAATCACAATTATACATTACAAAAAAATGATCTATTTGTACACCTACTCTATCAGCTAAAAGATGCCTGTGTTGGAGGTCATAGTGCTGACTGACAGGGGAAGGAGGGCCATCCTGTCCTTCCAGAGAGAGGGCAAATGTTATCTCTGTACTCAGAAACAGCTTAGAGACTCAGATATAGCCGTGCAGGCCGGATGTAATGTGGCAATACACATCTGTTGATGACCTTTGACACTCAACTGCCACAAAATATGTCACAAACAATGGGAAGTCCCTCCAAAACATGTCCCCAGATTCATCTAGCCTGCACTATGTAATCAATATGTGTAATTAGCTGCGTAATCAATAACAGAATTGCATTAAGCGCTTGCACAACACTATCCTAAGCTAACAACCGTTCTCCCCTTAGAAGTAATGTCTGTTTTCACTCCATGTAATGGGTTGCGTGCAAAAACCAGCGATTGCCCAAAGGTTCGAGAAGCAGATTTGGGATCAGAAAGTTGCTGGTTAGGAATGGCAGGAAGAAATGCAGCAGTGTGTGTGTGGATACAGGTTTGATTTACTGCTGAAAATAAAAGTACATTTCACCTTCACTACACTCCTTATAAAGGAATACACTCCTTAATTTCAGAAGAAATGCTGAAGGACCAGTTGTCCAGAAACGGTAGACCATCACGCCTAGAGCAATGCATAAATAGTCTCTAGCAGTCTTTTTAAAGACAGTAAATCTTTAACCATGCTCCTCCACATCAGGAAAGCTTTAGTTTTCTTACCTCTCTTTTCAGAGGGGAGCTCAAAGTCCTGGCTTTCAGACCGGTCCAGCTGAAACCAGTGAACCACCTACAGATAAAACACAGACATCTGTAATACACAGATGGTTTCTGTACATTACTGCACATCACAGTCAGAATCAAAACCTAGTGTCTCCTAATTTGAAGATGTTCAGGAGGACCATAAAACATCCCTAAATTTCAACTGAGATGAATGGTCTTTAAAGTGTTTCCATTGGTCAATTCATCAAGAAATTATTCTTTTTCATTTACAAGGATTTGTTCCAACACTCATTCATTCATTTGTGCATTCATTCATCTTCTGTAACCACTTCATCCTGATCAGGGTTAATCTTTAAAGTCATTAGGCACAAGGCAGGAACACATCTTGGACGGGGCGCCACACACTCACCCCATCAAGCACACACTCGCATTTACGGACAATTACACACAGCCATCGTACTGTAGGAGGAAACCCACACAGACACCGGGAGAATACACCAAACTCCTAACAGAGAGTGATCTGAGGTGAGGTTAGATCCCAGCACCCCAAGAGACAACCATCTCTCCCCGGTTCTGACAGCATTGATAGATTCCACCTTTATTCTTTATTTACAACTTGGAGGAGAAGAAATTGCTGTTGTCTGTTATCAGACCATTCTCAGGGGATGAGTACTACAAATCTCATCAGGCCATTATGTGCCGTCCTGAGGTTCCACAGAAGTTTGTGGAAACTTCTCCTCAGTGATGCTCTCCTCACCTGTGCTTCTTTATGTCTGTAATTCCATTTTTCATATTCCCAAGTCTCTCTGAGGGGTTTTGTCTGTGGAAAGGAAGAAGAAAACAAAATTGGGTGCTTTAATGTGCATCCACACTGTTCTTGTTTTTCCACACTAAGAAATAATCTTACGTTTGAATAAAAACAGCTACGGTGGCCAAAAGAGTCCAAACACGAACTCCAAAGTAAACAAAAGCTGAGAACCCATTAATTAAAGGAACACTAGGTGAGATTGTGTATTTTTGACTCTGGGCTCCCCTTAGAGTTGTAGAGTTTTACTCACTTTTACAGCACTGTGTTGAAATCAGGAGGAATTGGGGGGTCATGTTCTAATTTACATAGTGCAGTTTCTGCAGTGCTGAGCCCAGAGTAGCATTGACAGAGGCTGTATTATCTCCATTACTGGTCAGAGGAGCATCACAGTGTTTTTGAATATGTAATTATAAGGTAAATATACAACCTAGTGTTGCTTTAAAGGAGATGTCACGCTCTTTCACTGATTTTTGTTTTCCCACTTTGGTTTTGTTTCCTGGTCAGTCATGTGATTGAGGAGCTCCGCCTTGTAATCAGTGTCTTCACTTGTGTCTCCTTTGTTGCCCTGCGCTCTCATTATCCTTCCCATGCGTTTCTTGTCTGTGTTCTTGTTAATAAGCCCCCTGTTTCTGTGTTGTCTTTAGTGGACATGGTTCCTTTTTGGGGCTGCTCTTGATGTTCCTGTTCTGAGTTCCCAGGCCTTAGCTCTGTGTCTTTGTCCTAACATTAGTTTACTGTGCAGCTGGTTTAGTTCCCTGTTTGAGACTCTTGTTAGCTTTTAGTTTGGGATCCAGTTTTGTTCTTTCTAGTGTTTGTTTGTTAGCATTTAGTCCTAGTTAGTCAGTCTCTTGTTTATTTCAGTTTGTAGTCCTTTTGTGTAGTTCTACAGTGTCTTGTTGTTATACATGTTCCTGTCTGTTATCAAAATTAAACTCAGTTCCCTGGTTTTCTTTTCATTTAGCGGCAGTGTTAGATTCATTCTGAGTCTGTTTCTGTTAGTCTTGCTTGGTTCTTTGGTTTTCTTTTGTTTCAATCTGCGTCCAACTCCTTCAGTCCACCCACCGTTACAGGAGAACTGCAATATATTACTAGCATTCCCCTCCAGAAGGCCCACTTGCTAGTATAAATTTTTTTAATAATGTATTTTTGCTGTTGTTAACTGGATAATAAAATAAACAGCAGCACATGAATATATTATATTTACTCTTCTGTTCATATGAACACCCAGGTCTGTTCTGGGGGTCCATCAGCACCCCAAACTCCAAAAAAAAAAGAGGAGAATCCCTGTCTCATGATGTATATGTGTTCTCCCTAAAAACTCTAATGTTCCTAGCTTTTGTTTCGTAAGTTGACTCTCTGGGCCGCCATAAACCATCAGCTGTTCTTGACCATCGTACTTGCAGAGCCTTCGTATAAGGTCCCCTGGCCTCTTGGAGATCTTCTTTGGGAAGTCCATCTTCTCCATGCCCTTCAGAATGAAGGTATATGTCATCATCTGATCGGAACCAGAGAAGGGGGGGCTGTGGGAAGAGTTTGGATTTTTAAAATTAGGTTTGAAATCCCAGTCGCTAATAAGTTACACACACAAATGGGAATCTTCTGAAATATTGGTTATTGACTTGAACGATTTATCCTAGAAGTTGAGGCATTCCTTGTAAGGATCCGATGGCCTCCAGTCACAAGAGCATTAATCAGATTAGTCTTGTAGCTCCAGACAAGTGAGAAGAGTTAATTAATACAAACCTTCCAGTTAAAAGCTCAAAGATGAGGATTCCTAGTGCCCAGAAGTCCACGCTGTGACCATGGCCTTTGTTCAGAATAATCTCAGGGGCGACATATTCAGGAGTCCCACAGAACGTCCAAGTCTTCTGACCACACTTGATCTTCTTAGCAAAGCCAAAGTCCACCTGAAGGAGAAAATAAAGCAAACATTGTACTGAAAAACCAGTATAAACCAGTTACCAGCAAAATCTAGCAAGTGTAGTGTTGTGGATATTGCTACGCTCATGATAGGTGACCATGTTTCAGCCAGGTTTTAGATAACAAACAAATTGTGCTGATGCTATTGTTAAAATCACTTTCTTCAAACGCTACCGTGAATCTGTACGAGTTGGAGGACTAAATAAAATTGCTTGAAATGCAAACTTATCAGTGCTGGTTTCTTCAATGTGCATGTCATGAACTCTAACAGTCAGAGCATTGTATTAACCTTACCCACCAGTTTTACATATCCTTCTGAGTCCAGCATGAGGTTCTCAGGCTTCAGGTCTCTGTAGATGACTCCTTTGTTGTGGAGGTATTCGAATGCTTCAGTCACACATCCCACACAGAACTTAGTGGTGTTTTCATCAAAGCTTCCCCTAAAAAAGGAACATGCTAACTTACAAGGCACATCCAAATTAGAGTTAGAATTAAAATCACTTTATTGGCATCATTATCTGCATTTAACCCAATCCATGCAGTGAAACAAACATTTTACACACACTAGTGAACGCTAGGGGGCAGTGAGCACACATGCCTGGAGCGGTGGCCAGCCCTAGCCACGGCGCCCCAGGAGTATTTGGGGGTTAGGTGCCTTGCTCAAGGGCACGTCAGTCATGTCCATGGGGATGCAACCAGCAACCTTCCAGTTACAAGCCCAGTTCCCTAACCACCAGGCCATGACTGCCCCTTACAGATCCCACAGGACATCAGGGTGTAGACAGTTACTGATATATAGATTTAGATGTAGACATATAGATACAGACACTGATGGAGATATAGCCTAGAATTATAGTTATAGAAATGGCTATGTAAAGAAACACAGAACTTTACAGGAGACGCTAAAAAAATGTATTTTTATTGCGAGTTATGGGAATGGGATTTTTTTTTGTAAAAAACACTATTGGAACATTTCTATTAATCCATTCTCTATGAAACTAACACCAAACAGAGCAGTACTGTCAAATCAGGTCAAATTATTGCTAGTAAACTAACCTGTCTCTCAGTAGGCTCCAGATCTCTCCACCCAGACACGCCTCCAACAGCATGTACACGTACTTACTGTCCTTAAAGGTGCGGTACAGTCTAGAAAAGAAAAGAAAAAAACAGTTACTGGGACGAACACCTTTCTGTATTTTTATCCATCCATTATCTGTAACCCTTATCCAATTCAGGGTCACGGTGGGTCCCTGAATTGGACCTGTCCTACCTGGAATCATTGGGCGCAAGGTGGGAACACACCCTGGAGGGGGCGCCAGTCTTTCACAGGGCAACACACACACACACATTCACTCACACATACGAACAATTTTGAGTTGCCAATCCACCTACCAACGTGTGTTTTTGGACTGTGGGAGGAAACCGGAGCACCCGGAGGAAACCCACGCAGACACAGGGAGAACACAACACACTCCTCACAGACAGTCACCCGGAGGAAACCCACGCAGACACAGGGAGAACACACCCTACTCCTCACAGACAGTCACCCGGAGGAAACCCACGCAGACACAGGGAGAACACACCACACTCCTCACAGACAGTCACCTGGAGAGGGAATCGAACCCACAACCTCCAAGCCCCTGGAGCTGTGTGACTGTGACACTACCTGCTGCACCACCGTGCCGCCAAAGCGTTATACAAATGAATTTAATTTGATTTGATGTTTCTACTCTCTATAAAATACATCTATAAACATACAGATCATATTCGCTCAGTAAAATGAACAGCTACACAATGTGTCCAAAACTTTGTGGACACTAGGTTCACATAGGAGACTATAAGATTGGGGACAAACTCCTTATTATTATTCATAATTTCAGAAGAAAAATTGGACAAGTCCTTGTGTAGGAGCAAACCCGACGATAGAGTGCAGTTTATCACATTCAGGATCTTATTGCTGTGCTGCTCAGCACCAAAATAAAGCTCCTATTATTCTCAGAGAGAAACTCACTTAACAATGAAGGGAGTGTTGGTTTCGCTCAGGATTCTCCGCTCTGAGTGGATGTGCTCCTCCTGTCTGTTGTCCACAATATGACGCTTCTTAATACATTTCAGGGCAAAGGTCACATTCTCATTCTTCACTTTAACCTGTGGAGGATGCACATTACCACAATGTGAAAAGACATGTTTACTCCAAACATCTTTCCTCAATATGTTTATTCCTCAAATCCAAAAATATATTTACAGATATACAAATATACTTACAAATTTATTTTAGCAAAGGCACATGCTAACTTACAAGGCACATCCAAATTAGAGTTAGAATTAAAATCACTTTATTGGCCACTGTGCTCACACACAGAGGAATTTGTTATCTGCATTTAACCCAATCCATGCAGTGAAACAAACATTTTACACACACTAGTGAACGCTAGGGGGCAGTGAGCACACATGCCTGGAGCGGTGGCCAGCCCTAGCCACGGCACCCCAGGAGTATTTGGGGGTTAGGTGCCTTGCTCAAGGGCACGTCAGTCATGTCCATGGGGATGCAACCAGCAACCTTCCAGTTACAAGCCCAGTTCCCTAACCACCAGGCCATGACTGCCCCTTACACTAAAAAACGTTACTGTAAAAGCATCTTATTTCTAGCTCTTGTAAACCATTTCTGTTACTCTTTTCCTCATCAAGCTTTGTGTATGAGAGCTGAGATTTTCACGTTATGTCACAATATGTAAAAAAGACAGCACTGTGAATATGTTTCAAAAGTTGGGCCAAAAAAGTTAAGCTGAAATTTAAATGTTACATTTTAAACTAAGCCACAGAGTCAAAATGTGAGAGACCACTGCAGATGTGTTTCTGACCAGTTCAACTCTGCCGAACCCTCCGATCCCCAGAGTGGCGATTATCTCCAGGTGACTGAAGGATATAGAGGAGGTAATATCTTTATCTTTGAGCTGGATTCGGTCGAGAGACAGGGGTGAACTGGGAGGAGTGCTGCTCCCTGAACGCCTGCAAGAGAAACCAGAAAGGTTTAAGGAATAATAATCGCTGTCTCTTGTATGATGTTGTTTGATAACCCGGGGTGGCTGCACTAATACTAGCTTGGTATTGTTTGATCAGATAGCAAACAGGTGGAAACTGCAGGGTGGAATTAGGACTGTGTCAGCTTGCAACATGAGTATAGCACATTTTACTTGCCCCACGGTTGCTCACAGTGCAGGCCATGTGAGAATAAACACCCCTCTACTGCCATGGTACCTAGTAAACATTTAGCTGTTGATTCAACGTTGAAACAACGTAATGTCTGCCGTCTAATCAACGTTCTCTTAAGGTTGAAAATGAAAGTTGAAAAGACGTCCAAACACAGACATTGAAAAGACGACTATTAGACGTATTTTGGACGTCCACTGACGTTATCGGTTGGTCACCACTTAACTAACTTATTAAGATGGATTTTGGACGTCCATTGATGTTTAAAATATGTCCTTGACGGACAGACCACTTTTAGACCCAGGGATGTTCCTTGTTTACTGGGTAGTTCATGGGGCAGGCAGAGTTGGATTTAACAGCCTCACGATAGCATATGAAGCACGCGAGTCTTAATCAAACCTTTGTAGCTCATAGAGCAGGAGATTTTATCACACAGAGTTCCAGATCACCACTCACTTGGCATTTCTCTTCTTGTCGTCACGAGCCAGAGTCTCAACATAACCTTGAAGATATTTCTTCAACTCCTCGAAGGTTCCAACAGTCTGAGTGAACGTCCTGAGGGTAAACGTACATTTCTTTAGAAACAGCATAAAGCTCAGATATGCTCCATTTAAGTCACACTGCTGGAAAAGGAAAGTCTGTGTTCTTACTCTCTGTCAATGACGAGGCATTCTACTCCATCCTCGTCTGCAATTATATTCGCTGACCTCACATCATCACTGGAAAGAAGAGTGGGAAATGTGCATTTAGACCTGAGTAAAACCACATTGGAACATTGGAATTCTCTGGAATGATACATCAGCTTAATAAACCAGTAAGAGACATTCCACTGACACATACATCCATAAATACTTCACAAATACATGCACAGGATCATAATAAAAATAATTAATCATTCCAGAAGTTCTGGGGAAAAAAGGTTCAGTATAAAACTGTTTTTAAAAGTAGATTACGTGCACCTTTTTTACATTTCCATCTATGGTATTTGGCAGATGCACTTATTCAGAGCAGATTACAGTTTGAATCCATTCACAGGTTTGAGCTAATGCAGTTTTAGGGGTCTTGAATGAGGACTCTTATTACTGTAATATGGTGTGTTACATGGGCTGGGTACCTAGATTTTTGCTTGGTATGCAGCTTCGTAACCCACTGTATTAAACCATGTAAATGTGAAAAGTTTCACCCGCTACATATAAACAACAATATTTTAAATATTTTCAAATACACACAAATTTTGTCCTATTATGTTTAAGATTTTGAAAAAAAAAACATGGGTAATGTTCATGAAGGAACTTCTAAACTGACCTGAAAAGCGTTTCTACACTGTTGCCATGGTTTGTACTGTAGTTGCTAGATAATAAATATGGTGTCCTAGGTGTTTGCCAAGGTGCTGCTGTTGCTAGGCATTTGCGATAGTATCTTAGGTGCTTGTTAATGTTGGTAGTGGCTATATTAGTCAAGGTGGGTGCTAAGGTATCGTTAGGCTATTGCTGTGATATACAAGGCTGTTCATAAGCTGTTATTATTTGATTGCTATGCTATACAAGGTAGTTGCTAGCATGTTGCTAGGTGGTTGCTAAGCTAATGGTAATATATGTCATGTGGTGGATAGGTGTTGCCACATGTCCTGGTTTTCCCAGGATTGTTCCCTTTAACTGACTGTCCCGGAAAATTATTCATCCTTCTCGGGACGCCTATTGTCCCGGTTTTTCGTGAAAACACACTTCCATTCACATATTCATTCACCTTTACATAAACATATATTCTACTGTTGCATCAGTGTTCTCTTCCCCGCACCTACACAGGCGTAGCGTGCTGGTCCCCCTCACCATATACTCAGATGTGGCAACCCTAATAGGTGTTGCTAACATGTTTCTACAATATTAACAGTGGTTGCTAAGGTGTTGTTAAGCAGTTGCTGTGTTATCAAGTTGTTGTGGAGTTGTTACTAAGCCATACATACTGTATTCATAGTGGTTGCTAAGGTATTGCTCAGTTTTCTCAGGTGGTTGAAGGAAAATACCTGATAAGGGCCTTCTCCCCGAAGTAGTCTCCTTTCTGGAGGGCGTTGATGACCTGTGGGTCCTCGTGGTCCTTTGTGCTTTGTGTCACTTTGACCTGGGCAGCAAACCATCAGCCAGAATACACTTATCTTTACATATACTGTATGGCCAAATATTTTTTGATTATTGCATTCAGCCTCTTTAAATATTATATAATAGACATATTATACAATTTGTCTGTAAAAAAAAAATAATAAATCACATGCTCAGTGCATGTGTGCATCAATTTGGGGACCCACACAATGTAAAAAAAGACCATTGAGTTTGTTTTCTGTAATTTGCCTAAGCCAAAAACATGGGATAAAATGAGCCATTCTGATTTTGTGCTGCTTCCTTTGTAGTCTGTGTGCACTTTAGAACTGTTCCACCCCTCGACTGAGTTCCTCCAATCACAGCGCTGGACCAGCGCTTATGTGAGAACACAAAGACAAGGAAAAACGAAGAAAACACAAACAGAGTAGAAAGAGAACCAAGCAAAAACAAATTTAAAAATTTGCTCCTCGCTGTTCACTGCTGTGCGCTCGGCGTCGGGGCGAGCGGCTTATTATCATTTAAAGGAACAGGCTCTGAAAGTGGCCGTTCTGAACAGGGCTGTTTAGATGTGGGAGAACACTGTTGTGGGGGTTGATTACTGTGGTTTTTTGACCAAAGTATTCAGACTTTTCATGAAGAGCCAATGTGGGAATGGGGTAGAATCAGTGCCCTTTAAAGCACTGAGACTGTAGACACATTTTTGCACTGTTAAATACTACCATAGAAAAGCATGTAAGAAATGTAGGATGCTGTGTCCACTGACTAATGATCCAAAATTAAATATCTAACATCAATAACAGACCTTAGCTATGTCCTTGATGCCATCAAACCTTCACAGCAATGTCCCTACACCTAGTGCGAAAACACCAGGAGCTGTTACTGGAGCAAAGGGGGACCATGTTGCGTTGTATATACCCTTGATTTCAGAAGAATAGAATCAGCTGGAGGCCACAAACAGCTGCTTTTAAAGTACCTTATCTATCTCTCTATCCATCTCTCTACAGCCACAATGAGACATCTGCATCCTCCTCGCTTCTGTAAATTGATCCGTGACTGACCCTCTTGACCTGACACTCAGATTTTCAGTGAGTAAATCTAATGGTGTTTTATTCCCAACACACCATCATGGACACGGTGGCGACAGGCTGACGAGAGGCATCATTTCCGCCACTTAACCCCAACCCCCCCCACACACACACACACACACTTCCGAAAAAACATCTGTCCTCCCCCTCTCCCAATTAGGGCCACAGTGAGCCTGGAGAGCTCACGGAGAGCTGATGCTAAACGGTTCCTGTCGCTTCCCAGCGGAAGAACTCTGTCTCTTAACCCCTGTAGTGTCAGGTTACTGATTTACCTTAACACCCTCTACCTCCCACAGAAGTGGCCAAGAGTGTCCTATACAGCCCCTCTGAGGGTCAGGCAGGTCAAGGGGAACATGTCCACAGCAGAGTACTTTCTCCACTAAGTTTCCATATTTTCTCCTGTTGAAATGGTTAGTGAAAGTGGGTAAGCAACAGGGGGCAACTTCTAGGCAGCGGGATTTAGAGGACAAGATAAACACTGAATAATACATACTGTAACCTTCAGCAAACAGAGATCAGAGAAAAGACTAGCGGAAAAGGGCTGGCATTATTATATGGATTTAGCCCTGGATTTAGACGTCTAGTGTTATTATTTCTTCTTATTATAATACCACTGAAATATCCAGATGACGACTAAGAAATAACAGCTGATGATAACATGCAACATTCATAGCCCATTTACACCAAAATGTTGGTCTAATTCTTTCAAAAATGCCATTCTTGTTTATCTATTCTTTGTATCTATTGCACCGTTATCTGCTGTTCTTCTGTGCGAAATGTAGAACCGTTTTCTGGAGCATCTTTATTGTGTTTGTCACTCAGCACATCTGCGGTGATAAAGCACGTCAATAAAATTGACTTTGACTTCACATGTAATGGTAATTACGTAATTCATAACAAAGCCAGTTATGTAATGAACAGTGTTCAATGCATGTTGGAGGTACCACACAATTTTAACACTGCAGTTATACCACTTTTAGAAAGCAATAAGGTCATGAATTACATACATTTGATTCACATTCTGTTTTAAATTCCATGGTTAATTATAAGTTAATTATAAAATGTATTAATGTAAAAAAGAGGAATATCAGGAATATATTTACTCTTTTATATTGAAAAGCAGTACCAGTACCTGATGTTGGATATTAATTTCTGGATCCTAAACCCAATTCCAACTCATTGAAAACGAATGGGATTGAGCTCCATGGCTTCAGAGAACAGAGTTATAGCAATTTCCACTGCACTGTTCCTACTCTCCTCCACTCTACTTTCTTGCTTTTCCATTAGACAAACCTGGTACCTGAAATCGGGCACTTTTTTTAAGCACCTGCTTGCTTATGGTTCCAAGTGAGCTGAGTAAAGACTTAACCATGTCGTGTAAACCTTGCAGAGCTCTGATTGGCCAGAGAGAAATGTGTTGATCCTGAAAAAATGCAGACAGTAAGTACAAACTACAGTAGAGATCACGTTTGTTTTTGTCCGACTCACAACGGCCGTCGTTTTTTTGAAGAGGTTCCAATGCCCCTTGGATCTGTGACTGAGCGCTGTAGTAGAAAACAAAAAAGCGAGAAGACTCCTGTAGAGCATGTACCGTGTAGTAGAAAAGCGCCATTACACAGCTCCACAGTCCAGTGCTGGGGATTTTATACTCATCTAGTACATGCTTGGCATTGGACATGGTGATGTTAAGCTCATATGCGCGGCACGGTGGCTTAGTGGTGAGCACGTTCGCCTCCCAGTGCTGGGATCTTGGGTTCAAGTCCCATCTGGGTGGAGTTTACATTAATTTCCTCCCACAGTCCAAAAACATGGAGGGTAGGTGAATTGGCTTCTGTCTAATAACGGTCCTGGTGTGTGAGAGAATGAGTGTGTATGTGAATGAATGTCTGTGTGTGTGTGTGTGCCCAGATATGGATTGGCGCTCTGTCCTGGGTGAAATCCTAGTGCCCGATGCAGTCCTCCAGGTGGACGGTCGTTTCTGGTCGAGAGTAGGCTTTGCGCGTTTGGCTGCCACTTCTCACCAGTGTGTGTGTGGATTGAGTGTTCTGAGTGTTCTGAGCAGTGTGGATTGTAAAGCGTCCTTGGGTGTCTAGAAAGGCGCTATATAAGTGTAACGATAGATAGATAGATAGATATGCTGCACCAGAGTGTCCCATTTCATTACATACTTTTCTGTTCAGATGATATAAGCTGTATGTGGAGGGTTAAACATCAGAGTTGGGGATGGGAGCCTAAACATATAGGTGAATTTGCTAATAATGCGGACTGTATACAAAAGTTTATGTGAACGGGTCATGATGAATGGGCCAGTATATAAAATGTTATGATATTCACATCCATTTAAGTTAATAAAGCTGTTTCCTTCTTCCATAAAGTTACCATTCCTGAGATACACCTTGTTTTTATGACACTGACTATTGGGCAATTATGCATTTCGTCGCATGCAATAAACAACATGATATGGCTACAATTCTTTCAGCAAAACACGCTGAGGTAAATTGCTAAGCTTTATTTCAAAGCCAAAAAGTAATGACTTGTGTCTGTTTTTACCTTTCCGTTGGCGATAATGTAGAAGGTGTTTCCTTCCTCTCCCTCCCGGATGACATAGTCTCCTTTGTCATAATACTCCTAATGAGGAAACACAAGAAAGATCTCATTTAGTTATTGATTTCCCATTGAGTCACTGCTGACCCGTTCCCGGAGAGACTGTCCCAGAGGAGACTCCACAGGAAGGCTGCTCTTTTTCAATGGGTGGTTCAGTATGAAGCTCTGAGCTGCTCAGAAACCCCTGATGACTGTGGAGAACATTGTCTTAATTCATGAGAAATTTTAAAATGACCTGCTAAACGACTGCCAGTAAAAAGGTAAAACACATGTTTTTGTTGCTCATCATCATCTCTCATTTAAACATTATTTTCCACAGCTTGGAACCAACCAGAGGGAGAATGGGAGTTGGACTCATTGTGTAGTTTTGTGGGTCTGAAAGAATGTTCTCAGCACTTGGAGCTAGGACACAGAAACAGGGCATTAGAGAGGGTTGAAGTTTAATTGAAATGTCTTACTGCGAGGACTTGGTAAAGAATTGAAGCTGTTAAAAGAGCAAAGAGTGAACACATGATGTTTTCACCCCCCCCCCCCCCCGATAATGAAAAATGAACATACGTTGTGGTCTCCGTCTGCACAGCACTGTGGATCATACCTAAAATTACATATGATATAACTATGACATCACAGCCATGTTCTATGTCTGTAACATATTGTCTGTGGTCATCGGAGAGCAGTTGGTGATTCTTGGAAGCTGCGGAAAGCCATGTTAGTTCTGGTCATTCTCTGTAGATAAGCACGATTCCTATCAGTCTGTCCACGAACCAAGCACGCGTCCTCCTGGCCGGACCCTGAGAGCTTCTCCAGGCGAGCCCTGGACCTCTTTATAGCAGCAACTCCACAACGTTTGTCCACTCCAAGACTCCCTCGCCACATTCCATTCCCCACTGTTTAATGATGGAGCTCCACATTATCTGCATTTTGCAGGCTGAAACATCTGTGCCACTATTGAGTTACATTGCTTCCCAACCCCTCGGGAGGGAATATAATCAACTCCATCGGAATGATTGAATAACAGAATTCTCCCATTTGACCCCGGGGACCGACAATCGAGAGGAATGTCCTTGAAGTTTTTTCAGGAGGTGGGGAATGCAAGGAAGGTTATTTGACACAAAGCTGACAAAGCCCACACTCTTTCAGAAAAACTGGCTTTTTCGGCCCCTCTGAGAGCCATGGAATAAATCAGTCAGCAGCTTGTATTGGCTGTCACGCACATCTTTAACAAATCAC
Organism: Hoplias malabaricus; assembly: GCF_029633855.1. Taxonomy (NCBI): domain Eukaryota; kingdom Metazoa; phylum Chordata; class Actinopteri; order Characiformes; family Erythrinidae; genus Hoplias; species Hoplias malabaricus. Next base: position 23,368,315 of record NC_089819.1, read on the forward strand.
AGCCCTCCGTCCCTCCCTCCACCTCCTTGCCCCCAAAACTTCCACCATCCACCTCCAAACGCAGGGCCGTTTCACTTGGCCTTAGTCAAATAATTAAAGGAACAATGTCAAAAAATTATGATAACAATCAACGGGGCCAGGAGATGACAGACTTAATATCTGCCCTGTCCAACAACAGGATCATTGATGGTGGGTGTAACATTTTTCTGGCCTCATGTTCAATCGCATATCAAATCAACTATGAGCAGATAAGATCTTCACTTACCACCTCCAGACAGTCAACAATCTTCGTCAGTTTGTCCTCTGGTAGGTTGGCCAAAAGTGAAACGCTGGAATTTTAGGAAAGGAAGAGAAGCTATCAATGACTGCCAAGCATCTCTAGAGCATGATAAAGATCTGGTGAAGAGTGAAGATCTGGTACAGGGGAAATAAAGAACACTTGTGTTTATTTCAGCTCAAATTAGATTATCTCAACCATTTATTTTTTTTTCTATTAACATGACTAGATTAGCCTTCAGACAGAATCTGTCCACTGGGTTCCAGTCCTGGTTTCTATCCAAAATTGTATATATAGGGTCAAGGAGGGCATTTCCAACATACTTCTAAGACCCTGATCGTGGTCCTAAAGTACCCCTATCTGGCATGGCTGTGCATTTCCCCTGTGAACCCAAATCGACTAAAACTAAACACCTTGACATCTGAGAAGTTTTCACATGGTGTGTTGTCATTTAGGGATTTGATAGGTTCATACAAACAGGAAGGCACCAGGTGTTCCAGATTTAAAGAGGCGATATTCTAACTTTTTCTTGTTATTTTACCACATAACATTTGTGTGGTTAGATATAAGCTCCAATCTACGTGGGGTAGCCGTGGCCTAAAGGTCTGAGGAGCACAGTTGAGACTGAAGAGTTGCCAGTTCGATCCCCATGACCATTGCTTTCTCCTCCCTCGTTATTCACAGATGAAGCGCTCTTGAGAAAGGCAACTAACCCCCAACTGCTACCTAGGTGCTGAGGGCTGCCTCCTGCTCCTGTTCTGTGTAAATCCACTGATCCACCAAAAGATATTCTGAGGGTGTTCACTGCCTTGGATGGGTTAAGTGTTATTTTGTTGTACTACTGTGCAATGGTGATTAAAATATGTTCAATTCTAAATGGCTGCCCAGACATCATGCCTTATTTAAGTAGCTCTCCTGTGTGAAACACTCTTTATAACTTCAGCATGAATGGCTGATGTTAAACAGCTTTGGTAGGTCTACAGCTTTGGTGTCATCTAGAACAGGAGCCATGTTTCTACGCCAATTTTTCTCAGTGGACTTAAAGAATTTTAACAGCTTTCACAACAATTTTGAGGTCTCTCTTTCTTGTTGAACCTCGCCTTGTTTGGGGAAATCTCTCTTTGATGGCCTTGGAAGCTGGGACTGTAACATGAGGCTATTATGGACTCTGGGGTGTGGTTTTTAATCTGTTGGATCACCTTCTGAGGAAGTTGCGGTGCTGCTCATGCCGAGCCTCTGCAGTCATCCTCATGATGTTGTGGAACACCTCTCGGTCCAGGACCCAGGTCTTCACGTTGCTGGCCGCTGCAACAACAACAACAAGACAGTAGGAGGCAAGACAGGTTAGGAGGAAAGGGGGCGTGCTGCCAGAACTTGACCTCTGCCTCGCTGCTGGAGACCAGATTAACTTGCAGTGAACCAGTCACCAGGAAACAACAGCTGCTTCCAATAGTGTTCTTAGGAAGTGGTTACGTTTGATTGCAGGGTGTCAGGTCAAGGGAAGTCTACAGGACTGATTAACCACTGCCAAGATTAAGAAGTTACAATGGTTAAGATTTATTAATCAAAGTGGTTTGCCAACGGTGTGGTATTAATTAAGTGATCAGCTGAGACAACTGTAGATGGGGGCATTGTCATCTCGGAAGGGACCACTTCCTTTAGGGGACGTGGACTCAAATCATGCTAGAACATACATCTCAGCAAAATTGAGCCCCCAGACCCCCTCACAGTGGAGGGTCAAGCGTTCAGGTCTGTTCTTTTACCTTGGGGCATGGCCCCAACGATGACTTTCCACATCTCTTTAAACGGGTGCCTATCATTTTTAGACCACTGAACTCCCAGATGTAATGCAGGGAGTGACCCTACAATAAGAGATACTCCTCTAAATCACACAGATGAATGAGCCTCAACTATATTTACTAAAGTCTTTAACTATGGTGTATTGGCTTTGGAGCATTTGGACGAAACCCACACAGAGGAAAGGAGAACACACCACACTCCTCACAGACATTGACCCTGGGTGTGCGTTTTGAACCCATAACTGCAAGAGCCTGAAGCTGTGTGGCAGCTAAACTACCTGCAGCACCGGCCTGCCACACTGAACTCATCACAGAATATGTTTAAATTGTAGCTACTGTCTTATTAATAATTTTTCTCCTATTAGTACATCTTAAATAAATATCTTACTCGACACCAGAAATATTATTTTGAATGAACTCAAATATGATTATCTTGACTTGATGTGTCGGGGTTGACACGGCCAGAAGTTCATTTGTGCTCCGTGTTCTTCTCGGAGTTTATATTGCGGTTCATGAACAGGTTTCTTCTTAGAGCCACTCTATAAATACCTGACATCATCATGGTCATTTGATTGGAGAAAGTTCTTTGAGCCAAAACAAACTAAATTGCTGATTTATCCAAAACGTTGCACTGCAGAGAAACCAGGAGCGTACAAGGTGTTCCAGTATTTTCTCTTTGCCTTTATTTGATGGCTGCGGGCAGCAGTGTGTTTAAACGTCAGAGTGTGAAATGTCCTCCAAGTCTGAACTCACTGTGTTTACATAAGACACCAGTGTAGCCGGCGCTGTCCAAGCAGAATTCTGAGCTCAGGATAAACAATAGATCTACCATTTTACCTGAAGTGGGAGAATGATATGCACATTTCACTTTATCTCTGCTGGTGATTTCCTAGTCTAGTCACATTTTTAATATGTCTGATCTCATATTTAGAAGAAGGGAATGTTCCTTTAAGAATGTCTGCTCTTGCTATCACACAATTAATCTCCCGTTCTGAAGAGCTATGACACACTTTACCTTTCACTGATGCCGTCCTGGTGCAGTTGTATAAAATGGCCAGTTCACCAAAAGTTGTCCAGACTGTGATGGATGTGAGCAGTTTGGTGTTCTGATAGACTTCTAGGTTGCCATCTGTATAATAATAATAATAAATTAAAAACAGTCCAGGGTAGTCACTTTCCACTCACTGTGTGTGAGCTCTTGATGCTGAGTGGGAAATTCTTGTGGCTTGCACCCAGAATTGTAAATAAAAATCTCAATATGTTGCCCTTGCCTCTTTCAAAACAAATACCACTGTATGTTATTCATACAATTATACTTTATTTGCTTGTGCAAAATCTTAGATATCCTGGCAACACTCATACATCATACAACCACAAAACAAATTCAGCTATTAGTTAATCTAGACAGCTAGCGTAGCATGCTAATAAATAGCTAGGTGGTATCTATTAGCCTAACATTTTTAGTCAGTGGTCAGTTTTATCTTCTCCATTTTTAACCAGCACAAAATGGACACTAAATAAATTTTAGCCCTTTCAGCCAAAGGACATAAGCCAAACTAATGTAAGGTGTTTTGATAGAGAGCTACCAAAACCACCTGCTAACATTGGAGGGAGATTTCTCCATTATAAAAAGGATAAAAAGATGTTAAACCTTTTAGCCACAATGCTAGCCATCTGCCAGTCTTTCTGTTTTTTTTTTTTTCAAATCTCATCACACCAAGATACATAATTACAAGGGCTATGTGCTGTATATATGTAAAACTAAAGAAGAAAGTTATTTGGACACCTTGGCTGTGTCTGCTGAGAATCTGAGAGAAAAGAAAACTGTACATTTGAATTTTGCCAAACAGTTCCTTTTAACTAGCAACAAAAACAAGGGCAACTCATGGAATGTGTCATGGAAAATGCATTTGCACTACCTGCCAGTACAAACAGGTGGTTCCCTGGCTCTCCTTGCTTGATGACAAGTTCTCCCTGCTGGTAGGTCCTCTCATACATACACTCCACCATGTCTTTGATCTGCTGTCCCTCCAGCTTCTTCAGATAGCGGTTTTTATTCAGGGCATCTGTCAAGAGCTTCTTTACACTGTCAGATCACACATTCTTCAAAGTTACACCACTGACATTATTGTTAACTTTCTACACAAATATGTACAATAAAATATGAGATAAACTACATGAAGATGATTCTAAAAAAAAAACTGCCCTAAAAATAACATATTTTATAACATAAAAATAATTTCTGTGTTTCCTAAAAGGCTAAAAGCCCCTGAGGGATGTATGCACTAACAAGACCTCAGACTACTGTTTGCTTTAGAAGAGGTCATTGTAGCAGATTTAGTATAATATTCAGTAAATAAACTATCAGTCCAGAAGCTTATACACACTTTCTCTAATTGAGGAATACAGCTGCTTTACACATTCATCGCTGATGTAAACATTCACTCATTTATCATCTGTAACCACTTCAGTGTGATCCGTGTTGTTTTGGATCAAGAACACAGTCTGCACAGGGTGCCAATCCATTACAGGACATCACACGTTCACCCACACACACACACACTTATGGACAATTTTACAAACTCATCTAGTCAGACCAGTGGACATTATCACACAGCCAAATCATCTACCAACACTTTTTGGTGCCACAGAGACAGGAAGAACACCCACAACTCCTCACAGACGGTGACCCGATGCAAGGTTCAAACTAGGATCCCAGGGCCCTGGTGCTGTGTGGCAGTGACGCTACCTGAAACTCCACCATGCCAGGGAAATAGACACCATGCCCTATGGCAAACATGGGCTAGAAAGGGCCCTTGGGCCTCTTAGCACTGGCTGTGGAGCAGTAGAGCTGTGCTCTCTAAAGGAAAATGTCTTTTGGGATGTGTTGGAGTGGTGTTTATGGTCCAGAACTAATCACCCAACATGAGGACCTGACTCCCTCATGTTCATGGCTGAATGGAATCAGATCTGCACTGCATTGTAAAAACATCTTGAAGAAAGCCTTTTCAGAATTGTAGAAGCTTCTTCTGCATCAAAGCGGAGACAAAGAAGAAATGCTGGATGAGCTGGTGTCGGTAAACTTTGGATCATATAAAGTAGTTCTAATTGTCCTGGTTCAACACTGCAATAAATGATCAGACCTATACAAGCCTATAATTATGTAGCATTATGCTCAGTCTGTGTCTGATTGTTGGGTAAATTAAGGCAGCTGGGCAATCACTGCAGTTGTATTGTGCATTTGTGGTGAATATTTAACTTAATTATTCAAGACAACCTAATTAAAGTGCTCTTCAGGCTCTTTCTCTCAGTTATCAAGTGCACCAGTTGTTTTTTGTCTACACCAGCATGGAGAACAAATAATTAGTCTCCAAACGGTGTTTCATGAGCTGAACATTTGGCCAACATGAGTGACCTGCTGTAATGAGAGCTTCCCCACCACAGTCCCAGTAGAGATTAGCATCTGAATGGCACACATTAATTAGGCATGCATTAGGACCAAGGAGCAATCAGTTAACTACTGAATCAGTAACAAACATTCATTCATTTATTCATCGTCTGTAACCAATTTCACACACTCACCCTGTCACTCACACCTGTGGACAGTTTCACACACTCACCCTGTCACTCACACCTGTGCACAGTTTCACACACTCACCCTGTCACTCACACCTGTGGACAGTTTCACACACTCACCCTGTCACTCACACCTGTGGACAGTTTCACACACTCACCCTGTCACTCACACCTGTGCACAGTTTCACACACTCACCCTGTCACTCACACCTGTGCACAGTTTCACACACTCACACACTGACTACTGTCAGTGACCACCATTTTGACTACCACCGACTACAGTCAGAATCTGGGCTTCATTTATGTTTGAAGTTAACCCCTTCCTAAACTCTGAAGGCAAAATACAAACTGTGGGAGCAAGGTTCTAGGTAAGATTTGAGAATTTTGCTCATGAGATCCCCCTGCAGTTGCAGAATGTAAAAATTGATGGAATTTCCTTTTAACAACAGCATAACCTCAGTATTAGCATTGCAGCTGGATATATATTAATCACCATAGACCTTTTAGTGAAATATTTGACCAAAGGACTAACCTGGGCTCTTTCCACACTCGTGCACTCTCAAAGTAGAACTTGGGCATGGTGCTGGAGTCATAGGTCCTAGAGGAAGGTTCTGCAGAGACCCCAGCTTTAGCTCCTTTTCTCTTATTGAGGGTCTCGCGCAGCAGGCCACTGAGTCTCTGGCTGAACTTGGTCTTTGTTGGTGAAGACAAGAGCTCCACATCACCCTGATTTTTCAGAGCCTCCTGGAGCTTGCTGATCTGAAGGCACTTGTTCCTCAGAGTGTCCGAGATGTCAGCGATGGCTTGGTGCTGTTGGGCCAGCTGTTCTTCCAGCTGTTTGATCTGGAGCTGCTGAGAGGCCAGTTCTTCATCCTTCTTCTTCAGCTGGCTCTCCAGCTCCTCCACCTTCATCCTGAGGATCTGGGAACCGCCGTTTGACTCCGAGTTGACCTTGGATTTGGCCGATCCATTGACATGTATGAAGGGATTCAGTTTGACGGAGCCGTTTCCCATGTTGGTGAACTACAGGAGTAACAACAAAGAGGACAACATGTTAGTAATGAAAGTATGACATTAAACTATGCCTATTTGTTTGCAGTTTTTGTTATTGCTACATCCACTCAATAGCTAGGATCACAAGCTCAATACACTGGTCTGTACTTCATTAACACAGAAGGGTTTGTGTGTATAACTCTGTATCAACTGTTTTTTAGAAAATGCTGACCAGTGTATTAACATATGCACAACAGCTGTGCTGCTGTAGACGTACAATACCAAATTCTCCCTGTTCTTTCCAATGGCTACAGAAATGAGAGATGACATTAAAGCTGATGGTTATATGACAAGTATGATAGTGATAATTATGATACTCATGACAATGTCTGGGTGAGCTGTTGTTATTTATTAATATCAGATTCGGTGCTGGCATTTACACCACAAAATCTGTTTGATGACAAAGGTTAGGCGTCTCTTATCTGTTAATGAATCATCCCCCAAAATGTGAGAGAGACGGAGAGAGAGAGACAAAGAGAGACAGAGAGACACAGAGGCAAATACAGAGAGTGAGATTTAAATGAGACCGGGGGCCTGAAGTGATAGAGTGGATTGATCAATAATTCAGTAGCCCCCGAGTGGTGTTGAATGGCTCCGGTGGGTTCAGTGCTGCTCAGTGATGTCATTCTTTCTGGGAAGTCACTGGTGAAACACACACAACATTCACACCTATCAACCCCCCCTGGTCTCTTCCCCTCTAAATGAACATAAATGTGTGGCCACAACTTACTAAAGTGTGGGATAAGTATTCCTAAACCATGGACAGAACTGGATATAGTGTGGGAACCAGATCATTCATTTGTGACAGGTCATTTAGTAACGTGTGGGAACAAAATAGCAAAGTCATTCTTACGGCTTACTAAGATAAGGGCACAATTTATCACAGTTTTCTTAGGTCTATTTTGTTATATTTTACATTACTCATCTTATTCTCACTACTTAAAGGCAAACGTCTGCAATTGTGGGGAAATGCAGTTCTCTCGTTTGTTTACATTCAGAAGATCCTTGTATTTTAGAGTGGAATGGTGTGTTTGAGGAGAAAAAACATGACGTTTAACTTGTCTGTTTGAATTAGCACAGAAACTCATTCGTTACAGGAGTTGTTTATTTCTGTGGCACGTTTGGTCTGCGTTTACTTTCATGCAGTTAGCGCTCTGCTGAATTTAGAGTAGGTTGCATCTACAGCCAAAACTAGGTCAATATTACCCACCGATGAAGCAGGAATAGAGCAATGTCCTTATCGTTGTTCATGCTTTTCAATGTTTGGACGTCTTTAAAAACCTCCAGATGCCATTTCTCTGCCGTGAGCAGAGAGAGAGAAAAAGACAGACAGACACCGGGGCTTCAGAAACACATTATTTCCAGCAAACAAACGAACTGGAGAGCAGCAAAGAGTGAGGAAACATTCTCAGAATCATATAAAAAAGTACTTTTTGATTAAAACTGAATGTTGCCTTTAATAAAGTTGTAGAAATAATGTAATCATTTGGTTGCTGTACCTCTAAGTCGTAGCCCTCCACAGCACCAGGCCTCAATAGAAACTTCATTTCGCACTGGACCCACCCACTCAGAGACAAAAATGCTCAAGACACACAGTGTTTACTATAATGGACTTCTGACCGAACAAGAGAGCAATGCCCACACACTATTACACCATACACATCGAGGAAAGCACACGCATGTTAATTTCCATACATTGTGGGTACATTACATTCACTCACATTCATTTCAGAGAAACTCATTTTGACAATGACTACCACTAAACACACTTAACCCTACCCCTAACCCTTAAACTAGTACTAACCCTAAGCTTAGCCTAACACAAACCTTGACCAAAACCTCTTCAACCCTCACCTTAACCAGAAGCCTCCATAAAACCAGTCTTCATCTAAAACTGCAGTGATATAATTTGTGGGGATGAGCTTGTGAGCATATAAACAGATTTTGGTCCCCATAACTTAAGGGAAACATGGAATACACATACACACATACACACACACACAGTGAATATAGCTGTTGTTTGACGTGTGCTGAGGGATGTTTCAAAGTCAGTGTCTGTGGTACTGAATTCATCACAGTGTTGTAATATCCGCCATGACGTGAAACAAATGTAACATGACTGTGAACATGCTACAGCATCTGTCCAGAATTTGTAGACACTGCTTATGATAAAGTGAACTTGACTATGTTCAAGTGCTCACACAATGAAATGGGAGAAACAGCAGCGCCAGTTTCAGTTAGCCATGCTCAGTGCCAAGTGCCAGCCAGAGGGGTATACAGGCCTCCTGCATTGGGCAGTGGAGCAGTGCCCAAGAGCTCCATTCAATCTCTTTGGGGTGAGTTAGTGGTGATCCAGGGCTAATCATCCGACATCAGCAACTGCTCTTTTGGTTGTATGCAACCAAATCCTCACAGCAAGAATCCAAAGTCATCAGAAACAAAGGGAGTCAAACTCTGCATTTGTTTTGAACGCATTTGATTCCTGACTTCAGTTCATCACTGATACACACACTGAAATATTCCTGTAATAGCTGTACATTATTAATGATGGTGTGTGTGCGCATGGAGTGTGTAGAGAAGTCAGCTCTTGCCCGAGTGTAAAACACACTGCGGGACGTTGAGTTGTGTCTCTAACGAGAGCTGCACCTGTTTTATTTCCGGGATTCTACGGCTGCACTGAAGTTTTTCTCCGGACTCTAAACGCGTAAAAGACGTTCACTCACCTCTGCGCGTTCACGATGCCTCGCGGAGCTTCATCTGAGAGAGACGAGAATCAGAGAGTCCGCGTGATGTTGCTTGTGAATGAAGGGCATCAGCCACACGCCCGGGCGCGCGCGCAGATACACAGACACACTGCTCGAGTCACTTCACGTCACTCACACAACAACTGACCCGCCCGCGAGCTGCTGCTGGAACTGAGCCAACATCGAGCTCTGTAAACCAATCAGGAGAACGATGATCAGGATGAGGATGATGACAATAATGAAGATGATGATGTCAGTTAATGGAAATGATGATGATGATGGGAGTGGTTGTAGAACTGATAATGATGAAGATAACAGTGGTTGTACTGATGAAGATGATGAGGATGATGATGATGATGATGATAATGTAAATCCATTCCATGAAGCTCTCCATGCACTGTCCTTGAGCTACTTTGAAGGCCAAGTGAAGTTTGGAAGTTTGCAGTGATTGACTCTGCGAACAATGCCCCTCAGAATCTGCTGACCCACCTTTGTAATTTTACGTGGCCTACCACTTCATGGCCGAGTTGCTGTCGTTCCCAGTCCCTTCCACTTTGTTACCACTGACAGTTGACTGTGGAATATTTAGTATCAAGGACATTTCACAACTGGACTTGTTGCACAGGTGGCATCCTGGTACAACTCTGGAATTCACTGAGCTCCTGAGAGCGACTCTTTCTTTCACAAACCTTTGTGAAAGCAGTCTGCATGCCTAGGGGCTTGGCTTTATACACATTTGGCCAGGGAAGTGATTGGAGCACCTGAATTCAATCATTTGGATGGCAATATAGTGTATTATCACTACTTTGTATTATATACTCTCTATGTCTGTTGTGGTTTGTTGTTTTCCCTGGCCTCGAGATAATTTCTCTCCTTACATTTTACCTTCATTGATGGTCACAGGAGTATTGTTCGTGATAGTGACAGTGCTGATGATGATGATGGTGATAAATATGATAAGGAGGAGAAGGACAATGAAGATGATGCCATAAAGCACACAAACAATTCTCACCTCTTTTGTTATTACCCAGTCCCACATTATTTTCACAAAGACACTCAAGCTTTGGAATTTCTTTTAAAATAATAATGTTATAAATATCTTTCTGATTATTATAAAGATGATGTGCCATAACCATGGTGCACTGCAGCACTCAGGCTTTACATCGCTGCTGTATCAGGGCCTTATATAATCTCCAAAGTGTTCAATACACACACAGCCATTTGTGGACACACTCCCTTCAGAGGATTTTTTCAAAGCCTGAGACTCATCACTGCATTAAGCTCCAATCCTTTCCGACTGAAATCTGTCTAGAGACGCATTTAATGTCCATTTCTGCTTCGCTGAGCAGTCTGTTCAAACCACAAATCAGCCTTAAAGAGGAAGCGATGGGAATGGACATCGTGGCCATTTTGCAGGTCATTCGCAGCATTATTTCCGCCATTGATCTCAAAGCTGTTTGGATTGATCTGTATGTATTAAAGCTGGACAGTAGCCAGTGTGTTACATCAGCAGAGCTACAGCTTCAGGCTATAGAACTATCCCAGAATACACATCTATGCTTCACAAAGAGAACATACAGTGGCAAAGTTATAAAATCAACATGCACTCTATACATTATCCATAAGTATATAACCACCTCTTTGTTTCTACACTCACTGTCCATTCTCTCAGCTCCACTGACCACACAGGTATGATGTGGGCGGTGGATCATTCTCAGTGCTGCAGTCACACTAACGTGGTGGCGGTGTGTTAGTGTGTGTTGGGCTGGTAAGAGTGGATCAGACACAGCAGTGCTGCTAGGGTTTTTTTAAAACCTGAGTGTCACTGCTGGACTGAGCAACCAGTGAACACTGACGCAAGACTTGAGAAAAACCAACACAAACTGTGCAACAACAGATCAACTACTGCCTCTGACTTTACTTCTACAAGCTGGACCCACAAGGTAGGCGTGTCTAAGAGACTGGACATTCATTCATTATCTGTAACCCTTATCCAGTTCAGGGTCATGGTGGGTCCAGAGCCTACCTGGAATCATTGGGCGCAAGGCGAGAATACACCCTGGAGGGGGCGCCAGTCCTTCACAGGGCAACACACCTTCACTCACACCTACGGACACTTTTGAGTCGCCAATCCACCTACCAACGTGTGTTTTTGGACTGTGGGAGGAAACCGGAGGAAACCCACGCAGACACAGGGAGAACACACCACACTCCTCACAGACAGTCACCCGGAGGAAACCCACACAGACACAGGGAGAACACACCACACTCCTCACAGACCGTCACCCGGAGGAAACCCACGCAGACACAGGGAGAACACACCACACTCCTCACAGACAGTCACCCGGAGCAGGAATCGAACCCACAACCTCCAGGTCCCTGGAGCTGTGTGACTGCGACACTAACCTGCTGCGCCACCGTGCCGCCCAGAGACTGGACAGTGAGTGTTAAATAAATAAATACATAAATAAAAAAAATAAAATAAATAAATAATAATAAAATAAATAAATAAAATAAAATAATAATTTAAAAAAGTATATATATATATATATATATATGTGTGTGTGTGTGTGTGTGTGTGTGTGCTGATTTTGAACCACAAACACCATTCCAACTCATCCCAAAAAGTATTGGATGGCACTCCACCACTCCAAAGTTTACACCTCTCCAGCCACAGCTTTTGAGGATGCTCTAGCATGTCCTGTATCATTTCATGCTGTATTATTTTATTATTTTCCTCCAGAAGCTCAATGATAAAGGTTGTCAAAACTGTATCATAAAAAGAGTCAGTTGACTGGTGAAAATTGCCACTAGATGGAGCCATAGCCTCGAATGTCTCCAGCTGGGTGTTTTGCAGTAAATTTACATTTCAGAAGGTACACCATTAAAGTGAGATACAGAATATAGCCAACAGAGTTAAAAAACAGTGAGTAGTGCCCCGTACCCTGCAGTCTACCGCTGTCCAACACTGTAGTGACGTCAAAAACTGAGCGGATATCCAGTGCAGTTAAATATCCCACAGTGCACTGCAAACAGTAGTGTACCACCAGTGTGCCCTAGTGGACAGTGTATAAACTGCACTCCATTGTTCGGTTTGAAGATTGAAGGACAGTTTCTCAGAGGAGGTTCACTACATTTATATTTACTAAGCAGTATATACCAGTGATAAACAATACATGTATTTGGAGAGTACAGTTTACAATTTGTCTTCTTTATCTGGGACTGTAACTTAAGTTCCCGCCATTTACACATTGCTCTGTGGCATTCAGTTATTTATATTTATTTGTTTGTTTGATTAGGGCGGCACGGTGGCGCAGCAGGTAGGTGTCGCAGTCGCACAGCTCCAGAGGCCTGGAGGTTGTGGGTTTGATTCCCACTCCGGGTGACTGTCTGTGAGGAGTGTGGTGTGTTCTCCCTGTGTCTGCGTGGGTTTCCTCCGGGTGACGGTCTGTGAGGAGTGTGGTGTGTTCTCCCTGTGTCTGCGTGGGTTTCCTCCGGGTGACTGTCTGTGAGGAGTGTGGTGTGTTCTCCCTGTGTCTGCGTGGGTTTCCTCCGGGTGACTGTCTGTGAGGAGTGTGGTGTGTTCTCCCTGTGTCTGCGTGGGTTTCCTCCGGGTGACTGTCTGTGAGGAGTGTGGTGTCTTCTCCCTGTGTCTGCATGGGTTTCCTCCCACAGTCCAAAATCACACGTTGGTAGGTGGATTGGCTACTCAAAAGTGTCCGTGTGTGAGTGTGTGTAGCCCTGTGAAGGACTGGTGCCCCCTCCAGGGTGTATTCCCGCCTTGCGCCCAATGATTCCAGGTAGGCTCTGGACCCACCGCGACCGTGAACTGGATAAGGGTTACAGATAATGAATGAATGAATGAATGTTTGTTTGATTATTGTGTGTGTGAAATTATTCTTTTATTATTATTATTATTATGATTTTTTCCCACTTTTAAAAGACTTTTTCTTTTGTGGACACCATATCCATTCCCAATATTTAGAAAGGACACTCTTATTTTCCGCAGATTACATACACGCCGCTTTTTAAAAATGCACACAAATGATATACAGTAAGCTACCGTATTTCTCTCACTGCTAACTACTAGAACGGGGATAACGTATAAAATGCAGCCAAATAAAATGTAATTGAATTAGGTGCTAAGAATCCTGCACAGAAATAACTAAAGCTGTATCTCGAACAGTTATATTAGTAAAACTCTCCTTTAGTGTCCAAGAATGACTGAAAAAATACTCTCACCATTTTTCCCCTCAGACTGAAGGCCGTGAAGAGCTTTAATTGATTTCACCTGAACTCCGAACATCTCCATTTAACACAGATGTTATTCTCATTTTCAGGCAATAGGTGGCGCCAAGAGCAAACCCATCAAACCGGAAACCTACTGCAATGTGCTGAGGGAAGCTCTCCGTCTCAGGAGTTGATGCTGGTGTTGAGTTAATTTTTCAGCGTCAGTAAAACGGTAGAAAATAAATTCATCTGGAAACTGACGATCGAGAACTGATTTTATTAACATTTATTTAACCGGGTTAGCCTCATTGATATCACTGATCTCGTTTACAAGGGAGACCTGGCCAAACAATGGCAGAAACACAGAATTACAGCAAATAATACACACAAAAACATATTCAGATAAATACATCTTGTGTAAAACATCTACACAAGAACAATCTGGACCCAATGGACTTCACCATAGCCTGTAGAAATAGCACAAAGTTTTCAATCTTAAGTTCGTTTTTGTAAATTGTCTTAAGTAGTAGCCTCAGTTTCAGCATCCATTCTTTTGTGCTTGTTTCTTCTTGCTTTGGGCCTATTTCCTTTTTCTCAGTGCAGGGATTCTGACAGCTCCACATCATTTCATTCATTCATTCATTCATTGTCTGTAACCCTTATCCAGTTCAGGGTCGCAGTGGGTCCGGAGTCTACCTGGAATCATTGGGCACAAAGCAGGAATACACCCTGGAGGGGGCGCCAGTCCTTCACAGGGCAACACAGACACACACATTCACTCACACACTCACACCTATGGACACTTTTTAGTTGGCAGTCCACCTACCAACGTGTGTTTTTGGAGCGTGGGAGGAAACTGGAGCACCCGGAGGAAACCCACACAGACACAGGGAGAATACACACTTCTCACAGACAGTCATCCGGAGGCAACCCACGCAGACACAGGGAGAACACACCACACTTCTCACAGACAGTCACCCGGAGGAAACCCATGCAGACACAGAGAGAACACACCACACTTCTCACAGACAGTCATCCGGAGGAAACCCACGCAGACACAGGGAGAACACACCACACTTCTCACAGACAGTCATCTGGAGGAAACCCACGCAGACACAGGGAGAACACACCACACTTCTCACAGTCACCCGGAGGAAACCCACACAGACACAGGGTGAACACCACATCATGTCTGATCCAGAGTTTTAACATGGCTTCTCATAGTTGATATTGCTGTTGATTTATTGAGCTCTGAATCTAAAGTGGAGTTTAGTTTTCTCCTGTCTCTGTACTGTTTAATGTTACCTCTGAAAGCTTTAAATGGTGTTTATCTGATGGTGACAGGCTCAAAGTTTTTGTCTTTCTTTGCAGTTAAATTCTTTTAAATGCAACCTCTTTAATAATGTCTTATACACAACAGCTGTTTTGACAGGAAAACTGAAACAAAGGGTTGTCTCTGATTTTGCACAGTTCTGTAATTTTCTGTGGGCTGTGCATCTCCTAAATCAGTTCCTAAAAAGCAGATGCATGTTGTGTTTGTAAACGCGTTACTGCACTTTACTTTTATGATACCTTTTAATCATAGTTCGGTCGCTATGGAAGGTCCAGCTTTGCAAAGTATCCTGTTATTGTTAAGATTCACATCGTGCATGACCCTTAAAACAAACCCAGGCAGTAATCACACACAGAAGCTGCATATTTACACAAGTGTTCTTTTATTGAAGTATGTTTTTATCCTAGGCCACAACTATTTCAGAGGCTCTCTAACCCATCAGAACAGTCAAAATACATAGTAGTGTACACGGGGGAGAGAAAAGACACTGGGTATTTACATCGCAAACCACAGTATGTTTGTGTGGAAAACTTTGTCTAAGCAAAAAGAACTAACAGGGAGAACTAGACGTCGAGCGTCTTCATTAACTTCATATTTTGTGGTAGTATCATAATAATTAGCCTCATACTAAGCTTTATAAATATAAAATATTAGTTTAGGGCAAGATCTGGCAACTATAAAATATTTTATGTAACAAGTACAAAATAATATACAACAAAAGTATAATAAAATATTTAAAAATGAGCAAATACCTTAAAGAAAATGACAAAGGTTTATGTATAATAATAACAACAATAACAATATTAATAATAATAGTAAACCTTTGTACTGATGCAGGATCTTGAATTCTAGATATGGAGAACCTTCATGTTTTTGTGTACCATGCCCTTTTCCACACTAATGTCCACTTAGCCATGACTTCATTCTTTCTTTACCCACCAGGGGGAGACAAACATCGTTGTAAATGCTAGCTTGAGTGGACAGTAAAATTAAACAGGGCAGTAATGTGTTCCATTTCAAACCGTTACAGTACGCACTGCACAGAGTGGAAAATAACATTTCTGTATTAACACTGCTTACAATTAATGTGGGACCTTCAGCAGCCCATAGGAGTATAATAAGATCTGAAGGGAAGAACGACAGACAAAAGAAAACCATGTCACGAAAACGTGTCGAAATATCACAAAACAGGTGATAACACAACAGTCGTTATTATCAGATGCACCCAGTGCATTCAGCAGATCTCCAAGATCTTCTCTCGTCCACTCTCTACGCTCACACGCACACGTAAGAGAAACTTATCACATACAACCCGTACGTATAAAAACAACAGCAACAAATACAACCGAAAAAATAGGGACAAAATAGATCTATACTTAAATTAATGCTGTACAGTTCAGTACTGGAGGCCAGTACACAATGCTGGTTTTAATATTCCTTATTTCAGCTCGTCTCACAGAGTCCGCCAACCAGCAGCGAACCCGTGCTGTCTAAAAAAAGGAGAAAAAAAACAGGGTCCGAAAAGGTCAGGAATCATGAAACCGCTTTGGCCGAGCATCGACCACACTGAGGCTCTTTCTCTCCGCTCCAAACAAGTCTGTTTTTGTTGTTTTAGAGAAAATAAAGGGTACAAAGTCTTTACAAAGAGATGAAAAAACTGTTCTGAAATATCCAGTATATATCGGGAAGAAGGTCATCGTCTCGTAAAAATAGGAAACAATCATTTCCAGCAAAGTAGAGATTGTCGTTTCCCTTGAAAAACAGGGATACTTCTCACTTTCCGAGCGGACAAAACGGGTCACAGCTGGCTTTCCAGAAGCTTCACTTCACACACCTGGGCTTCTTTAGAGAAACTATGTCCTGTTCAGCAAAGAAGACCTGCAAGAGAGCAGATTTGCAGCTATTAGAGCCAAGGAAAAACAGTAGGTAACACCAATGAGCAAAAAGGTGAGCAGATACTCAGATACTGAAAGCCTGTGCTAGCATTTCTCCTGCGGTGTTGCTATCAGTGTGTGAAGAGTGGGAGCATTGACAATCCAACACAATGGGCAGCACTTTGAACACATTTTATAAGTGGTCAGAAACTTGTAAATAACTCATGAAAGAATAAAGTTACATTAAAACCAAGCACACCGTTGTTTTTCTTATGAAATTCCCAAGAAGTTTGACGTGTCACATGACCCTCTTCCCATTTGAAAAAACAAAAGTTGGATCCAGAATGGCCGACTTCAAAATGGCCGCCATGGTCACCACCCATCTTGAAAAGTATATCACCAACCATTCCCATTTTATTAAGGTGTATCCATATAAATGGCCCACCCTGTACACAAGAGCGTGGAGAAATAAGAGCACTGCGTAAAAACAGAAAACGAGAACGAGAAGAAAGAACTGAACGAAAAAAGGGGAAGAATATGTCATCTTTAAATACGGCTACAGTTATTTCCAACCTGATCTACACTACACTAGAGTACCACAAGTGTAGGACACTGAGAGCGGCCACATATAAAAGCGGCTGAATTCTTTAATCACGAGGGATGTCTGGACACTTTGTACACCATATGGCCAAACATTTATGAACACCTGCTTATCCAGCAGTTCTCCTCCCAACTCCTCCCAGAGGCATTGGATGAGGCTCCATCACTGCAGAAAAGCAGTTCCACTGCTACACAGGGCTTTGTACCCCTCTAGACGGTGCTTTCTTAGCATAGTGAGCTTAGGCTTTGACCAATAATCTGATCTGCTTTTTCCGGACTCTTTTCTGCGCTGGCCAGCAGAGGGTTAATTTCCTTTTGGCTGTACTGGACACGTTCTGCTGACCCACACAGAATCTGGTGAAGTGACAGATCCTGTCGCAGTGGGGAAAACGCCTTTCTCTATCATCATCTCTCTCTCTTGCTCCCCCTACCCCTCCCTGTCCTCTCCCTCTGGGCTGGACGGCTGTAGGGAAACGTGACTAAGCGGATGGCCAAGTGGACCAGGCCCTCGCCAGACTCTGAGGGTGGGTTGTGTTTGGTCATCTACTGCTAATATTATCACACTCTCTCTTCTCAGTACGGTAGCGGAGCCTTCTGTTTGTTCTCCAGGTTTATGGTCCAATGTGATGTTTTGCTGCTTTTATTAAAAGAGCTAAAATATGTGGACACCTCCTCATCCAATGTAATATGTGACGGTTTCTACTCTAGTGTGACACTTGATTTTGGAACATTGTTGTCAGACTTGATGGCATACAGACACATGAGGACCAGTGCGGTCAAGTATCGGTGGTGGACGATTACTTCTAGATCACAAAATCCACTTCAAGCCCTACTTAAACTATTGGATGGAGCTCTACCACTTTAAAGTATGTAACACACGGCACATGGCACTGAACCTCCCATTCATTTCAATGGCTATGTACATTTGGACATAAATATTCATATAAACACACGTTGGTAGGTGGATTGGCGACTCAAAAGTGTCCGTAGGTGTGAGTGAATGTGTGAGAGAATGTGTGAGTGTGTGTCGCCCTATGAAGGACTGGCGTCCCCTTCAGGGTGTGTTCCCGCCTTGCGCCCAATGATTCCAGGTAGGCTCTGGACCCACCGTGACCCTGAACTGGATAAGGGTTACAGATAATGAATGAATGAATGACAGAGCTAAAGTTAAGGCACATTTCTTCACAGTCATCAGGCCAATCACAACACAGAGCTTTATTTTCTACATCCATCCGAGAAACACGAGGGCAAATTGTGTTAAACCCTCTAAAGCTCATTAAAAACGCCACTGGCTTCCTCCCAGTTCCTACATCAGCAAATCTTTCAGCTGAGTGACACAAAATCCAAAAGCAGCCTATTGCTCCTGTTCCACAGCACAGACCCAGACACAGACTGTATTACAGTCCACACACCAGTCTGACCCAGATACCACACCAAAGCTGTCAGTCACCAGCAGCTGTACAGCTGTGACGAATGAGCTCTCACGCACACACACCCACTCAAACACACCTGAGAGATTTCCATCTGTCCTTCTCCATGTTGTTCTCCGGTCCCTCGCTCTCGTAGGACGCCAGATACAGAGCTGTAGGAGATGAGAGTGAGAGAGAGAGAGAGATGAGGATGTGTCACCAGCCGCTTCACTCAAGTCCGTGTTTTGTTTTTGACTCATTTCTGTCTCTGCTTTCTCACGTCGGGGAATTCTTCACACTCGGGGAGAAGATCACTGATCTGAGATCAGTCCACGCGCATGTCTACAGGCACTGGGTTCTCAAGTTACTCATCCAGTCTCAGGTTTATGTGATGAGGAATGTCATGTTGTGTCCTGAGGGTAATGTGTGTGTGTGTGTGTGTGTGTGTGTGTGTGTGTGTGTGTGTGTGTGTGTGAGGGAGGGGCGGGTTGTGATTTACACACACTAAAGAAGTTTGTTGGCAGCAGGTGAAAGGAGTTCTACTACTAGAGTCATGACGGTCAGGTGAGAAAACACGGGCTCATGATGTTTCAGAAGCTCACTGGCCGTATGGAATAAAGGAAGACTGGTCAGTGGTCAGTTAGACAGTGCTCATTAAAAAACACCTGATTGGTAAAGCTTTCATGCATGGAGCTTGATATTAGATCAAGGCAAATTTGCTAAAGTGGGGTCCTGTGGTAATGATCAACTAATGTAACTCTATGCAGCAAGTAAAGGACACGTCTACAGTGGCTATACTGGCTCATTAGCGATGTGGCTTTTTAGCTGCTGATTAAATGGAGGCACAGCTCAATCTTAAGAATCAAACATTACTCACTGTCGCCCTCTAAAGGTGTTACAGCGCCATTTGGAATATGCTTTTTGTGTATATTTTTCTTTGTTTACTTGCACTTACCGTCCTCACTGAAGACAGGGGCGGTCAGGAGGTACTGCAGGATTTTGCGATCCCTCTCAAAGGGGCACTCCACCTTCTTCCAGGTCATGAATTCGCTCACCTGTTTGGCCAGCTCCCAGAATTTCTGTAGAGGCGGAGGGGGTCAGATCAGTTCCTTTTCCATTATTTTGCAGAAACTAAACTCAGAAATCCCAATCACAGCATTTAGAACTTCCCTATTCTGTAATGCTTTCTTGCAATTGCCTGTTTTGGCCTAAACGAGCAGTGGCCGTTGCTATGAGGAATCAGGGGTTTTTTTTATCTGTGCTGTTGTGCAATGTTTAAAATGGGTATTTTCCTTCCACTTTTATGTTAAAGGACAAAAAAGGAAATGATAAAAACAGAAGTACCTCAAAATTGACGTGTCCGCTCGGCAGCCGATTGGAGCATCCTTCGTTGAGGAAGTAAATGTCCTTGATTAAGAGGCTGAAGAAAGGAATGACAATCTGGAAGAGAAAAAGACTCCAGTTAAGTCAGTGAGTCATGGCTGTTTTTGAGGGAACTGTACTCGTTACTAGGCACATGCACAAACATTCAGGCAGGGTTTTGTTTCTCCCTGTGTCTGTGTGGGTTTCCTCCGGGTGACTGTCTGTGAGGAGTGTGGTGTGTTCTCCCTGTGTCCGCGTGGGTTTCCTCCGGGTGACTGTCTGTGAGGAGTGTGGTGTGTTCTCCCTGTGTCTGCGTGGGTTTCCACCGGGCGACTGTCTGTGAGGAGTGTGGTGTGTTCTCCCTGTTTCTGCGTGGGTTTCCATTGAATAAAAAGTTATTAGTATAAAAATATTTGTTTTCCTACAACAGCAAATATTTGTAGATGGACAACCAGAGAGAAGTAGTGATTTCTTTCGGATCAAAATAAGCTCTGGAGTCACACCAGACAGGTGAGATTTACAGTCGGGTTTATTTAACCTCTATACACCTGTTTAAAATAGTCACAACAGGATCTACCACATAAGCATGAAACTCTGTGATTGACAGGAGGAGGAGCTGTCACTCACACACAATTGTGACACACACAACTCAGCTGTCACGCAAACACCTGAGCTAGGTCCTCTGACCGAGCAAAGAAAACAAAAAAACTTCCTAAATATAGAGAGGCTCTGACGCCTGAGCATTTAGAACAGAAAAAACTACAGCCGCCCTGCGGTGAAGAACCTGTCAAAATTAAAAAAAAAAAAGAAAAACAAACAAAAAAAAAAAACAAACAAACCCATAGTGTGTTAAAAAAAACAAAAAAAAAACCAACAACGCTAGTTTTAAAAGAAACAATAACTTTCGCCAACAATCACAAAAAACAGTTAGTGTTTTTAAAACATCAAACACAAATGGAACTTTGAAAAGAAATGATCGCTTGAGGCAGGTCAGTAATTATAAGTATGAAATGAATATTAATTTTATATAAAAAAAAAACCTTCAGTCATAAAATAAAGTGACTAAGAGTTACTAAGAGAACTTTTAAATTACAAGACAATTACTAAAACAATAACCACAATGGTTGTGATTTGAGTTGTTTATTGAGCAAAACCTGGTCATGGGACAAAAAAAAGGACTTATTTTTGGTCCAGTGTGTCCCTGGAGAGACAGTTCAAACCAAAACCAAAACACAGCTCACTTGGGGCAAAACCAAGTTCCTGAAGCGAAGAGGAAAGAAATAACTAGACGATGTTGGGAGAACTCTGTCAACAAACGCCCCCACACCCAGTGCGCTGAGATGGATTCCTAAGTTGGGAACATTCCTAACTCGGGAACATTGCGTCTCCTGACCCTGAAAAGTCAGAGAAAGTCTTCCCAGTGCTTCTTTACAGGAAGACAGTGTCTGGTCTCAGTGTGTTAAGGCATGACAGTCCAACAGTCACCACCTAAGGCATTACATGCTCTTGAACCCCCAGTTGTTGCTGTCCGTACAAAATAATACATCTCAAAAAAGGAGGTTTGTCATCAAACCGTACCACAATGTAAATGGTAGCTGTCGTGTTAAAATGAAGAAGGAAACACAAATGGTGAGTAGCTGTACGTCTAGCGCTGCCTGAGGCCTGTGTGTGATGTGTTTAAGTGAAACCGAAGCATCATGGTGGGACAAATATGTTCATCATTTGTGAAGCCCTTTGGTTTTTAACATGCTATATAAATCATTCTGAACAAGCCGGTCTGCTATGTTGAGTGGTTCTGCTAGAGGCCAGATAACAGAGGCAGGTCACTCTCGGACAGGGAACGTAGGAACATTCAGGGAGTCTGGCCATTTGCCATGTTTCTCCAAAAGAGAACAGAACATATTTTGCGGAGGAAGCAGCACGTCCCCTCTGACGTCTCGCCCACCAAAGCCTGACCCATTTAAGGCCTGGACTGTCCACTCCTTTGCCTCAGAAACCTCGTTACATAACCCCCCTTTTTTGCCCAAAGTTGACAGCAGACAAAGTTCTTGATGCACTGATAACCACGGGGCCCCTCCGAGGGCAGACTTCTCTCTGTGTCTGCGCTCCCACCAGAGTCGTCGTTTTCCAGCTGGTTGAAAGAGCAGAGGGGTGATATGATCTCCCCCTCTGTGTCACTGTAATCAGCTCTTATCTCTTAAGAAGTGATCTTTTTTACTGGTTGGACACTTCCCAGTGCCCAGTGTGGCATCTAACACTTCAAAAGCTGTTTTGAGAAATGCGTTCAAAACAGGGCTAAATGGAGAATGCACTTACGTAAATAAGTTCGTGCCAAGGCTCGGTGTAAGATAAACATAGTGAGAAATGCTTAAAGAAACAAGAAAAACCTGCGCAGTGAGTACATTTTGGACTTTGAGTGCTTTGAGACATACCTTCTCTCTGCTGCTGTGAGCCGTAATAGATCTCTGTGTGGCTCCACGCAGTGCCGTTCTGTAGTTGTAGAAGTTGCTGGAAGGGTCCATCTGGTGCTAAAGAGAGAATAGAAGATATGGATTTAATCCTCCGGAGGGATCTTCATAAACCTACTTCCAACAGATGTTCCCGTCAACGTCTCCTCATCAAAAAAGCTTACGTTACGGTCCCAAGCGCTGATTCAACCAAAAAGGCAGAGCAGAGCCCCTCGTAGGGACATTGTTTCATGGGAACTGAGAAATATGATCCTATATCAAGAGATATGTCCCCAGGACTAGGCATTTCAAGTCACCTTCATCAGATATCAATCTGACACGCCTTGCTTTAACAGCAGATAGACCGTGAAATTGGGTACAGGGTCATGTCAAGACCTCCATAAAGCTAGGGGAGGGGACCTCAGTGTGAAACAAAAACACCCAAAGAAATTCAGCTTCCTCTGAAGATTTGTGGGCAACACCTGCAGCTTTGACTCTCGAGGTTTTGGCCAGGGAAAGTCCTTTAATCTCAGAGCCGTCAGATCTCAGAACGCGTGGAGAACTGATTTTTTTACTGTCTACTATCCACTAGAGTCATGTGATCTGAGAGGAGAGGAAGCATAAGGCTACCCCTGCATTTCCACATCAAAATGCCATAAACCCCAAAGACTGAGGAGGAACCTTGTGGTTGCAGTGGGAATGAAAAGGGGGAGGGGACGGAGGTTTACTTTTCCCTAGTCAATTATCCTGCTCATTGGCTTTGCCGGTCTAAAGGAGTTAGATTAGAGCGGTTCTAGACAGTAAATACACAGTGTCTGGGTAGAATCAAATTCAAAGCCTTAAATGACTTTCATGACCTTTCATGACTTTCAAGCCTGGCCAGGCTGTTTTATAAACACATACGAGCCCACTCAAAGGCTGGATTACTGTATTCGAGAACGATGATGGCACTAGAGCGGTAATTCCAGCCCACGGAAGGTTTATTTGGAACGAATGGGTCCCCATATTGTCGGGGGCTGAGCGAGCGTGCAAACGTGAGTCACTGGAATAATGGCCAACTTGCACAGCATTGGTTCTGTGTGTTTGAAGTGCTGTTGCACCACATCTTCTGCGGTTTGCCATTGTTGTTTTTCCCACTCCTATTATCCCAAAAGCTCCTACACATTTTAATCTCACTCATTTAATGACTCACATCCACCCACCAGAACATGACATGAGCAACAACAAATGGGAAAATGTGGCCATGTAGTGAGAGAGTGTTTCATCATCATCATCACTTTTATGTAATATCGAAAATACTTTCCCAGGGACGCTTTAGAATCAGGAGGTAAACAAGTAACGAGCACATGGCTAGCAGTGGCCCACTGGGAGAACACACAGGACGAGAGCGGAGTGGTGTAACAAGAATATTATCAATGGATGTACGAGTTTCTACATCTTGTAAGATAAGGCATGCAATATTCTGAGACTGAAATGTGAATATCAACATTAGTGTGTTGTGTCAAAGCAAGCTCAAAGACATATGCACATACACACCTCCAAAATATCAAACTTGGCTGTTTTGACCTTGCCCCAGGTCTTCTTTAGCCGGGAGACTGGACTCATGTTCATGCCAGCTGTAAAGGAAAAACACAGACAGGTCAGAAAGGGACAATGACCAACTCCCATTTCCTGCCACAGCTGCAGTTTCTCAGGGGCTTGGCTCCATAACAATAGCATTAGTGGCTGCATCACTTCTCTCCAACAGTATGGTTAGCATATGGCATTGAGGCTCGCTATAGCCGGGTGGGGTCAGCAGCAGAGAAGCAATGAGGTCACTGCACCGGTCAGTGTATCAGATCAAACTCTCTTTACAGCACTGATCCCTCCAGTGATGACTGAAACAAGAATCATTCAGTTGTCTTTATCTGATGGCTGAGAGACTGTGGACGTGGATAAGCTGCTGTTTGTGGATTCTCTTGTCGCAGTTATATGGGGCGGGTTTAGTTTTCAGGTTTCTCTTCAGGGTGTGGTGGACAGTCGTGTGCAATAAAGTAAAACTGTTCACAACAACACAGGCTTGATATGACGAATGTGGAAGGCCCTTCCGCTTACGACATTTTCCCCTAACCCCTAACTATTTAAGGTGGAATTCTGTAGTTCCACCTTAAGCCCCGGTTCTCTGGGTCCCCAAGGCAGGTGGGTACCCGGGCTTGGGGTCCCCTAGGACGGGTTAAGTTTCACGAGGTCCCCAGGCTTCATAGAAACCCATTGTATAACGAATGTGGAAGGCCCTTCCACTAACGACATACTTTCCCCCTAATCCCTAACTATTTAAGGGGGAATTCCGTAGTTCCACCTTAAGCCCCGGGACTAGCATCAAACTGTGCTTGTGTTATTTAAAGGAGACACAGTCCTGGGGTCTTAACTCAACGTACGTGATGTGATTTGGTCAAAATACCACATGGATCAAACATTACAGAAACATTCTACCCGTCCCCCAGTCCTGTTCCGAATGGCCAGTTTCAACGACTGTTCCTTTAAGTGATAATGAGCTGCTTTCCACCCTACCCCGAGTGCACAGCAGTGAGGAACGAGGAGCAGGCTTATAGCGGTTTTTGTTTTCTCCATTTTTACTCAGCGCTATTATTTCTTCGCTCTTATCAACCTCGCCTTTGCGCTGTGATTGGAGAGACTCAGACGAGAGGGCGGGACAATTCTAAAGTCTCGGATCTTCATGTAAAGAGCAGTACCAAATCAGAACCACTAATTTTATGTTGTGTTTTTCAGATTTAGACTGCCCATAAAAACCGACTGGGTACTGTTGTTTTAAAATGTGTGGGTTGGTAGGCTTCAGATACACGTTTCCTTTAAAATTACATTTATTTGGGTAAATTGTTATTTATCAGGGTCATTTCTCAGAGGATATATATTTTTCTCAAGAATGAAGTTGAAGAATTGCGTCAGAAATATTATATTCCCCGCTGTTTATTTAAAATATCAGCATTGTCTCTTTGTCTTCCCAAAAACAACACACAAACAACAGCAGTGATAGCATCCCACACAAAGGGCTGCTGATACCATTCATAAACAGATAGAGAGTCTGTACAAAAGAACGCCGCTTCAGAGCCGACAGGTGTAAGGGTCAGATGACTTCTGAGACACCACTATCAGTGACAATAGCGAGAATGATGTTCCAGCCTCAGACACGTGCTCCTTCTCTCCCCATTCACCCGAACAATGTCCCTGCGCCCAAACAAACGTGGCCTGGTGGTTCTCAGCCTTTTCCCATGACTTGTTTGTTCTCCTAAGGCAACTCTAATAAGTGCCCTGGATCTCCAGGGAGAGGGGCTTGTGTAACAGCCCCAGTCTGTTGGGCTTTTTCGCCTCCAGGGATTGACCAGGAAAGGGACAGCTGGTTCCACCCCTCCTCTCTTTCTTTCTCTCTCTCTACTCAGGCTAGCTCTCTCTTTCTCTCATCTATCGAGCTGGTCAACTCTGACCATCTGCCTGCAGGCGGCAGCTCCTTCGCTCCGGTGCAGCTGCCATCTCCCCTGACTGTCCACTCTCCAAACAGCACCCCCCCACCCCTATTCCCATACTGCCCTATACATGAGCCTGGAAGACAACAACAGCTTTTTTCACTATGTCAAAATGTGTCTGTGTCTGCCAATCACACACTACTTGATGTTTACTACAGACAATTCCGGCATGCCTCTCTAAATGACACAGTATGTAAGTCTTTTTAAGGGAGGTTTAAAGGGTTAAATATAGAGCCATGAATCACACTGAATGCAGCGTCCTCCACCAAATGCAGATTACTCTGAACAAAGAAATGTGCCACTGAATCATTTGCAGGGAACTCAGCAGTGTGCCATGCTCGTGTCTTTGTGGAGTGGCAGGGTGTGGATTAGAGAAGCACAGGCACAAGCCTGGCTCAACAGCAGTTTGCATTATTCAGACAGATTTGTGGGCAACAAAGGGCTTTCTCTGTGTACAGGAGCAGGAATGAAAACACTCACAAATGATAGCCATGAGAGAGTTGAAGTTCCCGATATTGAAGCACTCGCGCGCCACGTCGATGAAGAACTCGATGACTCTGGCTCGATGCTTCTTCTTCACCGGCTGCGTGATTGAAAAAGAGAAATGAGGATTCTCATTTGTAGATGTTATTTCATGCAAAAGCTGCCTCATGCATCTTAAAGGCTGTTGTTAACATTTTATTTCAAAGCTACCTACGCAGAAGCTTATTAACATATGCATAAACAAGAGCCTGTGTGTGTTCTCCCTGTGTCTGCGTGAGTTTCCTCCGGGTGACTGTCTGTGAGGAGTGTGGTGTGTTCTCCCTGTGTCTGCGTGGGTTTCCTCTGGGTGACTGTCTGTGTGGAGTGTGGTGTGTTCTCCCGGTGTCTGCGTGGGTTTCCTCCGGGTGAATCTCTGTGAGGTGTGTGGTGTGTTCTCCCTGTGTCTGCGTGGGTTTCCTCTGGGTGACTGTCTGTGAGGAGTGTGGTGTGTTCTCCCTGTGTCTGCGTGGGTTTCCTCCGGGTGCTCCGGTTCCTCTCACAGTCCAAAAAAAACACACATTGGTAGGTGGATTGGCTACTCAAAAAAGTGTCCGTAGGTGTAAGTGAATGTATGAGTGTGTGTTGCACTGTGAAGGACTGGCGCCCCCTCCAGGGTGTATTCCTGCCCTGCGCACAATGATTCCAGGTAGGCTCTGGACCCACCGCGACCCTGAACTGGATAAGGGTTACATTTAATGAATGAATGAATGAATGAAGAGCCTGCAAGACTGCATAAGTTAACCTCACTGTATTGATAGTATTGTTGAGTATCATTAAAATAAATCAGTTTATAATACTGAGGTATTACTATTCAGAGCTTATGCATTTAAACATGGGTTGTGACATCTGTTTGCAAACCTTCAGACACAGTGCATTCACAGACACTTTCCTATTTGATAATTACAAGAAATGACAGAGCCATCCCCAGGGGCCTATGGCAAATGGACAGTTGCTTTGACGCGTTTGTACTTTGTAATTTACCTTATTATGAAAGGTTTAATGGCGTAATAGCCCAGGTAATTAAAGAGGAGAGATATTCTGTCATAATAAAAGTCACTCACCATGCAGATCTCTGTAGCGACCAAGTAGCTGAGTCTGTTGAACCACTCCACATATGCCTCCAGGTTACTGGCTTTCTTGTGATCGCTGAAACAGCTCTGCAGAGACATTTTTAAAAGATTACCAACACACTTAAACGCTTACACTGTCAAATACAAGATACAGACAGCTGTGTAGCCAGGAGGCCTGAGGTCCAATGCCCCCCCTCCTGACTTTTTATCTAAAATTAGTTTTCTCTGATCTGGATTTTTTGTATATTTATGCATTGAAATTATAATCCTCTAAAAGAACTGGAAACCTGTAAAACCCCAAAGACTTTCATCTGCACAGAGCTCTACGGTTTACGAAACACAGCAAAAACCCCACTCTCTGTGGGCAGTGGGCATTGTCTATTCATATAGATGCTCTGTGGACTTTTTTCTCCCTCGCATTCTTAGCATTCTTTTGGACTGACCACGCTCCCCCTCACCCCCCACAAAGGCCAGTCTGGGGTGATCTCTGTTTGATGGACAGCTTCGCTGAGACACGCCTGAGGATCAGGACATCAGAGAGACCACTAAAACAGACAAAGAGAAAAGCGCGCCAACACGGCCATGCCTCTGTGCTGTTGCTTAGCAGCCGAATGCCGCTGAGATTTCTCGGACAATGCGGTAGGGCCCTAGAAAAGAGACTTCTTATGGGTGGGCTTTGGTGCTAAGATGCAGCCATAAAGGAATCGCTGATTGTGATGGATGGAGAGACAGGAATGTCTGAGCTTCACTGTGTGAAACACGTGACACTTCATCGACCTCAGTCTAATGTAAATATTGTCCTTATTGATCTAGGGCTGGCTATTTGCTGTTCTCTGTGACCGAATCCAAACCCTACCAAGAATCTCATCATTTAAACCTACAGAAGGTGATGTGTTACCTTGTCATTGTCCAGAGGGTCCTTCTGGACAAAGGCCTGGATGAATTCCTCAGGTCCGATGTAACTCAGTCTCTCCTGAGGGGAGGGGAAAAAAAGAAGAAAGGCGTCATCAGTCAAAATGTTTCCAATGGTCACCTTGAGAACATCAGAGTCAATTTAAATAATGAGATCAATAAGGTCAACAAATCCACTCTCGACCACCAGAAGTCAATATCTGAAGCATAACTGTTAGGACAAGGCAGAAAATCAGAGGTGGGCTCAGATGATATTGTATTGTCACTAAAGTGGTCATTGTTTTCATGCAATACTACAACACACTACTCAATTCAGCAGACACTCTTATCAAGAGTGACTTACAGTTATTAGCCATAGCACATAGCAATAGTGTAGGCTAATCTCTACTTTGCATAGTGCTGAGACTCGAACCCCTGTCTGCTGTGTGGAGGGCAGTGGTATTATCCACTACTCTACGCCAAACCGCAACACTTTAAGATGTTCCTCTCACCAGTTCTATGTGTGTGAGTTGCTGGGCCAGAGTGAAGGGGTCACTGCAGATGGTCAGGATGTCCCTCTGGATGGAATGAGGCTTGGTTTTCAGCACCGTTAGCCTGTCCGTCACCGTGGAGTTGATCTTGGCAAGGGCTTCTTCGTACTGACTCACAGTGGTCAGTTTACGGATCAGGGTTTGTGTCATCTGCTGCACGGTTTTGCGATACAGCTGGAGAGAGAGAGAGAGAGAGAGAGAGAGAGAGAGAGAGAGAGAGAGAGAGACAGACATTAGTGCTGAGCTTGCAGCTCTCAGCTATCAGCACAGGTCATTATGGAGTAATGATTAACTGGACGTGGATGTGTCCTGCTGAGATAAGAAAGGCGAGAAAGGCATCAGATATTCCTCCTGCAAGCATTTGATGACCCAGCACTTTTGCTGAACACGGGGGCTAGGGCGGCACACATGCCCAGTGAAGGAGAACAGCAGTTTCACTTGACTGGTCAGAAACACCAGGGGAAAAGCACCAAAAGTCCTCTTGGTCTGGTCCAGAATGGGATCTACTGTGGGTTACGTAAAGAGTTCCTGTAGTGTAATGAAAGAGTGGCCTTCTCCCCACGGACGTCCCTTGAAAGAGCCACTAACAGAACCCTGGGTCCAGACGGCCGCCCACTGGTTTGTGTTATCTAATACTAGGCGCTTGACAAGCCTCTGGACAGCAGTTGCATAACAGCATGGACAGTGGAGGCTATGCCCTATTTCAACTGAGTCAAGCTGAGGAGGTACAGAAAGGGGCTGCTCAAGTATTCAGATCCTGTCTGGCTGCTGTTTTTAGCCTATAGGCTCGAAGAAGAGGGTTCTGTAAACATACTTGCGCAGCTAGTTTCACACGAACGTGTGTTTCTTTCTGGACTGGGAATCCGATTCTGGGAATTTAGGACCTAGATCACAACCGCAGCCTCAAACGTCTCCAGTGATGGATGTGAACGGTAAAGAAACGCAGCTGGCTGGACTTTTTCATCCCTCCAGCTCTTGACAGGCACATGGGAAACTGAAAGGTAGCCCATCAGTCAATCTGGTGACGAGCTTGTAATGACACAGGAGATGGAGCCGACTTTTCATGACCCACCAGCCCAGGGGCAGTAATAAAACGCCCTACTCTTCAGGACCATGTATTTTTGTGCTGTTTGGCTTCCACTGCACCCAGATCTTTCTCGTCTTTCCTCTGTCTCTCTAGTCACAATATTGGCTTTTGCGATTTAAATTGCAGAGTGCTGTAAAATACACCTTCATCTCCAGAGCACAATGGTGAGTTGTATGCCCTTCTACCTGGAGTCACCTGGATATCACTGCATAATTTACACCTTTGTTTCAGTACATTGTGCACGGAAAAGGCCAAAGTGCAATAGATCAAAGCCTCAGTAGTTGCCTCTTCATGGGCCGCCATATGGGGAAGCTTCTGTCCTCACCACAAATAGAGAATGGGAGGATTATTTTTAAAAACAATTCATGCAGATAACTGGCTGACATTTTGAAGCAGTGTGGGGAGGCTCCTCACTTGTTCGTTGGAGAAAGCAAGCCTCTTCTGCCCTGCATCCGTGTCTTAAACCTGGCATCAGTGTGTGTGACAGCCGGTCTCATGGTAGCACCTCGGTATGAGCTTCGGCTTGAGCTCAGATCACACTCAGCTGAAGGGTGAAAACTCTCCAGAGCTTGGAGTAAACACAGGCTGCACAAAAGGCGACCAAATGTGCCCTGAATCCACCGGTCAGGCCTAGATCACAGAGCTCGGTTACACTGGGTACAGCCTTCTCTATATAGATGACCACATCCATAATGACAGTCTGAGCAGCCTGGAGGCCTGGAGACCATTCTGTGGTCTGGAGGCAGATGTTTCGGCATCTATTCTAAGCTCACAGGCTAAAAAGCAGTTGTACTTCCGTACAGTGTTAAACGCTTGTGTGTGGTTCGCTTCGCTATCGTTTGCTTGATGTATTTGGTTTGTTTTTGGGGGTGTTTCATTAGTAATGGCCTTGGTGACCAAGTTCTCATTTCAAATCCTGTTGTAGCTAGAAATATCTTTCTTTATATTGTGTCAGTAATAATGTATGGTGACATGGTGACCTTGACAGTTAGAGACGAATTACAGTAGCACAGTTCATGCACCAACTTCTGATTTTATTCATGTAATTATATTTGATTTTGTAGCACACTTGGGTGTGTTTTCATAAGCCGTGCTGTTATTAGTCCGTAACATGTAAGAATGTTACTGAGCAACAGCCAGATATTAACAAAATGGGTTTTTTCAACACTGGATTACATTAATTCATCCATTATCTGTAAGCTCTTATCCAGTTCAGGGTCCAGAGCCTACCTGGAATCATTGGGAGCATGGCAGGAACACACCCTGGAGGGGGCGCCAGTCCTACACAGGGCAACACACACATTCACTCACACACTCACACCTACACCTACCTACGGACACTTTTGAGTCGCCAATCCACCTACCAACGTGTGTTTTTGGACTGTGGATGGAAACCGGAGCACCCGGAGGAAACCCATGCAGACACAGGGAGAACACACCACACTCCTCCCAGACAGTCACCCGGAGCGGGAATTGAACCCACAACCTCCAGGTCCCTGCAGCTGTGTGACTGCGACACTAACCTGCTGCGCCACTGGATTACATCGAACCCAAATGATTACTAACAATAGTCATACTCCTACATACAGCATGTGTGCTTTAATCCAAACTGAAATTTCACCCATATTTCCCTTATTTTATTCCTTATCCTTAGGCCTTAAGTGTATGTTATAAATCCTCCACGTTGACCTCGAACACTCGAGTCCAGCTCTAAATACAGTCATTGTCCGATGTGCATCTGGCTGCAGTGAAAGTCCAAAGCCTGTAACCTGCTGTAAAAAAGAGGCTTTGCTAATGCTATTTCATTAAGGCTAAACAGAGTTCACAGAGCAGAAAATACCAGACAGTGCAGGGTAATGGACGACACAGACGGAGCATTGATGCATTGCGTGAAAGAATGCATTATTCAAGAAAACAGAGAGTACCATGACTGCGCAGTCACAGATACAGATCTGCCACCCAGACGAGACGCACAGAGCAACACCGAGACTGTATCTCGCTAGTGCCGCAAGTGGAAATACAACATGATTTGTTCCTTTTCACCCGAAGCATTGATTGGTCTCAGGTGCAGTCGCAAAACATAAAACGACCACTTGACCCTAAAAGTGCCAGCTTCTCTGTGTACGTGCTCCATCCATTAAATAACCAGGTCTCCTCACTAAGCCTCTACCTCCTGAATGAATGGAGTGTAAACAACAGGGTGCAGAAGTCATTGATCGTTCAGGTCAGATCAATCACCACACATCTCCTTATTAGAGTCACAGGAGACGGAAAGGTTTTTTTCCCCTCCGTTTCCACTTCCAGAAGCTTCATTTGTTTTGAACTGTTAGATACAAGTCCTCCGTCTTCAACTGTCTTCCTTAACCAAGCCCCCTGCTGCTAGTCTTCCACTAATGCCCCAACCCAGCTTGAGACCACTGCGGAAGGCTTTGGAACATCAATTTTTCATTCGATTTCTCTGCACAGAATCAAGCATCCACACTGTTTAGGGAAATAACAGCTTGGCTATGAGCAGAAAATGAGGAAAAAAGGTCCATCTGGGACCTAATTCATGTGGAACTGAGTAACTGAATGCCTCAGCTAAGGCAGTCAAGAGGGGGCAGTCTTAATGGACGCAGAGAAAACCCATAACCCAGAATGAAGAAGAAAATCCCAATCACTTAAAATGAATCAGGGTCCTTTAGAACTGGTTCAGAGTCATTTACATGAGGTTAACAAAATGGAAAAAATAAAGGCAAGATACATTGAAAAAAAAAATTTTAAATGATGCCATGATGACCTTTTTTCTCCAAAGAAAAAAGTCCCCTTTTGGGAAAATAAAAGCTAAGCCAGTGACACTGGAGTCAGCGCTAATGGAACTATTTAAATGCAGCCTGTGGAAGAGCACCAGGGGAGACAAAAGCTGCTGAACAATAGAGCTTTCTTCGCCTCCACTTGTCAGACTCGACAAACTGCTTTGAGACTAAAGAAATTTCCCCATCCCCCTAAGAACTGACTCCAGCTTTACCACATGTGCTGGGAGCAGGACCTCCACCACAGTTGACTGGCGTTGACTGGAAAAGTGTCTATGAGGAAAAAAATCTACATTTTTATTCTGCTATAGTTTAACTGCTCAGTTCTAGATGTTACTCTGTGCTTACGTTTTTTAAGCTATTACTTTCATACTTTTATTCAGTCACTCAGGTGGGAACACACCCTAAAGGACACACACTCACACATTCACTCCCACACTCACACCTACGGACGCTTTTGAGTGGCCAATCCACCTACCAACGTGTGTTTTTGGACTATGGGAGGAAAACAGTGCACCCGGAGGAAACCCACGCAGACACAGGGAGAACACACCACACTCCTCACAGACAGTCACCCGGAGGAAACCCACGCAGACACAGGGAGAACACACCACACTCCTCACAGACAGTCACCCGGAGGAAACCCACGCAGACACAGGGGAGAACACACCACACTCCTCACAGACAGTCACCAGGAGGAAACCCACGCAGACACAGGGAGAACACACCACACTCCTCACAGACAGTCACCCGGAGCGGGACTCGAACCCACAACCTCCAGGATCCTGGAGCTGTGTGACAAAGACAGAAGATATTTTAGGAAGAAGCACTCACCTCTTCTCCGGTACTCAGACGATGTGTGAGCTCCTTCAGACTCCTCATCATCCTCTCATCCCGGAAATCATAGGGAAAGGTCTCCGTCCACTCCGTCAGCAGCTGCAAGATCTTGGGGGCAATCTTCCGGATTCTTACCTGAAAATCCCAAAAACCAACTGTGAATTTCCAATAAAGGGTCCTCGACCTCCTGGCGTCTGGAACTAAATTCTAATTGCGGTTCTTTCCAGCTGCTCTAACTGATCATTAACAGCCAGGCCTGTGATCACATGCACTAAAAACGCAGTGTAATAACAGCGCAAAGACACACTCCTGTCCGTTACCTTGTCTGCCTGAGGGTCGCTGAGTCTCTGATGTTCCGTGCACAAGTGGCACACTTTGGCCATGAGCTCATATGGATGGATGAACAACCGGGAACTGAGCAAGAATGTGAAGATGTACGTCCTCTGTTGATTGAAAGGGAATTGGAATTAATTAAACGGTCATTTACAGAACCTCTCACTTGGCCACTGCATGGTAATTAAGGCCAAAGCCTGGAAACCTGGTTACTAAGAAAAGAGAAGAAATGTGTCCTCACATCAGGGTAGTAGGCCACCGTGGGGACTAAGTGCTGAATGAGGGCCTCCAGAGACCCTGACACGAGGTTGTTGTCATGGTAATACAGGCCCCCATAGTCCTCCTCTTTTGTCTGGTACAGGTTCTTGTTGTAGCCGCTGGAGCCGAACATCCCTGGGAAGGGTGGCGTTTGAGGCATCTTGTCCTATTGAATGGAGACAAGGTTGTAATTAGGAATGTTTTTAAGGAGGTTTAAAAGCCGCGGATCGACCAGAGCACAAATAAAAAATGACAACAGACCCGAGTTAATGTCGGTCCTTCACCTTGATTGCAGTTTGTGTTTACCGTTGTGTAAAACTCAAGGTCCCCTAAATCATTATGAGAAGTTGAGTAGAAAATGACTCTTCTTCAGAGCTACGCCTGGGGATATCCAGTGGGATTAATCGTGATTAATCACAAACACCTTCTCTGATTTACTCGCTCTGTTTTCACTTAATCCCAACTCTGTAGTAATGTCAACCATGAGGATAGAGCACATGATTGCAAACACTAACACACACACACACACACTAATCCATGGTAATAGCACAACGGGGTCGGACTCGCTGCTGGCATAACGACCTTTTTGGTGGATTAAGAACAAAATAAGCTTTGCCATGCTCCAAACTCACATGGCTACACAACACAGAGCAGCCATTTACGGTAGGCACAAACAACATGTTTTGACCTATGAGAAACGGCACTTGTGAAAAGAGTTATTCTTTGTTAAAACAGGAAAACGTGTTCTGGCACTGGAGTCGAGTTCTGTGAGTGAAAACACAAGTGGTATCTTGCTTTTTCCCCAAACCCTAGACCTCCAACCTCGTGCCTCAGTTTCTTCCAGATTCACAAAGAGTTTGTGTACTCTGAACAACCCTCAGTTCATCCAACCACCTGACCATCAGGGCTAGCACCGATGTGCTGCTGTGCCACCTCACACTGCAGCCTTCTGGGGCAGCGTCCAGATTCCGGGAGACGAAGGAAAGAGCCTCAGGAGAACACACGAGGCCCTCAATGGAGGCATTCACAGTCTCGGCACGGGCACCCGGGGATCTGCAAACAATCGGCAGCCCCAGTGGCCGCCTGCCTATTCAGGCCGGTGTTTAGCCACAAGCGTCCAAGTGCCAGTGCTGGACCGGGAGGGGGGGTGGGGGATGCAGGATTCCCAGGGGTTGTATACACACCCTTCTTTTTTTCCTCCTTTCTCATAAGACTACAGAGATTAGCATGAAAAAGGGAGCCTGAAAGTCAGCGCCTTACCCCCACCCCAGCATCTGTTGCGGCATGTGTTCCAGCACTCTGGCACGTCAACGTGATAAAGGGGAGCGGCGGAATAATCAAGAGTCAAGAGTGTGCCGCGTCATCGCTAATACTGCCATACAACAAAGTGCACGTGCCTCAGTTTTGTTGAAATCAGTTTGAAATCTGAACAAAAAAAAATAAAAACAGGCTGGTGAACAGAGGCAGCCCTGGAGATGCTTTAATGCCTGAACTTTGTTGCCAGCCACCACTAGTGCCTTGGAAAATATCCAGTGTACAAGCTTTCAAGCGCATCTGACTACAGAGCTGCTGAGACCACACTAAGGGCCAAAGTGCGGAAGGGCCAGCCGCTAGCCCTGAGGGCATGATGCAAATGCAACTGCATGTCCTCACTAGCACAAGCTGTTGAAGCCCTTTCTTCGGGCCCATTGAGAAGGGCCAGCTGCAACACAACCTAATCCTATAAAAGTATAAAACAAAGCTGGGGCTGATTATGAGTGAGCCATCTGAACCCGTCTGCTGTTTGTTCGTATGTGTCAAGCACTCTCTTCAGGGTCATGCTGTTGCTATTCTGTTCAGCAAAAGCAATCATGAGAAATTTTGCCGATTTTCCACTGCATGGTCCCCACACAATTCCACTCCACTCGACTCTACTCACTCTTTTGTACCTGGTTCCTTGTTCGTTTTCCTATACCATGGCTGCCCCTGAAATTTAGCCATTGACGTTGCTAAACAACGTCTCTAGTAGGAACAGCGGGCTTTGGAACCCCAACAAAGGCAGCTGTAACATTAAGCGTTTATTCATTGTGTATTTGTGTTTTGTTTTCAGTACAGACAGATCAATAGAGCTTTTGCATTCCTTGATGCACCGTCCAGCTCTTAGTGGAGGCTTTCGTCACCACTCCACAAAGCGCTTGAACATCTTCAAAAGACCATGGCATAATTTACAAGCTGCCATTGTTTATCAGATAAAAACACATGTGATCTCTGTTTACAGATGGCAAGTTAGTGCTGGATGTCTGCATTTTGTGATTAACAAGTCTCTCTGACCAATCTGTGATCTGCAAGGATTCCACGTCATGGTTTAGTCCCTACTCAGCTCTCGTGGGACCACGAGAGAGCAGGGCTTAAAAAAAGAACCATGTACCAGGTCTGAACGGAAAAGCAAAAACGCAGAGTAGAACCGGGTGGGTTCAGAGTAGTGTAGGAATTCTCCTGTGTAATACGCTGCTGTGTTGTGCAAACCGTGGTCCTGAACAGTGCCATGTCTTTGTAATGTGTACAAGGTATTAACATATTGACCTCTTGACCTGGCTTAACTATTGCAGAAATCTAAATAGGGAATGGAACGTTCTATATTTGGCTTAAGACACTATAAATTGTTGGAAACTAAGGTAATGATCACATGCTGACCATTTTCCAAGTGACTTTGCTGGTCATCACTGACGTAAACAGGGACTTTCTCTTCAACGGGGAACTCCTAGCAACATGAAAATGGACACTTCTCTAAACCCGCCCAGTAAACTTAGTATGCTTCTGTGTTCTAACACAAGCCCGGTGCTGTGCTGTGTGTGAGCTAGTGTCATTACAAATTACTTGGCAGAGCCTATGACAAGCTGTGGTGGCACTTGCTCTATTGTGGCATTCCTATCTCCACTTTAAGGTGTGGTAGCCACTTGCTCAATTATTAAACGCCTCTGGGTTAAAGCGTTCCCGCCCGGGCTGTGAGGTGCTAACAACTCACCGTGAGGGTCAGTTAGGGGCGAAAGGGTGGACAACAAATGACCATGATGACAGGAAGAGGGAGATCAATCTCACACGTCTTCTCTGGGAGAGGCCGCAGCTAAGCTGCTGCTGAAAGGCGCTCAGAAGAAACTAAGCAAACACAGCTCCTCCTTGTTTACAGTGCTTTAGGCCTGAGGAATCTCAGCTTGCCACAAGATGTGGAAGAGTGAAAACAGACCCACCCTATTATGACACTACTACTGGAATAATGAAGCAGCAGCAGCAACAACAACAATAAAAAACAAGTATAGGATCCAGTAGGAACAGTCCAGACAGGAAACGTTTAACATGGATATTAAAGGGAAAATGAGAATGAATAGGACTAGTGTAACAAATCTATCATGAAATTGGCCACACTCACATTATGGGATGTCAATTTGGCAGCAAAGTGGTAGAATAGTGTGAAATTAAACTGATTTAAATTACAGAATTAAAAGATCTAATTAGATACAAATCCGATTTTTATATTACTACTTTATTTGAACACAAAAGCTGTCCTTAAAACTATGTGAACATTTAATGATGAAGCGACCAATAGAAATGCTCCAAATTTACTCTGAATAAAGCATTTTTACATTGACTTCCTGTAAAATTGCAATTTTTCAAGATACTATTTTTAATTGAACAGCGATGATATAAAGCATATATGACATGTGATTTGTAGTCCTGACACTGTACAAAAACAAATGTGTGTGTGAATGTGAGAGAGAGAGAGAGAGAGAGAGAGAGAGAGAGAGAGAGAGAGAGAGAAATAGAGGGAGAAAGAGAGAGAGGGAGAAAGAAAGAAAGAGAAAGAAAGAAAGAGAGAGAGAGAAAGAGATAGAGAGAAAAAAGAGAGAGAAAGAAAGAGAGAGAGAGAGAAAAAAGAGAGAGAACGAGAGAGAGAGAGAGAAAGAAAGAGAGAGAGAAAGAGAGATAGAGAGAAAAAAGAGAGAGAACGAGAGAGAGAGAGAGAGAAAAAAAGAAAGAGAGAGAGATAGAGAGAAAAAAGAGAGAGAGAGAGAAAGAAAGAGAGATAGAGAGAAAAAAGAGAGAGAACGAGAGAGAGAAAGAAAGAGAGAGAAAGAGAGATAGAGAGAAAAAAGAGAGAGAACGAGAGAGAGAGAGAGAAAGAAAGAAATAGAGAGAAAAAAGAGAGAGAACGAGAGAGAGAGAGAGAGAGAGAGTGAGAGAGATAGAGAGAAAAAAGAGAGAGAGCAAGAGGGAGGGAGAGAGAGGAGAGAGAGAGAAAAAGAGAGAGAGAAAAAAAAAAAAGAGAGAGAGAGAGAGAGAGAGAGAGAGAGAGATAGATAGTTTCTTGGGGGAAGGGAAGGTGTTTCACTGATACTGAAGTGTGATACTGGGGTCTCTCTTTGGGCAAAACACTTCTGGCCAGAAAAGGAAGGCTTCCATTTAAAGCATGGCTGTGCATTACGTTTGGCTTCAATTAACTCCTGGGTCAGCTAATGGATAAAGAGTCCAACAAGAGGCCACTGATGTAAAGCCACAGCAGATTAATGTGAACCACTGTGGTCTCTCTCTTGAAAGAGGAATCCACTTAGTGTAGTTTAGTACTAGGAGATAAAAATAGCTCCCAATACAACTGCCACATTGCTCTGTAGACTAAAGCATGGGATAACAATTAGTAACCTGGGGTATCACAGACACTCGCAGACTACACACATAGTACACAATCAGCAGTGTCTCTGTGCATTGATTTATGTGGTAATATGTATAAGCACATAAGGCAAGAACCATTTCAAAACTGTGTGCTTCTCTGTCAAATAACTGACACATTCAAACTATGTAAATACAAACTGTATTGTTATCATACGGTCCACAGAAATTTGAGTAACATGTACTCAGTCAAATTATATATCAGGACGTAGAGGCTAAAAAATACATTCATTGAAACATTACACAAATTCGAAGTGACATTTTGTTGAGTGCATTAGTAAATTAGTTGAGAAAAGAGACCGTTTTGAATCCACTGTTTTTATGATGTCACAAAACCAACATGTTTACAGATCCATTACAAAGAGGGTAAATGAGATACAGTACTGTGTATGTCTGTCTGCTTTAAAGGCAAGGCTTTAAAGGCTGTTTTTGGGGTATGTAAATAATCCCCTCTTTCTCCAAGTACAATGACCAATCATCAGCTCTTACAGTAATACACCACACTAAAGAGCTCAGTGTAGATAAGGAAATCAGTGAGTCCTAATGAAATCAATCTGTTATTCCAAAGACTCTGTGCAGCCAAGTGGTTTCCGTGAGGTTTATTCACCAAACAATCGACTACAGGTACAAAATAAAACACCATTCATGATTACATCACCATGCCACAACTTGTATGTATATGTAAATGATGTATTTTCTGATTGGCTGCACAGCGTTGTAACACATTCAAAAACAAATAATGTTTTGAAGACCTTTAAACACCATTGGCTATTTAACATCAACAATTTCATTCCAAAATCCTGCAACAAAGTAATTTTGAATGATTGTAAATGGTCAGTGATGCGTTTAAATGATGAGCAATTGTTAAAAAAAATTTTATTTTAAAATCAGCACGAGATTAATAACCAATAAATAAAGGATGCAACGTGAGGATGCAACACCTGCTTCACAGAAACTGCTTAAAAGATCTCACCTCGCTTAAAGAACCACCCTCCTCTTCGTCCTGGTATATTTAATAATCCTTCTGAGCGTTAAAGTATTCGACAAACACTCCAAACTCGCGTGCAATCGCGTCGCAAACACGTAGCCACAGCGTGGGACTCAACAGCGCGTGAACTGACGCTCCGCTTTCCTCGCGCGCTCTTCACACGGTCCAACACCAGCGTACGCTTCGCAAGAGCTCCACAGAATGATAAGAGCGCGGGCTGAAGCGCGCGCTCTACTGTACCCACCAGCGGGGAGGGGGTGAGGGGGGGTCCTCCAATAAGAGAAGAGCAAGGCTGATACAGCCAATCAGAGGACAGCAACACAAGCTCCAGCCAAGAGGAATAGAGAATGGCTAAAGCGAGGAAATCAGAGAATTCGAGCCAATCAGTGAGGAGTATAGACCAATCTAGCCAATCAGCGAAGGGCCACCTTCAGCATGAGAGGCGGTATCTGATTAAAGTGAAAAACAGCGTTGCGGTGTGGAAAAGAGAAACGAAAAGAGAAAGTGTGGCGAAGGAGTGAAGTTGAAGGAGGTGGAGGAGGTGGATTCCGTGGATCAATGGGGGAAATATTTTCTGTTAAAGATCCTTCTTCTT
This sequence comes from Hoplias malabaricus, assembly GCF_029633855.1. Taxonomy (NCBI): domain Eukaryota; kingdom Metazoa; phylum Chordata; class Actinopteri; order Characiformes; family Erythrinidae; genus Hoplias; species Hoplias malabaricus. The sequence goes on from NC_089819.1 coordinate 23,409,165, forward strand.
AGCAATGACGTTTAATCATGTGTTTGCACGCGGAATACACACGAGTCTATTTCCTAGAAATCGTGGATTTCTTTTTTTTTTTTTTTTGGAGAAAGTAAAGAAATCACTCCTAATTTGTCACTGACCATCCTGGAAATAAAGGGTGTTTTATAAAGTACGTAGTTTTTAAAAATGCAATAAATCAGCCAAAATCGAAGCAAAATTAGATTTATTTTTAAATTTCATTCAACATATGCTTCAATTTAATAATGAAAAATGATATTGAGCATATGACCACATCCACTTTCTCTGCAGGCAGTCATCTAATCGTTAAAAATTAACGATAACTCTTTTTTATCGTCCTCTTGTTGTCAGGTCAAAATCCAATCGGTGAATCTTCTCAGTTTTGTATGATCTGCTGGTTTCAGCTCTTATATCAACTGAATCTTGTAGGGGTGCATATGAAGATCTTTTTTCAGTATTTGATGCACAGATGTTGACATACCCAGCTGTTGTGAACAGGGCTCATTTTCACACTGTCTTGCACTACCACAATGTTTTGTTGGGTACTAGCTTGGGTACTAGCTTGAAAGCCTAGATAATGACAACAGAGAAAAAACAGAGAGCCTTTGTTGCTTGTGAGCTCTCTGGGAGAAGACAATCAAAAAACAGAGACAGAAAAGGAAAAAATGCTCTGTATACAGCATTGTTCCAATACATTAAACATGATCTGGCTGTAACCTCAGCTATGACCCATTTCTGCCAAGTTCTAAAGTAGGTCAAGAAAACAATTCTCCATCGTCTAAAGATAAAAGGATTTGCTACACCACTTTTTCATTATAGCTTTATACTGTACGTCCTCAAACTCCTGTTACTAGCAACAAACTGCAGAGCCAGTGTTTCTAAAGAACACATTCTCAGAGTTAAAGGTTCCCATATCACCAGGAGCTCGCCAGACTGATCCCTCACGCTGTCTCAGCTGTCCAAGAGAGTCCTATTGGCCTTGCTCTCCTCCTTCTCTATCACAAGCACAATGATAGCCAGAGATGTATGTTAACAGGTGAAGCAAAAGAAACACAGATAGTGCTAGAGAGGTTGGCGTGCTATGAGACTGGGACTTTACTGGTCTTGATCATATTAAAAAGAACATTCGCCTATAGACAAGGTCATTACAAGGGTCTTTAGAAAAACCTTTAGGGCACATTTTAAGAGTGAGTCAATCCACATCTTGGACACATATCTATTGTGCTACTAAGGAAGTCAAAACTACAGGGCCACATATCAGATGATAAGAGAAACTCTTGAGCCCCAGAGGCTACAAACAAATACCAGATACAGTTCACTAAAAGGTCCGCCTTCTCCTGTTACAGCTTACGGACGAGAGGTCATCCACTTGCTTACCTTCAGTAGGTCTGCTAACAGAAACTGAGCTCCTGTCACTGGAAAAAAAGAATGCTATTCATAGGGTAAAGACTGAATACACATGTACGTGTATCTACACTGAAATGGCCAGACGATACCACTGTGGCTCTTTAGTGTGCAAATAGACAGGGATTTAAGAGTTTGGTAACACAATTCTACATTTGCATACACACACACACACACACATATTTATTTTTTAATGCATTTCTCTCTCCCTCTCTCTCTATTTCTCTCTCTCTATTTCTTTCTCTCTCTGTTTCTATTTCTCTCTCTCTCTATTTATATATATATATATATATTTTTCAATTATTTTTTAAGAAGAAGCACACACTCTCTCTCTTTCTCTCTCTCTCTCTCTCTCTCTCTCTCTCTCTCTCACACACACACACACACACACACACACACACACATCTGGGGTAGATCTTTAAATGAGCAGGATATTTTATACTCTGAGATCTAAAGGACTCGATCTAGTGGCCAAGAACTGAGTGATTTAACACTAACATTAAACAGAGTGTTACACCAAAGACTACATCTTATATCATCATTGAAACTGGAAACTTTGTGCTTCCTATGTGCTAAGTCAAGGCTTGAGGAAATAACTGTGCTTCTTTCACACCATTTTGAACAGAACAGCAGGGAAACACACCGCCTGGAACCACAGAACGAATCTGAATCATCATCTCAATCTGCATCAGAAAAGGTCCAGGGCAGGTCAAGGTGAAAGAGGAAGTGCTCCCCCTGACTTCAGTGGCATTCTCTCCAAAGAAGCTGCAGAGCTGTTACATCTGACACAAACAACTTTTCAACACCTACAACAAGGGCCCACAGTTGCGTAACGACTGCTTAAAGAAAGTATTGTTCTTGGCGAGTGAGTGGTGTGTGGAGGTGTGTGGAAATCAGCTAAAGCTCCAAGCTCAAGGAAAGTGGTGTATTTCACAGTTTTTTAAAATGGTACAAACACAGCAAAGAGGCTGCCGTTTTATAGTTTTGTCAATAGACTCTGTTTTGTAGAAACTGCTGTGGTGGGATGATATGTAAATTTAGTAAATTTGTAAATCAGTTATCATATGCAAGATAAATGACTTTAAACTATACTGTAATAATATAAGGGCGGCACGGTGGTGCAGCAGGTTAGTGTCGCAGTCACACAGCTCCAGGGACCTGGAGGTTGTGGGTTCGATTCCCGCTCCGGGTGACTGCCTGTGAGGAGTGTGGTGTGTTCTCTCTGTGTCTGCGTGGGTTTCCTCCAGGTGACTGCCTGTGAGGAGTGTGGTGTGTTCTCTCTGTGTCCGCATGGGTTTCCTCCGGGTGACTGTCTGTGAGGAGTGTGGTGTGTTCTCCCCGTGTCCGCATGGGTTTCCTCCGGGTGACTGTCTGTGAGGAGTGTGGTGTGTTCTCCCCGTGTCCGCATGGGTTTCCTCCGGGTGACTGTCTGTGAGGTGTGTGGTGTGCTCTCCCCGTGTCCGCATGGGTTTCCTCCGGGTGACTATCTGTGAGGAGTGTGGTGTGTTCTCCCCGTGTCCGCGTGGGTTTCCTCCGGGTGACTGTCTGTGAGGAGTGTGGTGTGTTCTCCCTGTGTCCACGTGGGTTTCCTCCGGGTGACTGTCTGTGAGGAGTGTGGTGTGTTCTCCCCGTGTCCGCGTGGGTTTCCTCCGGGTGACTGTCTGTGAGGAGTGTGGTGTGTTCTCTCTGTGTCCGCATGGGTTTCCTCCGGGTGACTGTCTGTGAGGAGTGTGGTGTGTTCTCCCTGTGTCCGCGTGGGTTTCCTCCGGGTGACTGTCTTTGAGGAGTGTGGTGTGTTCTCCCAGTGTCCGCATGGGTTTCCTCCGGGTGACTGTCTGTGAGGAGTGTGGTGTGTTCTCTCTGTGTCCGCATGGGTTTCCTCCGGGTGACTGTCTGTGAGGAGTGTGGTGTGTTCTCCCTGTGTCCGCGTGGGTTTCCTCCGGGGCACTGTCTTTGAGGAGTGTGGTGTGTTCTCCCCGTGTCCGCGTGGGTTTCCTCCGGGTGACTGTCTGTGAGGAGTGTGGTGTGTTCTCCCCGTGTCCGCGTGGGTTTCCTCCGGGTGACTGTCTGTGAGGAGTGTGGTGTGTTCTCCCCGTGTCCGCGTGGGTTTCCTCCGGGTGACTGTCTGTGAGGAGTGTGGTGTGTTCTCCCCGTGTCCGCATGAGTTTCCTCCGGGTGACTGTCTGTGAGGAGTGTGGTGTGTTCTCCCTGTATCCGTGTGGGTTTCCTCCGGGTGACTGTCTGTGAGGAGTGTGGTGTGTTCTCCCCGTGTCCGCATGGGTTTCCTCCGGGTGACTGTCTGTGAGGAGTGTGGTGTGTTCTCCCTGTGTCCGCGTGGGTTTCCTCCGGGGCACTGTCTTTGAGGAGTGTGGTGTGTTCTCCCCGTGTCCGCGTGGGTTTCCTCCGGGTGACTGTCTGTGAGGAGTGTGGTGTGTTCTCCCCGTGTCCGCGTGGGTTTCCTCCGGGTGACTGTCTGTGAGGAGTGTGGTGTGTTCTCCCCGTGTCCGCATGAGTTTCCTCCGGGTGACTGTCTGTGAGGAGTGTGGTGTGTTCTCCCTGTATCCGTGTGGGTTTCCTCCGGGTGACTGTCTGTGAGGAGTGTGGTGTGTTCTCCCCGTGTCCGCATGGGTTTCCTCCGGGTGACTGTCTGTGAGGAGTGTGGTGTGTTCTCCCTGTGTCCGCGTGGGTTTCCTCCGGGTGACTGTCTGTGAGGAGTGTGGTGTGTTCTCCCTGTGTCCGCGTGGGTTTCCTCCGGGGCACTGTCTTTGAGGAGTGTGGTGTGTTCTCCCCGTGTCCGCGTGGGTTTCCTCCGGGTGACTGTCTGTGAGGAGTGTGGTGTGTTCTCCCCGTGTCCGCGTGGGTTTCCTCCGGGTGACTGTCTGTGAGGAGTGTGGTGTGTTCTCCCCGTGTCCGCGTGGGTTTCCTCCAGGTGACTGTCTGTGAGGAGTGTGGTGTGTTCTCCCCGTGTCCGCATGAGTTTCCTCCGGGTGACTGTCTGTGAGGAGTGTGGTGTGTTCTCCCTGTATCCGTGTGGGTTTCCTCCGGGTGACTGTCTGTGAGGAGTGTGGTGTGTTCTCCCCGTGTCCGCATGGGTTTCCTCCGGGTGACTGTCTGTGAGGAGTGTGGTGTGTTCTCCCTGTGTCCGCGTGGGTTTCCTCCGGGTGACTGTCTGTGAGGACTGTGGTGTGTTGTCCCCGTGTCCGCATGAGTTTCCTCCGGGTGACTGTCTGTGAGGAGTGTGGTGTGTTTTCCATGTGTCCGCGTGGGTTTCCTCCGGGTGACTGTCTGTGAGGAGTGTGGTGTGTTCTCCCCGTGTCCACATGGGTTTCCTCCGGGTGACTGTCTGTGAGGAGTGTGGTGTGTTCTCCCTGTGTCTGCGTGGGTTTCCTCCGGGTGACAGTCTGTGAGGAGTGTGGTGTGTTCTCCCCGTGTCCACATGGGTTTCCTCCGGGTGACTGTCTGTGAGGAGTGTGGTGTGTTCTCCCCGTGTCCGCATGAGTTTCCTCCGGGTGACTGTCTGTGAGGAGTGTGGTGTGTTCTCCCCGTGTCCGCATGGGTGTCCTCCGGGTGCTCCGGTTTCCTACCATTGTAGAAAAACACACGTTAGTAGGTGGATTGGCGACTCAAAAGTGTGTGTGTGTGTGTGTGTGTGTGGGGGGGGGGGGGGGGGGGGGGCTTAGTATGTGTTGGGCAAATATTAACACTACTGTGGTCTTAAGTGATTACTTGTAAGGGCTAAGAATAAGTTCAGCAGAGTAGCTGTCTTTCTTTTTTTTAAATGTGAATGTTAATATAGATGAAGGAGTCACAGTGCACCTCCATATTTACAAACGTGATTAACTGTTACTTTTATATTTTCCTACAATCTTTAACATGTTCAAGATAATGACTCAAACAGGTTAGCGGACAAAAACAGTTTATGTCTCACGTAAAGGATCTCCCACATGCTTAAATATGTTTAGCACAGAATCTCAGATAAATCCTTATATACTTCATAGTTTGTGGGGGGTGGGCAGCACTAGTTCTATGTCGGGAATTCAAAGCCATTTGAGCTTGCTGCCATTCTGTTTATTCTGACCTTGTTCTGGGGGGTTGACCTTGCTCCTCTTGGGGTATTCACACCCCTGGTTCCACGGCACTTGACCGAGCATGAGGAATGCTGAAAGTGAGAGACTGACCTAATTATTTCAAGGTCAGGACTGCGGAGAAGAATGCAAGGAGCCTTGTTTTAATTTAGGGGTTTTATATAATGATTGCGTCAACATGCCGCTCCTCTAAAAACCCTGAGCACAGCGATCATAAATTAAACGTTTAAATACGTTCAGTAGAGCCGAGCAGCGAAGATTGAGTTGTGTACCCTTTGGATCAACATTTTCCTTCTTCCATCTTCATGCACTTTTCAAAAAGACATGACATGCCAAATCCCTCTTTCATGTCTGGAGAAATAAATGTATTTGGAGAACAGGAACACGTTATTATACTCACGCCTATGATGCCTCTGGATTTAAGAATGGTACTCGTATGTGGAGACTTGGCTTTGTAGATCATTCCGAATACTTCCAGCTCCTTTGATGGTGCGCCACCTTTATGGGCCTGAATGGGAGGATCTTCTTCTGTCTAAGTGCGTTCATAAAATCATCTCAACTGTTTCAGCTTCACGATTTTCAGAGTAGACACTACACACCCAAGAATCCAGAAAAGCCACAATTACTGTAATTACTACATTCAAATCCTTTTTTTAGAAGAATAATGTCTTATCTCCAGGAAGAAGGTGGCAGTGGGTTTAATGGAGAACAAGTGAGTTTTTGATTAATTTAGTGTAGGCACTGGTATTTTGCATTATTTTAATGATTAAAAGTCTAAAATACAGTAGACTAAAAGACTTGAACTATATTAATCGTCATAAATCTATAACTGGTTTCCTTCTGCGTGGATGGCGTGTGCAAATTCTAGCCAACACGGGTGTCCATCCATCCATCCATCCATTATCCACCGCTTATCCGGGTCCGGGTCGCAGGGGAAGCAGTCGGAGCAAAGAAACCCAGACCTCCCTCTCCCCAGCCACCGACTCCAGCTCCTCCGGGGGTATACTGAGGCGTTCCCAGGCCAGTCGAGACATGTAGTCTCTCCAGCGTGTTCTTGGTCTGCCCCGGGGCCTCCTCCCCGTTGGACATGCCCGGAACACCTCTCCAGGAAGGTGTCCAGGAGGCATCCGAACCAGATGCCCGAACCACCTCGACTGGCTCCTCTCGACGTGGAGGAGCAGCGACTCCACTCCGAGCCTCTCGCGGATGTCCGAGCTCCTAACCCTGTCTCTAAGGGAGGATCCAGACACCCTGCGGAGAAAACTCATTTCAGCCGCTTGTACCCGCGATCTCGTTCTTTCGGTCACTACCCAAAGCTCGTGACCATAGGTGAGGGTTGGGACGTAGATTGAACGGTAAATCGAGAGCTTTGCTTTTCTGCTCAGCTCTCTCTTCACCACAACGGACTGGTACAGAGCCCGCATTACTGCTGACGCTGCACCGATCCGCGGGTGTCTTTTAACTAAAAACATAATTATTAGTAATGGCTTTCCTCCAAACATTTTATGATGCAACGGTAGCAGTTTAAAAAAATGCAGTTTTTATATGTGGTCAGAGTCAGCATTTGATTAAACAGAGTATAGGTGGTCGTTGCATTGGTCCTGTCACTGTGGGTTTGATGTCCAAGGCTTGAAGTCCTAAGCCACATATGAACTCCAGAGAAACTCTAGAGAACCTTGTAAGTATCAGGACCGGAGATGTATCGGAGTTGTCCTTTCACATGCAGCGCACAGCAGGAGATATTCTGTGTTTGAAATGTGCCACATGGGTAGAGCATATGCTACATTCACACGTGCTGTGTTTTCACTGAGCTTAGGAGGATAGATTCCACGTAAAATGTGGGACAAATGTTGCGGGTGTTCACAATCAAACATACAGCTATGCTGGAGCATTTCTGGGTTACTGTGCATGTCATGACTACAAACTGAGATCCGGGTGCTCTGGTTTCCTCCCATGGTCCAAAAACACTCTTTGGTAGGTGGATTGGCAACTCAAAGTGTCCACAGGCGAGAGTGTGTAAGTGTATGTTTGTGTGTGTGTTGCCCTCCAATGGATGGGCGCCTCCTCCATGGTGTGTTTCCACCTTGCGCCCAGTGCGACCCTGAAATGTTGCAGATAATGAACGAATTACTGAATAAATCAGTAGAAAGAAAATATATTACATTCACTTCCAAATTTAAGGCAATAATTTTACAATAAATTACTATTATTTATTTTAAAATATACATTTTATATACAATTTGGAAAATACAAGAATTTGTTACAATAGCAGCAGTGTACAACACCCTCAAACAGAATAATTCATTGCCAAATGAACAAGGTGGTGGATTTAAGGCCTAGTCCTGCACCATTGTTTTATTTATTTATGGGTTAGGTTTATTTGATTAACCGACAGCTGTAATTACATTAATGCTATGCATGAATCCCGCATGACTTCTGCTCATTCAATGTCAATACTAGCCTCGGACTAAAAAAAAAAAAAACAGCTGAACTTTTCAACCTCAAGTCAGTGAGTTGAGTTACGTAAGTAATTGTGTTTACATCTCCACACTCTCTGCTTCTCTCTGATCTGAGACGTGTTCATGGTCAGACAAACAGCCCAAACCCTGCCCAGTTCAGTAACAAAGGGCAGAGCTCATATTTGCAGGGCGGCAGAAGGTCAGTATGGTCGACTGGACCATTACTCAGTGCCTGCTTTAGATCCTCACATGTTACATCATGGGACCACACGCTCGGAAAAGTCTGCACGGACACTGTAGACGAGTGTGAATCACTGCTCCAGTTTAGAGACTTGTCCAGGCAGGGAGGAAGCACTCTGCTTCCTGAGATCAAGACTCGTTAAAGGAGCTGTCAGTCCTTTCTGAAACCAAAAAGTAGCAGGCAATGCATCAAAAAAACATTTATTAAATGTATATATGTATATTTTGTATATTAGAATTATTTTATTGGCCACTGTGCTTGCCACATTTACCCAATCCGTGCAGTGAAACAAACATTTACACACACTAGTGAACACTACGGGGAACTTGCCCAGAGTGGCAGCCCTAGCCACAGCACCCGGGGAACAGTTAGGGGTTTGGTGCCTTGTTCAAGGGCACTCCAGTCATGACCTGCCGGATCTGGGATCAAACCAGCAACCTTCTGGTTACAAGCTCAGTTCCCTAACCACAAGGCCGCCGTATGAACAGGGGGTTATTTAAAAACATGTTTAGTGTTTGTCTCACTAACTCAAGGTTAGTGAAAATGGCTTAATTATGACAGTTCTGTCAAAAGATTCAAGGGATTTGGTGCAAGGCAGGAACACACACTGGACATGACACCAGTCCATCACAGTACACACTCGCAGCTCTGGACCTACCATCATGTGTGTTTGGACACAAAAGAAACCCCTACAAACACAGGAAGAACACACCAAACTTCCACAGACCAAAGTGAGTATAGAACCCAGGCCTTCGAGACCCTGGATGATCTGCACTTAGAAATCAGTATAGCACACCTTATTACTAGTGATACCAAACATTTTAATTTGAAATTTAACAGACAATAAATAGAATTAAAGTATGTACAAAGAGAACTATAACGAGATGCAAACATATGTAAATGCTGTTCATCAGGATGATCCTGACCCCTAAAGGGCCCTTAGTCTTGTCAGCATTCTTAAGGCTGCTCTATACAAGCCCACAGAAACCTGTTGAAGGGTTAAGAATGTCTTCAGCCCTTTTCTCCCCTCAGTTAATGCAGCTTTACGTTACCGAGTAAAGTGATCCAACCACACAAGTGGAACTGAGTCTCCATCAGGTCCATGACTCTCAGACCCCACCCTCTGATCAGATCCATATGGAAATATCACTGCCTTCCATTTGCCAGGAATGTGAGCCATATACATTTCAACTGTAATTTCAATGTCTGCTTTGTTTGCAATTCCCTGCTCATGCATTTTCAGAGAGTGTTTTGACGGTACTGTGCAGAGTCTGCTACTGAAGAGAGACTATTTTTATGGCAATATGCCTATAAACTACTTACAGACAGTTTTTGAGTACTTTGTCTAACTGGGAGAGCCAAGTACTTCTGCTCCTTAAAGGACCTTTCAGAGGCACTAACTAGAACCTAAAAGCCCTTAGAGAATTTTTTAAAACCAAATAATTGTAAAACATTCATTCATTATCTGTAACCCTTATCCAGTTGAGGGTCGCGGTGGGTCCAGAGCCTACCTGGAATCATTGGGCGCAAGGCAGGAATACAACCTGGAGGGGGTGCCAGTCCTTCACAGGGCAACACACATTCACACCTAGTCGTCAATCTCAAAAGTGTGTTTTTGGACTGGGAGGAAACCGGAGCACCCGGAGGAAACCCACGCAGACACAGGGAGAACACACCACACTCCTCACAGACAGTCTCCCGGAGGAAACCCATGCGGACACAGGGAGAACACACCACACTCCTCACAGACAGTCACCTGGAGGAATCCCACACAGACACAGGGAAAACACACCACACTCCTCACAGTCACCCAGAGGAATCCCACACGGACACAGGGAGAACACACCACACTCCTCACAGACAGTCACCCGGAGGAAACCCACGCAGACACAGGAAGAACACACCACACTCCTCACAGACAGTCACCCGGAGGAAACCCACGTGGACACATGGGAGAACACACCACACTCCTCACAGACAGTCACCCGGAGCGGGAATCGAACCCACAATCTCCAGGCCCCTGGAACTGTGTGACAGCGACACTACCTGCTGCGCCACCGTGCAGCCCAAGGCTATGTGGTGTATATATACCTACCTACTCCCACCTTCTGTGTTAGCTGTTCTCCATGAGATACATGTAAATAACTCAATACAATGGATCACAAATGAACAATGTTTTATCTCATCGTTCTTTGAAGAATTAGCCCTGAATGTAAAGAAACCTGAACACAATGTAGAACTTGATTCCCAAAGCTTTGTTCAGCCAAAAAAAAATATTAAGAGACCATTATTATCAGGACATTAGAAGTCCAAAAACCAAGACAAGACAGCTCTGCCTGGAGAAGAAAGCAAAAACAATCCACATTCAAATTCCAGGTCTGCCACAGAGATGCAGCAATTAACATCACCGCCAGGAGCGGACATTATTGAAATGACCTTCCTCTCTCTCGGCTTTGTGGCCATTTGATGTGGATCACAGAGGCAGTTAATAACCCATTAAACACATCGTTGGAGGCTCCTCGGATCTCTTTCCCCTCTCTCCTTCCCACACAGACGACAATAGCAGATGCCAGGCATGATAAAACAGGCCCGAACGCGGGCAGATAAGATCAGTTGAGAGGTATGAGACAAAAGAAGAAAGAGAAACAAGCAGTCGTCTTATTTCTCGCATCCAAAATTATCGGGAAACTTTATTTCAGGAGTTGGCCCTGATCCAGGGGATTACACTGAAAGAACCTGTCTGGGTTTTTTGGTAAAGCTCCCTAAGATTCTTGTATTCATATTTCTTTATGAATGTATGCCTTTGTGTGTCGTGGCATACATTATTGCCAGAAAAACGTTTGCATAGTTAAAGTTGAGTGATACTTTAAAGATCCATGCCTCACAATGGTGCCACATGTAGTGTCTCTGTCACTAAGCTTCTGATGTTTTGGATTCAGTCCCTGCCTTGGGTGACTGTCTGTGAGGAGTGTGGTGTGTTCTCCCTGTGTCTGCATGGGTTTCCTCCGGGTGACTATCTGTGAGGAGTGTGGTGTGTCCTCCCTGTGTCTGCGTGGGTTTCCTCCGGGTGACTATCTATGAGGAGTGTGGTGTGTTCTCTCTATGTCTGCGTGGGTTTCCTCCGGGTGACTATCTGTGAGGAGTGTGGGGTGTTCTCTCTGTGTCTGCGTGGGTTTCCTCCGGGTGACTGTCCGTGAGGAGTGTGGTGTGTTCTCTCTGTGTCTGCCTGGGTTTCCTCCGGGTGACTGTCTGTGAGGAGTGTGGTGTGTGCTCCCTGTGTCTGCGTGGGTTTCCTTTGGGTGACTGTCTGTGAGGAGTGTGGTGTGTGCTCCCTGTGTCTGCGTGGGTTTCCTTTGGGTGACTGTCTGTGAGGAGTGTGGTGCGTTCTCCCTGTGTCTGCGTGGATTTACTCTTACAATCTTATACGACAGGACATTTTAAAACTACATATTACCTCAGTCTCTACACGTTTACATACACAGAGCACAGTCCTCTATCTCTAGGGATCACCGGACAAATAGCAAGACAGCACACGGGCCGAGTTAATTTCAGGTTCTGTGGGTTTAACATGTGATCAGACTCGACTCTACCTCCGCTGAGGGGGAGGAAGGAAAAGTAAACAGTTATAGCCAGCTTTAAAGAGAGAATGTCAGTGTGTTTGTTATGTAAGATCTATGAGAACACGTTGTTAGCTGTGCCCACTGTTGGCCCATAATAGCTCCTGATTATTTTTTTAAAGTGTTATACCTTCACCCTTGATCCTCAAAGTTTTCTTTATTCAAGGCGGTTGTTAAAAACTGAACAATAAGTAGTCAAATTATCAGCTGAATGCATTAGTGGTTTCTCCATGATGTGTAGCTTGCCATGTTTGGTTCATTAAAGAATACCTTGCTTCAAAATTAAATCTACTTTTGTAAATTACTTTTTGACTGATCAAAACACCTCAGGCCAGTAAAAAAGTAGCACAGAATAGGAATTAGTAAACTAAGGGTTAATGTCTAAAGTAGAGTTCTGTCCTCACTAATACACTTAAGAACATGTAAATATACTCCAAAAAAGTTGAGATGTTGTGTTAAATGTGAATAAACATAAATAAACACAGCCCTGTGAAGGACTGGCGCCCCCTCCAGGGTGTGTTCCTGCCTTGCACCCAGTGATTCCAGGTAGGCTCTGGACCCACCTCGACCCTGAACTGCATAAGCGCTTACAGGCAATGAATGAATGAATAAATAAAACAGAATGCAATGATCTGCAAATCTCATAGACCCATATTTTATTCACAATAGAACTTAAACCACACATCAGACATGGAATCAGAATCATTCATTCATTCATCTCTATTACTGCTTCGTCCTGATCAGGGTCACAGTGGGTCTTATCAGGAACCATTGGGCACAAGGCAGGAAGGCACCAGTGGATCACAGGTCATCACACACTCACCCAGTCACTCACTCACACTCACGACTGGGGAGGAAACTGGAGTACGTAGAGGAAACCCACATTGATATGAGGTGAAACAATCTGAGGTGGTGTTTGAACCCAGGACCCCATGACCCCATGACCCTGGAGCTGTGTGGATGAGATTCTACCTGCAATGCTACAGTGCCATTCAACTCGGATGGTTCTTAAACAGACAAATAAACAAACAAATAAAGTGCAAAACCGGTCCAAACAAACTGTTCAGCTCACTGTGCTTTAGGAGTTTCTTTATTATTTAATCTGTAAGTGAAATCAGCATCTAAATTTTCCATCTACAACCAAGCTATTTACTTCCATTTACCTGTAAGTGCCATTAACTGAGCTACTTCAGCAAAAAGACTGAAAAAACACATCAGAGATCTCTCTTTCAGATTCTTCGGTGAAATTGTCGTTAAAGAACGCGAATCATTCCAATGTTTAAACCATTTGAAAGAAGGCCTTTGAGAAAACACCTGCTTGTATGGGTTTATTTGGTGACACCATATGAGTGAGTACTTCACCAGCTGTCCCCAACATCACCAAACCCTGATCCTCTTCCCACACCGGCCACAGACTCTATATGAGTGTTTCTGTCCTCCCAGTTCCCATCTGGGCTAGAGTGTGTGTGCGTGCGTGTGGGGCTGGGGACACAGCCATGCCTCCATCTGTGACCCGAGCATCCAGAAAACACCACTGACAGTTTAATTACCTTTAATTGAAGCCCCCCAGTCTGGAAGAAATGTCCTGACAAAAGAGCGTTTGAGAAGTGTCCATGGGACACGCCAATACTCCATATGTCTGATGGAACAACAGTCGGCATGAAGAGAGAAGAAAGGAGGCCCTGCTTCAGGCGTAGGTACGGCTGGGGGTGGGGTGTTATCGGAACATTTTGGTTTGCTGTGATAGATAGATTTGGAAAAACAAAGAGAAGTGAAATGGAGATAGTTTCACTCAGACTGTGGAAAACGTGGGTTTAAAAGGAGACTTTAATGCAGAGGGTCAATAACTTAACAACTTTCCTGGTTTAAAAAATAGAAAAGAAAAGGACCCTGCTATTTAATATATTAATATTTAACGCACCTGTAATCTGTGCTATTCAGTGATTGGTTACAGGTTCATTTGCATATTGTATAACTCAGCTGAGCAGCATTTAGGAGGCTAATGGCGCTTTTCCACTGCATGGTATCTTCTCGACTCTTTTGCTTTTAAACTGGATTAGGGAAATCTGGTCCCTGGTGCATGGAACTGGGGATTTTTAGACCTTTTTAGGGACTAAACTATGACGTGTAAAATCTTGCAGAGCGCTGATTGGCCAGAGAGACATACCAATCACCATAATATGCAAAAAAGTTACAGCAGAGATCTCATTTGTATTTATCTGACTCACAATATCAGCTCATTTTTTTTGAAGAGTTTCAAACGTTCCTTGGATCATTGGCCAAAAAAAAAAAACTCTGCAAGAACCACAAGGGGCAACAAGGAATAATATACTACACTGATCTGGGGCATGGAGCTGTGTTCAGTCTCAAAAAACAACATGTGGCTACATTATTCGCATTGTTGTTATGGTTTCCAAAGCCCCAGTTAGAGACTGTTCCCATTAGAGATCACTTCCATTACAGACCACACTAAATAAAGATGATTCTTTTGGGGGGTTGGGGGTGCCAAGAGGGTAGAGCCGAGTAGAGCCATGTAAAGTGAAGTACAGTAAATACCAAACAGTGAAAAACCGACAGAACCTATGGCTGTTTTTAAATAAATGTCACACGTTTTTTATGCTGTCATCAGGAGCTTGAGGAGGTTTGTGAGAAACTTGTCTCTTTGATTAGAGCAGCTGGGAAGAAGCAGTGTGTGTGTGTTGGGAGGGGTTGTGTGCACTTTAGGAAATGGAGGAAACTGGAAGACAACACCCAGACACACTTATTCCAACCCTTCCTACCCATAACCCCCACCCAACCCCAAAACACCCACACTCCTCCTCCCCCAGCCCCACCCCCAACAACCCCATGTGAGATTGGGAACTAATCTGAGCCCCCCCCCCCCCCCCCCCCCAATAAACAACAGGGGGCACTAAAGAAGAAAGTGTTTAATCTGTCTTTTCTTTTCCAGACCAAGGGCCCGCCTCTTTCACATTCCACTGGAACCACATCACTCTCAGAGCCTTTGAAATGGTCTGGGTTTAAACGCTTAAGCAAGGGCCCAAACGATTGGAGATTGTGATCTTTTGTGGTGGAGGAAATGGTCAATGCACCCAAAGACACTCAATGCTACCAGTCTACCATTTTCTAAAGGGAACTGTTACAATGTAAATATCACAAAGAATCGCTAAACATCAGTCATTTATAAAGTTAAATATATGTGTGGCTGTCAACATTAACCTTAACCCAAGTGATTAATAACGTTAACCCAAGTGATTAATACCGTCAACCCAAGTGATTAATACCGTCAAGCCAAGTGATTAATAACGTTAACCCAAGTGATTATTAATGTTAACCCAAGTGATTAATAACGTTAACCCAAGTGATTATTAATGTTAACCCAAGTGATTAATAACGTTAACCCAAGTGATTATTAATGTCAACCCAAGTGATTAATACCGTCAACCCAAGTGATTAATAACGTTAACCCAAGTGATTATTAATGTTAACCCAAGTGATTAATAACGTTAACCCAAGTGATTAATAACGTTAACCCAAGTGATTATTAATGTCAACCCAAGTGATTATTAATGTCAACCCAAGTGATTAATAACGTCAACCCAAGTGATTATTAATGTTAACCCAAGTGATTAATAACGTCAACCCAAGTGATTAATAACATTAACCCAAGTGATTAATAACATCAACCCAAGTGATTAATAACGTTAACCCAAGTGATTATTAATGTTAACCCAAGTGATTATTAATGTCAACCCAAGTGATTAATAACGTTAACCCAAGTGATTATTAATGTTAACCCAAGTGATTAATAACGTCAACCCAAGTGATTAATAACGTCAACCCAAGTGATTATTAATGTCAACCCAAGTGATTAATAACGTTAACCCAAGTGATTATTAATGTTAACCCAAGTGATTAATAACGTCAACCCAAGTGATTAATACCGTCAACCCAAGTGATTAATAACGTTAACCCAAGTGATTATTAATGTTAACCCAAGTGATTAATAACGTTAACCCAAGTGATTATTAATGTTAACCCAAGTGATTAATAACGTCAACCCAAGTGATTAATACCGTCAACCCAAGTGATTAATAACGTTAACCCAAGTGATTATTAATGTTAACCCAAGTGATTAATAACGTCAACCCAAGTGATTATTAATGTTAACCCAAGTGATTAATAACGTCAAACCAAGTGATTAATAACATTAACCCAAGTGATTAATAACGTCAACCCAAGTGATTAATAACGTTAACCCAAGTGATTATTAATGTTAACCCAAGTGATTAATAACGTTAACCCAAGTGATTATTAATGTTAAACCAAGTGATTAATAACGTCAACCCAAGTGATTAATAACGTCAACCCAAGTGATTATTAATGTCAACCCAAGTGATTAATAACGTTAACCCAAGTGATTATTAATGTTAACCCAAGTGATTAATAACGTCAACCCAAGTGATTAATACCGTCAACCCAAGTGATTAATAACGTTAACCCAAGTGATTATTAATGTTAACCCAAGTGAATATCTGGAAACTGAAACATTTTTTCACGCAAATAAACAATTTTAGCAAATTTGGCCACAACTTCCTCTCACTTATACCACTTTCTCTCTCTCTCCCTCTCTCTCTCTCTCATTTTTTTTCTTGTACCTGCCTTTATCCACACATTTACCACTTATAAAGTCGTTGAAGCTCAAATATGGAGGTGTTTTATTGTCTGAGCTGGGAGCTGCACGCTGCAATTTTCTCAATTAAAGCTTGCATCTGAGCTTCGTTGTGTCTGACGTTAACTCTCTCCCTGAAACTTATCCTCAGCAAATTAAAAAAAATAATTGAAACATCATAAAAAACACTCTGAAATGTAACAGCAAAGTAAAAAGAACAGTTTCCTTTGACCACTTTATAGTGAATACCAATCTAAATATTTATTTGTTTTATCTCCTTTTCAAAAAGCACTGACATACTGTAGTTTTAACTTGCGATTAATCGTGATTAATCAGAGAATGTTGATATAATTAACGCAAACAAATTTTGTATTTGACTGACAGTACTAATGTATACAGATAGCACTTTCGTGTAGTGTTACAGTTTGTGTTGTGCTGGTATGAGTGGATCAGACACAGCACAGCTACTGGAGTTTTTAACTGCTCCTGTGTGGTCAATGGAGCTGAGAGAATGGACAGCGATTGTAGAAATATGGAGACTGTCATAATATTATGGCTAATCAGTATAACACTTTGCAAAAGTCAGAGAAAAACAATCTGTTTATTCATTCATTCATTCAGTGTCTGTAACCGTTTACAAGATTCAGGATTGCAGTGGGCCAGGATAGTACCGGGAATCACAGTGTGCAAGACACAATATGTTCTTATCAGCCAAATGTGTTGTGTTTATAAATTATTCTATTCAAATTGATGCTTTATAAATAGCACGATTCTGATACTAAAATATGGGTGATTTTCTTTTAAGGAAGATAATAAACTAAAGCCTTCAGACATGGTGGCTACGCAATAACAACAGGCATTCCCGACAAGACCAAGGGTGGTCTTACTCTCCACCGTCTCCACTGAGACAGCTGAGCAAGCCCAGTTGTGCGTCTGGGTCTCTATTTATTCAAAGAATGCAAAGAACACTTGAGCAGCCAAGTGGTGTTGACTCTGCAAATTTTCCCATCACTATGCAGCTTTTTTTAATATCGCTTCAGCATTGCACCATCACATGATATAATATCACAACTAATTACCCCCTACCCCCCCCCACCTCAACCACCACCACACTGTCAGTCAGCAATCAGAAGGAATTACATAAGTCCTTTCACTGCCTCCTTTCAAATATGTCCAAGTCCAGCAGACAGGGCCCGATCGCCTGGGGCTAAACCGGACCACTGAAGATGAAGAAGATAAAGATGAAGAAGATGTCCAGTGCACTCCATTACATAATTCAGATCCTTTATGTAACTGCCAGTGCTCTTTTTGCCTGAAAGAGACCCTTAAAAAGAAGGTTTTTTTCTAGGTCGTGTTTCCAGCAGCTCATCTGACGAGCAGAGAGACCGCCTGCCTGGTCTCAGCAATGCCCTCCGAGCCTGAAAGAATGTAGAGGCAGATGGCGTAGATGCCGTGCCAAATGCCAAACAAAGCGGGCTCAAATGGAGGCAGCAGTACTATGATCTGCCCAACGAAAAAGGGAAAGTGGCATCACACTGTCCCATGACACAAATACAGTCCACTATCTGTGTACGACAAGGCTGTTCAATTAGAAACAACAGCAACATTAATAACTATACAAAAAGGTTTGACCTAATTTGATTTGAATGTGATTATTTGAGGCCGGATGCAGGGATAATTTCTCTAATTCTGTCAAATTTCAATTCAGTCATTTAATGTTGATTTGGAATTAGGTTTTAAAAATTCAACTCATACAAAAGTCAGAGTCCACCATCCATTTATGTTTTATGTATGTGTAGACTATTAATTCATTCATTACCTGTAAACGCTTATCCAGTTCAGGGTCGCGGTGGGTCAGAAGCCTACCCGGAATCATTGAGCGCAAGGCAGGAATACACCCTGGAGGGGGCGCCAGTCCTTCACAGGGCAACACACACACACACACCTACGGACACTTTTGAGTCACCAATCCAACAACGTGTGTTTTTAGACTGTGAGAGAAAACCCACGCAGACACAGGGAGAACACACCACACTCCTCACAGACAGTCACCTGGAGGAAACCCACGCAGACACAGGGAGAACACACCACACTCCTCACAGACAGTCGCCTGGAGGAAACCCACGCAGACACAGGGAGAACACACCACACTCCTCACAGACAGTCACCCGGAGGAAACCCACGCAGACACAGGGAGAACACACCACACTCTTCACAGACAGTCACCCGGAGGAAACCCACGCAGACACAGGGAGAACACACCACACTCCTCACAGACAGTCACCCGGAGGAAACCCACGCAGATACAGGGAGAACACACCACACTCCTCACAGACAGTCACCCGGAGGAAACCCACGCGGACACAGGGAGAACACACCACACTCCTCACAGACAGTCACCCGGTGGAAACCCACGCGGACACAGGGAGAACACACCACACTCCTCACAGACAGTCACCCGTAGGAAACCCACGCAGACACAGGGAGAACACACCACACTCCTCACAGACAGTCACCCGGAGGAAACCCACACAGACACAGGGAGAACACACCACACTCCTCACAGACAGTCACCCGGAGCGGGACTCCAACCCACAACCTTCAGTTCCCTGGAGTTGTGCGACTGCACCGCTACCTGCTGTAATTAAAGTGGCCAGGGATCCCTACGCTAGTATCCAACTGTACATGCGAGTTTTGTTTTAGACGATTTAAAAATGGAGGTTTCAATGTTAGCGTTCGTGAATATAGTGATATAATACTTTGTTTTTATTTGTTTATTTATTTAATTGTTTTTTTGTTTTTAATAAATTGACATTTGTCATTTTTAATAAATGCAACAGCTACCAAAAAATGAAAAAAGAGCAGGAATTCAGAATTACAATGACACACTCCTAATACAACAACCTACTACACAAACATTTTTTAATTAATATAGAACAAGTGAGTGTCCAAACAACTACGCAAGACCTGGTTGACCCCAAATACTTTCACCCACTCTACTCACCACATATTCATTACAGAATAATCTGCAGGGGTTCAAAGCGGGGGGTCTTCGTATGTCAAAATGTCAGTAAACAAGAGTTCATAAAGTGTAAAGGAGGAGCATGTCACACATTTTTGGAGTCACACTGCCAAACCAAACATTCAAAACCACGACCCAGGCTATGTTATTGTATCGTTGTTCATGTTCTGCACACGCAATGATGAAAGTGCTGGAAAAACAGGCGCAGATTACTCAAGACCTGGCCGAGAAGAGAGGAAGCTGGACTTCAGAACAATGGAGAGCTTACGCAACCAAGAGTCCCAAAGTAGTGCTGTCTCTGCCCGGGATGTTTGGGTTCTCACAAGTCTGGCTTCAGATCCTTTATTCTTTTTTTTTCTCCTTCCCTCACAAACACACCGTAAATATGTTTTAAATTTAGCTGCACTAAAAACAGAGACCCGGGGAAGTGATTGGCAGCGTGGTAAACAAAGCTGTTTAACCCAGTCCTGCATTCTAGAGGAACAGGAGCGGGACACGGCTGAATGAAACAAAACCAAGTGGTGGAAATGAAAGTAACCAAAAGGAAGACTGTAGAGGAATATCAAAAAACAAGGCCCTTTCAGCATCTGTACACGATTAGCCTACATTATATAACAAACTGGCTAATTCTACATGGGAAAACATGAGGGTAGGGTCGGGGTGGATAACTCACCCGCCAAAAGTGGTCCAACAGCAGGGAGAGGTCCAGACAAACCAACTACTGTCCCTGTAAAATCTAACGCTAAAGAAAATGTGGAACATACCTGAGCTGGGACTTGAACCCATGACCTTTTAAACTCCACATCCTTCAAAGTCAGAGGAAATTTTGGCTTACGATGGACTTGATTATGCTTCTGTACCATTCCGAGAAAACAAGGAATCCTTTCAAAAGGTGTAAAAGACTGAGATTAGGATCGGGAAGAACAGTGTTTATCTTCCGTGCACTGTTTTTAAAGCAAATATTTTCCAAACCTCGGATTTCCTTCAGAGCTTAATGAAGATGTCTGAGTCAATGGGGAATGTTTGTGCTAAACCGTGTGACCTCTTATTGCAGCTATTTGGTCTCTATATCTAATCACACGATAGATCCAAAAGTACTTAGACAATAAATGAATTCAGATAGTTTAAA
Source organism: Hoplias malabaricus (assembly GCF_029633855.1). Taxonomy (NCBI): domain Eukaryota; kingdom Metazoa; phylum Chordata; class Actinopteri; order Characiformes; family Erythrinidae; genus Hoplias; species Hoplias malabaricus. Next base: position 23,429,797 of record NC_089819.1, read on the forward strand.
GGAACGTACTATGACAAAATCACATGTTCAATGCATGTACACATCATTTTGAGGATCTGGAGCGAATACCCAACCCACACACTGAAACACGACCACCCAGTCAGTTTTGTGGCTTGCTTGAATCTGAAAACTTAGGATAAACCTAGACTTTCTGATTTTGTGTTGCATCTTACATGGACTACAGAGACTTAGGGCAGCTTGGTCTCAATATCCCACATCCTCGTCTGAGTATCTCCAACAATCACAAGATTAAATAGAGCCAAACTGACTCAATGGGAATGGAGAATTAAGAGCACTGAGTAAAAACGAAGAAGAACAGAGCGAAAACGACTAAAAACCAGAGCTTCTGCTCCTCACTGCCTTACTCTCAGGTCAGAATGAACAGCGAGCACCTCATTATCATTTAAAGGTACAGGGGTTGAAAGAGGCTGTCCTGAACAGGGCTATTCAGACGGGGAGAACGCTGCTGTGGTGTTTGATCCTTGTGGTATTTTGGCAAAAGCATATCACAGACATTTCATTAAGACCACAGATTGGTGGTCACTTGTGAAGAAGGCGTAGAATATGTTATGACCCCTTTAAGGTGCCCATGTGCATTCATTCATGCACATACAGTTTTTATAATCTACACAAGAAAAGCATGATACGGGATGGGCTTGAGCACAAAGTCGGAATGCCCAATGCCAGATGAGAGCTAGAGATGTATACAGCCCACCAGCTGTGTGGACAGGGCCCCAGTCCACCACAGAGCATCACACTCAAACCTGTGGACAGTTGGACTGAGGGAGGAAACCCACGCAGACACAGGAAGAACACAAACTCCACCAGAAATGAGGCAAAGACTGAAGCCAGGACCCCAGATCTATGTCCGCAACCTAACAGGTGCTAATATCTCACAAGAACAACCGTTGTATAAAGACAACCACAAAAAAAAAAACACATCCAAGATGCGCTACTTTGGGGTTTCTGTTAAACCAAAGCTTTTCACTGGAAAAAAAAAATCATCACAAAAATAGCTACGTTTGTTCAGGAGTTTAACAGTAGCTTGTTTACAAGGAACAGTACAATGAGGCTTTGACAAATCAGGGGTCAGCTCATTTGCATGTGTTTAAGTGTCTGCGTGACACACTGCTGGCCTCTTGTCTCTGTTTGTGTGCGTTTTGCTCACGCTGTTTTCCTACTGCTGTGGCATGTGGAGGAAGCTGACACTGAGAATATCACGTCCTGACCATAGGGCAGTTCCCGGCGTTCCAAAACACACTCATTAACACACTCCCCCCCTCCCCACACCAGCAGATACAATTGGTTCTCAGTCTCTCCCTACTTTCAAGGAATCACTTGACGTCAAAGTCAAACCAAACAAGACTCTTCAGTCACCTCCTCATCCAGCATTTCCTTTGAACTGAAAGGTATTAAATGGGATTCCTCCACCCTTTGCTGCAGTAACACATTCTACTCTTCTGAAAAAAGGTGGTACAGTAGATGATGGAACACCGATATTAAGATTTGATGGCATTCAGCCACAAAGTCCTGTACTGATGTTGCATAAATAGTTCTGCCCCAGTGTATCCCAATGGTATGAGATGCAGGTTGGAAGTGAGATCCTGCCTCAAATGGAGGAGTTTAAATACCTCGGGGTCTTGTTCACGAGAAAGATGGAGCGGGAGATTGACAGGCGGATCGGTGCAGCGTCAGCAGTAATGCGGGCTCTGTACCAGTCCGTTGTGGTGAAGAGAGAGCTGAGCAGAAAAGCAAAGCTCTCGATTTACCGTTCGATCTACGTCCCAACCCTCACCTATGGTCACGAGCTTTGGGTAGTGACCGAAAGAACGAGATCGCAGGTACAAGCGGCTGAAATGAGTTTTCTCCGCAGGGTGTCTGGATTCTCCCTTAGAGACAGGGTTAGGAGCTCGGACGTCCGGGAGAGACTCTCCTCCATGTTGAGAGGAGCCAGTTGAGGTGGTTCGGGCGTCTGGTTTGGACGCCTCCCTGACGCCTTCCTGGTGAGGTGTCCAACAGGGAGGAGGCCCCGGGCCAGACCAAGAAAACGCTGGAGAGACTATATGTCTCGACTGGCCTGAGAACGCCTCGGTATACCCCCGGAGGAGCTGGAGACGGTGGCTGGGGAGAGGGAGGTCTGGGTTTCTTTGCTCCGACTGCTTCCCCCGCGACCCGGACCCGGATAAGTGGTGGATAATGGATGGATGGATGGATGGATGGTATGAGATGCAACTTAAAAAACACTAGGTGGTATTGGGTAATTTTGCTCCTGGGCTCCCTCTAGCTCCCTACCCTCCTTTAGAATGTTACATAGTGCTGTTTCTGCAGTGCTGATCCCAGAGTAGCAACAACAGAAGCTCTATTCACTCACTCTCTGTTCTCAATCTACTTTTAATAAACAGGTCGGTTCGGGGATCGCCAAGGAATTTGAAGTATACATAAAATCACACTTTTTGGTGATAAAAATATTCTCCCACCTCTTTACATCTAGTTACAATCTGATGAAAAGTAGTGTCTACAAATGTTTGGCCATAACGTGAACCAGGACTTTAGTCAGTACTCACAGCTAATGCTGAACATAGGGATATTACTGCATTACTGAGGATTTCTACTACACCTCAAACATCTCACAGTGGACAGATTTCCTCCTGGAGTTCCACTGATCCACTCTCGTAAAGCACAATCTGCCCCGACCCCCGAGGGGAGCGGGGGAGATCCTAATAACAGAAAGACAGCATGTGCTGATGAGAAGGATAATCCCCTTACTGTAGCCTGAACTTCCCGTCAGAGAGTATTCACCGCCGGCTCAGACTCCACAGATTCACTCAGAGCTCAAAGACGACACGCAACACAACACACAGCCACAACACAAACCAACAGCAGCTTTAGTCGCAAATTAAAGGGTCCATATCCCAATGGAAGTGATTCTGGAAGTGATTTTTCCCCCCTAAAGTCCACTTTTGGTTTTGCTGTTATTCGATTGACAAAAAACACAATTTTTTTATGTTTTTATTATTTTTCACCCAGCAGGTGTTTTTATGTCTTTACACATGCACGTCTTGCTTAAAGTGTATGAACCCAGTAGGCCCTCAGATGGCTCAGGACTGGTCAGTTAGCAGTGTCCCAGGTCAGAACCACACAGAGTGCCCCCTGGAGGGGGCGCCAGTCCTTCACAGGGCAACACAGACACACACACACACACATTCACTCACACCTATGGACACTTTTGAGTCGACAATCCACCTACCAACGTGTGTTTTTGGACTGTAGAAGGAAACAGGAGCACCCGAAGGAAACCCACGCAGACACAGGGAGAACACAACTCCTCACAGACAGTCACCCGGAGGAAACCCACACAGACACAGGGAGAACACACCACACTCCTCACAGACAGTCACCCGGGGGAAACCCACACAGACACAGGGAGAACACACCACACTCCTCACATACAGTCACCCGGAGGAAACCCACGCAGACACAGGGAGAACACACCACACTCCTCACAGACAGTCACCCGGAGGAAACCCATGCAGATACAGGGAGAACACTCCACACTCCTCACAGACAGGGAATTGAACCCACAACCTCCAGGCGCCTGGAGCTGTGTGACTGCGACACTACCTGCTGTGCCACCTTGCTGCCATGATTGAAAATTATTCACAATTATTATAAATTAAAATAACCATGAAAAAAAAGGCATTAGACCTACTTTTAATTCCTATTCTTAATGAAACAATTTTAGTGTTCTTTTGTCTCTGTAAAGCACTTTGAATTGACACTGCGTATGAAAGGTGGCCTATAAACAAACTTGACTTGCCTGAAGTGTCAAATTATGATCATTGCTGCAGTACAAGTGCCATAACACCGCGTAAACATCAGACATAAGAGGCTTTCAATGATGCACCTTGTACTTGTGAATGCTGGGCTTCCTGATCAATGTTCCTCTCTCCATCTCCTCAGCAGTGTTTATCTCACTGGCAGAAGATCAGCTCTCATGGACCGGCATGAGTCGATACTTCACAAAGACAAACTCATACCACAGCTTCACTCTGCAGTCAGACACACTTAAAGAAAAAGCCTGGCCTCGAATAAATGAATAATAATTCACAGATCAGTCAGATGTAGCCACTTAGCCAATTCTGTGGTGCATGAAGTCTGCTTCTTTAGTTCTGCGCTGGAGCTACAGGGCTCCAAAACCAAGATTTAGGAGGGATGCTTAAGTTCAGATAGACTCCATTTGCACATGTTTTAGACACGGTCTAATTCTCAGTGTCAAATTCAGTTTGAGGTCATCGATGACACCGGTGTTGAACTGTATAACACCCACAGGAATGCACTGCCCTAAGATAGGGGATGCTCTGAAGCCCAAGGCCATCATGGTCAATGTCAAGTGTTGGAAACCGGGTGTGAAGCCCCCCAGAATCAGGCAGTGGAGCAGTGGAACTAAGGTCTGTGGAGAGATGGAGCTCTAGCCAATACATCTGGGAGGAATTAGAGTGGAGTTTCCTCTTCACAGATGACTGTGATTGGCTGAGAGGTGTGGCAGTTGTAATTTAGCAAATGGTCACATGGTATGTGCCAAACTATTCATTTAACAGATGCACTGACACTTGGTCCTATTATACAACACACACACACACGATTACCATGATTACCATTCAGTACCTATTTTCGTGCAATTCTCCTGCAGCTCAGATAAGAGCTTTTATCCTGATGTTCTGTGATTTTATCCCGGACCTCTCGCCTCAAGGCATCAGAGCCAAGTAAAGGCAACTGCAGTAGTGTGTTTGTGTGTGTGTGTGTGTGTGAGAGAGAGAGAGAGAGAGAGAGAGAGAGACAGACAGACAGACAGAATGGGGCTACATCACTAAAAACACACACACATCTGGGCTGATGCGTAGCTCCTCACAAAACAACACAGCCCGAGGAAACGTCCTCGGAAAAACAAATAAACCAACAAGTTGTTTGTTGCTGGCTTTTTCTCAGAGAAATTGAATGAAATCCAGTTAAGATTATCTTCCCACAGAGAAAGCTTAAGTGAGCCGGCGAACTCCTGAAATCCTGCGTCGTGGAACAGCTCCTCTGTGTTTTTAAACTGTCAGAAAGTTAAAAAAAATAAACACCGAGATATAAGTCAGAACCCCATATCAATAAGAATATCACCACCATCATTTCCGTTGAATTCACTTCAGTACTCAGTACAATTCATCTGTATTAAATATTCGGTAGCAATTGTACTTACTCAACTACAATGTACATCGCCTATAATACAACATATACTACCTCAACTACAACGTACACCGCCTATAATACAACATATACTACCTCAACTACAACGTACACCGCCTATAATACAACATATACTACCTCAACTACAACGTACACCGCCTATAATACAACATATACTACCTCAACTACAACGTACACCGCCTATAATACAACGTATACTACCTCAACTACAACGTACACCGCCTATAATACAACATATACTACCTCAACTACAACGTACACCGCCTATAATACAACATATACTACCTGAACTGCAACGTACCCAGCCTATAATACAACATATACTACCTCAACTGCAACGTACACCGCCTATAATACAACATATACTACCTCAACTACAACGTACACCGCCTATAATACAACATATACTACCTCAACTACAACGTACACCGCCTATAATACAACATATACTACCTGAACTGCAACGTACACCGCCTATAATACAACATATACTACCTGAACTGCAACGTACCCAGCCTATAATACAACATATACTACCTCAACTGCAACGTACACCGCCTATAATACAACATATACTACCTCAACTACAACGTACACCGCCTATAATACAACATATACTACCTCAACTACAACGTAAACCGCCTATAATACAACATATACTACCTGAACTGCAACGTACACAGCCTATAATACAACATATACTACCTCAACTGCAACGTACACCGCCTATAATACGACGTATACTACCTCAACTACAATGTACACCACCTATAATACAACGTATACTACCTCAACTACAACATACACCGCCTATAATACAACATATACTACCTCAACTGCAACGTACACCGCCTATAATACAACGTATACTACCTCAACTACAACATACACCGCCTATAATACAACATATACTACCTCAACTGCAACGTACACCACCTATAATACAACGTATACTACCTCAACTACAACATACACCGCCTATAATACAACATATACTACCTCAACTACAACGTACACCGCCTATAATACAACATATACTACCTCAACTACAACGTACACCGCCTATAATACAACATATACTACCTCAACTACAACGTACACCGCCTATAATACAACATATACTACCTCAACTACAACGTACACCGCCTATAATACAACATATACTACCTCAACTACAACGTACACCGCCTATAATACAACATATACTACCTCAACTACAACGTACACCGCCTATAATACAACATATACTACCTGAACTGCAACGTACACAGCCTATAATACAACATATACTACCTCAACTGCAACGTACACCGCCTATAATACAACATATACTACCTCAACTACAACGTACACCGCCTATAATACAACGTATACTACCTCAACTACAACGTACACCGCCTATAATACAACATATACTACCTCAACTACAACGTACACCGCCTATAATACAACATATACTACCTGAACTGCAACGTACACAGCCTATAATACAACATATACTACCTCAACTGCAACGTACACCGCCTATAATACGACGTATACTACCTCAACTACAATGTACACCACCTATAATACAACATATACTACCTCAACTGCAACGTACACCGCCTATAATACAACGTATACTACCTCAACTACAACATACACCGCCTATAATACAACATATACTACCTCAACTGCAACGTACACCGCCTATAATACAACGTATACTACCTCAACTACAACATACACCGCCTATAATACAACATATACTACCTCAACTACAACGTACACCGCCTATAATACAACATATACTACCTGAACTGCAACGTACACAGCCTATAATACAACATATACTACCTCAACTGCAACGTACACCGCCTATAATACGACGTATACTACCTCAACTACAATGTACACCACCTATAATACAACATATACTACCTCAACTACAACGTACACCGCCTATAATACAACGTATACTACCTCAACTACAACGTACACCGCCTATAATACAACATATACTACCTCAACTACAACGTACACCGCCTATAATACAACATATACTACCTGAACTGCAACGTACACAGCCTATAATACAACATATACTACCTCAACTACAACGTACACCGCCTATAATACAACATATACTACCTCAACTACAACGTACACCGCCTATAATACAACGTATACTACCTCAACTACAACGTACACCACTACCTCAACTACAACGTACACCGCCTATAATACAACATATACTACCTCAACTACAACGTACACCGCCTATAATACAACATATACTACCTCAACTACAACGTACACCGCCTATAATACAACGTATACTACCTCAACTACAACGTACACCGCCTATAATACAACATATACTACCTCAACTACAACGTACACCGCCTATAATACAACATATACTACCTGAACTGCAACGTACCCAGCCTATAATACAACATATACTACCTCAACTGCAACGTACACCGCCTATAATACAACATATACTACCTCAACTACAACGTACACCGCCTATAATACAACATATACTACCTCAACTACAACGTACACCGCCTATAATACAACATATACTACCTGAACTGCAACGTACACCGCCTATAATACAACATATACTACCTGAACTGCAACGTACCCAGCCTATAATACAACATATACTACCTCAACTGCAACGTACACCGCCTATAATACAACATATACTACCTCAACTACAACGTACACCGCCTATAATACAACATATACTACCTCAACTACAACGTAAACCGCCTATAATACAACATATACTACCTGAACTGCAACGTACACCGCCTATAATACAACGTATACTACCTCAACTACAATGTACACCACCTATAATACAACGTATACTACCTCAACTACAACATACACCGCCTATAATACAACATATACTACCTCAACTGCAACGTACACCGCCTATAATACAACGTATACTACCTCAACTACAACATACACCGCCTATAATACAACATATACTACCTCAACTGCAACGTACACCACCTATAATACAACGTATACTACCTCAACTACAACATACACCGCCTATAATACAACATATACTACCTCAACTACAACGTACACCGCCTATAATACAACATATACTACCTCAACTACAACGTACACCGCCTATAATACAACATATACTACCTCAACTACAACGTACACCGCCTATAATACAACATATACTACCTCAACTACAACGTACACCGCCTATAATACAACATATACTACCTCAACTACAACGTACACCGCCTATAATACAACATATACTACCTCAACTACAACGTACACCGCCTATAATACAACATATACTACCTGAACTGCAACGTACACAGCCTATAATACAACATATACTACCTCAACTGCAACGTACACCGCCTATAATACAACATATACTACCTCAACTACAACGTACACCGCCTATAATACAACGTATACTACCTCAACTACAACGTACACCGCCTATAATACAACATATACTACCTCAACTACAACGTACACCGCCTATAATACAACATATACTACCTGAACTGCAACGTACACAGCCTATAATACAACATATACTACCTCAACTGCAACGTACACCGCCTATAATACGACGTATACTACCTCAACTACAATGTACACCACCTATAATACAACATATACTACCTCAACTGCAACGTACACCGCCTATAATACAACGTATACTACCTCAACTACAACATACACCGCCTATAATACAACATATACTACCTCAACTGCAACGTACACCGCCTATAATACAACGTATACTACCTCAACTACAACATACACCGCCTATAATACAACATATACTACCTCAACTACAACGTACACCGCCTATAATACAACATATACTACCTGAACTGCAACGTACACAGCCTATAATACAACATATACTACCTCAACTGCAACGTACACCGCCTATAATACGACGTATACTACCTCAACTACAATGTACACCACCTATAATACAACATATACTACCTCAACTACAACGTACACCGCCTATAATACAACGTATACTACCTCAACTACAACGTACACCGCCTATAATACAACATATACTACCTCAACTACAACGTACACAGCCTATAATACAACATATACTACCTGAACTGCAACGTACACAGCCTATAATACAACATATACTACCTCAACTACAACGTACACCGCCTATAATACAACATATACTACCTCAACTACAACGTACACCGCCTATAATACAACGTATACTACCTCAACTACAACGTACACCACTACCTCAACTACAACGTACACCGCCTATAATACAACATATACTACCTCAACTACAACGTACACCGCCTATAATACAACGTATACTACCTCAACTACAATGTACACCGCCTATAATACAACATATACTACCTCAACTGCAACGTACACCACCTATAATACAACATATACTACCTCAACTACAACGTACACCGCCTATAATACAACGTATACTACCTCAACTACAACGTACACAGCCTATAATACAAAGCATACTACCTCAACTACAATGTACACCGCCTATAATACAACATATACTACCTCAACTACAACATACACCGCCTATAATACAACATATACTACCTCAACTACAACATACATCGCCTATAATACAACGTATACTACCTCAACTACAACGTACACCGCCTATAATACAACATATACTACCTCAACTACAACATACACTGCCTATAATACAACGGATACTACCTCAACTACAAGGTACACCGCCTATAATACAACATATACTACCTCAACTACAACGTACATCGCCTATAATACAACGTATACTACCTCAACTACAACGTACACCGCCTATAATACAACATATACTACCTCAAGTACAACGTACACCGCCTATAATACAACATATACTACCTCAACTACAACGTACATCGCCTATAATACAACGTATACTACCTCAACTACAACGTACACCGCCTATAATACAACATATACTACCTCAACTACAACATACACTGCCTATAATACAACGGATACTACCTCAACTACAAGGTACACCGCCTATAATACACCATATACTACCTCAACTACAACGTACATCGCCTATAATACAACGTATACTACCTCAACTACAACGTACACCGCCTATAATACAACATATACTACCTCAAGTACAACGTACACCGCCTACAATACAACATATACTACCTCAACTACAACGTACACTGCCTATTAAACAACGTATACTACCTCAACTACAATGTACACCGCCTATAATACAACGCATACTACCTCAACTACAACGTACACCGCCTATAATTCAACATATACTACCTCAACAACAACGTACACCGCCTATAATACAACATATACTACCTCAACTACAACGTACACCGCCTATAATACAACGTATACTACCTCAACTACAACGTACACAGCCTATAATACAAAGCATACTACCTCAACTACAATGTACACCACCTATAATACAACATATACTACCTCAACTACAACGTACACAGCCTATAATACAAAGCATACTACCTCAACTACAATGTACACCACCTATAATACAACGCATACTACCTCAACTACAATGTACACCGCCTATAATACAACATATACTACCTCAACTACAACGTACATCGCCTATAATACAACGTATACTACCTCAACTACAACGTACACCGCCTATAATACAACATATACTACCTCAACTACAACGTACACTGCCTATAATACAACATATACTATCTCAACTACAACGTACACCGCCAATAATACAACATATACTACCTCAACTACAACGTTCACCACCTATAATACAACATATACTACCTCAACTACAACGTACACCGCCTATAATACAACATATACTACCTCAACTACAAAGCATACTACCTCAACTACAATGTACACCGCCTATAATACAACGTATACTACCTCAACTACAACGTACACAGCCTATAATACAAAGCATACTACCTCAACTAGAATGTACACCGCCTATAATACAACATATACTACCTCAACTACAACGTACACCGCCTATAATACAACATATACTACCTCAACTACAACGTACATCGCCTATAATACAACGTATACTACCTCAACTACAACGTACACCGCCTATAATACAACATATACTACCTCAACTACAACATACACTGCCTATAATACAACGGATACTACCTCAACTACAAGGTACACCGCCTATAATACAACATATAATACCTCAACTACAACGTACATCGCCTATAATACAACGTATACTACCTCAACTACAACGTACACCGCCTATAATACAACATATACTACCTCAAGTACAACGTACACCGCCTACAATACAACATATACTACCTCAACTACAACGTACACTGCCTATAATACAACGTATACTACCTCAACCACAACGTACATTGCCTATAATACAACGCATACTACCTCAACTACAACGTACACCGCCTATAATTCAACATATACTACCTCAACAACAACGTACACCGCCTATAATACAACATATACTACCTCAACTACAACGTACACCGCCTATAATACGACGTATACTACCTCAACTACAACGTACACTGCCTATAATACAACATATACTATCTCAACTACAACGTACACCGCCTATAATACAACATATACTACCTCAACTACAACGTTCACCGCCTATAATACAACATATACTACCTCAACTACAACGTACACCGCCTATAATACAACATATACTACCTCAACTACAACGTACACCGCCTATAACACAACGTATACTACCTCAACTAGATTGTACACCGCCTATAATACAACATATACTACCTCAACTACAATGAACACCGCCTATAATACAACATATACTACCTCAACTACAACATACACTGCCCATAATACAACGTATACTACCCAAACTACAACGTACACCACCTACAATACAACATATACTACCTCAAATACAACGTACACCGCCTATAATACAACATATACAACCTCAACTACAATCTACACCGCCTATAATACAACGTATACTACCTCAACTACAATGTACACCACCTATAATACAACATATACTACCTCTAGAAAAATGGCTTCAGTGTATGTACAGTCCTCTGTTTATATTTAAAGGGGAATTCCATCTATTTGGGATCATTTAGGCCACTAATATCAGGACAAGCTCGAGTTACAATGACCAAATAGTGCACACACTTGCTGCTGTCGTATTAAAGCTGACGATAGCCATCAGTAAAACAGCTGGTGAATGTGGTGCAAATGGCTGATAAATTTAAAAGCAACAAATCGTTCCCTGCAGACACACTGTTCAGCAAGAAGTGTTTTTCTGACACCTGCTCATCCAACATTTCTGAAATGAAGGGTATTAATAGAGGGCTTGCCCTTCTGTGCTGCAGTAACGATTCCTACTCCTCTGGGAAGAGGGCTATGAGGATTTGATGCCATTCAAACATGAGGATGTTAGGGCTTTATACACATCCAGCCAGTGTTGGGCATATGGTGTTGTAAGGTTCATGTACAGCTGCTCCAGATTTGTTTTGTTATGCTTTTTTTCTATGGATATTATAGAAGTAGTGCATGCCCATTTTAATTAGAGGTTTATTGTATTTATCTGGGGTGGCACGGTGGCGCAGCAGGTTAGTGTCGCAGTCACACAGCTCCAGGGGCCTGGAGGTTGTGGGTTCGGTTCCCGCTCTGTGAGGAGTTGGTGTGTTCTCCTTGTGTCTGCGTGGGTTTCCTCCGGGTGACTGTCTGTGAGGAGTGTGGTGTGTTCTCCCTGTGTCCGCGTGGGTTTCCTCCGGGTGACTGTCTGTGAGGAGTGTGGTGTGTTCTCCCTGTGTCTGCGTGGGTTTCCTCCGGGTGCTCCGGTTTCCTCCCACAGTCCAAAAACACACATTGGTAGGTGGATTGGCGACTCAAAAGTGTCCGTAGGTGTGAGTGTGTGAGTGAATGTGTGCGTTGCCCTGTAAAGGACTGGCGCCCCCTCCAGGGTGTATTCCCGCCTTGTGCCCAATGATTCCAGGTAGGCTCTGGACCCACCGTGACCCTGAACTGGATAAGGGTTACAGATAATGAGTGAATGAATGTATTTATCTGGGTACCAACTAAAGAATATGGCAGGTGTAAATGTGTCATATTCAGTAGGATATTCACTGTGAAAATGACTTACAGTTGTTCCACTGTAAATGAAACACTCAACAATCACAGAACTGCAGCCGTTCTTCTCTCACTGAGGATCCCGCTTGTTAAAAAAATAATACTGAAGACGAGTATGTTAGGAGACAACAGCCAGATTTAAAGGCGTGCAATTACAGGAAAAGAGCCCTGGAAGTCGCTTTCATTACGAGACTCGGACCCTGAGACGACAGTCCGGGTCTGAGATGGACACGACTGGCCAATGTGATTATGTAAGATCAGGCTCATCAGAAACACTCTGTCGACAAAGTTCATTTTCTACACAACCCACTACATCTGTCCACTGGCCGTCAACTTCACAGCTCGGAGAGTAGAGGACAGAAATCTTTATTGCCTAACACTAAGACTTTAGACGTTACACGAGTTGATGAAACAAGCTGAAACAGGGCAGACGTTGATGCTAAGTGTTTTTGAGGTTTGAAAGGATGTAAAAAATCAGTTTTGTCCATTACATCTAACATCTTTATTTGTGTCAAGATATTCTGTTTGAGTACGAACCCAATTTAACTGAGTGTAGCACATGAAATCTGATTTAGATTAAATTACTGAGCCCTTTATACTGTTCTCATTGTAGGAGATTTCAAAAGGAAGCTGATTTCAACTGCGATGAAGTGACTGATAACTGTTTATTGAAGGTCTATATTTGATTTGAAATAAAACATTTAAATGGTGTCCACCTGAGGCATATTCTCAGTCTGTATGAGGCTGTAAAGGACTGGAAGTGAGACGATAAAGACATCCTGCTGCTTTTGAGCAAGAGGAACCAAATTGCATTGGAAGCCACAGCATTAAACAGTCACGCTTTAGAAATGGAGAAGTGGTAAAAGTTTTGAAACAGCAGTTATTTCAGACATTTACAGCCATTACAGCTGTTTATAGTAGTATGGGTTTATTTTCTCTAGAGGGAAATACAGGAAAAAGCCCCTTAAGAACAATATCTGAGTATCCACCTACCAACGTGAGTTTTTGGAGCACCCAGAGGAAATCCACGTAGACACAGGGAGAACACACCACACTCCTCACAGACAGTCACCCGGAGGAAACCCACGCAGACACAGAGAGAACACACCACACTCCTCACAGACAGTCACCCGGAGGAAACCCACGCAGACACAGAGAGAACACACCACACTCCTCACAGACAGTCACCCGGAGGAAACCCTCGCAGACACAGGGAGAACACACCACACTCCTCACAGACAGTCACCCGGAGGAAACCCTCGCAGACACAGGGAGAACACACCACACTCCTCACAGACAGTCACCCGGAGGAAACCCACGCAGACACAGAGAGAAAACACCACACTCCTCGCAGACACAGGGAGAACACACCACACTCCTCACAGACAGTCACCCGGAGGAAACCCACACAGACACAGGGAGAACACACCACACTCCTAACAGACAGTCACCCGGAGGAAACCCACGCAGACATAGGGAGAACACACCACACTCCTCACAGACAGACACCCCGAGCGGGAATCGAACCCACAGCCTCCAGGTCCCTGGAGCTGTGTGACTGCAACACTACCTGCTGCACCACCGTGCCGCCCCTGAACTTTCATTAATATTTAATTATTTTAAAGTTGTTGTTTTTTTAAATAAAATAACGATTTAATGATTCTACTTCATTTTAAGGGAATCGTTTGGCAGAAAAGGCTCATTTACATGTTTTTCTCTCACCCCAGACACAGTCGATCAGCCAAAAAGATATTGTTGTGGCCAAATTTTGCTTCTTTCATCTAGAACTACAGCTACAACGTTGCTAACAAACACTGGAAATCAACAGCAACCCAACATAGCCGTTTGTAAATACATCCTCCCAAACTCCTCTCGGCCCTCTCAGACAGCCTCCAGGTCTTAATTATGGAGGAACACACAGGTCAGTGTATTTCAGGATGCAGTAGGACTTACTGCAAATTACAAAAGTGAATAAAACTCCCATTGTGGCTGAATGCTAAACGAAGCCATTCATGTTATGAATGCTGCAGACAACTATACACAACTTCTTCAACGTAGTACATCTGGTCGAAATCAGTTTCAGAGACAGTGATCGTCATATAAACAGAAGAATCTGATCTGTGATCAGTCCTGTGATGAAAGAGCTCTGTGAATAGGAGCCCTGCTTGTGTCTGAAATCCCTGCCTGTATCTGTGAAGTTTAGCTGTGTTTGTTCAGTTCTATACGGGGGTCCCCTGCCAGGGTGGCCCCTCCTACGTGGTGGTCCAAATTTCTAAAGAAAATATTTATATTTATAAATATACGGTCCAAAAACACACGTTGGTAGGTGAATTGGCGACTCAAAAGTGTTCGTGGGTGAGAGTGTGAGTGTGTGTGTCGCCCTGTGAAGGACTGGCGCCCCCTGCAGGGTGTGTTTCTGCCTGGCACCCAGTGATTCCGGGTAGACTCCGGACCCACCGCGACCCTGAACTGGATAAGGCTTACAGATAATAAATGAATGAAGATATTTTCAGATTTACCAGCATGATTTCAACCTAACAAACACTACTGATACAATCTCAGAAAACATATAGACTACACTTTTGTGACCTTTGGATCCCATCAACACAAATCTAATGAAATATTAGTGAATAGTGTATGTTTTCTAAAACCTAATTTCACATAAATTCACTCTGAATGAGCTGATGAATGAATTATAAAAAATTAGAGGAAAAATATGGAATTTTCCTTAAAATATTTACAGAAGAAAATGTTGTTTTAAGAACTGTATTGCAATGAACAGCAGCAATTTACACTGGCCTTTGTTTTTACCTCTGTTTACCCATTTTTGGAAGTGAACAGCATCTTTATTGACAGTTTCCAACAGTTCCTCAGCTTCCGTCTCTCCTCCGGCAGTTCCTCTTGCATAACGAGGTTTGTTTACAGAAATGGTGAGAGCCCTGACATGGACGTTTCTGAAACAGACCTCCAAGATGAGCGCAGAAATGTAGCGAATGTTTCCGAATGTCACTCAGCTTAAGCTCACACGACACAGGCCTGGTTGCATAACCTCATATTTACCCCTACGTACATAGCCCGGTCATTTATGTAATGTGGACTGACCCCGTTTCCGATCGGTGTGATGTGTGACTGTGGTCATGTTGTGATGGAATTTGGGTCTAATGCGTTAAATGAATCTGAAAATTAGAGCGATGGGGTCAACAACTGTGAAGTGGCACTTTAGTCAAAACATAAACATTCCCAAGTCTAAAACAACAGGGAAAATTAAACTCAGTGTACTGTAATAACAGCTCCAGGACTTCCAAAGAATGAGCTAACACAGAAATGCTTAAAAGAAAATAAACAAGATCTTCTTATTATATCTCTTTACAACCCCTTATTATCGCTCTTGTTCTTTTTTAATTTCAAGTGGACAAAAGTGTTTTGTGTAATGTATTATTGTAATTCAAAATCAGGGCGGCACGGTGTCGTAGTCACACAGCTCCAGGGACCTGGAGGTTGTGGGTTCGATTCCCGCTCCGGGTGACTGTCTGTGAGGAGTGTGGTGCGTTCTCCCTGTGTCTGCGTGGGTTTCCTCCAGGTGACTGTCTGTGAGGAGTGTGGTGTGTTCTCCCTGTGTCTGTGTGGGTTTCCTTCGGGTGACTGTCTGTGAGGAGTGTGGTGTGTTCTCCCAGTGTCTGCGTGGGTTTCCTCCAGGTGACTGTCTGTGAGGAGTGTGGTGTGTTCTCCCTGTGTCTGCGTGGGTTTCCTCCAGGTGACTGTCTGTGAGGAGTGTGGTGTGTTGTCCCTGAATGTCTGAATTTTAAAGTACAATTTAATCTTACACAAAAAATATTATTTTTACACGTAATATCTCTGTAGCTTCTCCTGTGTTAATACATCACGTGTCTCCTCTTGAACTGAAGTGGAGATTTCAGCTGAGTCTCCCACTGGGCTCTACACCTTCTCCTTGGCATCACTGTATTTTGTCTTTAATATTCGTGTTTGAGTTTTGTGATAAGGGTGCACAAGTCTGCCCACACTAGCCCAGATCCCGTCCCCCTGAGGAACCCTGAAACTTGGAATGGGGGGAACCCCTGGTGATAGGAAACAACTGAAAGTACACAAGTCGTTTTTGATTTTGTCCAATCTACAAAACTGAAAGACACAGATGACGTCTTCCAAAATTACAAAATGTTAAGCACATCTATAATACCACTCGACATGACGTGACCTGCCTAGAGTTCATCCGTGAGACTGAGCATTTACCTCAGGGTCTCTTAGCTTTTAGCAGCTGGAAAGTCAATGACAAATGAAAGTCATGGTTTCAGACAGAGTGACACAGCACTGTAGATTTAAATGTAAGACTCTAGTGCCAAATACATGAATAACACATGACATCAATCTCACTTTCTGTGGATGTGGGCGTGTACAGTGTTGCGTGATGTAATGGCTACTACATGAAGAGATAGAGAGAGCAATAGTCATACAGGCTGAATCAGAGTCTATTGGTAAACATGCTCATGGTAGTGACATCACAACAATGTTTTTGCTGTGGACAAAACTGACAAAGACTACGAGCTGGTGTCTCTACATGAAGGCTGTCAGTGACTGAGCAGTGGATGTAAGATGACTGATATTTTTTCTCAGCTAATCTACAGCTATTACAGTAGTGTGAGCAGTGACTAGTTGATGATGTAACCAGACATGGGTTTGGTCTTCATGAGTCAGGCATTTAAAAGCCTTGATCTCTTCAGGTTTGTTGAAGTCAAAGACACACACACACACACACACACACACACACACACACACACAAACAATTGTGGGAACACTATTTAGACTTACATTCATGTTGTGGAGAATGTAACAAGGACATTTCCATAATTACAACCGTCTTAAGCATAACCATAACCCTTAACTTTAACCCATTGCTTCCCAAAATGTTTGTGCAGTGCCTCTCCTTCAGTATTTGAGTATATTTTCAAGCCTTCCACCTCCCCAAACTCTGAAACACACACACACACACACACCTTTTGCTTCCAGATTCCACTGGATATTATTTTAAACACTAAAATACCTAACCGCAACTTCTTATTGAACAAACCACAGATCACTTTAACAAGGAGTTATTACAAGTGAGATGCATTTTGCATCTTAATAGCTCCCCCCCCCCATTACATACTGACTTAACCATGGTTTAACACTTGTCTTCACATTAAAATATATTGCTTTACATTGTGGGGACAAGCTGAGTGACATTACAAGGAAGACATGCCCCCAAAATGAGTTTGCAAACATGTTTAGGTCCCCACAATGTGATATATATTTGACACACACACACACACAGCAGGTTTGATGATAATAGGCTGTGAGTCTCCCTCTCCTCTCATCTGTTGCCACTCAGGCTGCCGTGTCCCCAGCGAGACCTCTGAGAAAACACAATCTGAAGCAGAGTCTCGCAGAAAAGCAGCACAGTTGACCAGCGCCACCTCAAACGTTCCTCATTCGGTTTCAAAAATGAAACTTAATCATAGATAACACCAGCACAGCACTCGCACAAACAGGGCTCTCACCAGGTCCAGAGAGATCCCACTGAGGCAAACTTACACACAGAATGTATGAGATTTAAGGACACGGTAAAATGTCTACGAAAATGACCTACGAAATAAAAGAGTCATTTGTGCACGTTCATTTGGGGACCTGGAGCCCACACCAACCCACACACTGAAATAAAATAACCCAGTTAGTTATTTATAAGCAGTCTAACTCAGAAAACCTGGGATACAACAAATCATTCTGATTTTGTGCTGCATCTTGAGTCAAGTGCAGACAGTTCTTAAGATCTTAAGTGGATTGTCCTGCCTCTTCAATCCAGTCTCTCCAATCACAGCACTATACCTGGGTTTACGTCAGTGCAAAGGTGAGGTTCAACGAAGCAAAACAAACAAAAGCAATGTAGAGGCACTGAGTAAAAACTGAAAAAACGAGGACATAGAAGAAAGACAACTGAGCAAAAACAGCTATAATCCAGAGCTTCTGCTCCTCACAGCTGTGCGCTCGAGTCGAGTAGAGGTGGTCGGATCGATCCAAATATCGATAATATCGATACCAATGCTGGTATTGGTATTGATCAATACTCGTGGAAAAGGTCGAAACTCAAGCTTTTTTTCTGGCCCTGTATTTACTTGGTATCGGATCGATACCAAAACTCCCGGTATCGCCCACCTCTAGAGTCGAGGTGAACCATAGCTCATTATCGTTTAAAGGAACTGAGGCTGAACCCAGCCGTTCCGAACAGGGCTGTATACATCGGGAGAACGCTCCTGTGAGGTTTGATCCCTGTAGCTATGTTTAATTTCATTGTTCCCTTGTAGAAAAAGGGTAGAATATGTCCCTCATAACATTTTGATATTTTATAAACAATTATTTTGAGAAAGAAATCAATATTTCATTATAATTTGGCATTCAATGAATGACCAACCTCACAACCTTAGGATTAACTGCAATTATTTATAGATTAGAGTCTAAAAGAGTCTATTGGGGAAGTGACCCCAGTAAACATTTAGCCGTTGATTCAACATTGAAACAACGTAATGACTGCCGTCTAATCAACGTTCTCTTAAGGTTGAAAATGAAAGTTGAAAAGACGTCCAAACACAGACATTGAAAAGACGACTATTAGACGTATTTTGGACGTCCATTGACGTTATTAATTGGTCCCGAAAAAAATTACTTGTATAAAACGCATTTTGGACGTCCACTGACGTTATCGATTGGTCACCACTTAACTAACTTATTAAGATGGATTTTGGACATCCATTGACGTTTAAAACATGTCCTTGATGGACAGACTACCTTTAGACCTATTTTGAACGTCCAGGGACGTTCCTTGTTTACTGGGGACATTTCCATATTTTAATACTTTCATTCATATTCTGTAACGGCTGGATCCAGAGCCTACACCGAATCATTGAGCGCAAGGCAAGAATACACCCTGGACAGAGCACCAGGACATCATACACTCACAGACTCACATATGTAGACCCTTTCAAAAAGCCCCTCCACCTTACGTCTTGTGGGAAGAAACCGGAGCTGTAACCCACACAGACACAGGGGTTTAAATGAACTAGTGCTACGGTTACAGTTTGGTCAGCACTAGAATGGAACTGCAACATTTAACGTGGACCAGAGACACCAGGATGTAGTTTCCAAAGCATTTAATGTGAACAAGAAGGTGGCAAATAGGAAGCCAGCTTCAGCCTCATTCTTCGTTGTCCCTCTGACTTAAAGGCACATTTAATGACTAATTAATTTTTTAGTCCATTTTGCATCTTGGTAAGTATGTATAGTAAGTGTTAGCAGCAGGGTACAGTCGTGAGTCGTTACTTAGCAACCTCTTCTTGAACTCGTCCCACCCTCCTCTCATCCTCTGCCCCATTAGTTACAAAGCCCAGAGCACACACAGTTCCTGCATCTGCTCTATCTCATGCTCTCTCTCTCTCTCTCTCACACACACACACACACTGCAGTAAGTACTGTCCTATTAAATGGCCACTATTGCTTGGTTCCTCCTTCTAAGTCTGGCTTTGTCCTACCACCAAAAATGTAACCAGTGTGTAATTGTTAAAATCAAAACACACCTGATTCATCTCTGACATATTCAGGTATTTCAAAGCAACCAATGAAAATGGGTGATTCCAGAGGGTTCTGGTCCCAGTGCAACCCTGAACAGGATGATGCAGGTGCAGAAATTACTGAAATGAATGAACAAAGGAAGAAAACAATAAATAAAATTCCACCAAAGCTCAGGAAGCCCTCTGAATGATGCCACTACAGTACAGCGCCCCAGAGAGGACAAGACCAAGAAGACATTGTATTCTGATGGAATCATTTGCAGTTTGTGTGCATGTTTAGCATTTTATAACCGTTCCCACAAATTACAAATGGACCTGCAGTTGTCTAAATATTGTGTGCGCATCTGATTTTTATTTGAAGCCATCATCGTTTGATTTCCTTTCCAAAGCTTTAGCTAAATGTGTAACATCACAAGCAACCCTTTAAATAAATCTTAAAAATCTGTTCATTTTTACATATGCATTTACAGCATTTAGCAGACGCTCTTATGTTCAGACAGAACGTGTATCATGGCTAGTACAAACAGCATAAAATGCATACCCAGGGGTGGGCGATATGGCCCTACAATAATATCACGATATTTCAGGGTATTTTGGTGATAACGATACTCTTGGCGATATAAAAACACTGAAAATAATTGTATTGCGTTAAACACACTATTACAACAAAATAAATTGAAATGTTAATATTAATTATATTAATTAAATAATATATTTAATTTCTTATTTCAATTATATTTAATTACATTTTATTTTAGTACAAATCTAACAACTTCAAACATTCAGAAGACACAACAAATAAATGTGTAAACATTTGCTTGTTTTGTTAACAACAAAACCATAAATCACCAAGATTCTGACACTGTATTAAAAATATTTAGATAATTTATATTTTATATCCAAACCGCCTCCACATGACTGAAGTCGCTTGTCTTGACTGTCTGTGAGGAGTGTGGTGTGTTCTCCCTGTGTCTGTGTGGGTTTCCTCCGGGTGACTGTCTGTGAGGAGTGTGGTGTGTTCTCCCTGTGTCTGCGTGGATGTCCTCCGGGTGACTGTCTGTGAGGAGTGTGGTGTGTTCTCCCTGTGTCCGTGTGGGTTTCCTCCGGGTGACTGTCTGTGAGGAGTGTGGTGTGTTCTCCCTGTGTCCGTGTGGGTTTCCTCCGGGTGACTGTCTGTGAGGAGTGTGGTGTTGTAGTGGATGTTGGTCATACACCCCGATACATATACATATAATTTTATAATTTGTTTTATAGCCTTGACCTTATTCAAACTCCTCCAACCTCTGATATTTGACTTAATGATATTAATTAAGATTTATAATTGGTTTAAGCAATTAAAACATTAATAATTAGTTTGAGAATGAATAATAATCATGCTAAATGAGTTCTTCAGGATTTTCAGAAATTCTAATGAATAAATTGCAAACACTGTGACTTCAAATAATGAGAGTTTTATTAATAAAAAGAAGATATTTAGTTAACATAGCACAACCTTGTAATCTCACGGTGTCCGGCAGGGGGAACTGATTTTGACCTTAAGGTGAGCTAGGCACTTCTAACTTGTGACTAAATTGTTGCTAACTAAGGTTAATAAATGGTAAATTATAAAGAGGGTTTGTTTGGACATCAGCTACTGAAAAGGTGTTAAATACGCTAGCTTACTCGTTCGCCGTTTCACCGAGCCGTCGCGTCCTGTTGTTTAATCTCCGTGTCCCGGGGTGTTCTCGTCGTTCCCACGTGGTGAGAAGCAGGCCCGCTTATGGAGGATCTCTTTACAGTCGATTTGAAGACCCTCGATTCCGAGCTGAGCTGCGTTGATCGAGATTTCCCTTCTTCGGTTTTTCACAGGCGTGGCTGGTTTTCCACCGTAGTGGAAAGGCTTTTTCAGAGTATTAGCTAGTCTCGTTGTTCAGCTTTCCAGGATTGATGTCTTCAGGAATCAGCTTATAACGTTAATATATCTGTTATCGATTACTCAAACGGTTGATACCTTACTTTGGCCACAAATAAGTTTCACCCGCCTTGATCATTCGTGAGATCACACTTCGATAGGTAATAAACATAAACAAGATTAAAGGAAAAGAAAGATATTCAAATTACTCGACGTATTAGTAAAACTTCATACTCTTAGCTAATTTCGAGACGTCTCTCGTAAGCTTTTCTGAAGTCTGAGAGGTTTTTCTTTGTTTGTTGTCGGCGTCCTCTCTTTTCCAGTTCCTTTCGTGGTCCGTTACTTCTGCAGAGTCCTCGCGACTCTTCAAACTTCGAACTCCTTGTCTGTCTTACTGTTTGTCCTTTTCAAGGCTGGCGCGGTCACGCCCTAATGGGAGGCGTCCTCTTTCTGATTGGACGCGAGTCCAGACTCACGTGACTCTCGTGAGGGAGAGAGAGAGAGAGAGAGAGTAGGAGGAGGGGGTTTTGACTCTGTGATTCATACATAAGGAATATGAGTTTCTCGTATCAAAATTCTTATACCTGTTATCAACCTATAACAATGAGTACATTGGACTATTAATATCAGACATTTACATAAGGTCCCATCTTGAGTACATTGTTCACGTCCAATTCGTGATGATACGCTGAAAAATAAAACATTAATCCATTTTCTCTCATTCAGAGACAAAACTGATCTTTGTAATAGAAACAATCGGCATTATACATCATTTCATTAGAAGGTAGGCATTCATCTGAGGGTACAGAAAGTGACATTCATACGTTCGTTTATACACAAATAACTCAGAGATCGACTATTTCCGCTATTGTCTTGCGGCGACTCCGGGCGAGGTGTAGTTCCGCCAGTGTCCATTTGGTGTCGTTGTTAATCCGTGTTTCAGCTGTTGGTTCACGGGAGTTCACTCGAGGTCACTTTGGTTTGAACATCTGTTGATCTCCGTGAAAGATAAGGATTAGACATTTAGGTGCCATTGTCATAAAAACGGGCCGTAAAAGCTCTCTTCTTTGTTTGAGGTTCCTGTCTCTTTAAGTTAGTTATCTCGACAGTTCCTGTT
The DNA here is from genome assembly GCF_029633855.1 of Hoplias malabaricus. Taxonomy (NCBI): domain Eukaryota; kingdom Metazoa; phylum Chordata; class Actinopteri; order Characiformes; family Erythrinidae; genus Hoplias; species Hoplias malabaricus. The sequence continues at coordinate 23,453,834 of NC_089819.1, forward strand.
AGTTAAAAGAGAGAAGGGGGGTGTTGGGGCCATGTGTTACTTAAAAGGGTTCTTTTGATGTCTTTAGATTGGTTGTGTGTGTGGGGGCTGCTATGTTGCAGACGAAAAGTCTTCTGCAGACTGGAAAAGTTTTAATTCAAAACTTTTCATTTCTTGATTGTCCGATATTCATATTTGGCTCATACTCCACTACATTCCCCCCTTTCTTTTCAGTTTTATGGTTCGTCAGGGATCATGGAGCTGAAAAGAACTTTTGCTGTGGAGGAAGGTGAGGTCAGCAAGCATATTCAAACACATTTCCAGAGCTGATGTATTCCTATTAGTGTATGGGTGTATATGGAATGTGTATGTTTGCATGCTGAAGGGATCCTAATTATTTAGGGGCAGGTCTTGTTCAAACGCAACCTCGAGAGCTGATTCTTCGACATGGCCTTCGGCTTCATATCTAAAACTTGGGGGTTCACCTCTCTGGGCTCTCTTATGTCTAACGAATTTGACCATTTTATTAGACCAAGTTTCTAACCTGCTCTGGAGGGCTCGAGTGCGTTTGAAATAGAACCAAGCTATACCAAAGGTCAAAAGATATCCTAATCCTACCAGGGTAACTAGTAAGGTGTCCGGGGTGGACCATGCATAGGTGACAGGCTGAACTGGCCATAGGGGTTGAGACGATAGTTCTCTAAGAGTGTTATCTATGGGGGTTAGGTCAATGACTTGGGTTCCCTCATATTCTAGGCGAGTTAGTGTTTTAGTATCTAGCTCGATGGTGTGTTTGGAGAAGAACTCTGAGATTTCTACGTCGCTCTCATATTGGTCAGGGTTTAGGTGATACAGGGCCAGGTCTCCTACATGTAAGATTGCGTTTACGGGGACGTCTACCCAGAAGGTTTGGCTAGGAAGGAGTACCCTTTCTGAGGTGTCATGTTGATCATAGGTTAGTAGGGCCTCTCTAAAGGGGGTGTTAACCAACCAACGATTTCCAACAATTTCAGCTTGAGTACTGGTTACCAAACGTCGGGGCGTGACGACTACCGGGCATTGAGTGTTACTCATCATAGGCTTAAGGCCACAGATCCCATTTGCGCTGTCACGAATGAAAGGTTTGCTAGGGCACAAGTAGTGAATGTCTTTAGTGAGTGTGCACATAAGCAAATTGGGTACCAGATATAAGTCAGGGTTATCGTCTTGGTATGCTACAAGAGATGTTGTTTTCACACGAACGTAGGCAGAATCTTGCCAGAAACCAACGTTGACAACATCTTTCAAACGGTATATGTTCTCAGGCGCCATTATGGGAAGGTTAATAATGAATGCTAATTCTCTGTCTTGAGGATTAACATAAATTGGGATGGCGCTACCTAAGGTATAGGCTAGGTGGGCCTGGAGATCAGTAACTACTTCTCGAGTTGCTGTGGATAAAATCTCCTGTACTAAGGATAGGGGCACCAAGTAGGGAGGGATTCTCCCCATGGCTAGGCTATCTACAGAGGAGCTGATTTCTTGTAGCATATCAGACAATAACATATTCACAAGCTGGATGTGGGCAAGGTCAAGTTGTACTACTGAAAGCATGGAGTTAACCGTCTGGAGCGTTTTGTTCAAAGCGACACTGTGAGCGTTGAGCACTACGACGGTGCCACGTAGGGTTTGCCCAATGGTTTGCAGGTGCTGCTGTTGTTTGTCTAATTGGGTTTTAATGTTCGGAATTTCCGCTTGCAATTCCCCTACTTGACGTTTAACAGTGGCTACATTGACGGCATTGACGGCGGACGTTCCGAGACTCAGTAGTGATCCCACAGTTGCAGCTGCCATTAACAATCCGCCTATGAAGCGTTTAGGTCGTTTATTAAAACCATTTAGTTCTGATTGCGTTACGGTAAACTTTTGTAACTGGCGGAGCATGTGAGTTACGTCGGCTTCAGCATGGCTGATAGCTTCCTCAGTCCATCTAACTCCATTCCGGCCAGTCTGCAGCGTGGTTATCGGTAGGTTTTTGCTACACGCTTCGGCGGGATTCAACCGTACAAATACTCTCTGGGTATGGAGGCGGCAATTAGTGATTAGCAGTCCCGGCTGGTCTTTCAGTATTATTCCTGAGTCAGGACCTGGTTCAATCACTTCAGGGAGCACAGCGGTTCCTAGGGAGCCGACGATCAGGAGAATGAGCAGCGGGGCCATCCTACCGGAAGAGATGCTCATGGTTAGATTTAGGGTATTTACGGCGAGTCGTTTAGATAAATTATAAGAAATTTTCACGATACCCCCCTTTTTGATAAAAATTTCCTAGGGTAAGCACTCTACAATAATTGACGATGAGGGACTAGGGTCTTGCACCCTGAGTGTCCTCAGTCTGGTTAGAAGCTCGTTGCCTGCTAAAGAGTGAGAGAAAAGGGAAAAGGGATAGGAGAACTAAGGTGTGAGTAGAAGGTTATAGTTGTTTGTTAACTAACACCCTTCCTGCCTTTGGTTCTGTCGTTTATGATCTAACACAAGCGTTAGTATCCCCTACAAGTCCCATGGGGGTTGTGTGTGGTCGGATTTGGTTGCGGTGGACCCATTTGAATTCGGTACTGCCCCGAGCTTTGTTTATTTTGATCCTGTAAACAACGGGGGACAGTTTGTCTGTTATCTTATAGGGACCGGACCATCGGGGTAGGAATTTGCGGGCCAAATTCCCCCCTGTTTTTCGCGACCTTCCAACAGGTTGGACAAAGATGTAGTACCATACTTTGTCCCCTATTTGGAGTTCATCGTGGGATGCTTTGTGATCATAGTACGCTTTGCGACCTTCTGCACTTCTTTCCAGTTTCTGCTGGGCAAAGGCGAAAGTAGCTTTGAGGTGTTTCTGCAGGTCCTCCATATACTGATGAGTGGTGTAGGCTACAGCTATGCTAGCTTCACCTGGCTGATATAACAGATGTAGAGGCAGAGTCATTTGTCTCCCTGTCATCAACTCAAAGGGTGAGACCCCGACCGCGTCGTGTGGGGTCGCCCGTATGGCCATCAGTACGAGGGGGAGTTTGACATCCCAGTCTCGTTGGTTTGCTGCTACGTACTTTTTCAGTATGCTAACAACAGTTCGGTTGGCTCGCTCTACCTGACCTGAGCTTTGAGGATGGTAGCTGATGTGAAGGCTGGCTTTTACTCCTAAGAGTTGCCAGAGCTGCTGCATGACCTCAGCTGTGAAATGTGTCCCTCTGTCAGAGTCGACACGGCTGGGTAGGCCAAACCGTGAGAAGACATGGTTCATCAGTAAGTATGCAGTGGTTAGTGCTGTGTCATTCGGTGCGGGGAGGCATTCTACCCATTTAGTGAATGCACACGTGACTGTGAGGAAGTACTTGTTACCTCTTACTGTTCGAGTGAGTGGTCCAACCCAGTCTATCTGGAGGTTTGACCAAGGGAAGGATACTCCTTTCTTTTGCAAGGGGGCTCTATGAAGAGGATTCGAGGGTTGAAATTGGCAACATACCAGACAGCCTTTAATGTAGTCAGCCACATCTTTTACCATGTGGGGCCAATATGCCACCTGCTTGAGCGCATGGTGTGTTGCTTTGACCCCTTTGTGTCCCGCAGATGGGGAGTCATGGGCGTGCATCAGCATCACCCCCCTGTGGCACTGAGGAACCACGAACGTAGGTGAAGTGTGCGAGTCAGTGGCATGAACTAGCAAGCCTTTGACGACTTGGAGGGACGCTTTGGCGCCGTATAGGTCTTTAAGGCCTGGTATGGTGTCAAGATCTTGTGCTGCGATGGGATTAGTAGAAGGGTCAGAGACATGGCTAAGCATTTTAGAAATGGATGGGTCTCGAGCTTGGAGAGTAACTAAGTCAGCGTCCGAAAAAGCAGGGTTAATAGAGACAATGGTAGTTTTGGCATTGTCAGGCGACGCCTTTGTTACAGTTCGAGACAGTGTGACAGCTAGGACTTCGATGTCGGGTGGGTTTGGAAAAAGGGAGGGATCGAATGTCCACGATGTGCCTTCGCGGGCCCCTTGCTTGGCTAAGCTATCTGCTTGATCATTGAATTCTTTGTCATCTCCCGGGACTCGGGAGTGACCCTTCACTTTCTTCCAGTAGATCTGCAGGTCATGTGTGTCTACCAAGTGTTCGCATGCCGCGAAAAGCTCTTTGTGTTTAACTGGCTTTTTGTTTGACGTGGTGTAGTTGTTGGTTTTCCACAGTCTCAAGTGGCATGTGAAGCTTAGGCGCGCGTAGTTGGAGTCTGTGCAGATCACCAACGTTTTTATGCTTTTCTGGACTGCAGACTGGATTGTGATAAGAATTCCTGCTATTTCAGCATATTGGGAGGACTGAGCACCCAATTTGAAACTTAGGGGTTCGTGAGGCCATCCGTTTATTCCGATAATACCCACCCCTGCCATCAGGGTGTGTTCTCGGCGGAACGAACAACCATCTACATACGCAGTGACAAGGTCTTTGCATGTGTTAGGATCGAAATAGTGGTGGTTAGCCACGGTGGGTAAGAGGGTTTCTGGAGTTTGTGGCACTTGGGAAGGAATGTTTCCTTCGCATCGCCTGCAGGAAGCAAGGCCTGTGCCTAGGGGGCTCTTGTAGTTTTGCGCGTAACGCACCTCTAAGTCAAAGCTTTGGAGAGCCATTAGCCATGATGCTACTCGAGCGTTAGTTACTACACCCTCTCGAATTCGTTGGCTGTTTAGGAAAGTGACTGGTTGATGATGAGTTTCAACAATCACCTTCTGACCACCTAGGTAGTTGGAGAAATGTTTGACTGCCCACACTGTTGCTAGTAGTGCTTTTTCGCAGTCACTGTATTTGTTTTCGGCAGCCAGCATAGTTTTACTAGCATAGGCTATGACACGTTTGTCTCTATCGTGTAATTGATACAGACCGGAGCTGAGACAGTGGTTCGAGAACCCTACTTCTAGGTAGAATTCTTTGCTACTGTCAGGATAGGCAAGGCATGGAGCCGTGCACAGTTTCGATTTTAGTGCCTGCATGGCGTGTTCCTGGGCTTCGCCCCAGGTGAACGGAGTGTCCTTTTTCAGGAGGTCATAAAGTGGACGAGCTAGGTCCGCATAGTTCTCTATGAATTGTCGTGAGTAGTTGCATACTCCTAAGAAACTGCGGAGTTCCTTAAGATTGGTGGGTGCTGCGAGGTTTGTTACCCCTTGCACTCGACTCACTTGTGGTTCAACACCATCAGTGCTTACGAGCAGACCGACGTAATTCACTTTTGTTCTGCACCACTGACATTTGGAGAGTGATATTTTCGCACCTGCTGTTGTAAGCTGGTCAAGAACATGATCAATCTCGTCAAGGTTTGCCTGTAGGGAGTGGTTACGCATGAGTATGTCGTCCACATATATGAGGGTGCCTCGCTCGCGGGCATCGGGGCATGCTTTGTTTAAGAAGATGTTAAACTCCGCGGGTGAGTTGGCATATCCAAAAGGGCACCTAGTGAATGTGTACTGTCGGTTTGCGAAAGTGAAAGCGAGCTTGTGTTGGTCTTCTGCTTGCACCGGGATGGTCCAGAAGCCAGAGGCTACATCGATGGTGGAAAAGTATTTAGCGTTTCGGACCGAGGGAAGCTCTTGCTCCAATTGTGTCATCGGCCATCGAGACAAGGGAACCTGTTGATTTAGTTTCCGATAGTCGATGGTTAAGCGCCATTTACCATTTGGTTTTATGACGGGCCATAATGGTGCCGAGTACGTGCTGTTACAGGGTCGAATTATGCCCTTTTCCAGCAAGTCATCAATGATTTCTTGTACCGGTTCATAGGATGCCAACGGAATTTTGTATTGGCGGACAAACGTGGGTGGTGCTCCCGGACGAGTGGGAATACGTACTGAATGAATGTCAGTGAGACCACAGTCCGTTGAATCCTTGGAAAAAGATTTTTGATATTTAAGGAGCACTTCACAGAGTTTCTCACGTTCTTCTTTGCTTTGGAGGGCGTCGGCCTCCTTTAGAACTTGTTCGACTTGGATACGAAATTCGGAGTCAGATAGTTCTTTCGAAGTACGCGGATTTGAAGTGTTTTCTCCCGCTTCGGGAAGAAGAGATGGTTCCCGGGAGGATTCCGGGGATGAATCTATGGAAAGGACCGTGATCGTCATTTGACTGTCGTCAGCGAGATCTATCCTGCAAATGGCGTCGTTACTCATGTCCAGAGCTGAGAAGAGGGCAACAGCTCGTGTCGGATGAGTGTAGAACACCTTTGATTCTGCCTGGTCAAGAAGCAGGGATTCAGGCATTGGCCCTATGATCGGAATTCGCAACTCGAAGTCATGGAATTTCGTACTGACTAACCAACCCAGAGGGGATGAGTGAGGGATCGTCAAGGGTTGAGTGGTTTCGTTCCGTACGAATAGATAGGTGGATCTTGCTCGCGTCTCCACCAAAGGTGTGGCTTCGAGGGCGAGGCCTAGTTCGAAGAACTGAGGTGACGGTTGGAAAAGTGCATGCGCGTGGCTTAAGTGTTGGCCAGGTCGCATGACTAAGCGGATGGGTACATTTGCTGCGTTCGCAGGTACCATAAGTGAACCTTGGTTAGTGACCTGACATACCTCGGGAATAGTTTGTCCTGAGCCTAGGTTGCTGAGATCGGAGGACCAGGTTTCCGTTGAAACATCAGTCAAAGACCACAGTACACTATTGAGGGTGTCTACGTGGACGTCGAGGCGCACCAAGAAGTCACTTCCAATGTAAACGTCGTGCGGCAAGTTAGGGACGACTAAGAAATAATGGGTGATTACCCTTTTGTTCCACTGGACGGTTAAAGCGCAAATTCCATCAGTGGGTGACATTGCTTTTGATGTCAGGTTAGGAGGAAAGCGACAAGGACTGCTCACCAAAGGAATATTTGGTTGAGTGAGGCGCAGAGTGTTAAAGAGGGTTTGGCTTATGGCGGACTGGTCGGTCCATAGAGCCAGAACTGCATTGTCTACACGATAGTCCTGCATTGTGAGACCATTCACGATGGGAAGGCCTGGAGCGTCTGTTGTGGACGGCTGTGTGAAAGTGCACAGGAATGTGTTCCGTTGTTCTAACATGGCACTAGGGGGCCAGGGAGAGACTGCTGTCTCTGGTGTGGCTGCCATGGGCTCAGTTTCCTCTTCCTCGAAGTGAGGGATTTGACTTGGTGGATCTCCTATTGATTCAGGCTGGATTTCGAGACGGCAACACTGAGCTTCCCGGTGGTGTGGGGTGCAGATGGGTAAAGGCTCACGCACTTGTGCCCAGATCTTTGACCTTTTGAAGTCAATCAGTGGTTCGAAGCGATTAAGGAGATCTTTGCCGATGAGGAAGGGAATTGTTTCGAGAGGAGACACATGGACTGGATGCACTAAGGTCATTGGTCCAATGGCTAAGTGTATTAGTGCCATAGACTGGATAGTGAGGCCTGCATGTGAATACGGCTGAATTTTAAGAGAACAGTTTTGGAGCTGTATCTCGCGATTTTCACGCCGCGCAATGGCTCGAACCTGGTGGAATAAGGCGGAAGACATGAGCGTGACATCTGATGCAGTGTCCAACAGGGCCTCATGTACTAGCCTTCTCTCCACAATGGTGGACAAGTAGAATTTGCGTGCAACCCCTTTCTCTGTTAGGTGTCCCATGAATTGTCGGACGGGTGTGTCGCCTTCAATGACTGAGGGGTCATTTGGCGTTAAACCTTCTTTACCGTCTAACTGAACAACCAAAACAGCATTGGAGGGTGGTTGCAAGTCACCCCCCTGTATCATCGGGTTTTCAGTGTTTGTTTGGGTCACTAGGAGATTGCGCGGTGCGCTAGAAGACGGAGCTTCGCTTGTCACTTCTCCTACATAACTCTCTAACATCTTTGGGGTGTTAGAGGATGGCTTTGGGTTAGACCGCGAAGAGGTGATAGAAAGAACGTCAGGTTTTTTCTTTTTCTCTTTGCAAATCATTGCAAGCATTCGGCGGATGTCCTCTAACTCCTTAGAGCTGAGTTCCTTGTCTTTAAGCTTGTCTTTAGCGTGATTTTCTTTATTTTGATACCAGTATTTTTCTTTCTTTTCTCTATAGGAATTAGAAAGCTGGTTCGGAGCTGTTCGCTCATATCCCTTATGGGGATGTGATGGTTTTCCACGGCCCGCACCGCGGTTTTCTACAGGGTAATAGTCACGACCATACCCAGCCCTGTCCCGAGGGTTCCAGAAATCTTTGTCGTGATTTCTGTCTGGCCTGCGAGGAGGGTAGCGCTTGTATTGGTGTGAGGGTGGATGAGGTTTCGGGCCCTCACTGGTCCACGGAGTGGAGGAAGGGTCCAGGGCGGATCTTTGTGGATCGGCCTGGGTGGCACCTTCTAACTCTAAATGTGGGGAACTGGAGTCGACATTGAAGACTTGGGGTGTTTCGGACCGCCTGTTGGGAATTTGTTGGGTTTTGAGGAAACATCTGAGTGCTAAATCACGCAGCTGCCTGCTAGACAGGGTGCGAGGGCAAGCTGAGACTCCCAACTGATGACTGGTGTGGGGATGGAGGTTTTGGATAAATAGTGATTTGAAATTTAACTCTTCCTCCATTCCGGAGTCATTTCTAGGTCCGAAGTACGCCTGTCTGAGTCGATTATAATATTGCTGAGGGGATTCCTGGCGTTGCTGTTTTATGTTCAAAGCAGCGGCCAGTCCGGTCTGTGACAGGTGATTGGAGAATTCTTCCTCCAATGCTTGGCACAGCACATCATATCGCGCTTTTACATAGTCTGGCTGACGTTCAATGAAGTTACTGACGTCTCGGTTGGAGGTCAGTTTAATCACATATAGTCTGTCATCTATGGTGATCCCGGGGAACCTTTGGAGGTAGAAGTCAATATCTTTTAGGTAGGAAAAGATATCATTAGAACCGTCAGGTTTGGGATCAAAGCGGGTTATATTACGCGCGATTTTATCTAGGTCCTTGTATGAGGGACCATGAGAGGGTAAAGGTTGAGGGGACCAGACACTGGGTTGCAGTGCTCTGGGTCTAGCAGGGCGTTGTAAGGGACGACTGACAGGAGACACAGGGGAGGGGGAAATACCCGTTGATACCAGAGGAGGTGCTGCAGCAGCTCTAAAGGTTACGGTCCCTGAGTCTGGTTCCTGATCCTCACTATCTTCCTGCTGGCCTTGTCTTTCTGTAGCGGCACTAGGTGGCACATCGGGTGTGACCTGGGGCAGCGTGTTCCCTTCAGCTATTTCGCTTTGAAGTCGACTTAGCTCTGCTTCTACCTTTGCCTGCTGTCGCCTTGACACCTCAAGCTCACGTTCGCTGGCTCTTAGCTGTACTACAGCGAGGAGGGCTATCTGACCTAATGCCTCAGTTAGGGGCTTGCCCTTGAGGATGTCGGTTAAGTGGTTCTCTACCCACTTAGCCACCATGTGGTCACGATGGGCCTGTGAGGTTTTCTGCACAGTTTCTGCAAGTCCAGGCATCACATCACTGGTGATGCTGGTCAGAACAGAGAATGCCTCATCCCACAAACCTTCTACATATACTTCCGAAGAAAAAGTCCCTTCTGCCATGTTAGCTGTGTTTTAACTGCGAGGTGTAACTTACTTCTATTTAGTTAGGATTAATTCCGTTAATCCCTTCTCTAACTAAATCTGAACTAAATTCACTTGTACCGAGTGCTCTAAGAGTAACTGCTAGTATGTATGGTGTTAGAGTTCACTTGTGAATCTCTAAGGGAAGTCTGTTAGTAGGAGAGGGTGGAGTGAAAGTTGCTATGCGCGAGTGAATAAAAGAAGAGAGAAAGAGAAAAAAAAAATTTTTCAATAATTAAAATTATTAAAAATTTTGAATTAAAGAATTGTCGAAAAATTTGGATGAAGGAATTTTAATATTAAGTGAGTTTTATTATTAGATATAATTTCCAATTAAGGAATTATGAAAGTAAAAGAATTTTCCGAATTAAAGAATTATTAAGAATAGCGAGATTAAAAGACTCTCTCTTTTAACTGCGTTTGTGATCTGGTATCAAGTTAAAGTGTCAATCTCTAATTACTGCACACTGTCTGCTGTAGTTGTATCAACTTATTATGCTTCCAAGCCTTTACTTGTAATTATTCAGATGTGCAGAGTTTAGAGACAGCCACTAGAGCTGTGATACCAGGTCTTATCAGTGTGAACTGGTCGACAATTTCAATTGCGATAGCAAGTTTTCTCCACCAGAGGGTACTGAAGGTAAGTCTGAATGGCAACAGCGAGCTTCAGTATTTAAGTTGAACTTAAATTGTAATACCAGACTAGGACACCAGAGGGCGACAAGCAAGTTACAATGCAATAGCAGCAATGGACACCAGTCGGCGCTGGTGAGAGTCCCAATAGACACGGTACCAGCAGATACACTAACACAAATGGGAATTTCCACTGTAGCGGGAAGTTTCAACACTAGAGGGTGTTATCAGATTAAAATCTAAAATGGAATAAAGATTTTAAACGCTCAGATACTCTATCAAAAAAATAAAAATTAAAATTTTAAAAGGGGAACAGAGATTTTACACTAAGGTATTTTAAAAGAATTTCATCTGTAATGACAACTTTTAAACACCAGAGGGCTGCTAAACACTTATGTTGTCTCGGCGGACAACCTCCCAACCACTAGAGGGTGTACGGGAATCAAACGTCAAGGGTAGCACCACTTGACCACAAGGAGGAGCAAGGGAGGACACGCTTCAATAGACGCTAGTTATGAAGTATTTTTCCCTGCAATTACGCACTTATACCACAAGAGGGAATTTGTCTTCCTCTGTTTTGGGGGCGTTTTGAATTTCCCTCCTTAGTTTCAGCTCCGCCCCTTCAAAGGGGTTCGTTCCTTTCTGAATATGATTTCAGTTTAACAGGAACAGCTGACGAGAGCAGACTGCTCTTCATACAAGCCGTATTTTCGGCTGTTTAATAACCTCCCAATCGCCTAGCGCGCGATCTCGTTATTAACGCTGGTAGCGACCCAGTTTAAAACGAACGGGGGTATTCGGTTCGGTGGTCTCTCTTCGCCGGGATTTCGCGGCGGGAGGTCGAATCCGACGGCAAAGTCTCACAGCGGAATTTCGCGCAGTTCAGACGTGCCCAGGCCTCAATTTAATGCATGCAAAATGGCGCAGAGCCGCGTTCTTTCAAAAACAACCAAGCTTATTTTCTAACCGGTATATATCACAGAACAGTTTTTCAGCAGTAACAAACACAACACGAAATTACCCACATCAAGCTTTGAATCTCAATCGTTATTCAGCAACACAAACAGCGGAAAGTATTTCATAAACCCAAGCTGATATTCAGTGTTTTGCAGTTTGCTCATTAAAAAGCCTTTTTCCTGCCCCACGTTGGGCGCCAATAAAATATATATATTTTATATGTAGTGGATGTTGGTCATACACCCCGATACATATACATATAATTTTATAATTTGTTTTATAGCCTTGACCTTATTCAAACTCCTCCAACCTCTGATATTTGACTTAATGATATTAATTAAGATTTATAATTGGTTTAAGCAATTAAAACATTAATAATTAGTTTGAGAATGAATAATAATCATGCTAAATGAGTTCTTCAGGATTTTCAGAAATTCTAATGAATAAATTGCAAACACTGTGACTTCAAATAATGAGAGTTTTATTAATAAAAAGAAGATATTTAGTTAACATAGCACAACCTTGTAATCTCACGGTGTCCGGCAGGGGGAACTGATTTTGACCTTAAGGTGAGCTAGGCACTTCTAACTTGTGACTAAATTGTTGCTAACTAAGGTTAATAAATGGTAAATTATAAAGAGGGTTTGTTTGGACATCAGCTACTGAAAAGGTGTTAAATACGCTAGCTTACTCGTTCGCCGTTTCACCGAGCCGTCGCGTCCTGTTGTTTAATCTCCGTGTCCCGGGGTGTTCTCGTCGTTCCCACGTGGTGAGAAGCAGGCCCGCTTATGGAGGATCTCTTTACAGTCGATTTGAAGACCCTCGATTCCGAGCTGAGCTGCGTTGATCGAGATTTCCCTTCTTCGGTTTTTCACAGGCGTGGCTGGTTTTCCACCGTAGTGGAAAGGCTTTTTCAGAGTATTAGCTAGTCTCGTTGTTCAGCTTTCCAGGATTGATGTCTTCAGGAATCAGCTTATAACGTTAATATATCTGTTATCGATTACTCAAACGGTTGATACCTTACTTTGGCCACAAATAAGTTTCACCCGCCTTGATCATTCGTGAGATCACACTTCGATAGGTAATAAACATAAACAAGATTAAAGGAAAAGAAAGATATTCAAATTACTCGACGTATTAGTAAAACTTCATACTCTTAGCTAATTTCGAGACGTCTCTCGTAAGCTTTTCTGAAGTCTGAGAGGTTTTTCTTTGTTTGTTGTCGGCGTCCTCTCTTTTCCAGTTCCTTTCGTGGTCCGTTACTTCTGCAGAGTCCTCGCGACTCTTCAAACTTCGAACTCCTTGTCTGTCTTACTGTTTGTCCTTTTCAAGGCTGGCGCGGTCACGCCCTAATGGGAGGCGTCCTCTTTCTGATTGGACGCGAGTCCAGACTCACGTGACTCTCGTGAGGGAGAGAGAGAGAGAGAGAGAGTAGGAGGAGGGGGTTTTGACTCTGTGATTCATACATAAGGAATATGAGTTTCTCGTATCAAAATTCTTATACCTGTTATCAACCTATAACAATGAGTACATTGGACTATTAATATCAGACATTTACATAAGGTCCCATCTTGAGTACATTGTTCACGTCCAATTCGTGATGATACGCTGAAAAATAAAACATTAATCCATTTTCTCTCATTCAGAGACAAAACTGATCTTTGTAATAGAAACAATCGGCATTATACATCATTTCATTAGAAGGTAGGCATTCATCTGAGGGTACAGAAAGTGACATTCATACGTTCGTTTATACACAAATAACTCAGAGATCGACTATTTCCGCTATTGTCTTGCGGCGACTCCGGGCGAGGTGTAGTTCCGCCAGTGTCCATTTGGTGTCGTTGTTAATCCGTGTTTCAGCTGTTGGTTCACGGGAGTTCACTCGAGGTCACTTTGGTTTGAACATCTGTTGATCTCCGTGAAAGATAAGGATTAGACATTTAGGTGCCATTGTCATAAAAACGGGCCGTAAAAGCTCTCTTCTTTGTTTGAGGTTCCTGTCTCTTTAAGTTAGTTATCTCGACAGTTCCTGTTAGTTAAAAGAGAGAAGGGGGGTGTTGGGGCCATGTGTTACTTAAAAGGGTTCTTTTGATGTCTTTAGATTGGTTGTGTGTGTGGGGGCTGCTATGTTGCAGACGAAAAGTCTTCTGCAGACTGGAAAAGTTTTAATTCAAAACTTTTCATTTCTTGATTGTCCGATATTCATATTTGGCTCATACTCCACTACAGTGTGTTCTCCCTGTGTCTGCATGGGTTTACTCCGGGTGACTGTCTGTGAGGAGTGTGGTGTGTTCTCCCTGTGTCTGCGTGGGTGTCCTCCGGGTGACTGTCTGTGAGGAGTGTGGTGTGTTCTTTTTGTGTCCGCATGGGTTTCCTCCCGGTGCTCTGGTTCCTCCCACGGTCTAAAAACACACGTTGGTAGGTGGATTGGCAACTCAACAGTAGGTGTGTATGTGTGTGTCACCCTGTGAAGGAACTCACCTACAGGGTGAGTTCCCACCTTGTGCCAATGATTCTGGGTGGGCTCCGGACCCACCGTGACCCTCAACTGGATAAGCGCTTACAGATAATGAATTAATGATATTTATGATTTATGATTTTTTATCATTTTAAAAACATTTTGCTAAATTATTACAAACTATACAAAATGGCACATCCCTCCTTACACCAATCACACATAGAGGCATTAGACCTCTGAGTCTGTCCTGTGTTATCTGAGACCAAGACAAACTGAGCCCTCCATAGACTGAATTTGTTTTTCCGGCACATCCCACAGACGCAAGATCGGATTGAGATCTGGGGAATTTGGAGACCATGTCAACACCTGGAGATCTTTGTCTTGTCCCTCCAGTCACTCTTGAACAATGTTTGCAGAGTGGCAGGGCACATTCTCCTGCTGAATGAGGACACTGCTGTTATGGAATACCTCTGTCATGAAAGTGTGGACTTGGTCTGAAATAGTGTTTGAGGCAGTTGTAACCTCTGAAACTAACAGCCACATGAATGCCACGATTCTTCACAGAGGACATGCTGGTGCCGTCTACTCCTCAGATAAGTGATGCTCACACACCCAGCTGTCCACATGATGTAAAAGAAAACAGGAATCATCACACCAGGCCACAAAATTTCACAGATCCAGGATCCAGTTCTGATGCTGACATTCCCAGTGTAGGAGAGATTTTTTGTAAAAATTAAACTTGGAAAAAAACTGCATGTTTTTAAAGAAATTAAATAAACCCTTTAAAAATAATAACTTCATAAACTGTGGCCATAAATAAAATAAAACATTTACAAAGATGCTCTCGCTTGAAGTTGCCTGTGTGTAATGAGAGAAATGAAAGTACAAATCCATAAAAATATGAGAGATGAAGCTAAAACAGTGTGGGTGTGCTGTTAGACAACATTAGGTTAGAGACGTACCCTTATTAGAGCAGTTCATCCGTCCACTGATACACTCCCAGATGTATGAAGCTTGTGTTTTAACTGGTGGGTATGCTCTGGATTGATCTAACAGTCTTTAAAGATCTTTCCATAGAGCTCAAACAAGCTGAAGATGAAAGGTGGCTTGTTTCAACTTCACAGGTTCCATTTCAAATTGAAGAAGAAACACTGGATCAATCAGCTAAAAAAATTCAGATTCTCAACACTTTCAAATCAAGAAAAGTGAAGAAAAGTTGGAAAGACTGAAAAAATACTCTTCATACCAGCTCTTGTCTGGTCCACAAACTGCAGAAGAAAGACATCTCCCGATCAATGAATCTCAAAGACAGACTTTCAACAGCCCCACTTTCAGAAAACTGCAGACATTTGGAAACACACTAAATATTAGTGAAATGACATGCACTGGAGCAGCTGCACGTTCGCCCAAGATCATCATGTTAATACTCAAGTGTGGTGTAGTGGAGGGTAACCCCTGCCAGCACTGGGCTGTGGAGCAGTGGAACTGTGTTCTCTGGAGTGATGGACCTCAATCCAGTACCTTTGGTATGAGTTGGAGTGGTGTTTGTGATCCAGAACTGGTGATCTAACACCTATCCAGTGATCTCCCGGCTGAATGTCATCAGGTGGTGACAGAAAGGTTCCCAAAAAACGTAAAGCTTTCTTAGCAGAAGCTGCTACTGCAGCTAAGGTGGACAGACTATGATTGTATTGATACCCTTAAATTTATAATGGTCATATTTATCTGATGGTCATGCAGCATGGGCTAGAGGCATGGGTTTCCTCCAGGTGACTGTCTGTGAGGAGTGTGGTGTGTTCTCCCTGTGTCTGCGTGGGTTTCCTCCGTGTGACTGTCTGTGAGGAGTGTGGTGTGTTCTCCCTGTGTCTGCGTGGGTTTCCTCCGGGTGACTGTCTGTGAGGAGTGTGGTGTGTTCTCACTGTGTCTGCATGGGTTTCCTCCAGGTGACTGTCTGTGAGGAGTGTGGTGTGTTCTCCCTGTGTCTGCGTGGGTTTCCTCCAGGTGACTGTCTGTGAGGAGTGTGGTGTGTTCTCCCTGTGTCTGCGTGGGTTTCCTCCGGGTGCTCCAGTTTCCTCCCACGGTCCAAAAACACACATTGGTAGGTGGACTGGTGGCTCAAAAGTGTCCGCAGGTGTGAGTGTGTGAGTGAATGTGTGTGTGTCTGTTTTGCCCTGTGAAGGACTGGCGCACCAGGGTGTATTCCCGCCTTGCGCCCAATGTTTCCAGCTCTGGACCCACCGCGACCCTGAATTGGATAAGGGTTACAGATAATGAATGAATGAATGAATGAATATTACATAAGTGACCATAAAATGACAAAAGAGCAGGAGAATGTTTTAAATTTTGAATTACAATTATACGATACTCAAATACGCTTTAAAATTTATTTGTACACCTTAAACATATTAGTACACTATCACAAGTGGCTAAGTCATTGATGTGAAGTACTGAATTGCACCCCTGGTGGAGCAGTTCCTAAACGTGAGTGAGTATGAGAGTAAGTTACAAGCCAGTTCATGAAGTGTGTTACATCTAAAAATTAAACTAAAGCTAAATATAACTTTAACATAAGTCAGTTCTGAAAGGCGTGAAGCTAATTCATGCTAATAGCTCCCTCCAGTATAAGTCAAGATGTCAACCCAATATCTTGCCATAGCAGAGGGTGAGGTGGTCTTTGACGTCTCCCAAAGATTTGTAAACACCAAGCAGACAGCACTGGGGCTCGCATGCAAATTTCAACGCATTATCCCGTCCAACAATTTAACAAACGGCTTAGCAAATTTAATCTCACTTAACTGGAACATTTCTTCTCCTGCCAGGGGCTGGGTACGGCATGAATAAAACATGACTCCACCTCCCCGTCCGAGGAACAGAACCAAAGAATTGAAAAACCTTTTGTCGCTCCTTGAGGCTAAACATAGCTTTCTTTTGTCTTGAGAAAAAAATGCCTAATTGACCCAACCCACGTCTCATTCATTCTGCTGGAACAGAGATGAGGTGAACGTCAGTAAAAAGTAAAGTATTCAGCCCTGAACTTGGTTGAATTGCTGTTCCTCGCTATGGCTCTAGAGGTTCGCTCTGATTCCTCCTCAGAAGTTCAGGGCTGTGCAGAGGAGGAGAACCAGCACAGAATGTTTTAATAGTCCACTGGAGCACTTTAATTAGGCCTCATACGATGTGCTAGGAAGATTGAACACTTCCTCCAAAAGACAATCCCTCCACTGGGTTTTGGATGTTGTTGATGGAGGACTGGGTTGAGATCTGGTGGCTGTAAGACATAGGATTAATATAACTTTAATACCTAAGTATTTCAAAGAGTCAGAGAGTTACTGATCTACAGTGAGGTGTTCAAACTACCCCCCAGAGGCAATTAATGAGAAAATAAAATGCAGAACATGATAATACAAGCTTCTCATCTTTTCTTGTCATACAAACAAACCACACATTCCTGCACTAGGGGGCTTTCACTTCTCATTCAGGGGTTCCATAAGTAGCTGAAACCCTACGGTGCTACAATTCTCACCTGACACTCACCTGACTATTTACTTAGTATTGCACACCCCACAGTTTGAATACCTCTGCTCTAACTAGATAAGCGACTGAAAACATGGCATAACAATACCCCACGCAGCACAACAGAGCCAGAGCTAATGGACACCCTCATTGTAAGGGTCAGGAATCCAGACAAATTCACATCTGGACTGATCTAAGTATATTACTTTTTCCACATGTGAAGTCTCAAATGTGCTTCATATTTGTAATTACGGTTTTATACAATGACCTTATAATAATATTACTTTTTATGTTCAGGTCAACTGACCAGGTCTTCAGGTCCCTTTCATGTACTCATGAGATAATATTTGTAACCCAGACTGTTGGTGGAGTTATCTCAGACAACACAGGAGCTGAAAGTTAGTCCTCTTAATCATCTGGCACCAAACACTGTCTACTCACTGAGCTGCACAACCTTTAAAGGAACAAAAACCAAATCTGTACCTTGTCATGCAAGATAAAATAATTCATTCATTCATTCATTATCTGTAACCCTTATCCAATTCAGGGTCGCGGTGGGTCCAGAGCCTACCTGGAATATTTGGGCCAAAGGCAGGAATACACCCTGGAGGGGGCGCAAGTCCTTCACAGGGCAACACACACACATTCACTCACACACTCACACCTACAGACACTTTTGAGTTGCCAATCCACCTGCAACATGTGTTTTTGGACCGTGGGAGGAAACCGGAGCACCTGGAGAAAACCCACGCAGACACAGGGAGAACACACCACACTCCTCACAGACAGTCACCCGGAGGAAACCCAAGCAGACACAGGGAGAACACACCACACTCCTTACAGACAGTCACCCGGAGGAAACCCACGCAGACACAGGGAGAACACACCACACTCCTCACAGACAGTCACCCGGAGGAAACCCACGAAGACACAGGAAGAACACACCACACTCCTCACAGACAGTCACCCGGAGGAAACCCATGCAGACACAGGAAGAACACACCATACTCCTGATAGAAAGTCACTCGGAGGAAACCCACGCAGACACAGGGAGAACACACCACACTCCTCACAGACAGTCACCCGGAGGAAACCCACGCAGACACAGGGAGAACACACCACACTCCTCACAGACAGTCACCCGGAGGAAACCCACGCAGACACAGGGAGAACACACCACACTCCTCACAGACAGTCACCCGGAGGAAACCCACGCAGACACAGGGAGAACACACCACACTCCTCACAGACAGTCACCCGGAGGAAACCCACGCAGACACAGGGAGAACACACCACACTCCTCACAGACAGTCACCCGGAGGAAACCCACGCAGACACAGGGAGAACACACCACACTCCTCACAGACAGTCACCCGGAGGAAACCCACGCAGACACAGGGAGAACACACCACACTCCTCACAGACAGTCACCCGGAGGAAACCCACGCAGACACAGGGAGAACACACCACACTCCTGATAGAAAGTCACCCGGAGGAAACCCACGCAGACACAGGGAGAACACACCATACTCCTCACAGACAGTCACCTGGAGCAGTAATCAAACCCACAACCTCCAGGTCCCTGGAGCTGTGTGACTGCGACACTAACCTGGTGCACCACCGTGCCGCCCCCCTTTTACTAATTTACAGCAGTGTAAACAAACAAATCAAACCATGATGAGATGTTTTGTATGTTGTTTAATCCCACACAGACAAAACACCTAGAGTTCTTTACACAGCCTTGATGATTAAAACTACACCACACAGCTATTAATAGCAGTAACAGCTAGTCTACTGCTGTCCATTTTAGCCCATAACTGTATGTGATACAGTGTCTCAGTAACAATACTAAAAAAAATATTTTACAAATTGCCTCTGTCTCTTTGGTGCTGCCTTTTTACACTACAGCTTTCCTGCTAATTTTTTTCCTCCCATTACCAAACATCTGGAATCGTATTTTCAAGACAACAGCTCACTTTAATTAGATAACTTATTACATTTGAGCTAATCCGCTTAAAGTGTTCACTGGTATCTTAGCCAGTCTTCCATCTGAGCCAGGTCTGTGAGTCCTTAAGCCAATTTCATTTCCTTTTGGATTACTCGATTGAAAAAGGGTAGGAAAAGGGGGGGAGGAAAGTGTGTGTGTGTGGGGGGGGGGTCATATGCAAATCAGAGCATTACCAAAAGCAATTTTCAACCATGGCGGAAGGCAGGAAGTCAATATGTGTCAGACGGAATCACACTTCACAGGTTCAACGAGGCGTCTCATGGACATTCACATCAAAAGTTGCGTCTGCAAGGGCAATTTCAAACCGGGTAACCAATTTTGTTCAGGGGAGAAAGAGTGACCAAGAGCAAGAGAGAAACACAGAAAGGAATCTATAGTGTTTGGCCAAAAGTCAGCGGACATCAGCAGATCCTGCAATACTTCTGAAACCAATGAAGTATTAATGGGGGTGTGTGTAGCAGCCTCTACTCTTCTAAGAAAACTTTACCCTGGATATTGGACTATTACTGTGAGGAGTTGATTGCCTTCAGTGATGAGGGCATTAGTGAGGTCAGGTACTGATGTTGGATGATTAGTTCTGGATCACCTCATTCCCAAGGTACTGAATGGTCCTTGTTGGCTGAGGAGTTTATACTCATCTCTCCTGTGATTGGCATTGAGCATAGTGACTTTAAACTCACATGACGCTCTGGAGCAATGGTTTTTAAAGCTTTTTGTACATGTGCCCCTCTCAGTGTTTTTACTTTAAACCAGCACCCCACAACCCCACTCCTGACACATTCTGTCAATTGACCTTTCTAGGTTGTATTTAAAATTAAAATCCATCCATCCATTATCTGTAACCTTTATCCAGTTCAGGGTCACTTTGGGTCCAGAGCCTACCTGGAATCATTGGGTGCAAGGTGGGAATACACCCTGGAGGGGGCGCTAGTACTTCACAGGGCAACACACACATTCACTTACACACTCACACCTACGGACACTTTTGAATCGCCAATCCACCTACCGACGTGTGTTTTTTTTGGACTGTAGGAGGAAACTGGAGCACCCAGAGGAAACCCACACAGACACAGGGAGAACACACCACACTCCTCACGGACAGTCACCCAGAGGAAACCCACACAGACACAGGGAGAACACACCACACTCCTCACAGACAGTCACCCGGAGGAAACCCACGCAGACACAGGGAGAACACACCACACTCCTCACAGACAGTCACCCGGAGGAAACCCACGCAGACACAAGGAGAACACACCACACTCCTCACAGACAGTCACCTGGAGGAAACCCACGCAGACACAGGGAGAACACACCACACTCCTCACAGACAGTCACCCGGAGGAAACCCACGAAGACACAGGAAGAACACACCACACTCTTCACAGACAGTCACCCGGAGGAAACCCACGCAGACACAGGAAGAACACACCATACTCCTGATAGAAAGTCACTCGGAGGAAACCCACGCAGACACAGGGAAAACACACCACACTCCTCACAGACAGTCACCCGGAGGAAACCCACACAGACACAGGGAGAACACACCACACTCCTCACAGACAGTCACCCGGAGGAAACCCACACAGACACAGGGAGAACACACCGCACTCCTCACAGACAGTCACCCGGAGAAAACCCACGCAGACACAGAGAGAACACACCACACTCCTCACAGACAGTCACCCGGAGGAAACCCACGCAGACACAGGAAGAACACACCATACTCCTGATAGAAAGTCACTCAGAGGAAACCCACGCAGACACAGGGAGAACACACCACACTCTTCACAGACAGTCACCCGGAGGAAACCCATGCAGACACAGGGAGAACACACCGCACTCCTCACAGACAGTCACCCGGAGAAAACCCACACAGACACAGAGAGAACACACCACACTCCTCACAGACAGTCACCCTGGAGCGGGACTCAAACCCACAACCTCCAGGTCCCTGGAGTTGTGTGACTGCGACACCTACCTGCTGCGCCACCATGCTGCCCCTTAAAATTAAAATATTGGAAACAATTTGTTTTGATTTCTATCTCTACTGAAGTAAAATGAAATAAAATAACCTGGATATACAATTCAGAATGTTCTTAAAATATTTAATGTTAAGTAAATATCTTTGTTTTATCATTTCCTTCCCTGTGTTACACTGTTTAAAACTGGGTATTAAAGCCTGCCCAGATGAGCCCAGTCTCTGCAGGAATCAAGCCACTGTTACAGCTGTCACATGTCACTAAACCACAGCAAAAACGGTTAGCCCTTTTCCACCAATGTGGAACCAGTTTAGTTTTTATTCACGAACCTAATTTGGAAAAGTTTTGCATATTTCCACAAACTAAGATTGCTTCCCAAACCAAACAATTGAATCCCAGCTGGAACCAAAAATAGTCAATAGTTAAGTCATAAAAAACTTACATACAAAAAAATGTTGTAGTTTCTTCAGTGTGAACAGTGATGGTGTCCATGTAATTATCAAGCTAAAAAAGCTCTAGAAAGTGCACAGAGCCTCAAATAAAGGTTAATCACACAGTGGAGACATTTATAGCGTGTTGTATTTTCCTCATATTTTTTTTGCTGGGAAAAGAACAAAGAACTAAATTTGTCTATGTATGTTTTCATTTGGAAATGGGAAATGAAACCAGAAAACTTCTGCATCTGTGCATTTCTGAGGCTGGCGACACGAGGTGTGTTGCTAATTGACTCTGCTGTTCACCAGGACCTTACTCCAAAATACTTGAACTTCAACCATGACTCTGTTCATTTATCTCAGTTGTCCAGGTGCTGAACTTTAGCCACAAGTGACACTGGAACCAAGCATCCCTGCATTTATCATTGTCAATCACATTCTACTGAGCCAATTGACAGCAGGAGCTGTTTACCATTTTCCACTTGTCTCAAAACTTGTTCAAAAATGAAGGCAGTAACCGCACTGCTATCAGCCAGAGGCTAGCGGGTGAAAAATGGATTACCATCAGGACAGGGACACCACAGTTTTAAATTTATCTCTGTGGTCCCCACATGTTCAAAACCTCTGCTCTAGAGCATCCCATACAATTGGGCAATGCTTTAGGGCGATTATAAGAGCTGTGGATTAATTTTTCCCATAAGCTCATGGTTGTAGGGCACTAAAGACAAAGGCAGCTTTATTGTTGGTGTTCAAAACAAGACAAAACTCATCCTTCGATGAGGCAGCAGTGGTCCATCTATAACACATGGCCCATAAAAAGCAGCTGACTCAGGAACTCATCAAAGCAGCGTTGCGCTGGAAGACAAATGCTCTTGAAGGAAGGTCAGTCGGGCCTGTGTTTACGAGCTCCAACAGCTTGAGTGTGGACACTTTTCCTTCCAACAAACTCCCTTCTTAATACTGAGAGTGCAAAGTGTATCTAGTTCCTAACATCAGCCAAATCAGACTTTTCTGACCGGTCACAGACCCCAGTTCATGCAATATCATTTATCTTGACTTGATTTAGGGTCCTGTGTTTATGATGCCAAGATTATAATGAACACAGAGGCACATAAATGTGAGTGATGGAGTCTGGAAGGTAAATTCAGTTTATGAGAGGACAAACTGACCCAATGGTAAACAAACAAAAATATATAAAGTACAGTAAGTAAATATATCGGTTCTCCACGTCAAATGTCTGCAGTCCAATATTTGAAACAAATATAAAGCAATATAAATAATTATGAATTACATCTACAGATATCCTTTAGGATTTTTTGTGTATTTTTAAAAATATTAATCACATCACAAAATAATATCCAGTAAACAATTAGCCGTTGATTCAACGTTGAAATAACGTAATGACTGCCGTCTAATCAACGTTCTCTTGAGGTTGAAAATGAAGGTTGAAAAGACGTCCAAACACAGACATTGAAAAGACGGCTATTAGACGTATTTTGGACGTCCATTGACGTTATTAATTGGTCCCGAAATAAATTACTTGTATAAAACGCGTTTTGGACGTCCACTGACGTTATCGATTGGTCACCACTTAACTAACTTATTAAGATGGATTTTGGACGTCATTGACGTTTAAAATATGTCCTTGATGGACAGACTACTTTTAGACCTATTTTGAACATCCAGGGACGTTCCTTGTTTACTGGGCCCCTTTTACATATGTTTTAAAAAGGTTTTTAAAGAACCTCTCACAATGAATCATTGAAACATTCAATGGGTTCTTTGAGTTTAAAGAACATTTTTTTTAACTCAGCTCAGATATAAGGATATAAAAATAATAATAAAATTTCCAGTGATTAGGGCTGTGTAGTTCTACAATAGAAGAACCCTTATTGCTTCCCTAGAGAACTTATCAACACATGATTCTGTAAAAAACCTTTAAAACAGCCTCCTCCTAGGACCAGCAGAGGGTGGGTGATGTAGCCTTTACCCAAACTCAAGCATCAGCTGGGTAAAATAATGACTACAGTAAGGGTAAATTATAATGGGGTCAGCCTTGGGCTTGTAACAGGAAGGTTGTCGGTTCGATCCCCAGAACCTAACCTCCCAAATGCTCATCGGAAGCCATGGCTAGGGCATGTGTGCTCACTGCCCCCTAGTGTTCACTAACGTGTGTGTAAATGTGTGTTTCACTGCACGGATTGGGCTAACTGCAGAGAAGAATTTCCTGTGTGGTATCAGTGGCTAATAAAGTGGCTAACCAGTGGCTAATTCTGTAAACCCCAAACATGAGAGGGTTGATCAATCTCAAGGCGTCAACGACGATTCACGATGTTTCTTTTAATATCTTATTGATATCACAGAGCAGAAATACAGTTCAAACACTCTGTGAATGTGCAGAAACTGCTCTTTCGATCGCATGTTACTGTACTGTACATCCCGAGTTACCAGCCTATGTATGAGCTTGAGACACGCCTCCTCTGCCTCTCGCCGTGTCTCACTGGTGGATTCGCTTGTTTTTAAGACTCTGATAAAACTACTTCAATCACCAACACAATTCATCCACACGAGGAAAGGGATGTTTTCACAAGAGATATAAAATCAGATTTAAGTTTTTCAGGGTTAGAGACAGATTATCTCTTCATAAACCGCTCTAGGTCACATTGGCCTCTCTTAACGAGAGAGCTGAGATTGTTCTGAACATTTTGATATAAAACGTGAACAATACAATATTTTAAAGGTGAATTTCAGAAAATTGAGAGAATGTCCTTTGACCCCAAAGGTTTAATTCATTCATTCATTCATTCTCTTTAACCCTTATCCAATTCAGGGTCGAGATGGGTCCAGAGCCTACCTGGAATCATTGGGCGCAAGGCGGGAATACACCCTGGAGGGGGCGCCAGTCCTTCACAGGGCAACACAGACTCACACACACATTCATTCACACACTCACACCTACGGACACTTTTGAGTCACCAATCCACCTACCAACATGTGTTTTTGGACTGTGGGAGGAAACCGGAGCACCTGGAGGAAACCCAGCAGACACAGGGAGAACACCTCACAGACAGTCACCCGGAGCGGGAATCAAACCCACAACCTCCAGGCCCCTGGAGCTGTGTGACTGCGACACTAACCTGTTGCACCACCGTGCCGCCCCAAAGGGTTAACGTTTTTGGTTACTATCCAACAGTGATAACCAGTCCATTTCAGAAACTGTGTTTTTAGATGCCGAACGCCCCACTCATTCACACATATCTAATAAAATGCTGCACAGTGCTGCTAGTGAGTGCCTCACATCCTTGTCATGTCCTTTTCTAAAACCTTTCGCCAGCCGAAGCCTAAAGGTTAGAGGTGTTTAGGACCAAATGGTTTCTGCAGGGGGAGTGAAGGAACAGCACTGTCTCCTCCTTCAGCATCCACAGCTGGTGTCCCCTTCTGCTCCTAGTGCTGTAGTGCATGTGTGTGTGTGTGTGTGTGCATTCACTGCCACAGATATGTTAAATGCAAAGACAAAATTGTGCAAATATGTATATTAAAGCCAGATCCATGTATGTATCTATCTTGTGTATTAGCCTTAACCAGACACTGAGGTTACTCAGTGCAAACAGAAGACTCAAGACAAGTTGCTGACCAGTTACATAACAGGTCCATGACCTGAGCTCCGACAAACAGCTGCTCCCTAATCTCTGCAGCCACTATGGTAATCCGGAACTTTCCCTGAATACGTTAAGCATGTGTGTTTAGGAGATTATGACTACTATGGCATTTCATTTGGCTCTGTGGGGTTGGATGACTTCAACAGTCAGACAGAGCAGTGTAGTAACATAATACACTATACTACACTACACTACACTACACATGGGTGTCAATTCATACAGTTAACCCATGTATCCTGTGATACAAACAGAATTTGTTGTTTTCATATATAAAAAGTGGCACATCTCAGCCTCTCTCTCTCTCTCTCTCTCTCTCTCTCTCTCTCTCTCTCTCTCTATCTATCTATCTTCTCTCTTCTCTGATTCTGGGGGCTCCTAAGTCATGCATCGTTCTAAAGACCAAGCTATGTTTCTGCAGATCCTATGCTGTAAGCATCTAGGTGCAGGTGCCCTGTAGTCTGACACACACCTTCCCAGAAATGTAATGCTGATTGGGGGAGACTCACTGAAAGGGTGAAAGGGTGGTTTTGGAGATGAATTAGTATTCTTATTCTTATGCTGTGCAAAACAACTGATGTGACTGTTTGAAAAATGTTCCTACCATAATTTCTTCATAAACTTCTGAAGAATTTCACTGGAATGAAGCATTTCACATGATCTATTTAATGTTTTAATCTTTCAATTCATTCATTTACTATCTGTAAATGCTTTTCCAATTCAGGGTTGCGGTGGGTCCAGAGCCTACCCGGAATCACTGGGCGCAAGGCACTCGCCCTGGAGGGAGAGCCAGTCCTTCACAGGATGACAGACATTCACACATTCACTCACACACTCACACCTACGGGCACTTTTGAGTCACCAATCCACCTACCAATGTTTGTTTTTCGGACCATGGGAGGAAACTGGAGCACCCGGAGGAAACCGCCGCAGACACAGGGAGAACACACCACACTCCTCACAGACAGTCACCCGGAGGAAACCAACACAGACACAGGGAGAACACACCACACTCCTCACAGACAGTCACCCGGAGGAAACCCACACAGACACAGGGAGAACACACCACACTCCTCACAGACAGTCACCCGGAGGAAACCAACACAGACACAGGGAGAACACACCACACTCCTCACAGACAGTCACCCGGAGGAAACCCACACAGACACAGGGAGAACACACCACACTCCTCACAGACAGTCACCCGGAGCAGGACTCAAACCCACAACCTCCAGGTCCCTGGAGCTGTGTGACTGTGACACCTACCAGCTGCACCACAGTGCCGCCTTAATCTTTCAATTACACAGAAAATTTACAAAATTTGAAAACTACTTCTGCTCGAAACTATCACGTTTCTAACAACGTTTGTCGAAACAAACCACTGCACTAATGTATCCTTAAAAATTTCCCAATACCTGAAACCCTCCCGGTGTTTTGTTTCTAAATAAACTGCCCCCACACATGAAGTCGACATTCAATACTCAACATCAAGCTGTCCAAGCGTTTCATGCAGCCCTCAAAGTTTATATGAAATGCCCCTTGAAGCGTGCAAGGCCTCGGCTAATTCTATCCAGAGCTGCATCTATTCCTCAGTGTTTTTTTAGTGACCCTCTGAGGATGAGGACTTCTATTTCTTAGGAAGTGAATGCTGGCATAAAAAAAAGCATTTCCCGTTGCCATGGTGATCCAGTCAGTAACATGACATCAAATGAACGTGGCTGATGGATTGTGACTGGTGACCTAGAAAAAGCTGCAGTGCACCAGGAGCACCCGAGAGGAATCGGAAACACAACAATAGATACCTAGAATCAAGAGAAACGCCAGCGGAGAATCAAATCAAACACTCTCTATCGAAACACTGCACTGGAATTTGGATTTGGAAATTATTTTTCAGTATATACAGACAGCGTTATGATTCCACTGTGCACACACACACTCTATAATCTCCAGAGGGAAGCATGAAATGAAATAGACTCTGCTCTGGAGCAGTAGCCATGAGCCCAAGGCCACCATGTCCGATGCTGAGAGACCACCAGTGGATATAAAGTCTCACAGCTTTGGGTTTGGATGGAGTCAAACTCCAACTTATATCTTTGGGGTTTTGTAATGCCCCTGTGGCTGAATACCATCAGATTCTCACAGAAATGGCCAAACATCTTGTGTAAAACATTTGTAGATGCAGGGAAGCTCTTACTGCCTAAAGCACAGCTGAACGTTCTGTTATTAAAACATACCCCTTATCATAAGAGGACTGATTAATGTTTTTTTTACCCCCGGTCGTCCATATTGTCATGCAGCCGCAGTGTGGGATAGGGCCAGTGGGTTTGATGATAAGGTCTGTATTTAATTGCGAGACTACAATGGATAAAGAAACCAGACAGCAAACCCTGATTAAAATTCCAGGACTCCGAGCGTCCAGCCAGCTCGCCTCCACCGTTGCCATGGGAAACCAGTGGCCACCAATAGCCTCAGGCAGCTGGTCAATCAACAATCAAATAATAATGATATACTAATGCCAGACTAATTGTCTATCACGGCTGATGAATTTATTGCAGTCATTATGGCTACTTGCGTTCCTCCTACAGACACAAAAAAACGGCTTCAGTTCCTCGAATGAAAAGAGAGCTGTCAGCGACAATAAGAGCCCAGACGTGACGAAATGATTTGATTTAGACTAGAAAATATAATCACTTCACACCAGCAGGTGGCTGTTGTTTGCGGTTGCTGCTTATCTCACAAATATGGACCACATATACCTACATTTCAAAGCTGTTTTGACTCTGTTTCAAGTGATACATTCTGTTTTTAAATGCCGTGGGTATGAGTGCTACAATATTCCTGAAATGTTCTTCAGCATCAGGAAACACTTCTCAAAAATTACCCAAATGCCTCTACTAGGAAATATCTGACTCATCACAAAATCTCAGTATTTAGTGTCTCCACTCTTTGCCTGTTTCTACAGCTTTCGTTTTTGTGAAGACGGATTTTTCATTCATTCATTATCTGTAACCCTTATCCAGTTCAGGGTTGCAGTGGGTCCAGAGCCTACCTGGAATCATTGGGCGCAAGGCGGGAATACACTCTGGAGGGGGCGCCAGTCCTTCACAGGACAACACACACACATTCACTCACACACTCACACCTACGGACACTTATAAGTCGCCAATCCATCTACCAACGTGTGTTTTTGGACCGTGGGAGGAAACCGAGCACCCGGAGGAAACCCACACAGACACAGGGAGAACACACCACACTCCTCACAGACAGTCACCCGGAGTAAACCCACGCAGACACAGGGAGAACACACCACACTCCTCACAGACAGTCACCCGGAGGAAACCCATGCAGACACAGGGAGAACAAATCACACTCCTCACAGACAGTCACCCGGAGGAAACCCACGCAGACACAGGGAGAACACACCACACTCCTCACAGACAGTCACCCGGAGGAAACCCATGCAGACACAGGGAGAACAAATCACACTCCTCACAGACAGTCACCCGGAGGAAACCCACACAGACACAGGGAGAACACACCACACTCCTCACAGACAGTCACCCGGAGGAGTGTGGTGTGTTCTCCCTGTGTCTGCGTGGGTTTCCTCCCACAGTCCATAAACACACGTTGGTAGGTGGATTGGTGACTCAAAAGTATCCATAGGTGTGAGTGAATGTGTGTGTGTCGCCCTGTGAAAGACTGGCGCCCCCTCCAGGGTGAGTTCCCACCTTGCACCCAATGATTCCAGGTAGGCTCTGGACCCACCGCGACACTGAACTGGATAAGGGTTACAGATAATAAATGAATAAATCCACTGTTCTTACCATAATAAATACTGTGTTATAATTAACTTATTTTGTATACTATATAATGTATTGTCTGTCATTGCACTTAACGATTGGTTTTGACTGGAAATGAAAAGAATGAAGCGTAGTCTCCTGCTTTTGCATATTACTGTAACAGGAACCAAAAGCAGGACTATCCACCACGACAATGTTCATATTCTGCTGGAGCATTGACCATGGCATGGCACATTAAAACAGCAAAGAGGATCATCTTTAGAACATGTCTTTTTACATTTTTTATAGATGAACCTCACATAAGCTGTCTGTGTCCCTGGTAAAAGGATCACGGGCCATAACAAAGATGGTGGGGGAGAGATTTAGCCTCAGCCAGTTTGCCAAAAAATTATGCTTCCATGAAAAAAGAAAAGTAGGGGAAAAAAATCAATTTGGCTTTTGCAGCTATTGTAATTGCATTAATCCTTAAAGCTCGTCTCATTGGAGTTAAGCCCTCTGCACTGATCTCATGCACTTCTTCCTCCGGAGCGAAGGCCCGTGGAGAGAGCCATTGTTGGACATGCATACGTTAACATAATCTCAGACCCAGATCCACCTGTGTCTCAACGCCTCTCTGAGCATGTCCAATCCCCCTTGCTTTCATTAGGCTGAGAAAACATGGCCGATGCCCCGCCTCAGTTCTCCAGAATGGGAAGAGGGGCTCCAACTGTTATTATCCTCTGAAAAAGAAGAGCTAAGGGGCACAACTGCTGTCCGGCTCTGCTAGCTCTTTTTAATTAGCAGCTCTCTCCTGTCTAGCCTATGCCAGACGTGCTAAATGGATGATTTCCATTTCAGTCAGGGACTAAACCCAAGAATGAAAAATTCAGTTCAAACCAGGCGAGAAAAGCCAGCCGGTGAAACCATGAGGAACCTTTCTGTGAGGATCTGATGGCAGTACAGATGTGAAAAGAATGGTGATGTCAGGAACTGAAGTTGGATAATTACTAATACTGAATGACAAACACCACTCCTACTCACATCGTCGTGGTGACACTGTGTTGCGTGCTACACACTCCAGTGTTACTCAGTGACACTGTTTACTATGTTCATGATATATTCAGCACTGCAGCAGTTATGCTTGCCTCACGCATAAAAATAATGCTTCTATTTTTACTGGATAATAGCAGTTCCTAGGTAGAAAAACAGCACTCAGCTGCTTTAGGAAGAAAACGGTTTGTGTTCAGTGTACAATAGCCAAATGCCCAGAATAGTTTCAACTTGTCTCATGTGCTGTGCTGTAAATTGGACTTTAGTCTCATATACAGCTGCTTCTTCTGTGGAGATTACACAAGCTGTGTTTGTAATAGACATGAAATTATATGAAAATTTAACATCAAGATTATCCTAGGAATAATTATCACAGTTATCCGTGTTATTGTGGTAATGTTAATATACGCTGAAAAGTACTGATACACCCAAATAACCTCACCACGTTCTATTGTTATATCGTTATATATGCCATATATAAAGCTGTAAATGTGTCTGCGTGGGTTTCCTCCGGGTGACTGTCTGTGAGGAGTGTGGTGTGTTCTCCCTGTGTCTGCGTGGGTTTCCTCCGGGTGACTGTCTGTGAGGAGTGTGGTGTGTTCTCCCTGTGTCTGCGTGAGTTTCCTCCGGGTGACTGTCTGTGAGGAGTGTGGTGTGTTCTCTCTGTGTCTGCGTGGGTTTCCTCCGGATGACTGTCTGTGAGGAGTGTGGTGTGTTCTCCCTGTGTCCGCGTGGGTTTCCTCCGGGTGACTGTCTGTGAGGAGTGTGGTGTGTTCTCCCTGTGTCTGCTTGGGTTTCCTCCGGATGACTGTCTGTGAGGAGTGTGGTGTGTTCTCCCTGTGTCCGCGTGGGTTTCCTCCGGGTGACTGTCTGTGAGGAGTGTGGTGTGTTCTCCCTGTGTCTGCGTGGGTTTCCTCCGGATGACTGTCTGTGAGGAGTGTGGTGTGTTCTCCCTGTGTCCGCGTGGGTTTCCTCCGGGTGACTGTCTGTGAGGAGTGTGGTGTGTTCTCCCTGTGTCTGCGTGGGTTTCCTCCGGGTGCTCCGGTTTCCTCCCACAGTCCAAAAACACACGGCGGATTGGTGACTCAAGGATAGGTTGATTGGTGACTCAAAAGTGTCCGTAGGTGTGAGAGAATGTGCGAGTGTGTGTGTGTTGCCCTCCAGGGTGTATTCCTGCCTTGCACCCAATGATTCCAGGTAGGCTCTGGACCCACCGCGACCCGTGAACTGGATAAGGGTTACAGATATTGAATGAAAATTAATGAATAAATGTAATGTGAGATTAAGATTGTACACATTGTATTAGGTTTTGTAACAGCTGATCAGTTACTGTATAAACCAACTTCATTGTTTTTGTGGAAATTTCCTACAGAGACAAAACTGAGCCCTCTTTGTAGGAGGCATGTTTTTTTTCAGTTCGTAGAGAACAATGAAAATGTATCTGAGTGATTTAAGGTGGAACTTAATGCTAATGATGGCCACTGAATGTTACAGAGCACTGGTTAAAGTAGAAAGAATTTTATTCTCAATTTAACGTGAGGAACAAAAGCACTCAAATATAATTATGGTGGAACAGATGGCCAGTTTCCAATTCTGGCTAGAAATATTTACTTTTAGCAATTTTTACTGTGGTTTACAGTGAAACTGATAACCGTTTGATGTCTAGTGTGTGCAGCTGAATGTCTTTAATGTCTCCAACTTAAAACAGACAATGAACTAATATAAGAAGCCTTTACAAAATTCTGAAAATAGTCTTTCAGATGTTGAGAATACACCAGGGGACACTTTAACCATCAAAAACATTAATGTGAAAATACTGAGATGTTTAACCTTATGAATAATGTCCAGCTCTGGAAAATGAGTGTGAAACAGATGAAACTTAACTTCAAAGAAAGAAAAGACAATGTCCTGGAATAAGTCGTTCAGAAAGATTTCTGCCGAAAGTTCAGTTTCCACCGAGTTTCTGCCAACACCAGAACTAAAGCCAAACTGCTGATAGTCCACAATACACAACTGTCCCTAAGGTGGGTGGTATGATGGGCTGTAGGGGATGTTTGATATTTTTTTTTCCTGATTAATGAAGAACAAAGCTGTCCCTGTTCTCCCTCTTTGTTTCCCATGGTTCAGTAATTGAGTAAGTCGTTTGCCACTTGGCAGGACTTACGAGGTTTTCTCAGACGCTGAACAAGTTCTGTCTCCATCTAACATGTCTAACTTGCCAAGCGCAGGGATGCTTCATTATGCCTTTTGTTGGCGTTAATTTGGTCACACTGGCACCCACTATTGGCGTTTACATCAGACAGACGCTGACTAAGACGGGTCAGAACCTTTTTGGTACATCATATGTCCAAAAGTTTCTTCTGAAATCAAGGTCAGTAACTGGTAATTTGTTTCTCGTTGATGCGGTTGCAGCCTCTGCCCTTCCTTCACGGAAGCCTTTTAGCCGATGTGGGGGCATTGCTATGACAATGTAAATAACGGGGGTTGGTATGAGGGGCTTTATACCTCTCTAGCCCACGTGTGCATTGGGCACCTGTTCCAGAGCATCCCATTCTATTGTCAGTACTTTTACATAGAGATTGTACAAGCTGATATTCCAATGTAAGCAATGGGTTCACCATAAAACACTGAAAACACTATAAGAATTAGAAGAGGTGTCTATCTATCTTTGGGGCATTGGCCCCACCCATTAAACAAGGAACGTCCCTGGACGTTCAAAATAGGTCTAAAAGTAGTCTGTCCGTCAAGGACATATTTTAAACGTCAATGGACGTCCAAAATCCATCTTAATAAGTTAGTTAAGTGGTGACCAATCGATAACGTCAGTGGACATCCAAAACGCGTTTTATACAATTAATTTATTTCGGGACCAATTAATAACGTCAATGGACGTCCAAAATACGTCTAATAGTCGTCTTTTCAATGTCTGTGTTTGGACGTCTTTTCAACTTTCATTTTCAACCTTAAGAGAACGTTGATTAGACAGCAGTCATTATGTTAGTTCAACGTTGAATCAACGGCTAAATGTTTACTGGGAATCCCCTGGACATCACAAGTTCAAATCCTACATTATAGAGCACAACTGCCAATGGTGCTAGCAAACACAAACATCTGTCAGCTGATATGTCAGATCTGGGCGGTTTGCATTTTCCTTTGACACGTAACACAGTCTACATTGCGTCAGCTGCAGTTTGAAAAGAAGTGCTGGCCTGGTTTCATGTCTCGGAGGAAGCACATATTCACCTCCACCCCCTGAGGCTGTGTGCACGGTGTGTGAAATAGGAGATGACTAATAATTAAAAAATAACCCAAAAATATATATTTAA
This sequence comes from Hoplias malabaricus, assembly GCF_029633855.1. Classification (NCBI taxonomy): domain Eukaryota; kingdom Metazoa; phylum Chordata; class Actinopteri; order Characiformes; family Erythrinidae; genus Hoplias; species Hoplias malabaricus. The sequence goes on from NC_089819.1 coordinate 23,487,168, forward strand.
AAATGTTACTCAAGATATCCTCTTATAAAGGTTCCTGAGATTTTTTGTGCATTCTGTAAAGGTTCTCAAAACTACATAGGTCCACTAATCTTATATTCCATTTAAAAATGTAGGTCTTCAAAGAACAATCCATTAAAATGTTTTTTGAGTGAAGCATTAACGTCTGGCAGCAGTGACCTAAAGTCTAGGGGGGTGAACTTGGGCCCGGAACGTAGGATGTGGGGAGCGTGAAAGAACAGCACTTTCTCTTCTCTCAGCATCCACGGCTGAAGTGCTGTTGAGTAAAAAATCTAACCCCCAACTGCTCCCTGTGCACCCTCTGTTCACTTCCCCTAGTGCCTTAATGTGTGTGTGTGTGTGTGTGTGTGTGTGTGTGTGGGTTATAGTTCACTGCCAGCGATGGGATAAATGCTGATTCTAAATAGCACTGCTGTGCAACAGAAACTTAAGTACATAAATAAATGAATAATAAAAACGAAGAAAACATGTTTTAGAGCAGTTCTTAATTTACTCACTGAATTGTGATCACACTGCGGCTTTTCAGTCAGTGTCCCAAAGATGGTGGGCTGTGAAAGAGAGATGCAGTTAATCTACTGAACTTAAATGCAGCCGGACAGTTCCATGTACAGGGTGATTAAAAAAACACTAGGTTCATTGATCGCTAATTAAATGAGGAAATGCTACCGCATGAGGGATCAGGAGCCAGATGAAGTCATATCACAGGTTAAACAAGGTGAAAAAAAGAAGAGAAAGTTTTGTACTGGTCAGTGCACAGTGTTTACAGCTCATTTGAGAGTGTGGTTTCAGGTCCCAGAACATCTGTATACAGTATGTTCTCAGACTAAACTGATCTTCAAAAGCTTTGCCGGGTTCAAGTCTAGTTACGGGCTAGTGTTGGAAAAGCTCTTGAATACCCACTCCAAATTTGGGACCTTGTTGTCGTTTCTGTGCAGTGTTTTAACATGCTAGGAGATGGATCCTCCTAATACAGTCACAAACAGGCAGGTTCAGACAACCAGGGTTTCTGATGTCACAAACAGAAGTAACCAGTCCCATCAAATGTCTAATGCATGGCTTTAAAGCTGCAGACGAGCAGCAGATGGTTGGGGAGAATGGGATAGGGACTAGCTACATTATAATATATCTGTGCAAGTGAAGGTGTAGGAGTGATATCTAAGGCCCTTTTTAGGCTTTAGGAGATTTTATTCACAGAAATAATTTCTAAATGTAGGGCGGCACAGTGGTGCAGCAGGTAGTGTCACAGTCACACAGCTCCAGGGGCCTGAAGGTTGTGGGTTCGATTCCCACCCCTGGTGACTGTCTGTGAGGAGTGTGGTGTGTTCTCCCTGTGTCCGCGTGGGTTTTCTCCGGGTGACTGTCTGTGAGGAGTGTGGTGTGTTCTCCCTGTGTCTGCGTGGGTTTCCTCCGGGTGATTGTCTGTGTGGTGTGTTCTCCCTGTGTCTGCGTGGGTTTCCTCCGGGTGACTGTCTGTGAGGAGTGTGGTATGTTCTCCCTGTGTCCGCATGGGTTTTCTCCGGGTGACTGTCTGTGAGGAGTGTGGTGTGTTCTCCCTGTGTCCGCGTGGGTTTCCTCCGGGTGACTGTCTGTGAGGAGTGTGGTGTGTTCTCCCTGTGTCTGCGTGGGTTTCCTCCGGGTGACTGTCTGTGTGGTGTGTTCTCCCTGTGTCTGCGTGGGTTTCCTCCGGGTGACTGTCTGTGAGGAGTGTGGTGTGTTCTCCCTGTGTCTGCGTGGGTTTCCTCCGGGTGATTGTCTGTGTGGTGTGTTCTCCCTGTGTCTGCGTGGGTTTCCTCCGGGTGACTGTCTGTGAGGAGTGTGGTGTGTTCTCCCTGTGTACGCGTGGGTTTCCTCCGGGTGACTGTCTGTGAGGAGTGTGGTGTGTTCTCCCTGTGTCTGTGTGGGTTTCTACCGGGTGACTGTCTGTGAGGAGTGTGGTGTGTTCTCCCTGTGTCTGCGTGGGTTTCCTCCGGGTGATTGTCTGTGTGGTGTGTTCTCCCTGTGTCTGCGTGGGTTTCCTCCGGGTGACTGTCTGTGAGGAGTGTGGTGTGTTCTCTCTGTGTCTGCGTGGGATTACTCCGGGTGACTGTCTGTGAGGAGTGTGGTGTGTTCTCCCTGTGTCCGCGTGGGTTACCTCCGGGTGCTCCGGTTTCCTCCCACAGTCCAAAAATACAAGTTGATAGGTGAATTGGCGTAGGTGTGAGTGTGTGAGTGAATGTGTGTGTGTGTTGCCCTGTGAAGGACTGGCGCCCCCTCCAGGGTGTATTCCCGCCTTGCGCCCAATGATTCCAGGTAGGCTCTGGACCCACCGTGACCCTGAACTGGATAAGGGTTACAGATAATGAATGAATGAATGAACTTCTAAATCTGTTGTTTTGTTAAAGAGAAATGTGTATTATGAAGTGTGACTGATGACCAAATGGGGCTTTAAACCAATGACACCCAAGTGGTTTGAACACACTGTTTCAGAATACATTACGGGTCTAAAAGGATGTGCAGCTGTAAAGAGGTCTTTACTGTGGAAAGGAAAAAGACAAAAAAGGATTCTGGGATTACTAGGAAAAGCAGAAGCAGAAAATGCAACCAAGATTACTGCTTCTTTTCCTGAGAAGAAATATGAGTAAAATATGAATAACTTGAACGTAAAGGCTGTTTTAACTGGAAAATGCATAAGTGAATAGTGGTCTCTGATATTTGCACAGTTCTGTATGTATTATATGATATCAATATTGTTCATTCTTTAACAGATACTTGAGAATAAATGCTGTATCTCTGTCTTTTTGCATTTAATCTTTCGTAAGTGTTTGATGACTAAAGTAAATATAAAAATGTGACCACACTGACAGTGTTCCAATAACTCGGATGAGTCTCATCATTCAGGGTCCTGCAAGGCACAGGAGCCCGCACGGCCTTAAAGCTGACATTTAATGGCCATGGCTGGAGAGAAATGACGATAATAAAACAGTGGAATTCATTATGTATGTGGGCAGGTGTCTTCAGCGAGATTAATGGTCATCATCTGCTTTTTATGTCGACACAGAAGAGAAAGGCTCGTTTGGCTAATTAAAGTCCGGGCCTTAAATAAGGAAAAGGACAACGCAGCAGAAGCAGAAACTGCCTGGACCTGCAAGTCCACCGGCCAGCGATCCAAAACAATTAACCAAACAACAGTGGTATCATCCGGTTCTACATGCCCAAGTCCAATAGCTCCATAAGAGGGAGGAAAGACTGTGGAATACAGACAGCAGGGCAAGGGTAACAAGTCAGGCATGTAATTAAAAATATTTCACTGATACCTTGCAAAGAATTGCAACAGAGCAGGCTCTCAGACACCCACCCTGAATACTAAATCTTCAGAAAACACTCCTGAGTTACAAGACATCCTCCATGTTCGCATAGTTAGACCAGATCAAAGTCTTAAGCCTAATCAGAGTGGACATAATCTGGGTGTTTGTAGCTCAGCTCGGCATGATGTCAGGAAAGAATGTGATTCTGGATGCAGTCAAAGAACCGAACTGTTCAGAAGAGCATCATTTCCGTATCTGCATTTTCCCTGCCTTCTCATCCTGTTTTTCATACTTCACTCTTCTCAGGGATTTGTTTACTTGCTCCCCAGCCATGCGCCAGTCAATCATGATTACTGCTTGAGAAAGGTGAAAAGAAATTTTGCCTGGAAATCTCCAGAGCCTGTTTTTATAAAGAAAAATAAACTCTGACATCCCTGAAACTTCCCTGATCAATAAACAGCTAGATAAAGTACTCTATACTACACTCTGATTTTCTAAGGCAACGTATACTGTCAGTATAAGGTCAGAGTGTCGAACATAAGGAACTCCTCACAGACAGTCACCCGGAGGAAACGCACACAGACACAGGGAGAACACACCACACTCCTCACAGACAGTCACCCGGAGGAAACCCACGCAGACACAGGGAGAACACACCACACTCCTCACAGACAGTCACCCGGAGGAAACCCACGCAGACACAGGGAGAACACACCACACTCCTCACAGACAGTCACCCGGAGGAAACCCACGCAGACACAGGGAGAACACACCACACTCCTCACAGACAGTCACCCGGAGGAAACCCACGTGGACACAGGGAGAACACACCACACTCCTCACAGACAGTCACTCAGAGGAAACCCACGTGGACACAGGGAGAACCCGGATGCCACTTATGAGTAAATTCAGCAGCTTTATTAAGAATCCATTGCTGACACAGACCTTCAGTTATGAACAAACAGCTTGTATACATTCCTTATAAAGACTTAAAATATAATGTAATGCTCTGAAGCAACTGCACATGAGCCTAAGGATGGTGGAATACTCCAGAACCCTCCAATGTGACTCATAGCATCATTTCTAGGAACCAATCATTTTACAAAACTTATTTTTGAGAGTGTTCTGTCTTAGAGAGTGAAACCCTGCCGACCTGACACCACTTTTATGGGAATCAGAAATGTTGAATGAACCTGAAAGGCTGAAGTAATGCTCCTAACTCTGGCTCAGACAGTTACAACCATGAAGGAATGACTTTAGTGGGAAAGGTTTCTCCTGCAGACTCCGTGTTCTTGTCTCAGCTGACAGACAGCTCAGTATCACCACCTGCTGAGCCTCATCTTCACGGGATCTGTCTGAAAACCATCTGCCTGCCTGGAATACCTGATGCGCTCCTGCCAAAGTGTACCACTTACATCCATCTTCCAAATCACTCTGATTCTCTGCACTGTGATTCTGTCACACAAGAACAGAGACTGTGAGTGCAGTGGCAGTAGAGCTGGGCGACATCTAAAGAAGTATGCCTTCTTATAAATAGTTATGCGCAGCCAGCTCAATCCTGTTGTCTTTACTAGAAAGTGTGCTACGGCAAGGTTCTGAAAAGATGTGATGCCTTAGAAAACACTGCCCTTTAAGATTATTAGGTGAAGAATCAGTTACTGAAAAAAGGCCTTCATATATTAGGCCTACATATAAGTTATAAATGATTTGTGCAACACATAAGTGTTGTGCAGGGCAGCACGGTGGTGCAGCAGGTTAGTGTCGCAGTCACACAGTGTGGTGTGTTCTCCCTGTGTCTGTGTGGGTTTCTACCGGGTGACTGTCTGTGAGGAGTGGGGTGTGTTCTCCCTGTGTCTGCTTGGGTTTCCTCCGGGTGACTGTCTGTGAGGAGTGTGGTGTGTTCTCCCTGTGTCTGCGTGGGTTTCCTCCGGGTGACTGTCTGTGAGGAGTGTGGTGTGTTCTCCCTGTGTCTGCGTGGGTTTCCTCCGGGTGACTGTCTGTGAGGAGTGTGGTGTGTTCTCCCTGTGTCTGCGTGGGTTTCCTCCGGGTGACTGTCTGTGAGGAATGTGGTGAGTTCTCCCTGTGTCTGCGTGGGTTTCCTCCGGGTGACTGTCTGTGAGGAGTGTGGTGTGTTCTCCCTGTGTCTGTGTGGGTTTCCTCCGGGTGACTGTCTGTGAGGAATGTGGTGTGTTCTACCTGTGTCTGTGTGGGTTTCCTCCGGGTGACTGTCTGTGAGGAGTGTGGTGTGTTCTCCCTGTGTCTGCGTGGGTTTCCTCCGGGCGCCCAATGATTCCAGGTTGTTTCATTGCATGGATTGGGTTAAATGTGGAGAACAAATTCCTCTGTGTGCGACAGTGGCCAATAAAGTGATTCTAATTCTAATTGAGAATTCTGAATTTCTCCTTCTCTTTTATTGCTTTACGGTAAGTTGTTTAGTATTAAATATTACATTTAAAAAAACACAAAAAAATTAAGTATTATTATGCTACATTCACTCTGGCTAACATCAAAATGACCAACTTTATATCATCTAAACTAAAACTCACACATACTTTTTTATACGTTATGATCCAAAAAAAACAATAAATTGATGAGTGTATTATATAGGCATTATTTTCCTTGAGCCTTCTCAGAATCATTGCGGTGCAAAGCAGGAACACACCCTGAAGAGGGCGCCACTGACCTCGAATCGTTCCATATTTTAGAACACTTAAGCTGTATTACAAAATACAGGGTCTCAGGCACCTGGATATGGTCATCACCTCTGGTCTGTGAGGAGTGAGGTGTGTTCTCCCTGTGTCGATGTGGGTTTCCTCCAAGTGCTCCAGTTTTTTCCCCCACAGTCCAGACACACATGGATTGATACATGTATTGACTGTGACTCAGGTGAGTGTGTGAAACTATCCACAGCTGTGAGTGAGTGAGTGATTGAGTGAATGTGTGATGCCCTGCAATTATCTGGTGTCCTGTGTCGTGTGTTTTCCTGCCTTGTGTCCAGTAATACAGGTAGTGGTAACAGAAAATGAATGAATAAGTGAATTGAGTGAATCATTGACAACATCTAACTGCATCACCTTGTAGCCCAGACAAAACCTGTAGTGTTCAGTGTCTGTAACCATTATCAAATAAATTTAGAACTTATATATTGCACAAGTTTTATTCATTAATATTTCACTTCACTGGAACTGAAAATTTGTTTTAGTCTAATCTTAATCTAAGTTTGGAAAACTGGCTGTCAGTGTACAATAGCACTTCCACTTTGCTTCAGACACCACTTTAGCTTCTCCGCATGGCCAGTCACAGGTTGATCTAGCTAACCTTAGCTTAGCTGCTGTTAGCGACAGACAATAAGCAGCGCAGGCAGCAGCTTAGCCGATAATCAAGTCAGCCGTCCTTGTCCTAATCAGCCAAAGTAGAGTGTTGGCAGACGTTTGAGAGTGAAAGCCCACCAGTGCATGCTGTTGCATAATGAGGGCCATTAAAATCCTCAACCTGTGTGACAAAGACAGGGGAAAATCAATAGCTTAGCCATTGTAATGTTTTACAGGAGCACACTGCCGCTCCCATGCAAGCTGGATATATGAAAGCTTCTCGTAACACTGAGGGTCCAGCATAGTCGGAAAAGCAGTTGGCCAATAGGTTGGTTATATATATATATATATATATATATATATATATATATATATATATATATATATATATATATATATATATATAATGGGAGTTTGTAAGTCTAAATATTATATACATTTTGAAAATGCTAGTTTGATTACACAATCCATCTGCTAAAGTTGTGTAGAAAAAAAAAGCCTTCCCATCTTCATGCTCATACATTGCTTCAGCTGATATATCTCAGAGTGACCAATCCAGTCTCACACTTACTCGTGATATAGTCACATATATGTAGGAGACTGCAATTCATGACATAGTCGCATATTTTATGCGACAATATCACGATCACAAGTGTATGGGTAATTACCATAGAAACACTATGCGACAGAAACACGAAAACTACTCATATAACACAGAAAAAGGCATCATGCGAATTACGTATCATAGGTTGTTATGAAGTATTTTATTATAATATTTCTCCTAAGCAGTGCTTATTACTGGTGTCCTACTTTAGCTTTAACTCTAACGAGAACATTTCTTTCACTTAACGTTACTTTGACTAATTTTTGAAAGGTTAATACTGAAAAGGACATTTGTCTAACTGTTATTTGCTCCGATATTTTTAGCAAATAATGAATTAGTGAGGTTATATTTTCCGTAAATACAAATAAGACTGTGGTATTAACGGATGGTAATGACGCCTTAATGAGGAAGTGTTTCTCGTGTTACTGTCGTATAACACGGCGCACAGATATGACGGTTTGTTTAGTAATTACCCATACACTTATAATTGTGATACTGTCGCATAAAATGTTAAAAACATGCGACTATGTCACGAATTGCAGTCTCCTACATATATGTGACTATATCACGAGTGAGTGTGAGACTGGGTTGGAGTGACACACTATAAGATCATCTTTGCTCATCCAAATCAAATCAAGTTTAGTTGTGTAGCACTTTTTATAACTGATGTTTTCACAAAGCAGATTTCTTCTAAAATAAAAAGATACTAATATTACAGCTAATATATACACTGCAATGTCCTTTGGGATCAATCTGTGTTCACAATTAAATGTCTGGGTGCACCTTAATGTAGCAGAATTCATTATTTATAAAAGGGTGTCTACAAACATGTGGACATATAACGCAGGCAACCCAGAACTGAACATTCAACTACAATCTAGAGCAATGTTCTCTATAGTGCTGCAGCCTATAGCAAATCCTCTTATACATTAATATAAAGAAAAGAGGGTTTATCCATAAAATCCTAGAGATGGCAAGCATTTCATTTGATCTGTTCATCCTCTCAGAACCAAATTATATTCCATACATAAACGCCAGCGACATCGCTTTGGTCTTTGGCTCACTTCAGAGATGAAACAATGGGTGATAATTACTTATAAGCTCAGAAATCTAATTATATTACGGATATAGACTGGAAACACTGGATTAATTCATATGGTGCACATAGGAACAAAAGGATGACTTTGTTTTGCCAACATTATAATACATACCACCAAAAAAACTATAGTTGTGAGGTGTAACACGTGTTTAAAAGACACTTACAAAGACGATTGTGTATTTTTATTAAAGATCAAACAAACCCAGATTGATCTGAACCGACGTCTGCCTCTGGAAAGCTAGCACAACAACGCAGTTGTGACATTTAGTCCGATTTGCTTTACTGTATTTGACCTCTGCTGGTTTTTTGTAGATTAAAACCTCACTGATAATAGCTTTTTTTTCTTGTTTTTTTTCATAGCTTGTTCTCTGTGGGGTTTAAATCATTCATAACATGCAATATTTATGGCATTACACAGTGTATACCAGCTGATAAGATGGAACGCCACAGGCTCATCAATTTACATCCAACACCAAAATGTCAGCTTAGTATTTGCTCCAGAATTGTTTGTTTACATCACACAAACATGAATAATGTAGAAATAATTAAACATGTTAAAATATAAAGTGGGGCGGCACGGTTGCGCAGCAGGTAGGTGTCGCAGTCACACAGCTCCAGGGACCTGGAGGTTGTGGGTTCGATTCTCGCTCCGGGTGACTGTCTGTGAGGAGTGTGGTGTGTTCTCTCTGTGTCTGCGTGGGTTTCCTCCGGGTGACTGTCTGTGAGGAGTGTGGTGTGTTCTCTCTGTGTCTGCGTGGGTTTCCTCCGGGTGACTGTCTGTGAGGAGTGTGGTGTGTTCTCTCTGTGTCTGCGTGGGTTTCCTCCGGGTGACTGTCTGTGAGGAGTGTGGTGTGTTCTCCCTGTGTCTGCGTGGGTTTCCTCCGGGTGACTGTCTGTGAGGAGTGTGGTGTGTTCTCCCTGTGTCTGCGTGGGTTTCCTCCGGGTGACTGTCTGTGAGGAGTGTGGTGTGTTCTCCCTGTGTCCGCGTGGGTTTCCTCCGCATGCTCCGGTTTCCTCCCACAGTTCAAAAACACACGTTGGTAGGTGGTTTGGCGACTCAAAAGTGTCCGTAGGTGTGAGTGAATGTGTGAGTGAATGTGTGTGTGTTGCTCGGTGAAGGACTGGCGCCCCCTCCAGGGTGTATTCCCACCTTGCACCCAATGATTCCAGGTAGGCTCTGGACCCACCGCGACGCTGAACTGGATAAGGGTTACAGACAATGAATGAATGAAAATATAAAGTGTGGTGTCCAATTACCTGTCCGTGTGATGAATGTTTTAATGAATGTGTGTAATATTGAATTCTGTGCAGTTTACAACTCATAAATACCACATTTATTAAAATATAATCTCAACCTTGAACATGAAACAACAAGGTCATTAAACGGTCACAAATGAACATGTGACTGCTTTGAACAAATACTATGTCTGGACTGTTCTTATTAACGTGAACCAAATATATTCAAAGAACTCATAAACAGGTGATTCATAGGTTTATGCCAGTTATCAGAACTTGAAGTCGGTCAATTTAGTTACTTTATGGTGCATCTACTGTGGACACTTACATTCATTCAACATCAATACCTGGTCTCACTAAAATCCAACAATATTTCTGACATTACACAGTATTTTCCGAATCAAGGTAGAACTAATTTAATCAAATGCTAATTGACACTTGGGGTGGCCCGATGGCACAGCAGGTTAGTGTCGCAGTCACACAGCTCCAGGGGCCTGGAGGTTGTGGGTTCGATTCACGCTCCGGGTGACTGTCTGTGAGGAGTGTGGTGTGTTCTCCCTGTGTCTGCGTGGGTTTCCTCCGGGTGACTGTCTGTGAGGAGTGTGGTGTGTTTTCCCTGTGTCTGCGTGGGTTTCCTCCGGGTGCTCCGGTGTCCTCCCACAGTCCAAAAACACACGTTGGTAGGTGGATTGATGACTCTAAAGTGTCCGTAGGTGTGAATGTGTGAGTGTGTGTGCCCTGTGAAGGACTGGCGCCCCCTCCAGGGTGTATTCCCGCCTTGCGCCCAATGATTCCAGGTAGGCTCTGGACCCACCGCGACCCTGAACTGGATAAGGGTTACAGATATTGAATGAATGAATGTATAATTGACACTTTTAAACAGAACACAGAACACATGTCCAGACGTATCCAGATGCCTGTTCTTCTTAATGGGCTCATCTTTTTAAAAGAGTGGCGTCTATATAATACCACACACAACAGTTTGCTGCATTAAATCACAGGGTCACATCAGTACACTCTGAACAGTTTGTTCAACACTTGTCTCAACTCTTCTATTGTTTGTCCTTCTAACTGTTTGGAAATACGATGGACTTTCCCTTAAAACACACTCATCAGACTTTTACAAAAATGTTTCTAAGGTCGTTTCAGGAAGCAAAAGTAGTTCCTCTCTAGCTTCTTACAGATGTAAGAATGCCTTTTATACACCATTAAAGTAAACAGCAACATTAAAATACACTCAAAAGTATTCTATATTTCCAGTCTCTATATCTACTCTAACAAGGGCTCAGAGCATCCCACGAAGACCTCACTCTTCGCTGTATATGACAAGCCATTTTCAGGCAGCTGCAGAAAAGCATTTCTCTAGAAGAAACATACTCTCTCTCTCGCTCTCTCTCTCTCTCTCAACAACCATTTTCTGCACTTTGTGAGCAAAGGAACAAAAGAATACAGCCTTAAGAGCAGGAGACAGAGAGGGAGGGGGTGGAAAAGTGGAGCCTATGGCCACTTAAAGGTCCATCTCCACAACAACCAGCTCCCAGGTGCTGAGGGGTTACCGCCTCGCACTTTTCTCTCAGATATTCCCTGCTTTTTTTCAGCTTCTGAAGCCGAATAACTTAACAACCCGGTGCAGATGTCGATAATAAGATACAATGTGATTTTTAAATGTTTATGACATGGCAATATTAGGGTTTTATCAACAGTTGCTTAAAGGTTCCCAAAAAACAGTGAGACACTGCAATAAGCTCAGTTTGAACTAAAATCCTGTTTGATATTTGAGAGTTCATTCATTTGCTGCAGAAACAGTTTTGATTTTAGACTGTAAACCATTTCTGTGAGGATTTCGTGGCGTTCAGGCACAAACCTATATGAGGTTTGAGAGTTTTTTGGATGTAGCTTCATCACTTCAGACGACAGAGCTCCGCTTTATACCACTCTAACCAACACTTGGCATAGGGCATTGTTGCCGTAGACTCATGTGTAGCTGCTCCAGAGTGAGTCCTACATCATTTCATCCATTCCTATTTCAAAATGTAAACATTTCTCAGAATAACACAAAAGTACAGAGGGCTCAGAGTAAGGTGAAGTTATATTGAGCTCATTTGCATAACCTTGTTATATGTAAACCAGCTGGAGAAGGTGATTTACACTGAGTTCTCCACACTACCGGCGCTCTTTTCTGGTCTCAGCTTTGAACACAGCTATGAGGCAAAACACCCCAAGGCCCTTCTTCCCCATCCTCTATCCCCGTGTCTCTGGGTAAGTGGAGCTAACATTCACAGCGGGTGTTCTGCTGCCCCACCTTCTCTTCGTGGAGGTGAAGGGCAAAGAGTAAACCTCAAAATACCCCCAGAAAACGTGAAGGAATTCAGGTTTGTGAAGTGGGGGAGTGAATAGAGGTAGACACTGTAGTAGAATAGTCAAAACAATACAAACATTTCTTCAAAAAGCATTTGCTAAAACAAAACACTTCGGGGCTCTACCTATAATTAGAGGATTCAGAGATTTTACAGTGCACCCACACCGTGGTCATTGAGCAAACTCAAGCTTGTGTAATCACAATAAAATAAGTATGACAAGAAAACGACTCTCTCTGGAGCAGCTGCAAATGAGTCTAAAGTCATTATGCATCGTGAAGCCTTCCAACATTTGGTTGTGGAGCAGTGAAAGCACTGTCTTCACTGCAAAAACTGAAATCGATGAAGTAAAATTTACTTAAATCTAGTCTAAAGATGTAGTACTATTCATTCATTCATTTTCTGTAACCCTTATCCAATTCAGGGCCGCGGTGGGTCCAGAGCCTACCTGGAATCATTGGGCGCAAGGCGGGAATACACCCTGGAGGGGGCGCCAGTCCTTCACAGGGCAACACAGACACACATTCACTCACACCTACGGACACTTTTGAGTCGCCAATCCTCCTACCAACGTGTGTTTTTGGACTGTGGGAGGAAACCGGAGCACCCGGAGGAACCGGGAGAACACACCACACTCCTCACACACAGTCACCCGGAGGAAACCCACGCAGACACCGGGAGAACACACCACACTCCTCACAGACAGTCACCCGGAGGAAACCCACCAAGACACAGGGAGAACACACCACACTCCTCACAGACAGTCACCCGGAGGAAACCCACGCAGACACAGGGAGAACACACCACACTCCTCACAGACAGTCACCCGGAGGAAACCCACGCAGACACAGGGAGAACACACCACACTCCTCACAGACAGTCACCCGGAGGAAACCCACGCAGACACAGGGAGAACACACCACACTCCTCACAGACAGTCACCCGGAGGAAACCCACGCAGACACCGGGAGAACACACCACACTCCTCACAGACAGTCACCCGGAGGAAACCCACGCAGACACAGGGAGAACACACCACGCTCCTCACAGACAGTCACCCGGAGGAAACCCACACAGACACAGGGAGAACACACCACGCTCCTCACAGACAGTCATCTGGAGCGGGAATCGAACCCACAACCTCCAGGTCCCTGGAGCCATTTACAGATACTTTTGCTTCTTTTAAGCATCTGCCAATTGAATAAGCTACTTATTGTAGGTAAAAATAAGTTAGAAATAAGTTAATTAATCGTATTATATTCTTACAACAATTTCCAAATGAATAATACTAGATATTTAGGTAAATTTAAGTCAATTTTACTTGCTTAGATTTCATTTTTTGCAGTGTTGAGTGAAGGAACACCTGAATAAAGTACCTAGCTTTATTCATATTTTTAAGGCTGAATGTCATTAAATCCTCACAGCCATGTTCTAAAATCTAGCATAAAGCATTCTCAAGAAACTAGAAGGGTAGTTATCCTTTGCTAAACACTAATATTTCTTTTGGGGTTCTTCTCCTTCTTGTCTTTGTAGGGGAACGACCTGACACTCACCAAAGGGCTGTCACACTGCCGATGTCACTGGAACAATAGAGCGGTGAGCTCATCTGTATCAGGGTCCACCTTAAAAAACACCTGCAGCCGGTCTTCAGAGCCAAAGCGAACTGTTTGATGTTGAGGTAGACAATATGAGGTGAAACACAAGACCCTCACACCCTTCTGAGAATATTACTCACTGTGGCACGAGATCACAGGCTCTCTTTCCTTTATGGAGAGGAGGACAAGGTCTTTCAAATCTGCTGGGTTCACCACTAGGTTCAACTCAAAATTTTCCATTAAAACGTTGAGAGATTTAAACCTTTACATTAACGTTCATACAGAATGGAACGCTGTTTTGATCTTGCCTTTCTTCTTTGCAAAGCCCAAAGGCATCTCTCAGCCCTATAACCACCTTCCGCCCTGTGTTTTTTTTCTGTTCCTGAGAGTGCTGCCCTGATTGGCTCATTCCTCAAAAGTGGTAATTTGTTCAGAATTCGGAATTACTGACGTAAATGGGAAAACTGTATAAGACTAACGCTCCAAAAACACACGTTGGTAGGTGTATTGGCGACTCAAAAGTGTCCGTAGGTGTGAGTGAATGTGTGAGTGTGTGTGTTGCCCTGTGAAGGACTGGCGCCCCCTCCAGGGTGTATTCCCGCCTGATCCCAGGTAGGCTCTGGACCCACTGCGACCCTGAACTGGATAAGGGTTACAGATAATGAATGAATGAATGAATAAGCTTAGATTTTCAATATTCCAGCCTCCAAAATTCCTTTGGAAAAGATATCATTCGTTTGGATACAGATTGACACTGGTGCAGGGTTTTTTTTCGCAGGTCTTATGTTGGCAGCCCATTGTTAGGAGATGGAAAAGACCCTGCATTTATATCAAAGGCCACTGCAAATCTCCCAGTTAATTACATGTTTGTGAACTAATCCCAGCCAAAAATGATACAGAAGGTTAATCTGAATAATACACTCAAATGAACCCCAAACTATATCAGAGCTGGAGCCGGAAAGTTTAAAAAGCTCAGAGAGAAAGAGAAAGCGAATATAAGGAGATGAAAGCTTGTATTTACGCATTCCAAGACATGCTCTGATAGGAGCAGTGACACTGTGTGTGTGTGTGTGTGGGTTTGCAGGGATCAAAGCGTAGTCTCCTAGCTTGGCTGCCTCTATGGTGTGTGTGTGAGGGGATTGCCAAGGTCTCTGTGTTAAGGGGGACAGAGTGAGCTGCTCTCTTTGATGCGGCTCCTCCTTTAATATTTTTGTGGGAAAGACACGAACAGCGTTCTGTAACGCATCCCTTTAAAATGCAGTGACATTCTGAACTCTGTTTGCTCCAAGTGCAGAAGATCATTTCCATCAATGTTTTCTTGGCTCATTTGAATAACTAATAAATTATGCATGGCGTTAATGTTAATGAATCGTTATGGAGTACGGGCCGGGCCCGGTGGAGCAGCAGGTAGTGCCGCAGTCATAAAGCTCCAGGGGCCTGGAGGTTGTGGGTTCGATTCCCGCTCCAGGTGACTGTCTGTGAGGAGTGTGGTGTGTTCTCCCTGTGTCTGCGTGGGTTTCCTCCGGGTGACTGTCTGTGAGGAGTGTGGTGTGTTCTCCCTGTGTCTGCGTGGGTTTCCTGTGGGTGACTGTCTGTGAGGAGTGTGGTGTGTTCTCCCTGTGTCTGCGTGGGTTTCCTCCGGGTGACTGTCTGTGAGGAGTGTGGTGTGTTCTCCCTGTGTCTGCGTGGGTTTCCTCCAGGTGCTCCGGTTTCTTCCCACAGTCCAAAAAAAAACAAAACAAAAAAAAAACACGTTGCTAGGTGGATTGGCAACTCAAAAATGTCTGTAGGTGTGTGTGTGAGTGAATGTGTGTGTGTGAGTGTGTGTTGCCCTGTGAAGGACTGGTGCTCCCTCCAGGGTGTATTCCCGCCTTAAGCCCAATGATTCCAGGTAGGCTCTGGACCCACCTCGACCCTGAACTGGATAAGGGTTACAGATAATGAATGAATGAATGAATTATGGAGTACGTAAACATGTGCAGAGATTATACAAGCTACGAGTGCAACGTCCATTTGGATTTGTTCACTTTATTAAACCGTATTTTAACTCATGAGAATTGATTGCATTAATGTTCTACTACATTAATGTATTAATTATTAAAGGTAATATCACGATTAAGGGAAGACATTATAACACGACTGAAAGGCAGGGCACAGTATACGATGTGAACATGAAAACCCCCTAGTCGTGGGAAAAAAGCAGCAGTCTTCACTGCCTAAGGGTGACTGGTGTTCATGCTCCAAAATCAATAACTCCCTACAGGGGGAAGACTGTGTGAAAGCTGAAGAGAAGATGTGTAACGTACCCTCTGTTTGGAGACGTGTCTCAGTCCGAGATGAGGCTGACTCCTGCACTGTGGACAACAAAAGAGAGAGTGTTTATTGTTCTAACACATAACTTCACTATCATGTTGCTGGCATGGAGGACTGACCCTCAGACCGGGCAGAGGCCATGTATTCTCAGACGACGTGCTAATGGCTAAGTGCAGAAGCGGCACAGCGGTCAGACCATGTGCCGTGAACCGAGAGGTCATGGGTTCAAGCCTGGATGACTACTGCTTCTGTTATTCTGCCTCCAGCAAGACACTTAACTCCAGCTGCTTTTAGCAGCCCGCACATCAACCTGTTATTGTGGGAGTGAAAATTTTATGATGAATGGACTTAAAGCTTTCAGACACAAAGCTTTTTAAAATGAAATATTTAAAGCCTATTAACAGATATAAAACTTCATCTTCTAATTCCTAAATTATATCATTTTTACGGAACCTCTACGTCATGTGGAGGTTGTTCAAATCATACAAAACGGTTCTTTTATATTGAACATGTTTGCAGACACCATTTATTTGCCTCTATGTCTGGCACAGATGTTCACTGCTGTTTTAATCCCCATAGAAAAGCAGGACTTAAAAAGAGATGCTCTGGAACAGCTGCACGTGAGCCCTGTGCTATGACTGGGGCTGTGGGGTACTGAGCCACCCCACACTGGGCTTCAGGGCTGATGTGTCCTCTAAGGTGGTGGAGCAATATCTATTTCATTTGTAATGTGCTGGAAATGGTCAGACGCATATGACCACATTCATCTCCTTGTGGTTGAAAGTCATCAGATTCTCACCACAACAACGTGTAGTCTTCTCTAAAGAGTAGAAGCCGTCAAAAAAGAGGCAAAATAGCGATTAAAGCTCTCAATCTCAGAAAACTTTTGCCCAACTCTACAATGCAACATTGCGCATCTAGTCACCCAAAATGACTGTCAGCATCTGCACCACTGGGCGGCACGATGGTGCAGCAGGTTAGTTTCACAGTCACACAGCTCAAGGGACCTGGAGGTTGTGGGTTCGATTCCCGCTCCGGGTGACTGTCTGTGAGGAGTGTAGTGTGTTCTCCCTGTGTCTGCATGGGTTTCCTGTGGGTGACTGTCTGTGAGGAGTGTGGTGTGTTCTCCCTGTGTCTGCGTGGGTTTCCTGTGGGTGACTGTCTGTGAGGAGTGTGGTGTGTTCTCCCTGTGTCTGCGTGGGTTTACTCCAGGTGACTGTCTGTGAGGAGTGTGGTGTGTTCTCCGTGTCTGCGTGGGTTTCCTCCGGGTGACTGTCTGTGAGGAGTGTGGTGTGTTATCCCTGTGTCCGCGTGGGTTTCCTCCGGGTGCTCAGGTTTCGTCCCACGGTCCAAAAACACACGTTGGTAGGTGGATTGGAGACTCAAAAGTGTTCGTAGGTGTGTGTGTGAGTGTGAAGGACCGGCGCCCGATGAGTCCAGGTAGGCTCTGGACCCACAGCGAAGTTGAACTGGATAAGGGTTACAGATAATGAATGAACGAATGAATAAATCTGCACCACTGTCTTACACAGAAATGTTAAAATAGTGGTGGCAGTGTTGTTTAATACTGTGCGCTACCATCGGGTGCAAAGCAGAGTTCTTATTAACCCACAGGTTTGTTTTGGTTCTGGAGTAAGGCAAAACCTTTTAAACAGAATAAAATGCCAATCCCATGATTGAGAAACAAGAAATCTGCGAAAAAATAATCCCATCCCACGTCTTGACCAGGCCCCAATCTCCAGTTTGGGCCTCGTTTCTCCTGAAGAGCTTTAGAGGAGGATATAAAGATGCTACCCACGATATTAGTCCCATCACCTTGCTTTTGTCCAGACTGGAGAATGCTTCTAGCCACTGAAACCTACGTCACAACCCTTCACCAGCAACCCACTCAACCACACACACACTCCATTACCTACAGAATGCTTTTACTTTCACAGGCTGGCGTCAGGAGTCTTGTTAAAAGCCCACGCACTACACACATACACACACACACACAACAGCAGCTCCTACTCATTACCTGGGGGTGGCCAGGTAGCGGATCAGACAGCCATCTCAATTCACAGTGACACAGATTCTCCACACTGGCCCATACACACACACACACACACACACACAAGGTTGCAAGCCGTAACCAGGCAACCAGGTCCTTTCAGAAAGAAGAGTCCTTATGGGGCGCCACTTCAGCTTTCCATTACTGTGTCTGGTTCCGCGGTGTCTCACTAACACAGCCTTCCAGGTAACACACATACCACCATTTCTTACAACTCTACACGCTATAAAAAAATAAATAAACGCTCTGGGGTTAAACCTACTGTCCTAGAACCTTGGAATCATTCTGGTTCATTCCGGTCAGGGTTAAGGGTGGTCTGTAGCTTACAGAATCAAAGGATGCAAGGCAGGTACACACCCCGGATAGTGTGTCACTACATCACAGAGCATCACACACTCACCCAGCCACTCACACACACACACACACACACACACACACACACACCATTGGAAGACTTCTCCCATCCAATGCACCAACGTGTGTGTGTTTGGACTGTTGGAGGAGAAAAGCTCACAGAACACACCGATCTCCTCACAGACAGTGACCTGAGGTGAGGATCTGTGGTCTTCCTTGGATTGAATAATGGGGTGGAGAGGGCTAACAATGTATGCAGAGCAACAGATGGACTACAGTGTGTTGTTGTAAACTGTAGAACTGTGGAAGTGCTCTCGTCTGGTCAGTGGAGCTGAGATTATGGACAGTGAGTGTAGTAACAAGGAGGTGGTCTTAATGTTATGGCTGATCGGTGCCTGTGTTTTCAGTGCTTTGTTTATCACTTTGATTTTGGATGAGCTCTGTGTGTGTGTGTGTGTGTGTGTGGTGTGTTTATGCAGCTGCTAGGTTGTAAGCAGTAATAGACTCAGCTGCACACTCTTAATTCTCACTTTATTAGCTCTTAGACACAAAACAACAAAGCTGTTTGTTTTCACACACCACTCTTGAAATGTGAGGCAAAGTGTTCAAAAGCAGCAACACACACAAGAATGAGACGGTCTATAGCAACACATAAGCCTAAGGTCAGCATGCTGGAGGCATATCTCTGAAGTACTTTAGCTGTATTCAATCCCTCTGGAATGGCAAACCTGATCTAAATGTTCTTTTAATGACTTTCTTTTCAGATTTTTGGGTGAGATTGTGTCCACAAACTTTTGGACATATAATCTGATGACTGGAGAAAGATGCAGTTCATTTAAACCCTTATTTTCTGAGTGCAGTCACTAGAGTCAGTGGGTAGGTCTGGGGCATGAAATCCTTAACCCCTTAATGCCAAGTGTCAATCAAAACCCTGACAGAAACAAATTAGCGCAGCACAGAGCAAAAAGGTACAATCAACACACAGCACATGACAAGGACACAGCGGGTCAAATGGTCACATATGAAGCAGCATCTGGAGCTGTGGTTGGAGATATCCTGACGAAAAATATGGCCACACGATCAATTATCTTCACCTTCAAATGAAGTCCGGGCTTTCATCTGCGGCTCATGAGCTCCACAGGGAGGGTTCTTTAAGGGTGAACCATGAGGATTAAATCAGGACTGGATCGCCATTTTATTTTGCTGTTATGCCTTCAGGACAGGGCAGCACTATGGTGGAACAGGTGGTGTCTCCCCCACACAGGTTCAATCCCCACCTCAGATTACTGCCTGTGAGAAAAGTGGTTTGTTCTCCCTGTGTCTTTGTGGGTTTCCTCCCAGAGTTGGTAGGTCTCTTGGCTGTCCAAGTGTCCAAAGGTGTGGGGAGCCGGGGTCTAATGGTTAGAGAAGAGGGCTTAGAACTAAAAGATTGTTGGTTTGATTCCCATGGCGAGGGGCAGTGGGAGTGATACAACAACACTGTCCTCCTCCCTCTATCCATGGCTGAGGGGCCCTTAAACAAGGCACTGAACCCACAACTGCTCCCCAGGGATGCGCCAGGGATGGCTGCCTGCTGCTCTGGGTGTGTGTTCACAGCTGCTAGTGCCTTAGGGTGTGTGTTCACTGCCAGAGTTAAATGCAGAAAACACATTTCGTTGTACAGTGGCAAACAATTGCATATTACATTAGGTTAAAAAAAAAAGTATGTTTGTGAGTGACTGGGTGAGTGTGTGATGCCCCGTTACTTAGGGCCAGATTCTGAATAGGTTCCGCACCCACAGCAAACAACAGTTATATAAGAATAAATGAATGTATGAATAATATCAAAAAGGTAATAACATGAAACCTACAAAAGTACATGAGCAACACTGATTCAGGAAATGAACCATCAGTGAAATAAATACACTGTGTCACTGGTGTGAATGAAAAAGAAGACAATACAGTGCTTTTAGGTTGAATTCTGTTTACTGCACTGGCAATTCACCAACAGCCTTTTCAAGAGCTTCCAAAAGCTCCCAGCCTAGAGCTTTAGAGCACACTAAATAAACACTTCACAACAAACCCACCATCCTCATACACAATACACACTAAACCACTACTACATAAGCAACGACAGACAGCAACGTCTTCTCTTTGCACAGGGGTACAGCGTATGTTTTGCTTTTATTCGTATTATTCCCTACATCTGGCAAAAATACATGTTATATTTTTTTCTTCAAAAATGTATGTCCTTTAACTCTAAACTGTCTAATAAACTTCAGCTCAGATCCAACACACATTCCACTTGTACGATTACACGCAAAATTTTAAATACCTCATCGATTGAAGCCTTTGCACAGAAAACTATGTATCAACCATGTCTACTTTTTAATAGCACTGTAGTTTGGGCAGCTTTAACAATACAGATAATCAGAGTGAGCATACATTCATTGTCTGTAAGTGCTAATCCAGCTCAGAGTCGTGGTGGGTCCGGAGCCAACTCGAAATTACTGGGCGCAAGGCAGGAACACACCCTGGAGGGGGCGCAAGTTTTTCACAGGGCGACACACACTCAAATATTCACTCACATCTACGGACACATTTGAGTCGCCAATCCACCTACCAACGTGTGTTTTTGGACTGTGGGAGGAAACCAGAGCACACGGAGGAAACCCACACAGACACAGGGAGAACACACCACACTCCTCACAGACAGTCACCCGGAGGAAACCCACGCAGACACAGGGAGAACACACCACACTCCTCACAGACAGTCACCCGGAGGAAACCCACGCCGTCACAGGGAGAACACACCACACTCCTCACAGACAGTCACCCGGAGGAAACCCACGCAGACACAGGGAGAACACACCACACTCCTCACAGTCACCCGGAGGAAACCCACGCGGACACAGGGAGAACACACCACACTCCTCACAGTCACCCAGAGGAAACCCACGCAGACACAGGGAGAACACACCACACTCCTCACAGACAGTAACCCAGAGGAAACCCACGCAGACACAGGGAGAACACACCACACTCCTCACAGACAGTCACCTGGAGGAAACCCACGCAGACACAGGGAGAACACACCACACACATTTTTGTAAGGGCTCATGCTCCTTTGTTAACTTTCTTAGAGAACACAATTCAAAATAGCCATCGCTTTTCCTACTAATTTAAACCAAAGTTGATAAAAATATATATCTCTTTATCATTTATGGCAGCAGTGTTTGTTTCCTTCTCCAGGACTTACACCTGCTGCCTCTGGCCACTGACCCTCCATGAACTGACATATCTCAAATCCAGTGCAGACTGTTTCTTACCCAAAGCATTTTAATTTTCTCTGCACCATCTCTCTTTGTTTAATGAGTTTTCCCTCTTATTTGTAAAATGCTCATGATCACAAAAGCCATAGGATTTAACATGCATGTGATTACAGCACATCCCCACAGAGGAAAAAGAAGCTGTACGCTGTTGCACACACTCATTGGGTACACACTCATTTCTATTCATGGGATTGAGACACAGAGGGAATACATAGCAGCCTAGGCATATTTGTTGAGGGATTGCAGACAACATAAGGATTCTGCTTAGACTGTTTGTTAAGGACCAGCGACTCAGACAGCACTGCAATGGACTGGCGCCCTGTCCAGGGTGTGCTCCTGACTCCGGGTAGGCTCCAGACCCTCAGCGAACCTGATCAGGATGAGGCTTTACAGAAAATGAGTGAAGGTTCATTTTTTTGTGGCGACCATCCACCGAAAGGTGTTTTTAAGGATTTGGCCATCCAGCTTATCCGCAGTAATATGACCAAAATGGAAAAGCATCAAGGAGAAGCGCTACAGCAGGAAGGTCCTGACAGTGTCTGCTCACCTCTGTTCTGACGGGGCATGCCATCGTGAGCCAGAAGCAGAAACAGCTGGTCTGTTTGAAGCCTTCATCAGACGACAAGATGCAAATGAACAAATGACTGATGGTTAATCAGTTTAGAAACCAGAGGTGGAGTAATTGATCATCACTTATCAGATATTGGCAAACTGACCTTGATATTGGTCTCGAAGGAATGGCGACAAGCGTGAGAACATCCAAACCTAGGTCTAAGTGCTCCGTTAATGACAAAAAGAGTCAAAAATTTGTAAAATAAACTCACTGGATGCTTATCAAACTCAGAAACCTACAGGGTTAGCGACTCATTACAGACCTTAAGCTATTGCTAATCCAAAGCACATATCTGCCATATGCTGCTGGGACATTGTCTCTAAGGACATCTAACTCCAAGCCTTGTTTGTGATTTGCTGTGCTTTCCGAACAGACACTGTTTAAGCTAATTAGTAAGGAAGAGAGCCCCCTTGTGGCTGATTAGGTTTGGGTAAAACTCATGTAAATTAGTCTAATATTTTCAAAACAACAGATTCAAAATATGTATGTCCAAAATAGTAATTAACTTTCCACAAAATGGATACATGCTTTTCCTTGGACAGTCATGACATTCTTCAGAGGAGTCCCTGTACTCAGAAGAGTCAGAAGGTGGGAGATGGTTCATTAAAAAGCTCCTTGTCAGACACTTTTTTATAGCCTCCATTCCCTCGCCTTCCCTTCCACTGAGCTGAGATCCTTGGATTATCTTGTTGTTAGTGAATGACACGTCCCTCTTCTGAGACCCAGAGCCGGAGGATTCCAAGCACAGGCAGCTCAGACTTGGGCTTTTGATCTCAACTAACGAGACCCAAAGAAGATTGACACCTGGCATTGAGGAGAGGAGCTGATCTCAGAGGGAAGCCCTGTTTGTCGAGATTAGGCTGTGGAAACAAAGCAGAGCTGTGGCTGTGTAAACATCTTAAAGGCATACTTTACCTTGACAGACTAGATTGTGAAGTACGACTGTAAGCCAGCAGAGCCATCATCTCAGTGGCTTTTTCAGACTGCCAACCAGGTTAGAGCTTTCAGTCACACGTTTTCCTTTAAAGAGAGGTCCCACGAGTGCAATCACAGGTAGAAATGAAGCCCGAATATAATTAAGCCACGGCTGCTTATAGGTCAGGGAGGACTACCGCACTAAAATGCACTATTTGTATGCTAATTAATGCCTCAACATTACCCACATAACACTCTGTAAAATTGTGTTCATCTTAGGCATAGAATGAATAACTACCAAAGCCATTGACCTAAGAAAACATGAAGGTGTCTGTAAAGTCGTAGAAAGCGCGGGTATATTTAAAACCATCCTATTATTTAAAATCATCACCTTTGCCTTTCATTGCTCAATTACTGGCAGACATCCAGTTATAATTTCATAGCTTCCATGGCAGAGTGATCCATTACCCTCGAGTCAAATATCTGTCATTAACATGGAAATTGCTTCAGATAAAGACACTGAAGGTCAATTAACAACTTTAAAAGCAACAAAAAGAGATAAGCCCTACAAAGAACTCATCAGAAAATTACATTGACAGCGATAGCTCAGAAACCTGCTTAAAACGCCCCCGGAAAATATATATGGAAATGAACACATGATGTAGGCTGCCATACAGATCAAAAAGAAAAAAAAGCTACTTTTGGAACATGCTTTATGCATGTGTTAATTCCCTGCAAGTATTTTTTTTGTTTAATACAGAGCATGTCCATCTAAATATTTATTTTTTTAAACAGATTCTCAAAATAACTCACTTGGAAAAATATGCTAAAGCATCCTCAGAATGTGCCACTACTATAACAACTGGTTTTTAATTTAATTAATATCTCATGAAGAGATTAATTTCAAGACACATTTATTGGCAATTAGGGGCTCCCTGTTCTCCCTGTGTCTGCATGGGTTTCCTCTGGGTGACTGTCTGTGAGGAGTGGGGTGTTTCCTCCGAGTGACTGTCTGTGAGGAGTGGGGTGTGTTCTCCCTGTGTCTGCGTGGGTTTCCTCCAGGTGACTGTCTGTGAGGAGTGTGGTGTGTTCTCCCTGTGTCTGCGTGGGTTTCCTGTGGGTGACTGTCTGTGAGGAGTGTGGTGTGTTCTCCCTGTGTCTGCGTGGGTTTCCTCCGGGTGACTGTCTGTGAGGAGTGTGGTGTGTTCTCCCTGTGTCTGCGTGGGTTTCCTGTGGGTGACTGTCTGTGAGGAGTGGGGTGTGTTCTCCCTGTGTCTGCGTGGGTTTCCTCCGGGTGACTGTCTGTGAGGAGTGTGGTGTGTTCTCTCTGTGTCTGCGTGGGTTTCCTGTGGGTGACTGTCTGTGAGGAGTGTGGTGTGTTCTCCCTGTGTTCCCCTTTCCTTCCCTTCAGGGTGGGACCCATTGCGACCCTGAAACTGACAAGCGCTTACAGACAATGAATGAATGAATGAAATATCTCCTTACAAATCAGCTGTAGCCAATAAGAACAAAGGCTCACAGCATACAGAAGTTCTTTATTGGGTCCATCTCCACCAGAGTTGCATTATGTGACCATATTGCAGTGAGAATGTCCCTGGCCCAAATATATGAACTCAGCTGTTGTGGTGAATGGCTTTGACTGCACACAAGGGTGCATCTGGGCTCAGTCCAAAACTAGATGTTTATGAGTTTAGAAACAGAATGGAATCAGTTCTTATTGAGGTGGGCTTTGCACCACTGGTACTATATTACTGAAACTATTCATACATTTACAACATTTACAAGTAGGTTACAAAATAATATATTGAGGCCACAAGGTAATATACTGTGACCACATAATATATTCCTACTCTGGATACACTTACCTTCTTGCACAGTATCTAGGCACAGCAGTTGCTTATAGGTAAGAGAAGCAGGTTTGGAACTGAAAGGTCAATCCCCTGAAGTTCTGAACCCCAATCACTGACTGCTTTCTGTGCCTGAGTTCACATGAGACTGAACAAACAGGTCTGGATTCCCAAACTGGACACTTCAGTGGTTAGAAGTATAGGTTAGAAACAAGCGTTCATGAAGAACTCCTATAAACATCCCTCAACTATGGTCTCGACTTAAGTGGTTTGTTCAGGAAGAGGACTGAAGTGGCCTTGGCACAGTGAGTCACATGAGTGTTCATTGATCTAATAACCCAAAGCCCAAAAATAAGCATAAAATATTTTAGCAGAACCTGAGCAAAAAGCTTTGCACCAATTATTTGCTCAGCGCTGTTAGAATCTGCTCAATAACTAAAAGGTCACTTGCAGCCAATATTGAGGTAGCAGTGAATCTCAGCAGTCGGAGAAGTGCCTTTAATCTTTAGAGGTTACTCCTCAGTATGCAAATGCATGCGCGACTACACGAGGAATATGCTAATCAAAGAGCAGGTAGAAATGAGGGAAACACATACACTGCTCTTGTATTCTGGGAAGGCAAGGACAGTGTACCTCCTGTCCTTGAACACATAGGAACCTCTAGTGCTAGAAGAACAGAGGAGGTAAATGGCTTTTTACACAGTGCCCATAAATGCTTTACATTCTGGAGTGTGTAGAGCGGTTGCTCTAAGACTGCAAGGGAAGCTCAGCTTCCCCTAAAATGTCAGAAATCAAATATATACTGTTGTTTGTACATGTCATTGAATAAATATGCACTACAACGCGCTCAACTTTTGTTCAGAATCAGCTTCTTATCACTGGTAAAGACGCGGCTTTCCTCTCAATCATTCCCGCAGTTTCACAGTGCTTTAAACAGTGAGGACACTGAGCGTCCACAGAGTTCAATAGCGAAGTAGCGAAGTGCAGCGAAACGAGACGAGTCATTGGATAAATGCTGGGCTTTGTTCCGCCCATCGGACGCTCAGCGTCTCTGGGGGTCTATGGGGCAGTGGGCTGGCCCGGACGCTCAGCTTCTGCATGATGATTGGATGATCTGTCTGAGGCTGAATCCCTTTTTGATTGACAGCGAAATGAGCGAATCAGCGATCCTTTGGTGTAGAGATCCGTGGGAGCATTACATTTTCATTCTGTTCTGAGCTGAACCGGAGACTTTCTTAAACCTCTTAGCGGCATTTTCTTTGTTAAAAACGACTAGTGACAAGTCGAGCTTCTATTTCTGGTGGGTTTTTTGTAGCTGCTTGTGTTTGGAGACTGACATCTATCACTGTTTCTGACTTCTATCGCAGTTTCTGTCCAGCGGGTGCTGCTGAGCCCCTCCACCGTCACAAAGCACTCACAGGCGGACACACTTCACATGGGCCAAGGCCGTTTAAGCAGCCTAGCTCTGCTGGCCATTGAGAGGACACTAGTCAAGTCCCGGAAAAAGACGCCTTGTTGGTACGACAGGGTCACAGATCATTTTCTTGAAAAGGAACGGAGGGTAGAATTTACGTATAAATAAACCGACACATTTTATGATGTAGGCCTCCTTGAAAGACCAGCATCCGCCACTGGTGTAGAGTAAATTTGAAGTCCAGGAGAAGTGCTGTTCTATTTGGAAAATGACACAAGCAAAAATAATATCCCAAAATGTGCTTTAAAATAATTTTCTAATAATCTCCCAAAAAGTTTGTAAAGTACTAATGTAGCAGCTCTAAAAGCTACTTAAGCCCTGTGTAGCCCTTTGTGACATGAAGATTTGGTCACGATATTGAAGATCCCCTCAGGACCACCACAGACCAGGTATTACTCTTTGTCTGATCCACTCGTACAAGCACAACACCGCCATGTTAGAGTCACTGAGAATGATCCACCACCCACATTATACCTGCTCTATGGTTTTCCAGGGAGGGTCCTCACCAGCCCATAAACAAGGTATGCAGAGCAACACATGGACCAAAGGATAAGATTGGAAATGAAGTAAAATATCCTATGCCAGTCCTTTAGAACATCAAAAAGGGCCCAGCCAACTCTCTTCCGTCAAGCAATAACAACATCTCTATTATCACCCATCGTTGAACGTTTAAATGAAATAGTATTCTACAGCTAACAGTTAAAGGTGCTGTGGACATTTAACATCCAATCAGCAACAAACCCATTGTCATCTGACACTGAAGTAAAACACCAAACGATGACCACAGATTCAACAAAACGAAACTGTCAGTGTTGTGGAAAAACACAGCCTACGGAGTAAATCTCCAGAACTGCAGGGGAACGTCTTAATCTATCAGCAGAGGAACTGAAATTATCTTTGGCTTTCTTCTCCTCTTTTTGGATTGTTATGGCAAAAAAAAAAAAAAAAAAGATAATGCTCAAAAGTCAGTGGTGTACCCACAAAGTTGAAATTAAAGCCAATGTATCTGAGTAAAGACAAAGATTCCATTTCTCAGATCTATACTCCAACAGAATGAATAGAATTTCAGATTAAATACCTGTCGTTGAGTACAAATAATCAGTTACTACACAACTCTAAAAGCAGTAATCTGTATGTTACTATCACGAACAGACAGAGAGCTGACACTTCATTCATTGTCTGTAACCCTTATCCAGTTCAGAGTCGTGGTGGGTCCAGAGCCTACCTGGAATCATTGGGCACAAGGTGGGAATACACCCTGGAGGGGGCGCCAGTCCTTCACAGGGCAACACAGACACACACTCACATTCACACCTACGGACCCTTTTGAGTCGCCAATCCACCTACCAACGTGTGTTTTTGGACTGTGGGAGGAAACCAGAGCACCCGGAGGAAACCCACGCAGACACAGGGAGAACACACCACACTCCTCACAGACAGTCACCCGGAGTGGGAATCGAACCCACAACCGTGCCGCCCGAGCCAACACTTGCGGATCACAAATAGAGTTTATTAACACGAGTCCAAAAGCTTAGTCAAAAAACAAGCAAGCGTCCCTCACCGAGAGCAGACAGTACCTCAGGGATGTAACAAACAGCGTAGTCGAAAATAGGCAGAGTCCAGAACCAGAGAGGATCAACAATACTGAAAGGACGAGGCAAAAGACGTAAAACGAAAAGACAAACGAGGAGTAGGCAACAGGATAGCAAGGTAAATCAGATACTATAGAACGCTTTGTATGCAGGGAAATAACCACAGCAATACTCGGCAAGGACTGGGAAAATATAAAGGGACAAACAGGTGTGGAGTCATGTGATCTTCTGGGGCATTCTGGGATATAGAGTCCTGAGAAGCGGGCGTGACAGTTACAAGTGTTTTTACAACATTATTCAACATTAAATATAACTTTTTTGTAAAGCATATTAATAAATGCTTTGCCCTAGTGAGCTCTACAGATGTTTTCACACAGTCTCCAAATAAACAGACTTTCAAAACAAACCAAACATTAACATGTGGGAACGGGAGAAGTCATTTTATTTCAGGAAGCAGAATGGCCCTGAACTAAAGGCTTTTTCTTTCCTGATCTGTCACGGTGTGGCACGAGAGCAGCATTCTGAGCAGCTGTAGATCTGCGCACAGAGACAGTGCAGGGAAACTGTCTTAAGGTTTTCTTGGAAGACATCAGAAGGGCACATGATAAAAGAGTTTTTTTCTGTACTGTGCAGTGGTTTGGACTTTGTTTTTGGGGAGAGAAAGGGAAGCTGTGCAGAGTTTGACAGTGAGCTCAGATACAGTTTCAGATCCGTTTCTGAGGTTTCACTTCTGGGACTTTTTTCCTCACCGAGCAGTGAGCTCCTCTTCCAGATGTTGCCTCAAGAGACAGAGAGGAGGTAGACTCGACTCTAAATGTCCTTACTAAAGTTTCAAAGTGCAAAACGTTCAGGGGGCTTATGAGTAATAGCATCAACACAATTAGAGTGCGTCTAAATAATTATAATCACAAAGAAACCTGCTTATATCATCACAACTGAAGCCGAACCTGAACACTGGGTCATTTCTCATGATGATGGATCCTGTATCATAATTGTATAGTGGACACATCCCCCTGGTTGACAAGAGAACATAATTCTGTGTCTTAATAAAACATGTGCACTGTGATGTGCTTGTCAAGACACCACAAGGCTCAATCCCCACAGCAGCAGTCGCCCCCGACTAAACAGCCCTCATCAGATCATCTGGTTTCAGCTCCCATTTCTTTAAACGATAATGAGCCACTGACTCGAGTGCATGGCAGTGAGGAGCGAGGAGAAGCTCTGGTTTTTTGTTGTTTTCGCTCAGTTATCTTCCTGCAACATTCATTTTTTCTCTGTATTTACTCATTGCTCTTACTTCTCTAGGATTTTGAATAATGTGTGTGGTTGCTAGCTGCACTGAGTTCAGGAGTCTATCCACCAGGAGGATGTGCTGTTCTGCCCCTAATATTTAGATTCTATATTGTACACACTGTGTGGACTCAGACATTGCAAACACATAGCTTATGCACTCTGCACTGAAAATTATGTAACAAAAAAAAAAAGGCACTCGAGAGCAGCTGCCCAAGTTCACCATACCCACTGCCATGTGTCGGCTAGAGGGGTTGGCTTGTTTAGCAGTGGAAGGTTTTGAAGGACGATATCCAAGCTTGGTGAAGGAAAGCAGATCCAAAGGCTCGTGAGGACACCTCAGCCAAATCAATTATCTAACAGTTATGTATTTAAATGAGGTGCTGACAACCTCTGTCATGTCTATCGAGATCTGCATGAGTGCCAAAGCTAACAACCAGCCTCCAGGAAGTCATCACAATTAATGGATGAAAGGGCTCCAGTGCTGCACATAGCCCTGTCATCTGGAGATCAGGAGCTCCATCCCAGCTGATGCCAGTCATCCAAGACTCACTTTCTCTGTGGGAGGAATTTCAGAGTGATGCTTGGAAACTGTTGAACATAGACTTAGGCTACAATCACATTACAATTCAGATTCGTTAATCAACTCGATGAATCAGATTTGATGATTTTGTTCAGATCAGATTTAGCTGTTTTGACGGTTCAATGTAAAAAAATATAATAATAGCCTGGAGGCTTGCTTTCATTGCTCAGCAGTAAGCTTCAGTTTTAGTTTTGTCATCACTATGTACAGTGTTTGCCACTCTTTGGGGCACAGATCGAACCTCTCACTGTGTTTGCTGCACTGCTGGTGCTGGCTGAGGTGAAAGACCTAGGGGAACCTGTACAGGCAAAAAAAACCCCAAACAAACATAAAACCTGATCTGACCGTTCACATTCACGTCACATGGATCTGATTTAGGACCACATATGAAAGTGACTCAAAATCAGATTTGATATGTCCACAGAGCCTTGAAAAAAATTTGAGCTATCTTAAAGCTACGAAAATCTGATTGAAGTCACTGGTAATATGAATGAAGTCCTAGTGTTCTCCTCCTAGTGTGTGCAGATCCTCAGAATAAACATGTTATACACAAAAACTAGGGTGACCAGACGTCCTCTTTTATCCGGACATGTCCTCTTTTTTAGACTTAAAAAAGTGTCCGCCGGAATTTCACAAACGTCCAGGATTTTGTTTTTCTAGACCTTACGTAGAACTTCGAGAAGTTTCGTTCACAAACTAGTCCCGCCCTCCCCTACTCCGATTGGTTCGCTTGAGTGAGAAGGGGGCGTGGTGAAGTAGCCTAAAATCTTCTGATTGGACGGTCTGACTGTAGAGCTACCGTTATTGGTCGATAACCTTCTCTGTAAACATTTAATTGGTCAGTCTGCACGTCAGTAGTCCTTGTTTACGTCAGGCAAAGCTCATGTACCCACCCTCATCTCGAGCAGCTATGCCGAAGCGTAAATGTAAGTTCTCGGATGAATTAAAAAAGAAATTCCCATGTTTTGTGTAGTAAATAAAGGTGTAAAGGACCTAAAAGCACACATAGGTTCAGCTAAGAATACAACGGCAGCGAGGGGCGAGAGCTCATTCCCTCCCCACCCCCCGGATGTGTCGTCTTTTCCACCATCTCAGACCTGGTCACCCTACCAATCTCCATACCCATTTCTGGCATTATTCTTTTTGTGCTGCTCTCTCAATGCACAGGGGAAGTAGTCTCCTGTTCTCAAATATTCTAATGATATCAACCCCTAACTTCACACGGTCTCATTACTCCTTCTTCCTTTGATGTGTATATTCTGTATATTGTGTATATTCAAAGCAGTGGAGTTTCACAAGGAAGAATGGATAGCGCTACGGTTTTACATGAACTTAACTTTCATACTTTTTTCAAAGCAACCATAGCCACAGACACGGAGGAGACAGCATTTAGGTGGTGTTTCAATTTCATTTAAATCACTAGAACAGTAACATGAGATGCCACTGGTGAGTTTTAATGGGTTAGTCAGGTAATTACACACACTATACAGCCAAGCTTTGTAGACACCTGCACATCCAACATTTTCTCTGAAGTGAGGTGTATCAAAAGAGAACGTCTGTCCCATTGCTGAAGTGTAACAGCTTCTATTTTCTTCAAAGTCTTTAGATTAAATGAACATTTCTGTGACAATTGAATATTTTTCAACCGTAACATTAGTTAGGCCAAGGATCGATGTTGCATGATTATTTTTAGACGTCAATCACGGCTCCAGCTCATTCCACAGCTACTGGATGGTGCTCCATCACTCCAGTCCATCATCACTATTCTGAGCCCAAATTCTGCAATTCTCATGTAGCAATGACCAAACCCTTAAGCCATTATCACATCTATCTGCAGACAGACCATCTGCCACATTACATAACTTTTTATTCTTTGTCTGTTTTTTTTGGTGTGCATAAACTATTCCATTCCTATGGCACACATTTCCACACAAGAGTTTATTAATGAGCATTTTACATCCTTCTAATCTCTAGCCAAGCATTTGTGACACCTGACTCGCTTGGTGATGTATTAAAAGTAAAAAATAACTCACAACTGCAGCTCTGTCTGGGCACTGGCAGGTTACGCAACAAATAATCCTATGGATAATGTTGAGTTAAAGACACATAATCCAGTGCAAGCATCTAACGTAAACAAACCTAAAATAATCACGCTCTGCGACACTGCATGCGGTGATAGATTAACCATGATTCACACCAGCAGGGCACAGTGGGGCTTAATCTAACACAGTAGTTCCCAAATGAGGGGGTACACCCCTTACAGGGGCCACAGAGCTATTGCAGGATGTGTTGAGACACATAATGCATGCCATTTTTGCAATAATTAAACTGTAAATGTGATTTTTCACGCTGCTGTTTTGTGCAAAAAAAGCTGCAATTTTGTATGAATTGCAATGTATAAAAGACACGTATGAGTGCCAGTGTTGAGCTCAAAAATATTCTCACGGTGGCGCAGCAGGTTAGTGTCGCAGTCACACAGCTCCAGGGACCTGGAGGTTGTGGGTTCAATTCCCGCTCCGGGTGACTGTCTGTGAGGAGTTTGGTGTGTTCTCCCTGTGTCTGCGTGGGTTTCCTCCGGGTGACTGTCTGTGAGGAGTGTGGTGTGTTCTCTCTGTGTCTGTGTGGGTGTCCTCCGGGTGCTCCGGTTTCCTCCCACAGTCCAAAAACACACATTGGTAGGTGGATTGGCGACTCTAAAGTGACCATAGGTGTGAGTGTGTCTGTGTTGCCCTGTGAAGGACTGGCGCCCCCTCCAGGTTGTGTTCCCGCCTTGCGCCCAATGATTCCAGGTAGGCTCTGGACCCACCGCGACCCTGAACTGGATAAGGGTTATAGATAATGAATGAATGAATGAATGTAAGGTACTTTAAGGTGCCCCCTTTTTAGAAACAGCCATTCAGTTGTGAACTGCACACACTGCTTGTATAATCACCACACACAAAGCATGAACTGAACTGGGACACTCTGGAGCAGCTGCACATGAGCGTAAAGTCATCATGCTCAAGGCCAATGTTAGCAGGAGAGCTATAACACCCTCCTAGCACTTGGCTCTGCAGCACCAGCCAAAAAGTGCGGGTGTTGCTTGTGATCCAGAACTAATCACCCAACGACCTCACTCATGTTCTCAAGGCAGAATGCCATCAAATGAGCAGGATAACAGAGCACATATTTATACACTGCAACCTTGACTTGGTGGAAGAGATCAGTGGTTACATGTCTATCAACTTACGACTGCAGCCAATCAGATACTAGATTTTGATTGTCAAACACACTGTATTAAGCCAGTTGACACCAATTGTAGTTCATATTTTTTTTCTACACATATTCAGCTTAAAAGTTCTTCCAAATGAAGGCATTAACCACTCTGCTATTGTCCAGAATCTAGTGGGTGAAAAATAAATGGCTAAATATCACTTGCACATGCCACAGGTTTAAAACCCCAGGTCTATAGCACAGCCGCAGTAGGTAGTGTTCAAATAAGAAGATCAGAAACATAAAGAGGAGGAGATGGAAACAGTGGCTATGCTGAAAGATGGAGAGCAGTTACGAGGGTTATTGAAAGGGCAGAGCGCAGAGACAGAAGAGGTAGTTGGCAACAGGCCAGCTCCTTCCCAACAGTGTGTGTACATAAACTGTGTATACACACATTCTCTTTTTCCTCTGTGTGTGTGTGTGTGTGTGCTAAGCAGACCCCCGGTGGGTGCCAAACGAGGGACTACAGGGTGCTAATGAGGACCAGAGCAGAGCCAAGGCCACATCCAAACTCTCCACAGCCCCACTGACCCTGTCTGTGTTCACCAACCTCCTTTGGCAGTTTCACGTTTACTGGTTATGTGTGTTCAGACAGACACAGACAAACACACACACCGCAGCTAGTTTAGGTGGGTGCAAAAGTATGTTTTGACATAATAAACAATGCTAGCATTGTGCAAATGTCTAATCCTTGACCCAATCGTGATGCCACAGCCATCTGTGGCTGGGAATTCTGGAAGACAGGAATGTCCTCACTCACTGGGGGCAAGCTGGCCCTTCAATCTCCAACATTTAGCTAGACTGGGGAGAAATACCAATAAAAAATAATTCCCTAGAACTGTAAAGTGATGTCTCATATTTGAATAGTTGCCCATAACAACAAAATTCCCATAAATTCCCAAAAACTATCAGAAAGTCAAACAAACTGTGAATCACATTTCACCCCTTATCCCTTCCACTTCCGGGAAAGAGGGGTAAAACTTGATAAACATTGTATCATCTTTGTTTAATGTAGTTTCTCTCTGCTTTACAAACACCGAACAGTTTAAAACTAATAGCATCCCTTTACATTTTTCCGAGTAAACAACCGCCCACTTGTCTGGCTGGACACTGATGGATGACTGTCGAGCTTCTGCCCCACGCTTCAGACCAGCTGCCCATGCTCCAGTAAACACCGGGTGCCTTGAAGCTGTACCTACACTGAAGTTCTCATAGACTCCTAACTATTATCGCCAGTAGATTGACCAGAGGAGTTCCTCCCAAGGTTTCTTCCTCAGCTGAGGGACTTTTTCCTTGCCACTGTCGCCCTTGGCCTCACTCACCTGGGTTTTTTTTTTTATATCTTTTACATTCTTTACATTTCATGTCAAATCTTTGTCTTAGTGAAGCTATGTGAAGCTGCTTTGTGACAACATCAGTTGTAAAATGCGCTATACAAATAAAATAGATTTAATTTGATTTAGTTCCGGGCGGCACGGTGGTGCAGCAGATTAATGTCGCAGTCACACAGCTCCAGGGACCTGTCCCGCTCCGGGTGACTGTCTGTGAGGAGTGTGGTGTGTTCTCTCTGTGTCTGCTTGGGTTTCCTCTGGGTGACTGTCTGTGAGGAGTGTGGTGTGTTCTCCCTGTGTCTGCGTGGGTTTCCTCCGGGTGACTGTCTGTGAGGAGTGTGGTGTGTTCTACCTGTGTCTGCGTGGGTTTCCTCCGGGTGACTGTCTGTGAGGAGTGTGGTGTGTTCTCCCTGTGTCTGCGTGGGTTTCCTCCGGGTGACTGTCTGTGAGGAGTGTGGTGTGTTCTCCCTGTATCTGCGTGGGTTTCCTCTGGGTGCTCCGGTTTCCTCCAACAGTCCAAAAACACATGTTGGTAATTGGTTTGCCGACTCAAGTGTCTGTAGGTGTGAATGTGTGTGAGTGTGTGTGTTCTCCCTGTGAAGGACTTGCGCCCCCTCCAGGTTTATTCCCGCCTTGCGCCCAATGATTCCAGGACCACTGCGACCCTGGACTGGATAAGCGCTTACAGACAATGAATGAATGATTTAGTTTTGATGTATTATGACCCATTACTTCATAACCGACCACAAAAAACATGACTAGTGGTATGCTGATGTCTCAGTAGTTAGTAAATTAACAGTTCCACCTTAAATGCAGCCACATTCTAGTGTCTGAGGCTACTGCAACATCCAAGGTGGAACTGGAACGTTCAAACAAAAAGCCACTGAATAAGCAGCTGAACACAGAGAGTTAGGAGTGGGTGATAGTAGGTGGTGAATGATTTTGAAGGTACATGTTTAGGTACAGCTATCACTGCAGACTGGCAGCAGACCACCACTGAAGCGCTGCTCTTTGCTGTGTATGATGTATCTGTCTCTTGAAGATTTATTCCATTTCTTAGTGGAAGTCTTTAAACACTACACCCTATAAGTCGGTTCTAAGAGGCAAGATGACATGCAAAAACAAGGGGTAAGAAATGGGATTCCCCCAAAGAGAGAGAGAGAGGTCCACACTAAAAAACAGACCAGTCAGTCATGAAGGACAGAGTCATGGCAGGATTAAGGCGAGAAGGCTGATCTGACGTCCTCATGTAGATGCAGTTAGAATTTTCTCTTATGTAACAGCTTGAAGTCTAATCTCTCTACAAAGCTGTGTGGAAATCATTTGGTACTCGCTGTAGCCGCGGTTATGGATGGATTACGACCATCGGGAACACATATCAGAAATGACTTAATACAGCAGCAGCAGCTCTTCCATGCCCACATCACTGATTTAGTTGATGAAAAACTTTGTCAGAGCGATTACGGAGTTAACAGAGTAAACCAGGGGCAGAGCAGAACACGGGAACACAACCAGGAGGTGGTCCATAACACCCATAACAACACTAACATCTGTGGAGAACCACTCATACAACAAATCTGATATTAAGGGCATTATCTGGTAGTTCTTCCCTCTTTGCTAACGAGCAGTACCAATACCACTCACCCCACAGGCCAGTGATAGAAGGCTTTATACCCCTTCTAGTCCATGCTTAGTGTCTTATTTGGTTTATTATATACAGTGTTAATAAAACACTGTCTGTTTAGACTTGAAAATCTGGCTAAAACCATTGGTGCACCTTTAACTTTGTAATGCTGAGGGGAAAAGGGAAATCCTCTCCTCCTGCCATCTTTCCGCAGGTGAAGTGTTTCTGACACACTGACCCAAATACACCCTGAGAGCTTCCTCCCTCACTTCCAGTCAACATTTAATTACAGCAAGCTCCTCTGGCTGGGCTGAGGCTTAGAGACCAGCTGGAGAAGTAACTGATCTAAAGAAACTGTGCTGGTTTCAGATGAACGTATTAAAAACTCTAGATTCTGGTTCTGAACGATTTAAAACTTGTTTCATGGCCGTTCATTGTGGCTCTG
Source organism: Hoplias malabaricus (assembly GCF_029633855.1). Classification (NCBI taxonomy): domain Eukaryota; kingdom Metazoa; phylum Chordata; class Actinopteri; order Characiformes; family Erythrinidae; genus Hoplias; species Hoplias malabaricus. Next base: position 23,523,666 of record NC_089819.1, read on the forward strand.
GTACACAAACAGCAAGCAAGCTACCCCTTCTCCAGTTCTACATTTGACACTGCACATTTTCCAAGGGTTCTGTGTTTGTCATGTGTATGTTCTGATGCTCTGGGTGAAGCCCTGGGGGGAAGAGGAGTATAAGATCAAAACTTCAGAGAGAGCATTTTGCAAAACTGACTTAAACCAGTCATTTGGATATTGAGCTATTTTAACTCATTCTGATTTCTTAATTTGCTCCCACAATATACTCAATCAGTTAAGAATATTTTTCAATTTACACAATTTAATTAAAATGAAGAAATTGCTTGCAAACTGTGGTAACAAAATAATATATACATATTGTTCTTCAAAATAGCCACACCAGGGCTCTGACTGTGAGCCCCCCAAAGACACTTTTACAACTTAATTACTGCAGAGAAACCCCACTTATAAAACACACCTGTGCCGTTATTTAACCCTTTACCTGTCCTTACCTCGAACATGGGAGAAGCGCCTTTTTCCGGCAGAGTGCATCCCAGCAGTTCGGCCAGAAACTTTGCCATAAAACTGCGAGAAAATATCCTCCACAAACTAAACACTGCTCAACGCCGTTTTCTTTTGGTGTTCAGGTGGTTTTCCTCAGGAATTCCGCTCCCTATTCCTCAGTGTTTCCAGAATAATCCCCCATCCACCACAGATATCCTGACGAGAATGAACAGATTTCTGAGGTAACTCACGTCGGCGCTGAAACAGTGGAGCGGCTCTGTCTCTGTGCTCTGAGACCATCTCTCTCTCTCTCTCTCTCTCTCTCTCTGTGGGTGAATGAAGCGGTTAGCTTAGCATAGGGTGCCGGTGAAAAGAGAAAAAGGCGGGGCTTAAAAGCCTTAAGGACTTATATTATATATTCATCTGTTCTTTTTTACTAAGGAATCCCATTTGAAAAAATAATATTGAGGCTTAGTTTGTCATCATTTATATTTATTTATTTATTTATTTATTTTTGCTTAATTCGTTCACTTTCTGTAATCACTTCAGTAGTGGGTTTGGAGCCTACCTGGAATCACTGGGTGCGGTGCTGGGCACAAACCGGACACCAGCCTGTCACAGGGAATCGCACATCTCTGAATGTGCCTTTGAATTGCGGTAGAGTCCAGTGGAAACCCAGTAAACAAGGAACGTCCCTGAACGTTCAAAATAGGTCTAAAAGTAGTCTGTCCGTCAAGGACATATTTTAAAAGTCAATGGACGTCCAAATTCCATCTTAATAAGTTAGTTAAGTGGTGACCAATCGATAACGTCAGTGGACGTCCAAAATACGTCTAATAGTCGTCTTTTCAATGTCTGTGTTTGGACATCTTTTCAACTTTCATTTTCAACCTTAAGAGAACGTTGATTAGACGGCAGTCATTGCGTTATTTCAACGTTGAATCAGCGGCTAAATGTTTACTGGGAACCTATGCAGACACAGGGAGAACACACCAAACTCATCACAGCCAGTCGCCCAAGCTTGGGACAGATCATAACTTAATGCAGGATAATGGGATGCTACACTTTCTCCAATGATTGTGAGCTCCTACATCACAATTATGAGAATCTTTCTCAGTATTTTGTGATATAAAGTCATTACTATGAGAATATTTTGAGAAATATTCATTCATCTATTCATTGTCTGTAACTACTTGTCTGGTTCAGGGTCTCGGTGGGTCCAGAGCCTACCCGGAATCACTGTGCACCAGGCAGGAACACCCCCTGGAGGGGGCACAAGTCCTGCAAAAGATGTTTAGAAATATTATTATTATTTAATAAATGTATAGGTGTACGCCCAATAGTAAAGCCTTTATTTGCTTTTACATCAATAAAACAATTTTTATAGATGTTAACAAGCTTTTTGCAGCTCTTCACTGGGATTTTGGACCACTCTTCTTTTTGTGATGATATCCATGTCTTGAGGTTGGAAGGCTTCCTTACCATCACTCTGGTATTTGGCTTTCCTCCACATTTTCTTGAATGGGAACCATGTTTGGACTCTGGCTGGGCCACTCCAAAATGTCAATACTGTTTTCTGTAAACCATTTCTTGACCACTTTGGCTACAGTGCGGGCCAAGGCCAAGATTTTCTGAAGAAAGCCATAATGTTTCCTCCAGAATTATAATCCAGTCCTTTTTCTCATGATGCAGTATACTTTGACAAGGTTGTCAGTCCAAGAAAGCTGTAAATTGAGTGACCCCAAAAGTCACACACCAGCCTTTTGGCATATGCATATATTTATATCGTTCAGAAGCCAGAATGTTAGTGCTGCACATGTTAAAGGCAAGTAGGAGATTCTGGAGAATTACTGTTGTCACAGAAAAAAACTCCCCTCTGCATCTTTTAATGTAGAACTGGCTGTTTGAGTGAGAAGTCGACTCTAGCTTCTCTGTTGTTGAAATTTTTATTTACTGCTTAAATTACAGTAGAAACTAATATGTAACTCAAGCTGTGTCCATTTGTAGCATTTTAGAGAGCTGTCTGAAACAGAAGAAATAAGTAAACATTACCCACCTATGGAGCAGGAATAGAGCAACATGCTCATCTCTTTTCATGCTTCTCAATTATTGGAGATCTTTTCAATGTCCAGATGCTACCAGGTTACATTTCTTGACCGTGGCTCAGCCTGAACCAGTTCGAACACAGACACTTTGTTTGTTTTCTATTTACTGAGCCAGAGCTCTGTATAAACACCGGCCATTTTTCCAGCATGAAAACGATCAGGAGAGCTAGCAAATGATGATGAATGTTTTATTTAATAAAAAGTGTATTATATTACCCGCTTCGGGTGACTGTGTGAGGAGTGTGGTGTGTTCTCCCTGTGTCTGCGTGGGTTTCCTCCGGGTGACTGTCTGTGAGGAGTGTGGTGTGTTCTCCCTGTGTCTGTGTGGGTTTCCTCCGGGTGACTGTCTGTGAGGAGTGTGGTGTGTTCTCCCTGTGTCTGTGTGGGTTTCCTCCGGGTGACTGTCTGTGAGGAGTGTGGTGTGTTCTCTCTGTGTCTGCGTGGGTTTCCTCCGGGTGACTGTCTGTGAGGAGTGTGGTGTGTTCTCCCTCCGTCTGTGTGGGTTTCCTCTAGGTGACTGTCTGTGAGGAGTGTGGTGTGTTCTCCCTGTGTCTGCGTGGGTTTCCTCCGGGTGACTGTCTGTGAGGAGTGTGGTGTGTTCTCTCTGTGTCTGCGTGGGTTTCCTCCGGGTGACTGTCTGTGAGGAGTGTGGTGTGTTCTCCCTCCGTCTGTGTGGGTTTCCTCTGGGTGACTGTCTGTGAGGAGTGTGGTGTGTTCTCCCTGTGTCTGCGTGGGTTTCCTGCGGGTGACTGTCTGTGAGGAGTGTGGTGTGTTCTCTCTGTGTCTGCGTGGGTTTCCTCCGGGTGACTGTCTGTGAGGAGTGTGGTGTGTTCTCCCTGTGTCTGTGTGGGTTTCCTCCGGGTGACTGTCTGTGAGGAGTGTGGTGTGTTCTCTCTGTGTCTGTGTGGGTTTCCTCCGGGTGACTGTCTGTGAGGAGCGTGGTGTGTTCTCCCTGTGTCTGTGTGGGTTTCCTCCGGGTGACTGTCTGTGAGGAGTGTGGTGTGTTCTCTCTGTGTCTGCGTGGGTTTCCTCCGGGTGACTGTCTGTGAGGAGTGTGGTGTGTTCTCCCTCCGTCTGTGTGGGTTTCCTCTAGGTGACTGTCTGTGAGGAGTGTGGTGTGTTCTCCCTGTGTCTGCGTGGGTTTCCTCCGGGTGACTGTCTGTGAGGAGTGTGGTGTGTTCTCTCTGTGTCTGCGTGGGTTTCCTCCGGGTGACTGTCTGTGAGGAGTGTGGTGTGTTCTCCCTCCGTCTGTGTGGGTTTCCTCTGGGTGACTGTCTGTGAGGAGTGTGGTGTGTTCTCCCTGTGTCTGCGTGGGTTTCCTGCGGGTGACTGTCTGTGAGGAGTGTGGTGTGTTCTCTCTGTGTCTGCGTGGGTTTCCTCCGGGTGACTGTCTGTGAGGAGTGTGGTGTGTTCTCCCTGTGTCTGTGTGGGTTTCCTCCGGGTGACTGTCTGTGAGGAGTGTGGTGTGTTCTCTCTGTGTCTGTGTGGGTTTCCTCCGGGTGACTGTCTGTGAGGAGTGTGGTGTGTTCTCCCTGTGTCTGCGTGGGTTTCCTCCGGGTGACTGTCTGTGAGGAGTGTGGTGTGTTCTCCCTGTGTCTGTGTGGGTTTCCTCCGGGTGACTGTCTGTGAGGAGTGTGGTGTGTTCTCCCTGTGTCTGTGTGGGTTTCCTCCGGGTGACTGTCTGTGAGGGGTGTGGTGTGTTCTCCCTGTGTCTGCGTGGGTTTCTTCCGGGTGACTGTCTGTGAGGAGTGTGGTGTGTTCTCTCTGTGTCTGCGTGGGTTTCCTCCGGGTGACTGTCTGTGAGGAGTGTGGTGTGATCTCCCTGTGTCTGTGTGGGTTTCCTCCGGGTGACTGTCTGTGAGGAGTGTGGTGTGTTCTCTCTGTGTCTGCGTGGGTTTCCTCCGGGTGACTGTCTGTGAGGAGTGTGGTGTGTTCTCCCTCCGTCTGTGTGGGTTTCCTCTTGGTGACTGTCTGTGAGGAGTGTGGTGTGTTCTCCCTGTGTCTGCGTGGGTTTCCTGCGGGTGACTGTCTGTGAGGAGTGTGGTGTGTTCTCTCTGTGTCTGCGTGGGTTTCCTCCGGGTGACTGTCTGTGAGGAGTGTGGTGTGTTCTCCCTGTGTCTGTGTGGGTTTCCTCCGGGTGACTGTCTGTGAGGAGTGTGGTGTGTTCTCTCTGTGTCTGTGTGGGTTTCCTCCGGGTGACTGTCTGTGAGGAGTGTGGTGTGTTCTCCCTGTGTCTGTGTGGGTTTCCTCCAGGTGACTGTCTGTGAGGAGTGTGGTGTGTTCTCTCTGTGTCTGCGTGGGTTTCCTCCGGGTGACTGTCTGTGAGGAGTGTGGTGTGTTCTCCCTCCGTCTGTGTGGGTTTCCTCTGGGTGACTGTCTGTGAGGAGTGTGGTGTGTTCTCCCTGTGTCTGCGTGGGTTTCCTGCGGGTGACTGTCTGTGAGGAGTGTGGTGTGTTCTCTCTGTGTCTGCGTGGGTTTCCTCCGGGTGACTGTCTGTGAGGAGTGTGGTGTGTTCTCCCTCCGTCTGTGTGGGTTTCCTCCGGGTGACTGTCTGTGAGGAGTGTGGTGTGTTCTCCCTGTGTCTGCGTGGGTTTCCTCCGGGTGACTGTCTGTGAGGAGTGTGGTGTGTTCTCCCTGTGTCTGTGTGGGTTTCCTCCGGGTGACTGTCTGTGAGGAGTGTGGTGTGTTCTCCCTGTGTCTGTGTGGGTTTCCTCCGGGTGACTGTCTGTGAGGGGTGTGGTGTGTTCTCCCTGTGTCTGCGTGGGTTTCTTCCGGGTGACTGTCTGTGAGGAGTGTGGTGTGTTCTCTCTGTGTCTGCGTGGGTTTCCTCCGGGTGACTGTCTGTGAGGAGTGTGGTGTGTTCTCCCTGTGTCTGTGTGGGTTTCCTCCGGGTGACTGTCTGTGAGGAGTGTGGTGTGTTCTCTCTGTGTCTGCGTGGGTTTCCTCCGGGTGACTGTCTGTGAGGAGTGTGGTGTGTTCTCCCTCCGTCTGTGTGGGTTTCCTCTGGGTGACTGTCTGTGAGGAGTGTGGTGTGTTCTCCCTGTGTCTGCGTGGGTTTCCTGCGGGTGACTGTCTGTGAGGAGTGTGGTGTGTTCTCTCTGTGTCTGCGTGGGTTTCCTCCGGGTGACTGTCTGTGAGGAGTGTGGTGTGTTCTCCCTGTGTCTGTGTGGGTTTCCTCCGGGTGACTGTCTGTGAGGAGTGTGGTGTGTTCTCTCTGTGTCTGTGTGGGTTTCCTCCGGGTGACTGTCTGTGAGGAGTGTGGTGTGTTCTCCCTGTGTCTGTGTGGGTTTCCTCCAGGTGACTGTCTGTGAGGAGTGTGGTGTGTTCTCTCTGTGTCTGCGTGGGTTTCCTCCGGGTGACTGTCTGTGAGGAGTGTGGTGTGTTCTCCCTGTGTCTGCGTGGGTTTCCTCCGGGTGACTGTGAGGAGTGTGGTGTGTTCTCTCTGTGTCTGCGTGGGTTTCCTCCGGGTGACTGTCTGTGAGGAGTGTGGTGTGTTCTCCCTGTGTCTGTGTGGGTTTCCTCCGGGTGACTGTCTGTGAGGAGTGTGGTGTGTTCTCTCTGTGTCTGCGTGGGTTTCCTCCGGGTGACTGTGAGGAGTGTGGTGTGTTCTCTCTGTGTCTGCGTGGGTTTCCTCCGGGTGACTGTCTGTGAGGAGTGTGGTGTGTTCTCTCTGTGTCTGCGTGGGTTTCCTCCGGGTGACTGTCTGTGAGGAGTGTGGTGTGTTCTTCCTGTGTCTGTGTGGGTTTCCTGCGGGTGTGTGTGTGTTGCCCTGTGAATAATTAGCGCCACCTCTAGGGTGTATTCCCGCCTTGTGCCCAATGATTCCAGGTAGGCTCTGGACCCACCGCGACCCTGAACTAGATAAGCGCTTACAGACAATGAATGAATGAATGAATGTATTATATTAAAATTGCAGACTTTGTCTTTGAGGTGGAGCTGCAAATCCGAGTAAGACGCAGAAGTCCACATTGTAGATCAAAGGGTAGAATAAGGAAAATGAATCAATGGCATAAAAATAATGCATAATTAATAATGAATTGATAATGAATCTGTGTTGAATTTGGTACATCATAAAGTGACTTGAGGTGAGACAATGCAAAAATATTTCTGAAACAAATCACTTCCCGCTATGTCACCAGTAATAATGATATCCCTCAAGGATCCAGTAAGGGTTTATAAATTGTTAATTGTTAGTAGGTAACAGTCCAATTTTTACAGCTATTTCAAGCACCAGATAAAATCACCAGCCCTGGACTCACCTGACTATTTTCAAGTGAGTCCAGCTGGATTGACTACTGCAGGGATGTGACTATTTACATTGTTGTAAACTATTACCTGGAGCATGTTTTTCTCCAAACAGAAGAGAGGCTGGATGTCACGCCACTGTAACGTCCTATTATTTCCATGTTGCATTAAGGTCTTGAGTGAACGTCACAGATTTGCTGGTGGTTAAAACCAAATGTGAGTCTATGTGCTCAGGGCCTTTTTAAGGGGCTTCTTTGGGTGTGTGAGCATGCATAATATATTTAGAGTGCCTGGGCAAGGGGTACTAGCAACCACTCACAGGCATAAAATTCCCCTGCCGTCTTTCATGTTTAAACTATTCTCTTATCCCCAAATCAAATGAAAATATTTAACATTCCCCAGTGTTCACAGACCTTTCTTCATTAATCTTACACTTCTGCTGACACCTGAATGAGCTGAACGTGATAAAAGTGTAAGAAACTTAAGACGTAGTCCATAATCCAGAAACTGAGGCTGCATTTTTTTGCTTGGTTTGGTCTTAATCGCTTTTTGTTCTCCAAGATTGATGTGCCACACCCAGGGGACTGTGTGTGTATAGAGAGGAAACCAGGGAACTCGTTTTAAGTTTGATTCAGAGCTGGCAAAGGTAAAAAGTAAAAGTTAAAATCCTCTCCAGGATTTCATTCCAACCGCCTGGCTTGTCTAATCATCTCAAACTGGCCTCAGAAGAGTCAGAACAGTTTAAACAACATTCTGGGAAGGTTTTGTGCTTTCTGGACCTGAATTTGCCACGTCTATGTCAGTTGAATACTGGTGCGGTTGTTCTGTTTGTCTGTTAAAGTACATGTTTAAATACATCCACTGTTTCACAATGAAGTTATAAGGAGTAAATTTGACTATTTTAAAGGGTACACAAATATTGCTTGTTTAAGTCCTGAGGTTAAGTCTCTCTCTCTCTCTCCCTTCTCTCTCTCCTCTCCCTCCCTCCTCTCTCTCTCTCTCCCTCCCTCCTCTCTCTCTCCTCTCCCTCCCTCCTCTCTCTCTCTCTCCCTCTCTTCTCTCTCTCTCTCACTCCCTCCTCTCTTCTCTTTCTCTCTCTCTCCTCTCCCTCCCTCCCTCCTCTTCTCTCACTCTCACCCCTCTTTCTCTCTCCCCCCCTACCTTCTCTCTCTCTCACTCCCTCCTCTCTCTTCTCTTTCTCTCTCTCTCATTGACTCCTTTCTCTTCTCTCTCTCTCACTCCCTCCTCTCTCCTCTTTTTCCCTCTCCCTCTCTTTCTCACTCCCTCCTCTCTCTTCTCTTTCTCTCTCTCTCTCATTGCCTCCTTTATCTTCTCTCTCTTCTCTCTCTCTCACTCCCTCCTCTCTCTTCTTTCTCTTTCTCTCTCTCCCCCCCTCTCTCTCCCTCCCTCTCCCCCCCTCTCTCTCCCTCCCTCTCTCTCTCTCCCTCCTCTCTCTTCACTTTCTCTCTCTCTCTCCTCTCTCTCGCTCTCTCCCTCTCTTCTCTCTCTCTCACTCCCTCCTCTCTCTTCTTTCTCTCTCTCTCACTCCCTCCTCTCTTCTCTCTCTCTCTCTCTCTCTCTCTCTCTCTCTCTTCCTCCCTCCCTATTTGTTTAATTCCCACATTTAATTTAAGTTAAATTTAATAAAAAATATGGGCCATGTAATGTATGTTTGGAGCCTTATTTCAGATTTCTTATAAAAATTCTTTCATACTGCAACAATACTGTGATTCAGGGAAGGGCATACTGGGTGTGATCTTATTTGATGTCAGGGGATCGCTTTGGAATGCAATTCCCCATTCACGCAAGCACCTTATCTGCAGTGTCAAGTGTGTACAATGACCTTTCAGGATCCCATCACACAGTGGCACGCCTTTCTCCACGAGGGCAGCGATGGGCTGATGGCATAATCTGTCTCTTGGGTTATAGCTTTAAGGATTACACTTTCATTCTCAGCTTTCTAATAAATAGCACACACCAATGTGGAATTTGCTCTGATGCTATTTCGGACGAGGCTCGGTAGACGTTTAACGGCGTTGTGAAACAGAAATAATTGACTGTATACGGTACACGCTGTAAATGTGGATGCAATAACTGTAGTGTATGTGGGTAAATGTCCAACATCAATGTTACACAACCAAGCACTGGAGAGAAAAAACAGATATATCCAATATATAGCTTCTGAGAAACATCTTCATCTGAATGGGTCCTAGATTGCCATGCCATTGTCCAAATTGGTTCTTTAAGTGCACCACAACCATTTTTGCTACTGTGCTGAAATTGGTAGCTGCAGCTCAGTGTGCTTTGTGTGATATACACCCAGTGCCAGTTTCTTCGGTTGCCAAGCAGCTGACAGAGAGAAATCTCCAAGGTAAGACAGTCTTGGATTACATGTGGTATTAAACTGAGACGATGCTACGTGGCACATGTCATGCAGCAAATTGAAGCAGCGTGTATTTTGCATTTCAGAGATACGGCCTGTTCAATCCCAGGCTCAGATGCCGTATTGTGTCTTTGTTCAGCAAATACCGCCAGCAGACAACTGATACTGAAGTCATTGAAATATCATCAATAGCTTCTCTTTCAGATCATTCAAAGTAAACTCAGACTTTTCTAGCGCAGCAATATGGCTAATGAAGCTCACACAAAGGCAACTAACAAAACAATCCACAGTGCTCTGTTCGCTCAAGGCCAGTTCGGTGAAGGATGCAGCATAACAGTTGCATTTTCAGCAGAAAGGACATTTCAAGACTCACTGAGGTACAGAAGCACTGAACAAAACTGCAGTTGCCAAAAGCAATGTGTTCTCAGTGCCCTGAACTCTCAGGAACATACCGTAGCGGAGAAATAAACCGTATTTTCAGTGGCTCCAGGTGTCCTACAATGTTGCTGAGATTTATAAACGTTTTACACAGTAATGTATAAATTATGTGGCTTTGTACATGTAACCATTTTGTTTAGCCATTAAACAAATGGCACTTAGGAGCTCACCGTGTCTCGTCTGTTCTACTGCAACAGAAAAGTGGTGCCTGCTCCATCTTTCTCAGGGGCTAACATTGTGCCTCTCAAACTAACACTGTGCGTTTTCAAGTTAGTTGCTGGACTGAGGCTAACTCTGGGTTGTGACTGCAGAAACACTATAAAAATGACTGCTGCATTGGAAATATAGCTTGTTAGCCAGCTAGCTTTCATTAATACCACATATGTACTGTTTGGGCTACCTGAAGCTCACCTCTTTTCTGGTTTTAAAGAACACAACACACAGATAAAGCATTGTTTCTGCATTGTTTCTGTCTCAGCCACAATACACTGAAGTTATTCCATCACTTAATTCATTCATTCCTTCAGTGTTGCTGAACAACAAGAAGACGAAATGATTAAAGGCTAAGCACCAGCGATATGAAAGTGTCAAACAAATAAATACAGTGGAGTTTGAGTTCCTAACTTGTGTTTATTGATAGTCAGAAAACATGTTATTTCTTACTAATTCAAGGAATAAGGTTTAAAAGACCGTTGGTCCACCCCCCCCAACGGTTTTGGGAAACTCTAATAGGCGTCTTACCTGTGACATAGATGGTGGACAAAACCTCTAGAAGTTGCACTTAATTTAATGCAAAATGAGGAAAAGGTGTGTTGTTTTTACCTGCAATCATTCAATGTACAGTGGGACATCTGTGCACAAATGGCCCAAAGATCCCAAAATATCCAGAAGATGGACTAAATTTGTCCACTTTAAACTTTGGAAAGGACCATCCGCTCACTCCATTATCTGTAGCTCATTTCACTGGCGCTTTTCCAACAATATGGGCATGTAAGGACACCAACGAAAGGTGTTCAAGAGCCTCTGTAACATGGAGGTAAACAGGGTAAGGACACTCACTTCGCCTGTTTTAGTTGGTGTTAGTTAACGTTAGCTTGACTTGCTAAACTCGGTGGCTCAGATTATACTCGGCTACGTAGCTGCATTACGGAGGTTTATAGTGTCGGATGAATTTGAGTTCGACTTCGATCACATTTACAAGAATAACGGTACCTCTAAATTTGAGTTTAGCTTATTGCTAGGCTATTGTCATGAATAGTGTTGGTTATTTAGCTAGCTAGAGACTGTCATAACAGTCAGTCATAACGGTGTTTTACCGCGGCGTTGTTCAGCTGTTGTCCACCAGTGACGTCACGGCTGCGTTCAAGAATTTCCGTAGCGAGCTCGGGTTTTTCCGTCAATTTAATAAAATTGTCAGTTCTAAAGCAAATTAAGCAGTTATTTTCATTTTAATTCATACTTATATATGTCAGTAACTACAATAATGTGAAATATTCATGGAGGTCCATTAAGCGGTGCTTAGCCTTTAAGAACTTGATTAATCTTCTTGGGGAAACTGATTCTCTTCATTTAAACCATCCATGGGAGTGACCACATCCATTTAGGCTCAAGGACATTTAGCTGTGGATATTGAGGGAGGAGATGTCCAGGCTGAAGACCAATATCACACACCTCAAACCAAACAAAGTTGAGTTTCTGAGTAAGCGCAGTAGTACTGTACTTCTGGCAAATTATAGTGTACAGTCATGTGTTAAAATGAACAAATAAACAGAAATTTCATGATTCGAGGATGGAATCTACAGTAGATCACAGTTTATTGACAAAATATTCAGCTCTGGGTGTGTAGGATGTCCTTCATCTCCATCACTCCAAGTGTGATGCTAGCCAGTCCAGAATCAGCCAGCTAACCCAACAGAACTGGGTCATCAGGGTACTCCTCCATATTGAGCTTTAATGTTGTCATGTTAGTGGCAGTTTGAAAAGAAGGTCACAAAGGAAACATGTGCATGAAGCCTTCATCCACCAGCGTGGTGTTATTGTGTGATATGGGGGGTGTCTTAGTTCATGGGTGGAATAGATATAAGGATAGAGATAAAACATGAAGACAAAGAGGAAAGGCAGAAAATGAGAATAAACTTTATCTGTCTAACTGTCTACCTGCATGGAGAGACGGCCTTGTGCTACAGTGGGGGGCTCACTGGGGATCTGTCAGGAGACAGCCCTGTGGAGACAGGTGTGCCACAGCTTTTCATGTGCAGGTGGCCTGCTGCTCTACCGGCTGCCACCCTCTAATTACACACACACACAGACACACACACACACAGCCAAAACACTCAACATATTAAGCTTTATCACAGGCTGAAAGGCAGCAGTGAATCCATGGATTACCAAATGGTGGAGGCAGGAGAAGAAACAGTTGGAATATTCCGGATGGATGGCACCATCATTTCAGTAAAGACACTTTGAGACCAATCTCCATGTCGTGCCCTGAAGATGTTCCATATGGCTCCTCAGTGGTGGGATGCTGGGAACCAGGGCCTCGTGGCAAGGCAGAGCGTCCCCCTACTGAGAAATCTCTCAAGGGGAGAAGAGAAGAAGGGGGATAAAATGAGGGAAAATAAAACAACACAAGCTTTGGGTTATTTTTTTTATTATTTTTGTTTTGATGCATGAGGTTGCAAACGTTCATGTGCACATACTGATAAAAACAAGTCAAGGGTGAGATTAGCGACATAAACCCAGGCATCCCTCTTGCGCTCACACTCCCCCTTTCTCTCTTTTACTTCCCACTGAGAGGCTAGGAGCAATGGTTCTTCCAAAAATATAATAAACTAGTTTTCCCTCTAACTCTAAATGTAGCTGAAACACATTTGGTGTGTGGTGTTTGTTGGAAGTTTGATTAATTAGCTTAGCATCACTAAGAGGCTAGCGTTAGCTAGTAGCAAGCGCAAAATAAGTACACAGTAGCCACACCAAATTGTTAAATAGCTTAAAAATACACCTGATTTTTTGGAAATTGTGATTTCCAATGCTGTATGGGACAGTGTTATATAGAAACAGATAATCGTTTCTGTCAGACAGGCTAACTGCTACTACTGTTTAAGCTAAGCAGTGTTCTTTTGTATGGCCCTCCCTCCTTCACAATAATTAACAGCTATATACTTACAGCATCCAGTAGTGTTCTCCTTCAAGTGTGTGGTGATATACTATATATTAATGTATGTATCTGAAGCCCAAAACCTGTGAAAGAAGGCCACGGTTGACTGTTTAAACCTTAAAACATAGGACAAAATTTGCCATTACGATTTTGCTCTGATTCCTACACAAAGTGGAGACTTTAGTATTGTCCCGCCCCCTCGTCTGAGTCTCTCCAATCACAGCGCTGGCCCGTGTTTATGTGAGAATGCAAGGTTAAGTTCGTGAAAAACAGACACAATGAGAGTGAAGAAATAAATGCACTGAGAAAAAAAAGGGAACAGAATAGAAAGACAACCGAGTGAAAATGGCTAAAAAAAACAACGTTTCTGCTCCTCGCTCATCACTGCTGTGTGCTTGGGTCAGGGTAAACAGTGACTCATTATCACTTAAAGGAATGGTTGCTAAAACCAATCAGGGCTGTTTAGATGGGGGGAATGCTGCTGTGTAGTTTGATCCTTGTGGTACTTTGACCAAAGCAGGTCACAGTTGTTTCATTACGGCTAGAGTTAAACTTCCTGTTAATTACACATTCACATACACGTCATGGCTGCCATGCGTATACTAAATATTAGGGGCAGTGCATGCAATTAACAGCATCACAATGGAGAAAAAGCTTAATGAAGGCTGTGTCAGAGCCAAGCCTGTAAATACCCACGTCACTTACGGAGATGGGGGGTTGAAAAGGGAGCCTTTTGTGCCATCATAACAAGCAAAAGAATGAAACCCTGTAAAACCTGAGATATCTTAAACTAAATACATCTTTATTAACTACATTTTTTGTGGGAAAAAGCTGTGCAAGTTAAATTTTTGCAGAACTAACAGCACAGGGCCTGGCTCCGTGTTCTCTTCCTCACAGACTGACTACCAGGGCAGCTGTGCAACGTGCCAAAGTGGCATTCAATCAGAGTCATAAAGCAGTGAGGCCCTGAGAAACGAGCCACTGCAGAGCTCTCTGATTTATCCTTCAGCAGCTCACAGAGCCAGGGCCAGACCATTAGTAAATGAGCCCTAACTCACACTGACAGTCCTCCTCTCTCTCTCTCACACACACACACTTTCTCTCTCTCTCTCTCTCTCTCTCTCTCTCTCCATGTCTTACTCTCTATGTCTTTCTCTTAAACAGTCTTTCTGTGTCACTCTCCCATTCCCCCATTATTCCTCTTACCCACATCTCTCTCTCTCTCTCTCCACCAGTGCAGATGGGTGTCTCTCTCTCTCTGTATTGAGTGGGAACAGTGTTTTCCTATGGTCGAGTGTGTTTCTGGCCGGTCGAGGGGCAGGTGGCTGGAGAGGATGCAGCATGTCTCTTTGTGGTGGATGCTGAAGTGCAGTAATTGAGGTGAAGCGGGTGCCAAAGCAGATGCTGATTCATTCACACTTATAATTTAGCTCTGGATTTGTAGCTGCCAAAAGCAAATTTCACCACTTTTATGCAACAGTTCAGGATCTGAGTTCTTATTGGTCGAGCCATGTTTAAAACCATTGCTACTTCATATACAACGTACAAATGAATGTATTAGATTCTGGAGTGGTGCAACGGTCTAAGCGCTGGCTCAGGAAATAAGGCTAGGTGTCCAAGACAACACATCCTGATCCCTCACCAATCAGAGCAATGCTAGCTAGTGTCGGTGTCTATTTGCTAACATAACAACTGAGCGATTAATGTTCTTAAGTGTTGAGCTTCAGTGATTGAGGTCAGGTATTGGGCTTGGATGATTAGATCTGAATCAAAATCTCCAACTCCTCCACAGCCCAGTGCAGTATTGTGCACAGTTTATACACAGATGTGCAAACTGTGTGTACACATCTAAACATTTCCCAAAAGGGGGTTGGGGTTGGATGGGGGCCTCACTTCTTCATACACCACCAGATGTGGTAAAATCACTGTAAACTCCTGTATCCTACATAGGTGCTGCTGAGATGGGGGTGTGTAAATATACAGATGGTAGATACGGGTGGAGTAGAAAGGAAAAGAGAGAGGAGGAGAGGATGTGCCAGAAAGTGGAAAAACATCTTCAATATTAATGAAGCCAAAAGAACCTGAACTCCAAACCTCGTGCTAAAATAAACATGTGCACACGCCACAACTCACATCTGCACTGCATCTCAATTCATTTCAATAATTCAGTGGCTCGGGAACCCCCTCATCCACAACACCACCTTCAACGTCATTAATGAATAATATCACGGCCACGCGAGCAGGGGATGTTCAGTCATAGCTGGTGGAGAGAGAACAGGAGAAGGCTGCAAGGGGAAAACATTATGAAAACATAGAGACAATTTGGCCAAAACATAAAATATATCCACTGCTACATCTGTGTTAAACGTGTCTAGATCCCTTTTGGCATTGGCTGCTTTCTAAAGCAAGGCTTTTCCTTTTCTGGTACGAAAACTAGGAAAACCCCTTCTGACAATGTATCTTGAAGGTGGGAGCAAGAACAACTGCAGTTTGGGGGTGAATTATCATCGTTAGAGTGGAGAGGACGGATTATTGAGATGACAGGATTGACAGGACAAAAAAACTGAAAGCAGTACTATGTTTCAGGTAACATCTTTCAGTTTGGATTTTCTCTGGATGAAATCATATAGGGCGGCACGGTGGCACAGCAGGTAGTGTCGCAATCACACAGCCCCAGGGACCTGGAGGTAGTGGGTTCGATTCCTGCTCCAAGACTGTCTGTTAGGAGTGTGGTGTGTTCTCTCTGTGTCAGCGTGGGTTTCCTCCGGGTGACTGTCTGTGAGGAGTGTGGTGTGTTCTCCCTGTGTCTGCGTGGGTTTCCTCCTGGTGACTGTCTGTGAGGAGTGTGGTGTGTTCTCCCTGTGTCTGCGTGGGTTTCCTCCTGGTGACTGTCTGTGAAGAGTGTGGTGTGTTCTCCCAGTGTCTGCGTGGGTTTCCTCCGGGTGACTGTCTGTGAGGAGTGTGGTGTGTTCTCCCTGTGTCTGCGTGGGTTTCCTCCGGGTGACTGTCTGTGAGGAGTGTGGTGTGTTCTCCCTGTGTCTGCGTGGGTTTCCTCCGGGTGCTGCGGTTTCCTCCCACGGTCCAAAAACACACGTTGGTAGGTGTATTGGCGACTCTGTAGATGTGAGTGTGTGAGTGAATGTGTGAGTGTGTGTGTTGCCCTGTGAAGGACTGGCGCCCCCTCCATGGTGTATTCCCGCCTTGCGCCCGATGATTCCAGGTAGGCTCTGGACTCACCGCGACCCTGAACTGGATAAGGTAACATCTTTCAGTTTGGATTTTCTCTGGATGAAATCATATAGGGCGGCACGGTGGCACAGCAGGAACTGGATAAGGGTTACAGATAATGAATGAATGAATGAAATCATATAAGGTTTGTGCTGAATAAAAGCAGAACCCGATCTCCATGGTGGTGGACGATATTGTGATCTTGTGAGGATATAGTGGCACGATGGCTTGGAACCCGTTCGCCTCTCAGCGCTGGGATCTTGGGTTCAAGTCCCATCTGAGTGGACTTTACGTGTTCTCCCTGTGTCTGTGTGGGTTTCCTGGTGAATGAGTATGTATGTAAATGTGTGTGTATCCAGATATGGAATGGCGCTCTATCCTGGGTGAAACCCTAGTGCCCAATGCAGTCCTCCAGGTGGAGTGTTGTTTGTAAAGTGTCCTTGGGTTTCTAGAAAGGTGCTTTATAAGTCTAACGTTCAATTGAAACTAAATATAAATTAATTCTGGGGCTGTATCATTTCTACGGTTCTGGACCATGGTTGGAATTCTATAATTCTTTCCTATGTAAATATTGTTCTTTTACTGGGCTACAATAAAATGATATATGATAAGATTATGAATTCCATAACTATCTGGAGTCCTGGAATCACTGAGCGCAAGGCAGGAACACACCCTGGAGGGGGCGCCAGTCCCTTACAGGGCGACACACACTCACACATTCACTTACACACCTGCACCTAAGGACATTTTTAAGTTGCCAATCCATCTACCCATTGAAGTTGACCCTCCCCGATTCATTCATTTATTCAATGCATAATTCTACGTATAGCTCTCTCTGACACAAATAGTGGTGCAGACAAAATATCACCGAAAGTGCAGGCAGACCCATGCAGACACAGGGAGAACACACCACACTCCTCACAGACAGTCACCCAGAGGAAACCCACGCAGACACAGGGAGAACACACCACACCCCTCACAGACAGTCACCCGGAGGAAACCACGCAGACACAGGGTGAACACACCACACTCCTCGCATAGACTCCTCGCCTTTCCATAGACTCACAGTCCTAAAGTGAGGGGCGGGATAGAGAAAGACAGAGAGAGAGAGAGCTTCACAAGGATCAATCATAACATCAACAGAGCCGTGAATTCTCAGAGGAACAGAGACATACAGACAGCCTGAAACAGCCTAAAGGCAGGTCACGAGAGAGAGAGAGAGAGAGAGTGTAGGGAGCGAGAGAGAGAGAGAGAAAAGAGTAAGAGAAAGAGAAGAGCGAGAGAGAGAGAGAGAGAGAGAGAAATGAGAAGAGAGAGAAAGAGAGAGTGTAGAGAGAGAGAGAGAAATGAGAAGAGAAAGAGAGAGAGAGAAGAGAGGGAAATGAGAAGAGAGAGAAGAGTGAGAGAGAGAGAGAGAAAGAGAGAGAGTGTAGAGAGCGAGAGAGAGAGAAAGAGAGAGAAAAGAGAGTAGGAGAGAGGGAGAAGAGTGAGAGAGAGAGAAATGAGAAGAGAGAGAAAGAGAGCGAGTGAGAGAGTGTAGAGAGAGAGAAAGAGAGAGAGAGAGAAGAGTGAGAGAGAGAGAGTGAGAGAGAGGAGAGAGGGAAATGAGAAGAGAGTAAGAGAGAGAGAGAGAGAGAGAGAGAGAGAGAAAGAGAAAGAGAAAGAGAGAAAGAGAGGGGGAATTTCCTGGTGTATTTTCAGCACACTTTCCAGAAAAAGATGAAAAATGAAACACCCATCACCCACAAGAGGATCCATAAACACATGAATCTTTATAGTTCCCAGTTCCAAGCAAAATATATATATATAATTAGAAAAGTACAACGTGGAAAGACTGTTAACACCTTCAAGGCGGGAAATTCCATAAATGAATCTGAGTGGTCTTAATGTTTTAGACAAAAGTGGAGGGTCTGCTTGTGGCAGACATAGTGCACTCTGCTGGAACGACTAATCCATCTGTGCTTTTCACTTTAACTCAGAGAGATCTGCTTGTGATGCTAATGCTGCTCATGTTCCTTCACGACCATCTCGACCTTCCTCCACCCTCCTCCTCCTCCCTTTCCCTCTGCCACTCACGGCTTGTAAAGATTAAAGAGCAATTAAGAGCCACTCTACAAATTACAGATTAGGAGGAGGGAAAGTCAATGTGGGGCTGACCTACTTCTGCCCCATCAGTGCTGGAGCAGAGGGGGGAGATCTGATACACCAAAGAACCATGATTTCTAGCACAAGATAGAGCCGGGTGCTTGCTGCTCATTCCTGCAACTTTCCAAGAGTGATCCGCCGACTGTAAAAGGGAATATGCTTGGTGTGCAGATGCAATCCGAAACACAGCTCTACACAGATAACACATTTACTCTGGGGTAGAGCTCGCATTTGGGTCAAATCTGTTACGGCAAGTTGGTGGCATGGGCTTGGGTTATGGTCAGATGTGACCTAAACGCTGGGGTCTCTGAGAAGACACCATCTTTCAAGACCAAATGTGGGCCATAGGGGAACTGTGCCACATTTGGGGCAAGCATCTGGGCTGTGACCTCACATCAATTCGGTCTGCTCTTTAGATTGTTAGTGTATAATAAAATCTCCAATTTCATCACCTACTTTAAGATGTTCTACAACCAACAGATGTGTGATGCCTGGTTCTTGCTCCTCGCTCCTTGTTCAGTGTGTGTTCTTGCCTTGCACCCAGTGCTTCTGAGTAAGCTCTGGACGCACCACAACTCTGAGGATGATAAGGCATTTGTAGAAAATGAATGAAGGAATGAATGTTGTGTTGACCCTATCATTAACTGATCATAAGCTCAATCCCCAGCGATACCTCAGCCTCCTGAAGCTGAGAGTCCAGCGGATCTTGCTCTCTGTGGGTGTGTATGATGACCCTGCATGTCCTCCATCACTCAGCACAATGCTGGTCAATTTTAGAGCTTGGTTATTATTCTCCTCTGAGCATGTTGAGCTTCACTAGCATTTTGCTATGCAGAGGCTGGTTTCACAGGTTTTAAAGGAAGGATGTGGTGTCTTCAGGAATCATGTGACTGGGGAGATCACAACTAACTGGTTTGTGATGACTAAAACCTGGGAAAAATTAGAGTAAAAACCATGGGAAATTATGTGGGAGTTCCATAAGTTATTCAAGGTACTGTTACTTTTACCGGAATCACCAAAAAAACAGAAATAACACATTTCCATGACCTTCACCTTAGGCTACTTTTGGATTAAAGCCTAGATTTAGCTCAAACACTGGCTTTTAATGAAATTACATCAAACCGAGCACAGATTTGAGCTCATGGAATAACTTACAAACATTTTATCTTCTGATTCATACGCAATGTTTGTACAACGTGGAAACAATCTGAGATTTAATTGCAGTTGATATATCAGCTTCGTTGTGTGAAATCAAATGGCAGAATCCCAGGCCTCATTTACATATATTTTACATTAAGCATGTTCTAATTTGGGGGCGGCACAGTGGAGCAGCAAGTAGTGTTGCACAGCTCAAGGAGCCTTGTGGTTGTGGGTTCGATCCCACTCCGGGTGACTGTCTGAGAGGAGTGTGGTGTGTTCTCCCTGTGTCTGCGTGGGTTTCCTCCGGGTGACTGTCTGTGAGGAGTGTGGTGTGTTCTCCCTGTGTCTGCGTGGGTTTCCTCCGGGTGACTGTCTGTGAGGAGTTGGTGTGTTCTCCCTGTGTCTGCGTGGGTTTCCTCCGGGTGCTCCGGTTTCCTCCCACAATCCAAAAACACACGTTGGTAGGTGGATTGACGACTCAAAAGTGTCCGTAGGTGTGAGTGTGTGAGTGAATGTGTGAGTGTGTGTGTTGCCCTGTGAAGGACTGGCGCCCCCTCCAGGGTGTATTCCCACCTTGCGCCCAATGATTCCAGGTAGGCTCTGGACCCACCGCGACCCTAAACTGAATAAGGGTTACAGATAATGAATGAATGTATGTCTTAATTAGTGCATGTGTTTTTGCATTAAGTCAATGAAATATATAATTCTTCCCCACTACTTTTAGGAGGTTTCTGTAGAAAATGATGAGGCCTGAAACCGCATGAAGAACATTTCTCTATGAAAAACTCCTTGGTCCTTTGTAAAACAAGTATTATTCTATTCTGCTGCATCCTGGTGAGCCTCAGTGAAATAATGTGAACTTTGTGGGGTTTACAAATGGGGCACTTACCAAGTCCTGGAAGAGTCTGAAAGTACTATAATGTTTTAAACTCCTGCTGCGATGGCTCAAAGTCACCACAATACCCTTGTTTTCTTTTTCCGCTTCTTTTGTTGGATTATCCCCCCTCCAATGGGAATGAATAATTGATGTTACACAACGTGGTGGAGCAGAACCCAGAGCACTTCATGGCCAGATTTACAGAGCAGTAGAGCGTAGAGTTCTGCATAGCCAGCAGAAGACATACATATTCTGAAATGTATATATTTTTGTTCCCACAATTTACAAAA
Source organism: Hoplias malabaricus (assembly GCF_029633855.1). Classification (NCBI taxonomy): domain Eukaryota; kingdom Metazoa; phylum Chordata; class Actinopteri; order Characiformes; family Erythrinidae; genus Hoplias; species Hoplias malabaricus. The sequence continues at coordinate 23,544,130 of NC_089819.1, forward strand.
CCCTCTCTCATTTTCTTAATTGTGGAGAGGCTTTTTTATGTTTTCCTACAGTAGTCAAATCAGTCTCTCATTTTTTTTTTTGTGGCCACACTCTCTTTAATATTTAACAGCGTAGCCATTGGATGTGAGCCGTTAACACAGTTTAATGTGTTGTTAGGAACAAACTATAGTATGACTACTCTAATGGTCTGCAAACATTCATTCATACATTCATTGTCTGTAACCCTTATCCAGTTCAGGGTCGCGGTGGGACCAGAGCCTACCTGGAATCATTGGGCGCAAGGCGGGAATACACCCTTGAGGGGGCGCCAGTCCTTCACAGGGCAACACACACACACACACACACTCACACCTACGGACACTTTGAGTCGCCAATCCACCTACCAATGTGTGTTTTTGAACCGTGGGAGGAAACCAGAGCACCCGGAGGAAACCCACGCAGACACAGGGAGAACACACTACACTCCTCACAGACAGTCATCCGGAGGAAACCCACGGAGACACAGAGAGAACACACCACACTCCTCACAGACAGTCACCCGGAGGTAACCCACGCAGACACGGGGAGAACACACCACACTCCTCACAGACAGTCACCCGGAGGAAACCCACGCAGACACAGGAAGAACACACCACACTCCTCACAGACAGTCACCCGGAGGTAACCCACGCAGACACGGGGAGAACACAACACACTCCTCACAGACAGTCACCAGGAGGAAACCCACGCAGACACGGGGAGAACACACCACACTCCTCACAGACAGTCACCCGGAGCGGGAATCAAACCCACAACCTCCAGGCCCCTGGAGCTGTGTGACTGCGACACTAACCTGCTGCGCCACCGTGCCACCGGTCAGCAAACAGAGTTATAAACTACCTTATGTTTGGGGTGAAGGACAACACCAGAAATTCCTTCTCCTTCACATTTCACAGCTCATCTACCTATCCAACCTCTCTGTCACCTCCCACTCTTCCATGACTGCTTTCTCCTGCTGAGTGTGTGTGTGTGTGTGTGTGTGTGTGTGTGTGCCATCAAAACTCCTCCCCAACCTTCTGAGAGTTCACCTCCCCTCTCTCACATCCAGTTCTGGGTGTGGCCGATGAACAATCCTTAGGTCAAGATAAGTTCATTAATAGTCATTTTGACTGCTCATCAGAATAAGCTTAACTTCCAATATAATTCTTCTTCTTTCGGATGCTCCCTCCCATCAGGTGACACCACAGCAGATCAACCGCAACCTGCATCATGGATCTGGCACAGTTTTTACGCTGGATGCCCTTCCTGATGCAACCCTTCCTATTTATCCGGGCTTTGGGACCAGCGCTGCAACGTGATGCATTCCATTGGCTAAATACACACCCTCACACCTAAGGAGAGTCTTACTGCCCTAACTGCCAACTTAATTATGCTACAGAAAACCCAGAAGAGCAAACACATGTTCACATGCAGATTTTAGATGACTAGAACTGAATTAAACACTACTCTAACTCACCCCAAATGTACTGGATGGAGCTCTATCTTTCCTGAGAACACACTGCTCTGCAGCCCAGTGCGGAGGGGGTTTATACCCCTCTAACTGACGCTTAGTGCTGGGGTAGGGTCACTCACTGCTGCTCCAGAGTGTGCCATTTCAAACAGTTGACAAAACTGAATGGTGTCTATAAACTTTTGGACACATAGTGTAACAGAACCCAGGCAGGTGTAACTGCTGTGCAATGCTCAGCTCTGTTTCTCAGACTGTTTACAGAAGACTAGACATGACCACCCTCACAACTCAGCTGACCTCCATCGTGAATCACATTTCACACACCCACACACACACACAGTCATCAATAAAACACCCAGGACCAGAGGAAAATGCACTATCAGCAACCAGTAAATAAAGGTCAGCAAAGTCTGAGCAGTCAGAAGAGGACTCTGTGCTCAAGGCCAGATCGGTTACGCTCCACACAGTTCAGACACTGACACTTGCTATGCCTTTATGCATTTAAATAAACATGATGAAATATGAGACAGCTTTGATGTAAATAGTACAACAGATAATACACAACATATACCAACCCCAAATCTGCATCTTATCTAGCCCAGCTTTTGTCCCACCCATGGCCAACCAATCATCGCTTCTTCCAGTGTCTCTAAGCACTACTTTTTTTATCCCCCAAGTGTAAGATAATGTTTATCTAGGTAACAACATGTGCAAACATTCTCTGTAACATAAATGTCACAACCCACATGTGAGTTCAAAACTCACCTCGTCGTATAAACTCACTGTGACCCAAGTACTTCATTTTCTACCGGAACTGTGTCTAATTGCTCAGTCACACGGCACCCACCGAAGTCTTCTTTCCCCAGTCACATTTCACACTACTTTTGGAATTCATACCTAACCTATGCCTTTGAATTTAGATATGTAAAACTTAATATTAATGTATTCATTTATTCATTATCTGTAAGCGCTCATCCAATTTAGGGTGGCGGTGGGTCCAGAGCCTACCTGGAATCATTGGGCGCAAGACGGGAATACACCCTGGAGGGGGCGCAAGTCCTTCAAGGGGGGGACACACTTTTGTGTATTTAATACTGTAAGGGACTATGTATTGACTATGTAATTTCTTGACTATGTGATTGTGATTCTGACAAATATATATATATATATATATATATATATATATATATATATATATCAATCACACACACACACACACACACACACACAGACCCTTTCTATAATCCTCACTTTATCATCCCTCTCACATCCAGCTTCACCTCCTCCTTCAGAAATGGCGGGTACAGGTCCAGAGCAACATGGGTGTAGTGTCTGATATCCACCACACTGCTGTTATAAATTACAGAGGTTAGACACCATGAAATGGAGCCCTGCCACTTGCTAATGTTGCGGAGGATCAATGTTCTCACCAGACTGAGTAACACGGTTTTGCTGAGTGCTGTGTGAAAACAGTGGGAATCTGTGGTTAGAAGCATGACTCTGATGAGCTAACGTCAAACACGATGATGATACCGCCATGCAAGTGAGTGTATATTATTTTTACATCAAATACATCTCCTGAGTTATCCACAAAGCACATCTCTTAAAATATTATTATCAAGATTCAAGTTATTATCAAAATAGTATTATCTAATTATTTTAAAATAATATTATCAAGTGCTTGGTGCCAAAATAGTTTTCACTACCTCCCCCTCATGAGATATTTGACAGCCAATGACAGCCACAAATAGTATACAGAATATAGTTTGTATAATATATTTGTTTGTATATATATATATTTTATAATTAAAATATAATTGCCAAAAAATGAATTCATTTATTAAGTCATTGTCTATAACAGGGTTCAGTTCAGGGTCACGGTGGGTCCGGAGCCAACACATACACACATTCACACCTACGGACTCTCTCAAGTCGCCAATCCACCTACCAACATGTGTTTTTGGACCATGGGAGAAAACCGGAGCACCCGGAGGAAACCCACGCAGACACAGGGAGAACACACCACACTCCTCACAGACAGTCACTCGGAGGAAACCCACGCAGACACAGGGAGAACACACCACACTCCTCACAGACAGTCACTCGGAGGAAACCCACGCAGACACAGGGAGAACACACCACACTCCTCACAGACAGTCACTCGGAGGAAACCCACGCAGACACAGGGAGAACACACCACACTCCTCACAGACAGTCACTCGGAGGAAACCCACGCAGACACAGGGAGAACACACCACACTCCTCACAGACAGTCACTCGGAGGAAACCCACGCAGACACAGGGAGAACACACCGCACTCCTCACAGACAGTCATCCGGAGGAAACCCACGCAGACACAGGGAGAACACACCACACTCCTCACAGACAGTCACTCGGAGGAAATCCACGCAGACACAGGGAGAACACACCACACTCCTCACAGACAGTCACTCGGAAGAAACCCACGCAGACACAGAGAGAACACAACACATTCCTCACAGACAGTCACCCGGAGGAAACCCACGCAGACACAGAGAGAAAACACCACACTCCTCACAGACAGTCACCTGGAGGAAACCCACGCAGACACAGGGAGAACACACCACACTCCTCACAGACAGTCACTCGGAGGAAACCCACGCAGACACAGGGAGAACACACCACACTCCTCACAGACAGTCACTCGGAGGAAACCCACGCAGACACAGGGAGAACACACCACACTCCTCACAGACAGTCACTCGGAGGAAACCCACGCAGACACAGGGAGAACACACCACACTCCTCACAGACAGTCACTCGGAGGAAACCCACGCAGACACAGGGAGAACACACCGCACTCCTCACAGACAGTCATCCGGAGGAAACCCACGCAGACACAGGGAGAACACACCACACTCCTCACAGACAGTCACTCGGAGGAAATCCACGCAGACACAGGGAGAACACACCACACTCCTCACAGACAGTCACTCGGAAGAAACCCACGCAGACACAGAGAGAACACAACACATTCCTCACAGACAGTCACCCGGAGGAAACCCACGCAGACACAGAGAGAAAACACCACACTCCTCACAGACAGTCACCTGGAGGAAACCCACGCAGACACAGGGAGAACACATCACACTCCTCATAGACAGTCACTCGGAGGAAATCCATGCAGACACAGGGAGAACACACCACACTCCTCACAGACAGTCACTCGGAGGAAATCCATGCAGACACAGGGAGAACACACCACACTGCTCACAGACAGTCACCCGGAGGAAACCCACGCAGACACAGGGAGAACACACCACACTCCTCACAGACAGTCACCCGGAGGAAACCCACGCAGACACAGAGAGAAAACACCACACTGCTCACAGACAGTCACCCGGAGGAAACCCACGCAGACACAGGGAGAACGCACCACACTCCTCACAGACAGTCACCCGGAGGAAACCCACACAGACACAGGGAGAACACACCACACTCCTCATAGACAATCACTTGGAGGAAACCCGCGCGGACACAGGGAGAACACACCACACTCCTCACAGAACTAGAACTCCCTGGAGGTCTAAATAAATATAATGAGCTGGGGAACAAATCTGTTCACATTGTGAGAGCTTGTCTTGCTCATAGGGACAGAGATGTGTCCCCATAACCTTGATCATTACATGTTAATGTGAATGAATATACGTGACAGGTTAGTGTCAGATTAGGGTGTTAAGTTAGTAATCATTATGGTTAAAGTTAGGGCATATGTGAGGATGAGGGTTACAGCAATCATCCATAACATTATGACCATCTCCTTGTATCTCTCTGTTTGTGTGCGTTTTTGTGAATTATGGAGTCACAGCGCCCTCTGGTGTCCACTTGGCGCCATGAACGTCACGTGTCAAAACATTGTGTCACTTCCTGCAGGCTGAGATTCGTATTTCCCCATGTCCAATTTCTGTTTGGACACCGCTCAGATCAAATAGTTTCTTCTGAATCTGCCAGGGGCTAAAGTAATGGGTCAGAGGTCCGGCAAAATGCAGGTGTGTGTGTCCGTTGCTGTCAGTTAGAGCTTAATTCTGTGTATCTGTGTCTGTGTGAGAAGTCTACTGCTGCCATGGGGGAACACGACGAGATCATCGAGCACCACGACGATGAAGAGATGGAGAAGAGGAAGACCCGGAGAAGCGACAGCAGCTCTCCGTTTGAGGAGAGTCTCTCCTCGGATCGCGACGCACAGAGAAGCACCCAGCCCTCCCACCGGCTCCTCGCCTACAGCGACGCGCTCATCTCCATCATCGCCACAGTCATGGTGAGACCACCAGCACAAACCAGGGCCACCTTACAGCTCCGATGCCCTGGGCTCAGTTAGAGTGGGCCCTCGCTATTGAGTTTTTTTTTTAAACTTGCAAACAGTGCTGTCTGGTTTGAGCGTCTGATAGATGACATGACAGTATTAGGCGGTTAGGGAGCTCCTCCAAGTGTGTACAGCTCCTAGTGTATTGCAGCTGCCTTCGAGAAGCCCAGATTGAATGTTCACAGCAGGGCTGATAACTGGGGAGGGATTTGAGAAAGAAATCCACTTAACTTTTGCATGTTTTAAAATCTCAGTATCTGTGTGTACCAGTATATACATTTAATCTAAAGGACACAGTAGGTATGGCTGCTGACACGTTTCCTCGTCTCAGGTCACTGTCTGTGAGGAGTTTGGTGTATTCTCCCTGTGTCTGTGTAGGTTTCTTCCTGGTGCTATTTCCTCCTATGGTCAATGGGCATTGTGATATTGTCCACAGGTGTGAGTGTGTGATATTGTCCACAGGTGTGAGTGAGTGGGTGACAGGGTGAGTGTGTGATATTGTCAACAGGTGTGAGTGAGTGAGTGAGTGTGTGATATTGTCCACAGGTGTGTGTGAGTGAGTGTGTGACTGTGTGATATTGTCCACAGGTGTAAGTGAGTGAGTGAATGTGTGATATTGTCCACAGGTGTAAGTTAATGTGTGATATTGTCCACAGGTGTGAGTTAGTGAATGTGTGGTATTGTCCACAGGTGTGTGTGAGTGACTGGGTGACTGTGTGATATTGTCCACAGGTGTGAGTGAGTGAGTGAATGTGTGGTATTGTCCATAGGTGTGAGTGTGTGATATTGTCCACAGGTGTAAGTGAGTGAGTGAATGTGTGATATTGTCCACAGGTGTGAGTGAGTGAATGTGTGGTATTGTCCACAGGTGTGAGTGTGTGATATTGTCCACAGGTGTGAGTGAGTGAGTGTGTGGTATTGTCCACAGGTGTGAATGTGTGGTATTGTCCACAGGTGTGATTGAGTGAGTGACTGGGTGACTGTGTGATATTGTCCACAGGTGTAAGTGTGTGAGTGACTGTGTGATATTGTCCACAGGTGTGAGTGATTGAGTGAATGTGTGATATTGTCCACAGGTGTGAGTGAGTAAATGTGTGGTATGGTCCACAGGTGTGAGTAAGTGAATGTGTGGTATTGTCCACAGGTGTGAGTGTGTGATATTGTCCACAGGTGTGAGTGAGTGAGTGACTGGGTGACTGTGTGATATTGTCCACAGGTGTGAGTGAGTGGGTGACAGGGTGAGTGTGTGATATTGTCAACAGGTGTGAGTGAGTGGGTGACAGGGTGAGTGTGTGATATTGTCAACAGGTGTGAGTGAGTGAGTGAGTGTGTGATATTGTCCACAGGTGTAAGTGAGTGAGTGAATGTGTGATATTGTCCACAGGTGTGAGTGAGTGAATGTGTGGTATTGTCCACAGGTGTGAGTGTGTGATATTGTCCACAGGTGTGAGTGAGAGAGTGTGTGGTATTGTCCACAGGTGTGAATGTGTGGTATTGTCCACAGGTGTGAGTGTGTGATATTGTCCACAGGTGTAAGTGTGTGAGTGACTGTGTGATATTGTCCACAGGTGTGAGTGATTGAGTGAATGTGTGATATTGTCCACAGGTGTGAGTGAGTAAATGTGTGTTATGGTCCACAGGTGTGAGTGAGTGAATGTGTGATATTGTCCACAGGTGTGAGTGTGTGATATTGTCCACAGGTGTTAGTGAGTGAGTGAATGGGTGACTGTGTGATAATGTCCACAGGTGTGAGTGAGTGAATGTGTGACATGGTCCACATGTGTGAGTTATTGAGTGAATGTGTGGTATTGTCCACAGGTGTGAGTGAGTGAATGTGTGGCATGGTCCACATGTGTGAGTGAGTGAATGTGTGATATTGTCCACAGGTGTGAGTGATTGAGTGAATGTGTGATATTGTCCACAGGTGTGAGTGAGTGAGTGACTGGGTGACGGTGTGATATTGTCCACAGATGTGAGTGAGTGAATGTGTGGCATGGTCCACATGTGTGAGTGAGTGAATGTGTGATATTGTCCACAGGTGTGAGTGAGTGAATGTGTGATATCGTCCATAGGTGTGAGTGAGTGAGTAAATGTGTGATATTGTCCACAGGTGTGAGTGAGTGAATGTGTGGTATTGTCCACAGGTGTGAGTTAGTGAATGTGTGGTATTGTCCACAGGTGTGTGTGAGTGACTGGGTGACTGTGTGATATTGTCCACAGGTGTAAGTGAGTGAGTGAATGTGTGATATTGTCCACAGGTGTGAGTGAGTGAATGTGTGGTATTGTCCACAGGTGTGAGTGTGTGATATTGTCCACAGGTGTGAGTGAGTGAGTGACTGGGTGACTGTGTGATATTGTCCACAGGTGTAAGTGAGTGAGTGAATGTGTGATATTGTCCACAGGTGTGAGTTAGTGAATGTGTGGTATTGTCCACAGGTGTGTGTGAGTGACTGGGTGACTGTGTGATATTGTCCACAGGTGTAAGTGAGTGAGTGAATGTGTGATATTGTCCACAGGTGTGAGTGAGTGAATGTGTGGTATGGTCCACAGGTGTGAGGGAGTGAATGTGTGATATTGTCCACAGGTGTGAGTGATTGAGTGAATGTGTGATATTGTCCACAGGTGTGAGTGATTGAGTGAATGTGTGATATTGTCCACAGGTGTGAGTGATTGAGTGAATGTGTGGTATTGTCCACAGGTGTGAATGTGTGGTATTGTCCACAGGTGTGAATGTGTGGTATTGTCCACAGGTGTGAATGTGTGGTATTGTCCACAGGTGTGAATGTGTGGAATTGTCCACAGGTGTGAATGTGTGGTATTGTCCACAGGTGTGAATGTGTGGTATTGTCCACAGGTGTGAGTGTGTGATATTGTCCACAGGTGTGAGGGAGTGAGTGTGTGATATTGTCCACAGGTGTGAGTGAGTGAATGTGTGGTATTGTCCACAGGTGTGAATGTGTGGTATTGTCCACAGGTGTGAGTGTGTGATATTGTCCACAGGTGTGAGTGAGTGAATGTGTGATATTGTCCACAGGTGTGAGTGTGTGATATTGTCCAAAGGTGTGAGTGACTGGGTGACTGTGTGATATTGTCCACAGGTGTAAGTGAGTGAGTGAATGTGTGATATTGTCCACAGGTGTGAGTTAGTGAATGTGTGGTATTGTCCACAGGTGTGTGTGAGTGACTGGGTGACTGTGTGATATTGTCCACAGGTGTAAGTGAGTGAGTGAATATGTGATATTGTCCACAGGTGTGAGTGAGTGAATGACTGGGTGACTGTGTGATAATGTCCACAGGTGTGAGTGAGTGAATGTGTGGTATGGTCCACAGGTGTGAGTGAGTGAATGTGTGATATTGTCCACAGGTGTGAGTGTGTGATATTGTCCACAGGTGTTAGTGAGTGAGTGACTGGGTGACTGTGTGATAATGTCCACAGGTGTGAGTGAGTGAATGTGTGACATGGTCCACATGTGTGAGTTATTGAGTGAATGTGTGGTATTGTCCACAGGTGTGAGTGAGTGAATGTGTGGCATGGTCCACATGTGTGAGTGAGTGAATGTGTGATATTGTCCACAGGTGTGAGTGATTGAGTGAATGTGTGATATTGTCCACAGGTGTGAGTGAGTGAGTGACTGGGTGACGGTGTGATATTGTCCACAGATGTGAGTGAGTGAATGTGTGGCATGGTCCACATGTGTGAGTGAGTGAATGTGTGATATTGTCCACAGGTGTGAGTGAGTGAATGTGTGATATCGTCCATAGGTGTGAGTGAGTGAGTAAATGTGTGATATTGTCCACAGGTGTGAGTGAGTGAATGTGTGGTATTGTCCACAGGTGTGAGTTAGTGAATGTGTGGTATTGTCCACAGGTGTGTGTGAGTGACTGGGTGACTGTGTGATATTGTCCACAGGTGTAAGTGAGTGAGTGAATGTGTGATATTGTCCACAGGTGTGAGTGAGTGAATGTGTGGTATTGTCCACAGATGTGAGTGTGTGATATTGTCCACAGGTGTGAGTGAGTGAGTGACTGGGTGACTGTGTGATATTGTCCACAGGTGTAAGTGAGTGAGTGAATGTGTGATATTGTCCACAGGTGTGAGTTAGTGAATGTGTGGTATTGTCCACAGGTGTGTGTGAGTGACTGGGTGACTGTGTGATATTGTCCACAGGTGTAAGTGAGTGAGTGAATGTGTGATATTGTCCACAGGTGTGAGTGAATGTGTGGTATGGTCCACAGGTGTGAGGGAGTGAATGTGTGATATTGTCCACAGGTGTGAGTGATTGAGTGAATGTGTGATATTGTCCACAGGTGTGAGTGATTGAGTGAATGTGTGATATTGTCCACAGGTGTGAGTGATTGAGTGAATGTGTGGTATTGTCCACAGGTGTGAATGTGTGGTATTGTCCACAGGTGTGAATGTGTGGTATTGTCCACAGGTGTGAATGTGTGGTATTGTCCACAGGTGTGAATGTGTGGTATTGTCCACAGGTGTGAGTGTGTGATATTGTCCACAGGTGTGAGGGAGTGAGTGTGTGATATTGTCCACAGGTGTGAGTGAGTGAATGTGTGGTATTGTCCACAGGTGTGAATGTGTGGTATTGTCCACAGGTGTGAGTGTGTGATATTGTCCACAGGTGTGAGTGAGTGAATGTGTGATATTGTCCACAGGTGTGAGTGTGTGATATTGTCCAAAGGTGTGAGTGAGTGAGTGACTGGGTGACTGTGTGATATTGTCCACAGGTGTAAGTGAGTGAGTGAATGTGTGATATTGTCCACAGGTGTGTGTGAGTGACTGGGTGACTGTGTGATATTGTCCACAGGTGTGTGTGAGTGACTGGGTGACTGTGTGATATTGTCCACAGGTGTAAGTGAGTGAGTGAATATGTGATATTGTCCACAGGTGTGAGTGAGTGAATGTGTGGTATTGTCCACAGGTGTGAGTGTGTGATATTGACCACAGGTGTGAGTGAGTGAGTGACTGGGTGACTGTGTGATATTGTCCACAGGTGTGAGTGAGTGAATGACTGGGTGACTGTGTGATAATGTCCACAGGTGTGAGTGAGTGAATGTGTGGTATGGTCCACAGGTGTGAGTGAGTGAATGTGTGATATTGTCCACAGGTGTGAGTGTGTGATATTGTCCACAGGTGTGAGTGAGTGAATGTGTGACATGGTCCACATGTGTGAGTTATTGAGTGAATGTGTGGTATTGTCCACAGGTGTGAGTGAGTGAATGTGTGGCATGGTCCACATGTGTGAGTGAGTGAATGTGTGATATTGTCCACAGGTGTGAGTGATTGAGTGAATGTGTGATATTGTCCACAGGTGTGAGTGAGTGAGTGACTGGGTGACGGTGTGATATTGTCCACAGATGTGAGTGAGTGAATGTGTGGCATGGTCCACATGTGTGAGTGAGTGAATGTGTGATATTGTCCACAGGTGTGAGTGAGTGAATGTGTGATATCGTCCATAGGTGTGAGTGAGTGAGTAAATGTGTGATATTGTCCACAGGTGTGAGTGAGTGAATGTGTGGTATTGTCCACAGGTGTGAGTTAGTGAATGTGTGGTATTGTCCACAGGTGTGTGTGAGTGACTGGGTGACTGTGTGATATTGTCCACAGGTGTAAGTGAGTGAGTGAATGTGTGATATTGTCCACAGGTGTGAGTGAGTGAATGTGTGGTATTGTCCACAGATGTGAGTGTGTGATATTGTCCACAGGTGTGAGTGAGTGAGTGACTGGGTGACTGTGTGATATTGTCCACAGGTGTAAGTGAGTGAGTGAATGTGTGATATTGTCCACAGGTGTGAGTTAGTGAATGTGTGGTATTGTCCACAGGTGTGTGTGAGTGACTGGGTGACTGTGTGATATTGTCCACAGGTGTAAGTGAGTGAGTGAATGTGTGATATTGTCCACAGGTGTGAGTGAGTGAATGTGTGGTATGGTCCACAGGTGTGAGGGAGTGAATGTGTGATATTGTCCACAGGTGTGAGTGATTGAGTGAATGTGTGATATTGTCCACAGGTGTGAGTGATTGAGTGAATGTGTGATATTGTCCACAGGTGTGAGTGATTGAGTGAATGTGTGGTATTGTCCACAGGTGTGAATGTGTGGTATTGTCCACAGGTGTGAATGTGTGGTATTGTCCACAGGTGTGAATGTGTGGTATTGTCCACAGGTGTGAATGTGTGGTATTGTCCACAGGTGTAAGTGAGTGAATGTGTGGTATTGTCCACAGGTGTGAATGTGTGGTATTGTCCACAGGTGTGAGTGTGTGATATTGTCCACAGGTGTTAGTGAGTGAGTGACTGGGTGACTGTGTGATAATGTCCACAGGTGTGAGTGAGTGAATGTGTGATATTGTCCACAGGTGTGAGTTATTGAGTGAATGTGTGATATTGTCCACAAGTGTGAGGGAGTGAATGTGTGATATTGTCCACAGGTGTGAGTGATTGAGTGAATGTGTGGTATTGTCCACAGGTGTGAGTGATTGAGTGAATGTGTGGTATTGTCCACAGGTGTGAATGTGTGGTATTGTCCACAGGTGTGAATGTGTAGAATTGTCCACAGGTGTGAATGTGTGGAATTGTCCACAGGTGTGAATGTGTGGTATTGTCCACAGGTGTGAGTGTGTGATATTGTCCACAGGTGTGAGGGAGTGAGTGTGTGATATTGTCCACAGGTGTGAGTGAGTGAATGTGTGATATTGTCCACAGGTGTGGGTGAGTGAATGTGTGGTATTGTCCACAGGTGTGAATGTGTGGTATTGTCCACAGGTGTGAGTGTGTAATATTGTCCACAGGTGTGAGTGAGTGAGTGAATGTGTGATATTGTCCACAGGTGTGAGTGTGTGATATTGTCCAAAGGTGTGAGTGAGTGAGTGACTGGGTGACTGTGTGATATTGTCCACAGGTGTAAGTGAGTGAGTGAATGTGTGATATTGTCCACAGGTGTGAGTTAGTGAATGTGTGTTATTGTCCACAGGTGTAAGTGAGTGAGTGAATGTGTGATACTGTCCACAGGTGTGAGTGAGTGAATGTGTGGTATTGTCCACAGGTGTGAGTGTGTGATATTGACCACAGGTGTGAGTGAGTGAGTGAGTGAGTGAATGTGTGATATTGTCCACAGGTGTGAGTGAGTGAATGACTGGGTGACTGTGTGATAATGTCCACAGGTGTGAGTGAGTGAATGTGTGATATTGTCCACAGGTGTGGGTGAGTGAATGTGTGGTATTGTCCACAGGTGTGAATGTGTGGTATTGTCCACAGGTGTGAGTGTGTAATATTGTCCACAGGTGTGAGTGAGTGAGTGAATGTGTGATATTGTCCACAGGTGTGAGTGTGTGATATTGTCCAAAGGTGTGAGTGAGTGAGTGACTGGGTGACTGTGTGATATTGTCCACAGGTGTAAGTGAGTGAGTGAATGTGTGATATTGTCCACAGGTGTGAGTTAGTGAATGTGTGATATTGTCCACAGGTGTGAGTGAGTGAATGTGTGATATTGTCCACAGGTGTGAGTGAGTGAATGTGTGATATCGTCCATAGGTGTGAGTGAGTGAATGTGTGATATTGTCCACAGGTGTGAGTGAGTGAATGTGTGATATTGTCCACAGGTGTGAGTGAGTGAATGTGTGGTATTGTCCACAGGTGTGAGTGAGTGATTGTGTGATATTGTCCACAGGTGTGAGTGAGTGAATGTGTGATATTGTCCACAGGTGTGAGTGAGTGAATGTGTGGTATTGTCCACAGATGTGAGTGTGTGATTATGTCCACAGGTGTGAGTGATTGAGTGAATGTGTGATATTGTCCACAGGTGTGAGTGAGTGAGTGAATGTGTGATATTGTCCACAGGTGTGAGTGAGTGAATGTGTGGTATTGTCCACAGGTGTGAATGTGTGGTATTGTCCACAGGTGTGAGTGTGTGATATTGTCCACAGGTGTGAGTGAGTGGTATTGTCCACAGGTGTGAGTGAGTGAGTGAGTGACTGGATGACTGTGTGATATTGTCCACAGGTGTGAGTGAGTGAATGTGTGGTATGGTCCACAGGTGTGAGTGAGTGAATGTGTGATATTGTCCACAGGTGTGAGTGAGTGAATGTGTGATATTGTCCACATGTGTGAGTGATTGAGTGAATGTGTGATATTGTCCACAGGTGTGAGGGAGTGAATGTGTGATATTGTCCACAGGTGTGAGTTAGTGAATGTGTGGTATTGTCCACAGGTGTGAATGTGTGGTATTGTCCACAGGTGTGAGTGTGTGATATTGTCCACAGGTGTGAGTGAGTGAATGTGTGGTATTGTCCACAGGTGTGAGTGTGTGATATTGTCCACAGGTGTGAGTGATTGAGTGAATGTGTGACATTGTCCACAGGTGTGAGTGAGTGAATGTGTGGTATTGTCCACAGATGTGTGTGTGATATTGTCCACAGGTGTGAGTGAGTGACTGGGTGACTGTGTGATATTGTCCACAGGTGTAAGTGATTGAGTGAATGTGTGATATTGTCCACAGGTGTGAGTGAGTGAATGTGTGGTATTGTCCACAGGTGTGTGTGTGATATTGTCCACAGGTGTGAGTGAGTGACTGGGTGAGTGTGTGATATTGTCCACAGGTGTAAGTGATTGAGTGAATGTGTGATATTGTCCACAGGTGTGAGTGAGTGAGTGAATGTGTGATATTGTCCACAGGTGGGAGTGTGTGATATTGTCCAAAGGTGTGAGTGAGTGAGTGACTGGGTGACTGTGTGATATTGTCCACAAGTGTGAGTGAGTGAGTGACTGGGTGACTGTGTGATATTGTCCACAGGTGTAAGTGATTTAGTGAATGTGTGATATTGTCCACAGGTGTGAGTGTGTGATATTGTCCACAGGTGTGAGTGAGTGAGTGACTGGGTGACTGTGTGATATTGTCCACAGATGTAAGTGAGTGAGTGAATGTGTGATATTGTCCACAGGTGTGAGTGAGTGAATGTGTGGTATTGTCCACAGGTGTGAATGTGTGGTATTGTCCACAGGTTTGAATGTGTGATATTGTCCACAGGTGTGAGTGAGTGAATGTGTGGTATTGTCCACAGGTGTGAGTGAGTGAATGTGTGATATTGTCCACAGGTGTGAGTGATTGAGTGAATGTGTGATATTGTCCACAGGTGTGAGTGAGTGAGTGACTGGGTGACTGTGTGATATTGTCCACAGGTGTGAGTGATTGAGTGAATGTGTGATATTGTCCACAGGTGTGAGTTAGTGAATGTGTGTTATTGTCCACAGGTGTGAATGTGTGGTATTGTCCACAGGTGTGAGTGAGTGAATGTGTGGTATTGTCCACAGGTGTGAATGTGTGGTATTGTCCACAGGTGTGAGTGATTGAGTGAATGTGTGATATTGTCCACAGGTGTGAGTGAGTGAATGTGTGGTATTGTCCACAGGTGTGAGTGTGTGATATTGTCCACAGGTGTGAGTGAGTGAATGTGTGATATTGTCCACAGGTGTGAGTGAGTGAGTGACTGGGTGACTGTGTGATATTGTCCACAGGTTTAAGTGTGTGAGTGACCGTGTGATATTGTCCACAGGTGTGAGTGATTGAGTGAATGTGTGATATTGTCCACAGGTGCGAGTGAGTGAGTGACTGGGTGACTGTGTGATATTGTCTACAGGCGTGAGTGAGTGAATGTGTGGTATGGTCCACAGGTGTGAGTGAGTGAATGTGTGATATTGTCCACAGGTGTGAGTGAGTGAGTGACTGGGTGACTGTGTGATATTGTCCACAGGTGTGAGTGATTGAGTGAATGTGTGATATTGTCCACAGGTGTGATATTGTCCACAGGTGTGAGTGAATGTATGATATTGTCCACAGGTCTAAGTGAGTGAGTGAATGTGTGGTATGGTCCACAGGTGTGAGTGTGTGATGTCCTGTGTTTGACTGCTGCTTTGCCCAGGGTGTGTGTCCTGCTTTGTGTTGAACTGTGTGGTGAGGGCGAGTCCCCAATGTTCCAAAAACTATAAAGCACTGTGTGTGGGTGTAGAAAAGTGTAAAAACGAATATGACAAGGGCATTACTCTGTGTGTGAGGCAGTAAATGACACTGTACATTCCCATATAGTGCTCTCAATATTTTTCAATATGTTTTCTTTCAATAATATAACTCAATGTTTCCCTTTTCATTGCCTCTCCCTAACCCTCCTGTAAAAATTTTAATGTCATAGAGTTACCGTAATGAACCTCATATGCTCATGAATATACTTCTGTTCACAGATATTACCTGTTGCCCATACGAAATTCGAAAACAATGAGGTAAGATTTATCAGGTCTTTAGGAATTTTTTTTTTCTGGTTCTGCTTTGGGAGCAGTGCTGCTTTGTTAAATGCTTCCACATATTCAACTTAATCAATTGTTTGGCTGGATTCATTATATGGGCTCAGACTCAAATGGCTCCATGTGCCCTTTGTAGTGCACGACATAGACCTCTCAGACTTCAGTAACTCCGTTTACGTGATTGTCTTGTTCTTGGTTTATGCACAGGAGCTGAAGGAGAGTATTCAGATTCTCCTGAGCACTAAGATCGCTGTGTACTTGATGACATTTTTAATCGTCACTGTGGCTTGGGCAGCCCACATAAGGTGGGTTTTTGCTACTCCCTGTTACCAGACTTCACAGAGATATGTTATAATCAGACTGTCTAATACCTTTCTTTCTCCACGTTTCTGAATTCAGGTTGTTTCAGGTCATTGAGCGCATCGATGACACTCTCGCACTTCTTAATTTGGTGAGTTTTTCTCAGTGAAAGCACAGTGTGAAGAACCGTGAGTGTAAAATAAAGTTCATGTTGGTGTTATTGTTTTTTGATGGATGTATTTTGCAGGACTCACTTCTGATCATTCTTCCTTTTGTTTCAGGCTTGCATGATGCTGATAACATTTCTGCCTTACACAGTGAGTGACACTCGTTTGAGGAAATACACTGAATGTTAAAAGTACTCAAACATATACACTGTATGTCCAAAGATTTGTAGGCAAACTTTTAACCATCCTCCTGTATTAGCTTTCTGTTGCTATCTCTTATGTTAAAGGGTCGGTCTTAAATCAGCCATAAGATCAGCCTAAATACAATTAATTATCCACCAGTTTGTTTCTTCCCTCTTGTTGACCTTGCTATTCTTCCTTATCCATGAAAGGACTGGTTTTAATTGGAAAGGACTGTAAACTGGAGATGTACACGATACAAAACACCAACTCTACACTGACTGGGCCTTACATGTCTGTCTTTCCTTGTTTTGTGAAACAGACAAAGACAGAAGCCCCTAACTGAAGCTTGAGTGGTTGTAGGAGGAGCCAGCTGTAGGCTGTTGGTGTACAGTGTGTTTATGAGTCCAGATTTGGCACTTGTTTTTGTTTCTGATTTAAAATTATATCAGGGTTAAAATTGACCCTAACAACAGAAAAGCCATCATTTTAACAAGAGCATCTTATAATTTACTAAAAAATATTTTATTATTATTTTGAAAAAGTTCCTGACAAGGTCAAAAAATCTTGATGCAATAAACAAATTTGTGGAGCACTTGTATGCATTAAAACCAAAAACGGGTCGGTCAACACAAGATGAAGGTTAACAAGTTACTTCAGCTACTTTAACTGTACACTTGCGAACACAGATATTCATTCATTCATTCATTCATTCATTATCTGTAAGCGCTTATCCAGTTCAGGGTCGCGGTGGGTCCAGAGCCTACCTGGAATCATTGGGCGCAAGGCGGGAATACACCCTGGAGGGGGCGCCAGTCCTTCACAGGGCAACACAGACACACACACACACACATATTCACTTACACTTGAGTCGCCTATCCACCTACCAACCTGTGTTTCTGGACCGTGGGACGAAATCGGAGCACCTGGTGGAAACCCATGCAGACACAGGGAGAACACACCACACTCCTCACATATTGACAGAGTTGGTGAGGAGTAAGGAAGTATGTAAAAGGCTTTACACGACACAGTCTAAAAGACTTACAGACACACCACAACCTTATCAGTGACCAACAGGGCAAAGACAGGGACTCAGGGTTTATGCAAGGAGGCGGAGAAGACATGGCCATGAAAAGCACATGGACAGAATAAACACAGGGACCCCAGGGGAAAGGCAGAACATGGTAGTGACACGTTTAAAGGACAAAAAGGCTATGAAATGGTTAATGGAATTGTGTTTGTTTCCTGCAGTTCTCTCTGATGGCAACATTCCCAAATAACATTCTTGGAATTCTTCTCTTCTGTGCCTGTGTCATTGTGATAGGCCTCATTCAGGTATGGGGAAGACACAATGTGTTTTACACTCCATCTCTGGATGAATCATTCCCACTTGTTGCTGATCCTGTCCTGTGTGTCCTCAGGCGGTCATCGTGGTGTACGGATTCAGCCGGCCGTTCCTCCTGAACGAACACATTCAGATGTCAGAGAATCAGGCTTACTACCGACGCCACATCCTCGAGGTTATAATGAGGGTTCCTCTGATGTGCTTCTTCGCTGGCGTTATCTCATTCATCTTTTTCCAACTGGTCAGTGTTAGATGGTCGTACGGTTGTTGATCTAATGACATCACTGTGTGCCACAAATAACTAATCTGGGCTCATTCCAGCAACAAGTATTGTATTATATTGTTGTGTTTGAGCAAGGCACTTAACCCTCAACTGTTCCCTGTATTCTGAGGAAGCTGTGTGACACACTGTGTGTGTGTGTGTGTGTGTGTGTGTGTGTGTGTGTGTGCTTGTTCATTGCCACACCCCAAAACACTGAGATTAGAGAATAATACAGTAACTCCTGTGCCTATAAAAAACAAAATCTGCTCTGTTTGTCTTGCAGTCGTATGTGCTGTTGGCCATTGTCATATTCATGCCCTACATCTCTCAGTGTTTGAAGTGGATTCGGAATAAAGCCATTGGTGGTGAGTAACATAGAGCAGAGGTTCCAAGCCTCTGGGCCACGTGTATGGTAACAGGACACAAAGGCACATCACACCTGAACTTCATTCATTCATTCATTCATTATTTGTAAGCGCTTATCCAGTTCAGGGTCACGGTGGGTCCAGAGCCTACTTGGAATCATTGGGTGCAAGGCGGGAATACAGCCTGGAGGGGGCGCCAGTCCTTCACAGGGCAACACACACATTCATTCACACCTACGGACACTTTTGAGTCGCCAATCCACCTACCAACGTGTGTTTTTGAACTGTGGGAGGAAACCGGAGCACCCGGAGGAAACCCACGCAGACACAGGGAGAACACACCACACTCCTCACAGACAGTCACCCGGAGGAAACCCACGCAGACACAGGGAGAAAACACCACACTCCTCACAGACAATCACCCGGAGGAAACCCACGCAGACACAGGGAGAACACACCACACTCCTCACAGACAGTCACCCGTAGGAAACCCACGCGGACACAGGGAGAACACACCACACTCCTCACAGACAGTCACTCGGAGGAAACCCACGCAGACACAGGGAGAACACACCACACTCCTCACAGACAGTCACTCGGAGGAAACCCACGCAGACACAGGGAGAACACACCACACTCCTCACAGACAGTCACCTGGAGGAAACCCACGCGGACACAGGGAGAACACACCACACTCCTCACAGACAGTCACCTGGAGGAAACCCACGCGGACACAGGGAGAACACACCACACTCCTCACAGACAGTCACCCGGAGGAAACCCACACAGACACAGAGAGAACACACCACACTCCTCACAGACAGTCACCTGGAGGAAACCCACGAGGACACAGGGAGAACACACCACACTCCTCACAGACAGTCACCCGGAGGAAACCCACCCAGAAACAGGGAGAACACACCACACTCCTCACAGACAGTCACCCGGAGGAGACCCACGCAGACACAGGGAGAACACACCACACTCCTCACAGACAGTCACCCGGAGGAAATCCACGCAGACACAGAGAGAGCACACCACACTCCTCACAGACAGTCACCCAGAGGAAACCCACGCAGACACAGGGAGAACACACCACACTCCTCACAGACAGTCACCTGGAGCGGGACTCAAACCCACAACCTCCAGGCCCCTGGAACGGACTATATTAGTGTTGGGTGATATGACGATCAATATCACGATTACGATTAATTTTAATGTTTTTGTATTTTTGACCCTGATAGTTCAGTGAGGAGGCTTGTACTGTAATAAGCTGGGATATTTTTTTCTCATATCGCTGGGAGCTTGTTCCTCTCTTGTTTCTCAATTCGCTTAGTTGGCCTCAGTATTTATGTTGCTTCCATGTGGCAGATAGGGGGCAGAACCACATGACTACTGGTAGCGTGGTTTTAAAGGGGCAGTACACAAACACACAGTGGGGACATAACAGAATAAAAATAACCGATATAGACCAGATTATGTCAATCAGAAGTTCTGAATGTCGATTTCGATGAATTTTTGATTAATTGCCCAACCCTAATTTATTGATAAAACGTAAAGCCTTAAAGAAATTCCAAGTGAATATGACTCTCTGAGTCTACTGCATCACATGCTGTCTTTCTGGATAACAGTGAAGACCCTGAGCTTGCCACAATGGCCCTCCAGACACCGCTGACTTTTCTATCTCCAAATATTTGTGAGCCTGGGTTTTTAAAGGATTAAGGTGTCATTTTAAATAAAAAATTTGCAAGCACTGCTCATAGAGCACACAATGAGTGCTCTCGTGCAAAATAAATACGTGCTTGCTCAAATTTGCACTGCACAGGCTCAGAGAAGTAGGGTACAAGGTACAAGAGCTTCATTAACAGCACTCTCACATGTAAAAAAAAAATATGCACTCGACTTTTGACATTATAATCATAAGAGACAGTTCTGACAGCCAACAAAACTAGGCTTTGCAATAAAATGAAAGGTAACAACACACTGCGCTTGTCACTCAAACATAACGCCACACTGCGACCATCTTGTGTCCAGGTAACAGCTCCAGGACTCACTTTAAAGCATTGATACATGTACAGGGTGGGGCATTTACATGGATACACCTTAATAAAATGGGAATGAATAAAGTTACGTAAAGTTATATGAATAAAGAATAAAGTTACGTAAAAACCAAGCACACCATTGTTTTTCTTGTGAAATTCCCAATAAGTTTGATATGTGACATGACCCTCTTCCCATTTGAAAAAACAAAAGTTGGATCCAAAATGGCCGACTTCAAAATAGCCAACATGGTCTAGAAAAAGTTTCCCATCTTGAAAAGTTTCCCCCCTCCCTTATACTAATATGCCACAAAAAGAAAGTTAATAACACCAACCATTCCCATTTTATTAAGGTGTATCCATATAAATGGCCCACCCTGTATTTCCACCAAATAGACTGTACGGACATAAGCAAAATGTAACAACACCGCCCCCTGCCGCCTCACTCGGTCCATCAAATATGTCAGGGGATGTTGTGTGGTCTGCGGTGGTGAAGCGTTTAGAAACCCCTCTTATAGACACCTGCTGTCAAAAGTGTTGGGAAATATATGTTTTGAATTTTTGCCGTTTTTGTGAATTTAGCATTTGTCTGGTTCCCCTCAGGTCCTGTAGACGACACTCCAGACTCCATGCTGTTTTACACGTATCTCCCGAATGAACCGCTGAGTAAAGAGCGAGTGGAGTCTTTCACTGACGGGGTTTATGCCATCGTGGCCACTCTTCTCATCTTAGACATATGGTGTGTATCTATGTTGCATTGTTATGTTTAGTGTTGACTGGAGATACTGGGAGTGATATCCAGTTATACACGGGTGCTCGTAGTACTTACACTAATATTTTACACTCCATGTCCATTTTATCAGCTCCACTGACCATACAGGAGCACTTTGTAGTTCTTCAATTACAGACGGTAGTCCAGCTATTGCTCTGCATACTTGTTAGCCCACATTTACACTGTTCTTCAATGGTCAGGACCACCACAGTGAATTTTATTCAGTGTTGCAGTGCCACTGCCATGGGGGTGGTGTGTTAGTGTGGACCAGACACAGCAGTGCAGCTCAACAGAGTTCATTATTGGACCTGTTTTTCTAACGATATTGGTGTTAATACTTGTGTCAATTTAAATGTCCACCACTCTGTTGTCTTCAGTGAGGACAATGTGCCAGACCCTTCCCGGGTGCAGAAGGAGTTTGACGGAAGTCTAGTGGCAGCTCTTAAGGAGTACGGCCCTGAGTACCTGGCCTACTTCGGCTCCTTTGCCACTGTGGGGCTGCTGTGGTTCGTCCACCACTCTCTGTTCCTGCACGTGACCCGGGCCACGCGGCTGATGGGCCTCTTCAACACCTTCTCTCTGGCCTTCGTTGGGGGACTACCTCTGGCCTACCAGCTGACCCATGAGTTCCCCCGGGGCTCTCGGAACGAGCTGGAGGCCATCCAGATCAGCTGCGTCATCATTTTCTTCGCCGCCCTCTTTCAGCTGGCCATGTGGGTGACCGCTCTGTTCTCAGAGCGAGAGACGCTGCACCCGTACGTGCGTTACGGAGGCCGGGAGCATGCCTTCATGTTCGCCAAACTGTCCCTCTACCCCTGCGTGGCTCTGGGAACCTTCTTCTTCACTTGCATCCTCAGCCGCTTCAGCACCCCCTTCTTTCACCTGATGCAGATCGCCGTCCCCTTCGCCTTTCTCCTGCTCCGGCTCCTGGTCAGGGTCACCCTTGCTGTGCTGAGATGTCTCTTCTGGCCGAAGCCAGAGGTCGCGAATGTGCCAGCAGAGGACGACTTGCATCTGCCCTTTAATGACATAGTCACCTAGGAGGAGTCCGGTTAACTGGGTAAGTCCAGCACGTTCAGGGCCTGTATTCACAAAGAATCATAGTACACATTTAAGGTGGTTCTGTGCTGAAGGCATGTAGTAATGTTGACTTGGACCTGAATAGTTTTGTTAGGACTGTTAACAGTGAGGACTGCTAATCACTTCACATACGGCTTTAAAATCATAGAGCATTTAGCAAAATCATAACAAGCTGCATGTTATGGAGAGTTTCAGGAGGAATTGAGCTCCCATGAATTTACAAAGAACATATTTACCTTCCGCTAATATACTTCTTTGACATAAATATAAAATCAAAGAAGCATCTCTTGCTCCACAATTTAAAATAACATCAACTAAATAAAGGATGTCAGTTTTGTGAAGATCTGATTTAGCGTACGACGCAGCTGCAGGATCTCAGTCCTGGGCTCAATCCTCATGTCTGCATGTGATTCACCCACAGCCCAAAAACACGTTGATTAGTGGATTGGCTGTCCATAACTGTAGAATTTCAGAAACTAAGCATCTCTAAAAGTTTAACAGGGTAAAAAAAAAAACAACAGTTGTTTGTACGTTGGCTGAAGTTTAACTGTAAGTTTTAGTCACTGTTTGAATGACCACAGAAACTCGTTTGTAACTCAAGTTGTTTATTTCTGTAGCACTGTCTGTAATGCAGTTAGCCGTCTCCTGAATTTGGAGACATCTCCACCTTAAGTGATCAGAAACAACAAAAATAAGTCAATATTAAACACCTATGGAGCAGTAATGCTCCTTTAAAGACACAGTCTCCACTGTCTAAAAAAAAGAGAAAATGAATGAATGGATGAATGAATGAATGAATATTGGACTGAGGTTTTTTTTTGCTCATTTACAGTCTCCATTGTCCAAAAAAAAGGGAGAGCGAGTGAATGAATGAATGAATACTGGACGGAGACAGTTTGTTCTTTTTGCTCAAGGTTCTTTTGCTTTTTGACCGAGACAGGTTTTTTGTTCATTTAGAGACAGTCTCCATTGTCTAAAAAAGAGAGAGTGAATGAATTGAATACTGGACCGAGACAGTTTTATTTATTTATTTATTTATTTTACTCGTTCACAGACACAGTCACTTCGTATTACATTAGACCAATTTGGAGCACGCAGACAGACTGGAGAGCAGCAAGCGGTGAGGAAACATCTGAATTGAATAAAAATAGTTTTTCATTACAGTAGTGCAAGTCACCATTAAAAAAAAACAGAGCGAGCACTAGACAGTGATGGATGGATGTTTAGCCTCCTCTGTAAAATAGCACCTACTCTATTCTATTGATATCTCAGAGCAGCTTGAGCAAGGGTTTCTTTGGTTTTTGTTGGTCAAAGCTTATCAAGCGTATTTACTTTCTTACACAACTCAGTGTTAACATTTAATAGGGTTGTGAATACAGGCCCTGGTGTTGGAAACTGCAGGAAAGCAATGCTGTGTTACACGTCATAGGAACGAAGGCATATGTAAACCTAAGACTGCTAAAAGCACCTGTCCCTAACCCTAAAATCATTCCTGACTTTTCGTATGGGTTACATATCAATCCCACAGATACTGTGTTGGAGCTTTTCCGTCCTCTACTATACTGAGATCGTTCTGTGAGTTTAATGAAACTCTAGCTTGTCTGAGAAGTGTATGATAACACTGATAGTAGCAAATGACCCTCTGCTTTCTACAGTAGTTATGTGCCTAAGATGTGTTTAAAATCTCAGCCAATCAGAGAGAGAACCAGGGCAAAACCAAAGTCCTTCAGTCTGAGGAACGTTTATATTGTTTTTCCCTCCTCTCAATGTTTCTAGAACTACACATGAGTGTTGGGAATATTGTCTTAAAAAAAACAACTCTAAAACGAAAGAGCACATCAATACTAAAACCTGCACCGGTTTCTCAAGACACTCGCCTTTATTAGAGAACAGATATTTACACTCCAGTTGAGATGATGGAGCAACTAAAAATAAAATAAAATAAAAAAGCACCTTAGATGATTCAATGAAGACCTCATTGCACTTTGTATAAGATCCTGAATTCAGGTTTGATTTGTGTTTGTTAGAAGTTAATGTAAGTCACAGTCGTGCACTTTTTCTTTAGTTCAGGGAAGCAGGGTGTTCTGAGTGTGGAATAATGAAGCCGGTGCCTTCCTTACTGAAAAAATTAATAATAATCAGACGGTCGAGGGTTATATCCAAAGTCATCCATCTGCAGAGCCGTCCCTTTCATCTACTGACATTTTAATTTGTGGTTATTTCATCAGGAAGATGAACATATGATGGTAGTGTGTTTCAGATGTTTTGTTATTAACAGTATTTATGTTTTTCTTATTAATGTTGTAATGAATGCACTAATCTGCATTTCCTTCGTGTGTTGTCTTGTACGCTAACGTATTTATAACAAACTGTTCAGTCCCTAAGCTATATTTAAAGGTTATATATTCTATGTTTCCACAAGTAAACATCTGTGACTTCCTTTGGTCAGAATACCACAAGGATCAAACCCCACAGC
This sequence comes from Hoplias malabaricus, assembly GCF_029633855.1. Classification (NCBI taxonomy): domain Eukaryota; kingdom Metazoa; phylum Chordata; class Actinopteri; order Characiformes; family Erythrinidae; genus Hoplias; species Hoplias malabaricus. The sequence goes on from NC_089819.1 coordinate 23,569,250, forward strand.
AGCGTCCTCCCCCCGTCTAAACTGCACTGATCAGTTTCAGCACCTGTAAATTTAAACGATAATGAGCCACTCGCTGTTCACCCCGAACCTGAGCGCACAGCAGTGAGGAGCAGAAACTCTGGTTTTTAGCCTTTTTCCCTCCCTTCTCTTTCTTCTCGGTTCTTGTTTTCTGTTTTACTCAGACAGCAAGTGTGAAATAAGACCTCTGTTTTGCTGTTTAGGCTCGTCTTTGAGCTCTCTCATAAACGGGGGTCCAGCACTGTGACTGGAGGGAGTCAGACGAGGAACTTGACGTCAGAATCAGAGCAAAATTAGAACTGCTGTTTATCCAATACGTCCCCTTTATAGTTTATATGGAAATGCACATACTGCCAAAATACAAATATTTATTGCTGATTAATATTTAATAAATGCATTTACATTTCAGTTTGGCTCTGCAGATGAATGTGTGTTGACTGTTGTACTGTACTGTTACTGTACCTACCACAAGGAGTCGCTGTTGTGTTCAACAATTAAAGTTGTTTATGCTCCTGACTTCTCTCACCACTCTTATGTTACGTATGTTACTTCAGCATGCCTTCCTTTCCTGTCTGAAAATAATATCACTGTCAGTTTAACATGTCTAAATAAACTGCAACACATCACTTTGAATAATAAAGTTTTAAACGGCTGCTTGCTGGGCTACGTTTACAGTGTTGTGTATTTTATTCTGTGTCAGTGCTAAAGAACACAAGACGACGTAAAGAAAAAAATATAAGATTTTATTAACTCCATACATTTTCTTTGATTTCTTCAAATTGCCCTCTAACCATTTTTGCTCGTGTTTATAATAAAAATTTTAAATATTACCCATTTAAAACAGATTTAAAATCAAAGTCATAAATAATTATTAAAAGAAAAATGAAAAACAATGAGATCCCAATTTGTTTCTTCTTCAAACAATGCATAACATCAGACAGTGATAAGTAAATATACTGAAACCCCATTTGCATTTGTTATTAAACTACTGAATGGTAGATGTGTGCACATAATATTACTTTGATAACAGAATGTAAACCGTGCAAAAACTCAAGCTGAAAACTTCACAGGTCCGGAAGCTTCTAAACGAGCGCATCCGCCTGCTCCTCAGCTACAGACAGAACTGGTGTTTTCTTTTTTGGTCTGTCAGGGTTAGGCCTATTAGACATGCGACATTCATACGTGGCTATAGACTGTTCCGGACCAGAGCCGAGCCACAATTTAAACAAAGCCTAAGAAAGAGCAAACATGACAGAGGGACTCCTGTAAACGACCGCAGAAAGGAATGAATAAGCAGAGATGGGGGATGCACATATTGACACATTTCCACTGAAGTATACAGTACAAACATCTGGTCCCAAACTCCACTGGGCAGGGGAAGTCCACCAAAGAGAAAATCATTTCCCTAAGAGCTAAAAAGTGCCAACATGATAATGAACGTTTTTTTCTAAATGTACACGATGATTCCTTATGAGTGGATTATTCAGTGGACTACTTCAGGAAGCAATTCCATTCATTTAAAAGCAACCGAACATCGATCAGAGGGCCATTATAGTTTTGAAAAGCGTTTGGTTTAAAATTTCAAATAATACATTCAGGACAGAGATAAATGCAGGGAGGTAAACTATGATAGAAACCTGAGAAACCACACAATGATTCACTGGTTGTTCTGGAAAGGAATAAATCACTGTATTAACAATGAGACGCCTTGTTCCTGTCTTGCCCACTGTAAAGAAGTGAGTCAGCAGGTTTCTCTAACGGTGGGCTTCATATCAAACCACTGCATGACTTTATTCACATGTCAATGATTTATACAGAGATTTAGTAAAGTCAGTGGAATACAAACATGTCATATTTCTATTCCTATAAATGCGTTAAACTCATGTTAATGTGGGGGTTGTATATAGCAAAAAGAAACAGTGCTTTGGTAAACAATCTGGAAGGACTTCAGCTAATATCCAAAATCCAAACCCACAGTTTCATAGCATGTTTAAATCAGTCCTTTCAACACACACATGGCATCTACTTCACTCAGGACTCAGGACTTTATATGATCTTCATCAAACCTAAAATATCCTAAACACAAAGTCTACAACATGACATCTGTGTTAAATAATAAAACCTGAAGAGGACACTTTTTAAAACAAATAATGGCCTTCACATCATTAACCTACAGTGCAACTAAGACGGGTGGAGGGGGGTCGTGGAAGCACAGCAACAGTATTCCATTCACAGATTTGTCACTTCAAAACATCCTCTGTAAAAAACGCTGTTTCACCCCAAAAGTAGCCATCAGTTCAAGTCTTGTTCGTTCCCCGAAACTGTCCTCAGAGCTGTGATCATGCTAAGTTTCAGGGAAAAGAATTAACATCTAATTTGTTTGCATATATGTCCTTATACCGCAAGGATGTATAGGATTTAATGAGTCACACAAGTATATTCTCTCTATATATTATACTTTAAATATTTTAGTATAATCTATTTCTATTTACATTAATACATAAGAGATATGTACACAGGTCTTTAGTTCTAGAACGGGAAAAAGCAGGAAAAGATAAAATGCATCTAGTAGCAGTAGAAGTAATTGTTTGATTGAGAAACATGCCTCTGCATTATTATTTTTTTATTTTTTTGCTGCAATATCATAGTCATCCCTAAAGAAGCACTGTCATGCTAACCATGGCTATTAGCGTCTCAAAACTCAACGTCACACTCTAAAATTATTGCCTCCACAAAGTGGACTATTTCTGAGTCGATTAAAAAATATAATCACTTCAATAAATTACACAAGAATCAGTGCAATGCTCTCACTCTGCATAAAAACTATGGTATCAGACTTCTGAGCCCCCTACATTCACTTACCATGTGCTTCCATTTTTCTTCAATCTGTTGGAAGACATTGCCCTTGTGTTCAGGTCTGGTGCTGCCACTTTTATTTTTGTACCTCTTTTTTTAAAAGTAGTTCAGTGAGCTGCTCGTGCAGTGAGGAAGCGTTAAGTCTGTGTGTGTGTGTGTGTGTGTGTGTGTCTGTGTGTGTGTGTTTTGTTGTAAGGAAATCTCCAGCATTACTGGAGATCATGCCACGGAAGATGATTGTGCATCCACAGCCTTGTGTGAATACTTAAACGAAATTATTAAACATTACTGTTTACTGTAACTGCAGTTCTGTTACGTTGACCAGTCCCTCATTGCTCCAGCCCAGCAGGGGGCAGCATGCCCTTCTCTCTCAGGTGGTTGCGCAGGGTGTTGAAAATGCTGAGCTGTTGCTCTGGCTGCAGCACCAGCAGCTGCTGTAACACTTTGCTGGGGTTCGGGCCCCTAGGGGACAAAAAAGGAAAGTAAGGGAAATGACAGTCAATAACAGAGCGGGATCACTTTTACACTTTGGAACAGTCAGCACCGCTCGGAGATAACAGGACATGTTTTGCATCAGTGTTTTTTTTCCCCTAAGGTAAGCAAAATAGATACCAAAAGGTCCCTAGGATTAGACCCTTCATACAGCTGGGCAAGTCTGAACAAGTGTACAGTGCTGTGAGGGAGGTAACATTGACAACATCCACCGTCACCTGAGAAATGACTTGCAGTACTCTGGTGATAATTAGCGATGCACCAATCTGATATTGGCATGGGATATTGGTCCCGATATTAACAAAATCATCTGGAACGCATATCGGATAATGGCTGATCAATGGGACAAGTCAATTCACATTAATTTGCTTGCCACGCCCTATGCCTGCAGTACGTGTGCAGCACTGCTGATAGACTTGACCAACCAACAATAACAACAACATGGAGCAAACCAAAGAGTTTAATGTTTCCTACACCAACAAGTTCAACAGGAATGAGCAATATCTGCAAAACTAATGTTGCATGGGGTAATGGTAGCACTGCAAAACACGATACAACAAATGTATTCAAGCACCTCCAGAAGTACCATGCTAAAGAGCATGCCGAGTTCCTAACATTACAGTGGAACAAATAAAAAGAGACCATATAAAACTGTTGACCTTTTCAGATGCACTGCAAACTCATGAAAAACAACAGGAAAAGTTCTGGAATTTACTGTTTAAGATGCACAACCATTGTGAGTGTTTCAAGATGAACGCTTCCCTCACATGGAATTAGAGGTATAATTTATCGTCAAGAAAATATAGTTATCACAAGTATTTGACAGGTATTGAGTATTGAGCAGTACTTAAATTTGTATATCAGTATGAAAACTGGGCGGCACCGTGGCACAGCAGGTTAGTGTCGCAGTCCCACAGCTCCAGGGGAGGTTGTGGGTTCGATTCCCGCTCCGGGTGACTGTCTGTGAGGAGTGTGGTGTGTTCTCCCTGTGTCTGTGTGGGTTTCCTCCGTGTGACTGTCTGTGAGGAGTGTGGTGTGTTCTGCCTGTGTCTGCGTGGGTTTCCTCCCACAGTCCAAAAACACACGTTGGTAGGTGGATTGGTGACTCAAAAGTGTCCGTAGGTGTGAATGTGTGAGTGTGTGTGTGTTGCCCTGTGAAGGACTGGCGCCCCCTCCAGGGTGTATTCCCGCCTTGCGCCCAAAGATTCCAGGTAGGCTCTGGACCCACCGTGACCCTGAACTGGATAAGGGTTACAGATAATGGATGAAATGAATGAATGAAATATGAAAACTGAAAAAATCAGAATAATGCAATGCTAATATTAATCACAATACGGTGCATCGCCATGTAACACCAACCCAGTCTGAATAGTATGTCTACATCAGATACATTTACAGCATACAGCAGACACTCTTATCAAAAGAGACTGACAATTCTGAACAAGCCTCAGAAAATTTTGCCCAAGGACTCTTATTGGTGTAGGCTGGTGTGCCCTGGTCTGCCATATTGCAGTCAGTGGTGTTACCCACTACACTACACCACTAACTCCAACTACAGCTACACTTCATTTACTTATGGAGTAGTTTATCTTCATGGCAAGAGCGCAAGCAGGAGCTGCTAGACACAGAATAACTATAATGTAGCAGCTACATACGCTTACCTGATAAAGCTTGCAATGTAAACATGAACAAACGTTGCCATCAGGTACTGACAGTCAAAGCGATCCATGATGCCCCCATGGCCTGGTATGGTGTCTGCAAAATCCTGTGGATTCAGATACTCTGTGAGAGTCACTGACAGGCAGAAACAGAGGATTCACACAGGAGCATCACCGTTTTAACTGGAATGAGTGAGAGATTGTTAGACTTACTTTGATTTTGAATGCTCTTTTGAATCCACTGGCAAAGAAGCCTCCGAATGGACCAATGAGTGAAGCGAATGTGGAGAGAGCAATACTGTGAATCTGGAATGGGTACAGGTTCACCGTTTTCTGTGGATAAAGAGCAGACGAGGAAAGGAGTTGAGTTCATGATGCTGGTTAAATCTGTGGTCTTTACTCTGTGGAAAATTATTAAACAAGTCAAGCTCCATCAGATAAGCAAGTCATTTTCAAGATTAATGTTGGAATACTACTGCCCTGTGTTGTTTAGTGTAGCTCAGTGTAGGCACAAATCTCAGGCCTCTTAATTTGTGAATGGTTCACGTTAGGACCATTTAAATGGATCGAACAAAATCCAATTCAGTAGCACTCTGGCAGTCTCGTCATTAGATTATTACTACTTAGGGCGCTTTTCCACTGCATGGAACCTACACGACTCTACTCGGCCGTGTCGGACCCAAGCACCAATTTAGTAGACTGTCAGAGATGGGTGACAAATTAGGGAAATATTACTGAATAAATCAGAGTAGAAACAAATTCTGATGCTTTCAGAGAAGTGAACTGCACAATATACTAAAAATATATATATCAGGCAATTAATATGAATCACTCTCTTTTGGATGAAGATTACAAAACATAAGAAAAAAGATAAGAAATAAGACGAAATAAGAAAAGAGTTATGTAAATTATCTATGACTATATGAGCAATAGGGCGGCACGGTAGCTCAGCAGGTTAGAGTCACAGTCACACAGCTCCAGGGACCTGGAGGTTGTGGGTTTGTTTCCCGCTCCGGGTGACTGTCTGTGAGGAGTGTGGTGTGTTCTCTCTGTGTCTGTGTGGGTTTCCTCCGGGTGACTGTCTGTGAGGAGTGTGGTGTGTGTTCTCCCTGTGTCCTCGTGGGTTTCCTCCAGGTGACTGTCTGTGAGGAGTGTGGTGTGTTCTCTCTGTGTCTGCACGGGTTTCCTCCGGGTGACTGTCTGTGAGGAGTGTGGTGTGTTCTCTCTGTGTCTGCGTGGGTTTCCTCCGGGTGACTGTCTTTGAGGAGTGTGGTGTGTTCTCTCTGTGTCTGCGTGGGTTTCCTCCGGGTGACTGTCTTTGAGGAGTGTGGTGTGTTCTCTCTGTGTCTGCGTGGGTTTCCTCCGGGTGACTGTCTTTGAGGAGTGTGGTGTGTTCTCTCTGTGTCTGCGTGGGTTTCCTCCGGGTGGCTGTCTGTGAGGAGTGTGGTGTGTTCTCTCTGTGTCTGCGCGGGTTTCCTCCGGGTGACTGTGTGTGTTCTCTCTGTGTCTGCATGGGTTTCCTCTGGGTGACTGTCTGTGAGGAGTGTGGTGTGTTCTCTCTGTGTCTGCGTGGGTTTCCTCCGGGTGACTGTCTGTGAGGAGTGTGGTGTGTTCTCTCTGTGTCTGCGTGGGTTTCCTCCGGGTGGCTGTCTGTGAGGAGTGTGGTGTGTTCTCTCTGTGTCTGCGCGGGTTTCCTCCGGGTGACTGTGTGTGTTCTCTCTGTGTCTGCATGGGTTTCCTCTGGGTGACTGTCTGTGAGGAGTGTGGTGTGTTCTCTCTGTGTCTGCGCGGGTTTCCTCCGGGTGACTGTCTGTGAGGAGTGTGGTGTGTTCTCTCTGTGTCTGCGTGGGTTTCCTCCGGGTGACTGTCTGTGAGGAGTGTGGTGTGTTCTCTCTGTGTCTGCGTGGGTTTCCTCCGGGTGACTGTCTGTGAGGAGTGTGGTGTGTTCTCTCTGTGTCTGCGTGGGTTTCCTCCGGATGACTGTCTTTGAGGAGTGTGGTGTGTTCTCTCTGTGTCTGCGTGGGTTTCCTCCGGGTGACTGACTGTGAGGAGTTGGTGTGTGTTCTCCCTGTGTCCTCGTGGGTTTCCTCCGGGTGACTGTCTGTGAGGAGTGTGGTGTGTTCTCTCTGTGTCTGCGTGGGTTTCCTCCGAGTGACTGTCTGTGAGGAGTGTGGTGTGTTCTCTCTGTGTCTGCGTGGGTTTCCTCCGGGTGACTGTCTGTGAGGAGTGTGGTGTGTTCTCTCTGTGTCTGCGTGGGTTTCCTCCGGGTGACTGTCTGTGAGGAGTGTGGTGTGTTCTATCTGTGTCTGCGTGGGTTTCCTCCGGGTGACTGACTGTGAGGAGTTGGTGTGTGTTCTCCCTGTGTCCTCGTGGGTTTCCTCCGGGTGACTGTCTGTGAGGAGTGTGGTGTGTTCTCTCTGTGTCTGCACGGGTTTCCTCCGGGTGACTGTCTGTGAGGAGTGTGGTGTGTGTTCTCCCTGTGTCTGCGTGGGTTTCCTCCGGGTGACTGTCTTTGAGGAGTGTGGTGTGTTCTCTCTGTGTCTGCGTGGGTTTCCTCCGGGTGACTGACTGTGAGGAGTTGGTGTATGTTCTCCTTGTGTCCTCGTGGGTTTCCTCCGGGTGACTGTCTGTGAGGACTGTGGTGTGTTCTCTCTGTGTCTGCGCGGGTTTCCTCCGGGTGACTGTCTGTGAGGAGTGTGGTGTGTTCTCTCTGTGTCTGCGTGGGTTTCCTCCGGGTGACTGTCTGTGAGGAGTGTGGTGTGTTCTCTCTGTGTCTGCGTGGGTTTCCTCCGGGTGACTGTCTGTGAGGAGTGTGGTGTGTTCTTTCTGTGTCTGCGTGGGTTTCCTCCGGGTGACTGAGTGTGAGGAGTTGGTGTGTGTTCTCCCTGTGTCCTCGTGGGTTTCCTCCGGGTGACTGTCTGTGAGGAGTGTGGTGTGTTCTCTCTGTGTCTGCGTGGGTTTCCTCCGGGTGACTGAGTGTGAGGAGTTGGTGTGTGTTCTCCCTGTGTCCTCGTGGGTTTCCTCCGGGTGACTGTCTGTGAGGAGTGTGGCGTGTTCTCTCTGTGTCTGCGCGGGTTTCCTCCGGGTGACTGTCTGTGAGGAGTGTGGTGTGTTCTCTCTGTGTCTGCGTGGGTTTCCTCCGGGTGACTGTCTGTGAGGAGTGTGGCGTGTTCTCTCTGTGTCTGCGTGGGTTTCCTCCGGGTGACTGTCTTTGAGGAGTGTGGTGTGTTCTCTCTGTGTCTGCGTGGGTTTCCTCCGGGTGACTGTCTGTGAGGAGTGTGGTGTGTTCTCTCTGTGTCTGCGTGGGTTTCCTCCGGGTGACTGTCTGTGAGGAGTGTGGTGTGTTCTTTCTGTGTCTGCGTGGGTTTCCTCCGGGTGACTGAGTGTGAGGAGTTGGTGTGTGTTCTCCCTGTGTCCTCGTGGGTTTCCTCCGGGTGACTGTCTGTGAGGAGTGTGGCGTGTTCTCTCTGTGTCTGCGTGGGTTTCCTCCGGGTGACTGAGTGTGAGGAGTTGGTGTGTGTTCTCCCTGTGTCCTCGTGGGTTTCCTCCGGGTGACTGTCTGTGAGGAGTGTGGCGTGTTCTCTCTGTGTCTGCGCGGGTTTCCTCCGGGTGACTGTCTGTGAGGAGTGTGGTGTGTTCTCTCTGTGTCTGCGTGGGTTTCCTCCGGGTGACTGTCTGTGAGGAGTGTGGTGTGTTCTCTCTGTGTCTGCGTGGGTTTCCTCCGGGTGACTGTCTTTGAGGAGTGTGGTGTGTTCTCTCTGTGTCTGCGTGGGTTTCCTCCGGGTGACTGTCTTTGAGGAGTGTGGTGTGTTCTATCTGTGTCCTCGTGGGTTTCCTCCGGATGACTGTCTGTGAGGAGTGTGGTGTGTTCTCTCTGTGTCTGCGCGGGTTTCCTCCGGGTGACTGTGTGTGTTCTCTCTGTGTCTGCGCGGGTTTCCTCCGGGTGACTGTCTGTGAGGAGTGTGGTGTGTTCTCTCTGTGTCTGCGTGGGTTTCCTCCGGGTGACTGTCTGTGAGGAGTGTGGTGTGTTCTCCCTGTGTCTGCGTGGGTTTCCTCCGGGTGACTGTCTGTGAGGAGTGTGGTGTGTTCTCTCTGTGTCTGCGTGGATTTCCTCTGGGTGACTGTCTGTGAGGAGTGTGGTGTGTTCTCCCTGTGTCTGCGTGGGTTTCCTCTGGGTGACTGTCTGTGAGGAGTGTGGTGTGTTCTCCCTGTGTCCTCGTGGGTTTCCTCCGGGTGACTGAGTGTGAGGAGTGTGGTGTGTTCTCTCTGTGTCTGCGTGGGTTT